>NW_027362769.1:395106010-395796010 GCF_046119375.1 Phyllobates terribilis
GTACCCCAATGTTATACTGATAATGACCTACCACTGAGAGTACCCCAATGTTATACTGATAATGATCTACCACTGAGAGTACCCCCAATGTTATACTGATAATGACCTACCACTGAGAGTACCCCAATGTTATACTGATAATGATCTACCACTGAGAGTACCCCAAAGTTATATTGATAATGATCTACCACTGAGAGTACCCCCAATGTTATACTGATAATGATCTACCACTGAGAGTACCCCCAATGTTATACTGATAATGACCTACCACTGAGAGTACCCCCAATGTTATACTGATAATGATCTACCACTGAGAGTACCCCAATGTTATACTGATAATGACCTACCACTGAGAGTACCCCCAATGTTATACTGATAATGACCTACCACTGAGAGTACCCCCAATGTTATACTGATAATGACCTACCACTGAGAGTACCCCCAATGTTATACTGATAATGACCTACCACTGAGAGTACCCCAATGTTATACTGATAATGATCTACCACTGAGAGTACCCCAATGTTATACTGATAATGATCTACCACTGAGAGTACCCCAATGTTATACTGATAATGATCTACCACTGAGAGTACCCCAATGTTATACTGATAATGATCTACCACTGAGAGTACCCCCAATGTTATACTGATAATGATCTACCACTGAGAGTACCCCCAATGTTATACTGATAATGACCTACCACTGAGAGTACCCCAATGTTATACTGATAATGACCTACCACTGAGAGTACCCCAATGTTATACTGATAATGACCTACCACTGAGAGTACCCCCAATGTTATACTGATAATGATCTACCACTGAGAGTACCCCCAATGTTATACTGATAATGACCTACCACTGAGAGTACCCCCTATGTTATACTGATAATGACCTACCCCTGAGAGTACCCCAATGTTATACTGATAATGATCTACCACTGAGAGTACCCCAATGTTATACTGATAATGATCTACCACTGAGAGTACCCCAATGTTATACTGATAATGATCTACCACTGAGAGTACCCCAATGTTATACTGATAATGATCTACCACTGAGAGTACCCCCAATGTTATACTGATAATGACCTACCACTGAGAGTACCCCAATGTTATACTGATAATGATCTACCACTGAGAGTACCCCAATGTTATACTGATAATGATCTACCACTGAGAGTACCCCAATGTTATACTGATAATGATCTACCACTGAGAGTACCCCAATGTTATACTGATAATGATCTACCACTGAGAGTACCCCCAATGTTATACTGATAATGACCTACCACTGAGAGTACCCCAATGTTATACTGATAATGATCTACCACTGAGAGTACCCCAATGTTATACTGATAATGATCTACCACTGAGAGTACCCCAATGTTATACTGATAATGACCTACCACTGAGAGTACCCCAATGTTATACTGATAATGATCTACCACTGAGAGTACCCCCAATGTTATACTGATAATGACCTACCACTGAGAGTACCCCAATGTTATACTGATAATGATCTACCACTGAGAGTACCCCAATGTTATACTGATAATGATCTACCACTGAGAGTACCCCAATGTTATACTGATAATGACCTACCACTGAGAGTACCCCAATGTTATACTGATAATGATCTACCACTGAGAGTACCCCCAATGTTATACTGATAATGACCTACCACTGAGAGTACCCCAATGTTATACTGATAATGATCTACCACTGAGAGTACCCCAAAGTTATACTGATAATGATCTACCACTGAGAGTACCCCCAATGTTATACTGATAATGATCTACCACTGAGAGTACCCCCAATGTTATACTGATAATGATCTACCACTGAGAGTACCCCAATGTTATACTGATAATGATCTACCACTGAAAGTACCCCAATGTTATACTGATAATGACCTACCACTGAGAGTACCCCAATGTTATACTGATAATGATATACCACTGAGAGTACCCCCAATGTTATACTGATAATGACCTACCACTGAGAGTACCCCCAATGTTATACTGATAATGACCTACCACTGAGAGTACCCCAATGTTATACTGATAATGATCTACCACTGAGAGTACCCCAATGTTATACTGATAATGATCTACCACTGAGAGTACCCCCAATGTTATACTGATAATGACCTACCACTGAGAGTACCCCAATGTTATACTGATAATGACCTACCACTGAGAGTACCCCAATGTTATACTGATAATGATCTACCACTGAGAGCTCCCCAATGTTATACTGATAATGATCTACCACTGAGAGTACCCCCAATGTTATACTGATAATGACCTACCACTGAGAGTACCCCCAATGTTATACTGATAATGATCTACCACTGAGAGTACCCCAGTGTTATACTGATAATGACCTACCACTGAGAGTACCCTAATGTTATACTGATAATGATATACCACTGAGAGTACCCCCAATGTTATACTGATAATGACCTACCACTGAGAGTACCCCAATGTTATACTGATAATGACCTACCACTGAGAGTACCCCCAATGTTATACTGATAATGACCTACCACTGAGAGTACCCCCAATGTTATACTGATAATGACCTACCACTGAGAGTACCCCAATGTTATACTGATAATGATCTACCACTGAGAGTACCCCCAATGTTATACTGATAATGACCTACCACTGAGAGTACCCCCAATGTTATACTGATAATGACCTACCACTGAGAGTACCCCCAATGTTATACTGATAATGACCTACCACTGAGAGTACCCCAATGTTATACTGATAATGATCTACCACTGAGAGTACCCCCAATGTTATACTGATAATGATCTACCACTGAGAGTACACCCAATGTTATACTGATAATGATCTACCACTGAGAGTACCCCAATGTTATACTGATAATGATCTACCACTGAGAGTACCCCAATGTTATACTGATAATGATCTACCACTGAGAGTACACCCAATGTTATACTGATAATGATCTACCACTGAGAGTACCCCAATGTTATACTGATAATGATCTACCACTGAGAGTACCCCAATGTTATACTGATAATGATCTACCACTGAGAGTACACCCAATGTTATACTGATAATGACCTACCACTGAGAGTACCCCCAATGTTATACTGATAATGACCTACCACTGAGAGTACCCCCAATGTTATACTGATAATGACCTACCACTGAGAGTACCCCCAATGTTATACTGATAATGATCTACCACTGAGAGTACCCCAATGTTATACTGATAATGATCTACCACTGAGAGTACCCCAATGTTATACTGATAATGATCTACCACTGAGAGTACCCCAATGTTATACTGATAATGATCTACCACTGAGAGTACACCCAATGTTATACTGATAATGACCTACCACTGAGAGTACCCCCAATGTTATACTGATAATGACCTACCACTGAGAGTACCCCCAATGTTATACTGATAATGACCTACCACTGAGAGTACCCCCAATGTTATACTGATAATGACCTACCACTGAGAGTACCCCAATGTTATACTGATAATGATCTACCACTGAGAGTACCCCCAATGTTATACTGATAATGATCTACCACTGAGAGTACACCCAATGTTATACTGATAATGATCTACCACTGAGAGTACCCCAATGTTATACTGATAATGATCTACCACTGAGAGTACCCCAATGTTATACTGATAATGATCTACCACTGAGAGTACACCCAATGTTATACTGATAATGATCTACCACTGAGAGTACCCCAATGTTATACTGATAATGATCTACCACTGAGAGTACCCCAATGTTATACTGATAATGATCTACCACTGAGAGTACACCCAATGTTATACTGATAATGACCTACCACTGAGAGTACCCCAATGTTATACTGATAATGACCTACCACTGAGAGTACCCCCAATGTTATACTGATAATGATCTACCACTGAGAGTACACCCAATGTTATACTGATAATGACCTACCACTGAGAGTACCCCAATGTTATACTGATAATGATCTACCACTGAGAGTACCCCCAATGTTATACTGATAATGACCTACCACTGAGAGTACACCCAATGTTATACTGATAATGACCTACCACTGAGAGTACCCCAATGTTATACTGAAAAAGATCTACCACTGAGAGTACCCCCAATGTTATACTGACAATGATCTACCACTGAGAGTACACCCAATGTTATACTGATAATGACCTACCACTGAGAGTACCCCAATGTTATACTGATAATGACCTACCACTGAGAGTACCCCAATGTTATACTGATAATGACCTACCACTGAGAGTACCCCCAATGTTATACTGATAATGACCTACCACTGAGAGTACCCCAATGTTATACTGATAATGATCTACCACTGAGAGTACCCCCAATGTTATACTGATAATGACCTACCACTGAGAGTACCCCAATGTTATACTGATAATGATCTACCACTGAGAGTACCCCCAATGTTATACTGATAATGACCTACCACTGACAGTACCCCCAATGTTATACTGATAATGATCTACCACTGAGAGTACCCCAATGTTATACTGATAATGATCTACCACTGAGAGTACCCCAATGTTATACTGATAACGATCTACCACTGAGAGTACCCCCAATGTTATACTGATAATGACCTACTACTGAGAGTACCCCAATGTTATACTGATAATGATCTACCACTGAGAGTACCCCCAATGTTATACTGATAATGATCTACCACTGAGAGTATCCCAATGTTATACTGATAATGATCTACCACTGAGAGTACCCCCAATGTTATACTGATAATGACCTACCACTGAGAGTACCCCCAATGTTATACTGATAATGATCCACCACTGAGAGTACCCCCAATGTTATACTGATAATGATCTACCACTGAGAGTACCCCAATGTTATACTGATAATGATCTACCACTGAGAGTACCCCAATGTTATACTGATAACGATCTTCCACTGAGAGTACCCCCAATGTTATACTGATAATGACCTACTACTGAGAGTACCCCAATGTTATACTGATAATGATCTACCACTGAGAGTACCCCCAATGTTATACTGATAATGATCTACCACTGAGAGTATCCCAATGTTATACTGATAATGATCTACCACTGAGAGTACCCCCAATGTTATACTGATAATGATCTACCACTGAGAGTACCCCAATGTTATACTGATAATGACCTACTACTGAGAGTACCCCAATGTTATACTGATAATGATCTACCACTGAGAGTACCCCCAATGTTATACTGATAATGATCTACCACTGAGAGTACCCCAATGTTATACTGATAATGATCTACCACTGAGAGTACCCCAATGTTATACTGATAATGATCTACCACTGAGAGTACCCCCAATGTTATACTGATAATGATCTACCACTGAGAGTACTCCCAATGTTATACTGATAATGATCTACCACTGAGAGTACCCCCAATGTTATACTGATAATGATCTACCACTGAGAGTACCCCCAATGTTATACTGATAATGATCTACCACTGAGAGTACTCCCAATGTTATACTGATAATGATCTACCACTGAGAGTACCCCCAATGTTATACTGATAATGATCTACCACTGAGAGTACTCCCAATGTTATACTGATAATGACCTACCACTGAGAGTACCCCCAATGTTATACTGATAATGACCTACTACTGAGAGTACCCCAATGTTATACTGATAATGATCTACCACTGAGAGTACCCCCAATGTTATACTGATAATGATCTACCACTGAGAGTACCTCAATGTTATACTGATAATGACCTACCACTGAGAGTACCCCCAATGTTATACTGATAATGATCTACCACTGAGAGTACCCCAATGTTATACTGATAATGACCTACCACTGAGAATACCCCAATGTTATACTGATAATGACCTACCACTGAGAGTACCCCAATGTTATACTGATAATGACCTACCACTGAGAGTACCCCAATGTTATACTGACAATGATCTACCACTGAGAGTACCCCCAATGTTATACTGACAATGACCTACGACTGAGAGTACCCCAATGTTATACTGATAATGACCTACCACTGAGAGTACCCCAATGTTATACTGATAATGACCTACCACTGAGAGTACCCCAATGTTATACTGATAATGATCTACCACTGAGAGTACCCCAAATGTTATACTGATAATGACCTACCACTGAGAGTACCCCAATGTTATACTGATAATGATCTACCACTCAGAGTACCCCAATGTTATACTGATAATGATCTACCACTGAGAGTACCCCAATGTTATACTGATAATGACCTACCACTGAGAGTACCCCCAATGTTATACTGATAATGACCTACCACTGAGAGTACCCCCAATGTTATACTGATAATGACCTACCACTGAGAGTACCCCCAATGTTATACTGATAATGACCTACCACTGAGAGTACCCCCAATGTTATACTGATAATGACCTACCACTGAGAGTACCCCAATGTTATACTGATAATGATCTACCACTGAGAGTACTCCCAATGTTATACTGATAATGATCTACCACTGAGAGTACCCCAATGTTATACTGATAATGATCTACCACTGAGAGTACCCCCAATGTTATACTGATAATGACCTACCACTGAGAGTACCCCAATGTTATACTGATAATGATCTACCACTGAGAGTACCCCCAATGTTATACTGATAATGACCTACCACTGAGAGTACCCCAATGTTATACTGATAATGATCTACCACTGAGAGTACCCCAATGTTATACTGATAATGATCTACCACTGAGAGTACCCCCAATGTTATACTGATAATGACCTACCACTGAGAGTACCCCCAATGTTATACTGATAATGATCTACCACTGAGAGTACTCCCAATGTTATACTGATAATGATCTACCACTGAGAGTACCCCCAATGTTATACTGATAATGATCTACCACTGAGAGTACCCCCAATGTTATACTGATAATGACCTACCACTGAGAGTACCCCAATGTTATACTGATAATGATCTATCACTGAGAGTACCCCCAATGTTATACTGATAATGACCTACCACTGAAAGTACCCCAATGTTATACTGATAATGACCTACCACTGAGAGTACCCCAATGTTATACTGATAATGATCTATCACTGAGAGTACCCCCAATGTTATACTGATAATGATCTATCACTGAGAGTACCCCCAATGTTATACTGATAATGACCTACCACTGAAAGTACCCCAATGTTATACTGATAATGATCTACCACTGAGAGTACCCCAATGTTATACTGATAATGATCTATCACTGAGAGTACCCCCAATGTTATACTGATAATGATCTACTACTGAGAGTACCCCCAATGTTATACTGATAATGATCTACCACTGAGAGTACCCCAATGTTATACTGATAATGACCTACCACTGAGAGTACCCCAATGTTATACTGATAATGATCTATCACTGAGAGTACCCCCAATGTTATACTGATAATGACCTACCACTGAAAGTACCCCAATGTTATACTGATAATGACCTACCACTGAGAGTACCCCCAATGTTATACTGATAATGACCTACCACTGAGAGTACCCCAATGTTATACTGATAATGATCTACCACTGAGAGTACCACAATGTTATACTGATAATGATCTACCACTGAGAGTACCCCCAATGTTATACTGATAATGACCTACCACTGAGAGTACCCCAAATGTTATACTGATAATGATCTACCACTGAGAATACCCCCAATGTTATACTGATAATGACCTACCACTGAGAGTACCCCCAATGTTATACTGATAATGATCTACCACTGAGAGTACCCCCAATGTTATACTGATAATGACCTACCACTGAGAGTACCCCAATGTTATACTGATAATGATCTACCACTGAGAGTACCACAATGTTATACTGATAATGATCTACCACTGAGAGTACCCCCAATGTTATACTGATAATGACCTACCACTGAGAGTACCCCAAATGTTATACTGATAATGATCTACCACTGAGAATACCCCCAATGTTATACTGATAATGACCTACCACTGAGAGTACCCCCAATGTTATACTGATAATGATCTACCACTGAGAGTACCCCCAATGTTATACTGATAATGATCTACCACTGAGAGTACCCCAATGTTATACTGATAATGACCTACCACTGAGAGTACCCCCAAGGTTATACTGATAATGATCTACCACTGAGAGTACCCCCAATGTTATACTGATAATGATCTACCACTGAGAGTACCCCAATGTTATACTGATAATGACCTACCACTGAGAGTACCCCAATGTTATACTGATAATGACCGATCACTGAGAGTACCCCCAATATTATACTGATAATGACCTACCACTGAGAGTACCCCCACTGTTATACTGATAATGACCTACCACTGAGAGTACCCCAATGTTATACTGATAATGATCTACCACTGAGAGTACCCCAATGTTATACTGATAATGATCTACCACTGAGAGTACCCCCAATGTTATACTGATAATGACCTACCACTGAGAGTACCCCCAATGTTATACTGATAATGATCTACCACTGAGAATACCCCCAATGTTATACTGATAATGATCTACCACTGAGAGTACCCCAATATTATACTGATAATGACGTACCACTGAGAGTACCCCCAATGTTATACTGATAATGATCTACCACTGAGAGTACCCCCAATGTTATACTGATAATGACCTACCACTGAGAGTACCCCCAATGTTATTCTGATAATGACCTACTACTGAGAGTAACCCAATGTTATACTGATAATGACCTACCACTGAGAGTACCCCCAATGTTATACTGATAATGATCTACCACTGAGAGTACCCCCAATGTTATACTGATAATGACCTACCACTGAGAGTACCCCCAATGTTATACTGATAATGATCTACCACTGAGAGTACCCCCAATGTTATACTGATAATGACCTACTACTGAGAGTACCTCCAATGTTATACTGATAATGACCTACCACTGAGAGTACCCCAATGTTATACTGATAATGACCTACTACTGAGAGTACCCCCAATGTTATACTGATAATGACCTACCACTGAGAGTACAACAATGTTATACTGATAATGATCTACCACTGAGAGTACAACAATGTTATACTGATAATGATCTACTACTGAGAGTACCCCAATGTTATACTGATAATGACCTACCACTGAGAGTACCCCAATGTTATACTGATAATGACCTACCACTGAGAGTACCCCCACTGTTATACTGATAATGACCTACCACTGAGAGTACCCCAATGTTATACTGATAATGATCTACCACTGAGAGTACCCCAATGTTATACTGATAATGATCTACCACTGAGAGTACCCCAATGTTATACTGATAATGACCTACCACTGAGAGTACCCCCACTGTTATACTGATAATGACCTACCACTGAGAGTACCCCAATGTTATACTGATAATGATCTACCACTGAGAATACCCCCAATGTTATACTGATAATGATCTACCACTGAGAGTACCCCAATATTATACTGATAATGATCTACCACTGAGAGTACCCCCAATGTTATACTGATAATGATCTACCACTGAGTGTACCCCAATGTTATACTGATAATGACCTACCACTGAGAGTACCCCCAATGTTATACTGATAATGATCTACCACTGAGAGTACCCCAATGTTATACTGATAATGATCTACCACTGAGAGTACCCCAATATTATACTGATAATGATCTACCACTGAGAGTACCCCCAATGTTATACTGATAATGATCTACCACTGAGAGTACCCCCAATGTTATACTGATAATGATCTACCACTGAGAGTACCCCCAATGTTATACTGATAATGATCTACCACTGAGAGTACCCCCAATGTTATACTGATAATGATCTACCACTGAGAGTACCACAATGTTATACTGATAATGACTTACTACTGAGAGTACCCCCAATGTTATACTGATAATGACCTACCACTGATAGTACCCCAATGTTATACTGATAATGATCTACCTCTGAGAGTACCCCCAATGTTATACTGATAATGACCTACCACTGAGAGTACCCCCAATGTTATACTGATAATGACCTACCACTGAGAGTACCCCAATGTTATACTGATAATGATCTACCACTGAGAGTACCCCCAATGTTATACTGATAATGACCTACCACTGAGAGTACCCCCAATGTTATACTGATAATGACCTACCACTGAGAGTACCCCAATGTTATACTGATAATGACCTACTACTGAGAGTACCCCAATGTTATACTGATAATGACCTACCACTGAGAGTACCCCCAATGTTATACTGATAATGATCTACCACTGAGAGTACCCCCAATGTTATACTGATAATGACCTACCACTGACAGTACCCCCAATGTTATACTGATAATGATCTACCACTGAGAGTACCCCAATGTTATACTGATAATGATATACCACTGAGAGTACCCCCAATGTTATACTGATAATGACCTACCACTGATAGTACCCCCAATGTTATACTGATAATGATCTACCACTCAGAGTACCCCAATGTTATACTGATAATGATCTACCACTGAGAGTACCCCCAATGTTATACTGATAATGACCTACCACTGAGAGTACCCCAATGTTATACTGATAATGACCTACCACTGAGAGTACCCCCAATGTTATACTGATAATGATCTACCACTGAGAGTACCCCAATGTTATACTGATAATGATCTACCACTGAGAGTACCCCCAATGTTATACTGAATAATGACCTACCACTGAGAGTACCCCAATGTTATACTGAGAATGACCTACCACTGAGAGTACCCCAATGTTATACTGATAATGACCTACTACTGAGAGTACCCCAATGTTATACTGATAATGACCTACCACTGAGAGTACCCCAATGTTATACTGATAATGATCTACCACTGAGAGTACCCCAATGTTATACTGATAATGATCTACCACTGAGAGTACCCCAATGTTATAATGATAATGATCTACCACTGAGAGTACCCCCAATGTTATACTGATAATGACCTACCACTGAGAGTACCCCAATGTTATACTGATAATGACCTACCACTGAGAGTACCCCAATGTTATTCTGATAATGACCTACTACTGAGAGTACCCCAATGTTATACTGATAATGACCTACCACTGAGAGTACCCCAATGTTATACTGATAATGACCTACCACTGAGAGTACCCCAATGTTATACTGATAATGACCTACTACTGAGAGTACAACAATGTTATACTGATAATGACCTACCACTGAGAGTACAACAATGTTATACTGATAATGACCTACCACTGAGAGTACAACAATGTTATACTGATAATGACCTACTACTGAGAGTACCCCCAATGTTATACTGATAATGACCTACCACTGAGAGTACAACAATGTTATACTGATAATGACCTACCACTGAGAGTACAACAATGTTATACTGATAATGACCTACCACTGAGAGTACCCCAATGTTATACTGATAATGACCTACCACTGAGAGTACCCCCAATGTTATACTGATAATGACCTACCACTGAGAGTACCCCCAATGTTATACTGATAATGACCTACCACTGAGAGTACCCCCAATGTTATACTGATAATGACCTACCACTGAGAGTACAACAATGTTTTACTGATAATGACCTACCACTGAGAGTACCCCCAATGTTATACTGATAATGACCTACCACTGAGAGTACAACAATGTTATACTGATAATGACCTACCACTGAGAGTACCCCCAATGTTATACTGATAATGACCTACCACTGAGAGTACCCCAATGTTATACTGATAATGACCTACCACTGAGAGTACCCCCAATGTTATACTGATAATGATCTACCACTGAGAGTACCCCCAATGTTATACTGATAATGACCTACCACTGAGAGTACAACAATGTTATACTGATAATGACCTACCACTGAGAGTACCCCCAATGTTATACTGATAATGACCTACCACTGAGAGTACCCCAATGTTATACTGATAATGACCTACCACTGAGAGTACCCCCAATGTTATACTGATAATGATCTACCACTGAGAGTACCCCCAATGTTATACTGATAATGACCTACCACTGAGAGTACCCCTATGTTATACTGATAATGACCTACCACTGAGAGTACCCAAAATGTTATACTGATAATGATCTACCACTGAGAGTACAACAATGTTATACTGATAATGACCTACCACTGAGAGTACCCCCAATGTTATACTGATAATGACCTACCACTGAGAGTACCCCAATGTTATACTGATAATGACCTACTACTGAGAGTACCCCCAATGTTATACTGATAATGACCTACCACTGAGAGTACCCCAATGTTATACTGATAATGACCTACCACTGAGAGTACCCCAATGTTATACTGATAATGACCTACTACTGAGAGTACCCCCAATGTTATACTGATAATGACCTACCACTGAGAGTACCCCCAATGTTATTCTGATAATGACCTACCACTGAGAGTACCCCAATGTTATACTGATAATGACCTACTACTGAGAGTAACCCAATGTTATACTGATAATGACCTACCACTGAGAGTACCCCCAATGTTATACTGATAATGATCTACCACTGAGAGTACCCCCAATGTTATACTGATAATGACCTACCACTGAGAGTACCCCCAATATTATACTGATAATGATCTACCACTGAGAGTACCCCCAATGTTATACTGATAATGACCTACCACTGAGAGTACCCCCAATGTTATACTGATAATGATCTACCACTGAGAGTACCCCCAATGTTATACTGATAATGATCTACCACTGAGAGTACCCCCAATGTTATACTGATAATGACCTACCACTGAGAGTACCCCCAATGTTATACTGATAATGACCTACCACTGAGAGTACCGCAATGTTATACTGATAATGATCTACTACTGAGAGTACCCCCAATGTCATACTGATAATGACCTACCACTGAGAGTACCCCCAATGTTATACTGATAATGACCTACCACTGAGAGTACCCCCAATGTTATTCTGATAATGACCTACCACTGAGAGTACCGCAATGTTATACTGATAATGATCTACTACTGAGAGTACCCCCAATGTTATACTGATAATGACCTACCACTGAGAGTACCCCCAATGTTATACTGATAATGACCTACTACTGAGAGTACCCCAATGTTATACTGATAATGACCTACCACTGAGAGTACCCCAATGTTATACTGATAATGATCTACCACTGAGAGTACCCCCAATGTTATACTGATAATGACCTACCACTGAGATTACCCCCAATGTTATTCTGATAATGACCTACCACTGAGAGTACCGCAATGTTATACTGATAATGATCTACTACTGAGAGTACCCCAATGTTATACTGATAATGACCTACCACTGAGAGTACCCCAATGTTATACTGATAATGATCTACCACTGAGAGTACCCCCAATGTTATACTGATAATGACCTACCACTGAGAGTACCCCAATGTTATACTGATAATGATCTACCACTGAGAGTACCCCCAATGTTATACTGATAATGATCTACCACTGAGAGTACCCCCAATGTTATACTGATAATGACCTACCACTGAGAGTACCCCCAATGTTATACTGATAATGATCTACCACTGAGAGTACCCCAATGTTATACTGATAATGACCTACCACTGAGAGTACCCCCAATGTTATACTGATAATGATCTACCACTGAGAGTACCCCAATGTTATACTGATAATGACCTACCACTGAAAGTACCCCCAATGTTATACTGATAATGATCTACCACTGAGAGTACCCCCAATGTTATACTGATAATGATCTACCACTGAGAGTACCCCAATGTTATACTGATAATGACCTACCACTGAGAGTACCCCCAATGTTATACTGATAATGATCTACCACTGAGAGTACCCCAATGTTATACTGATAATGACCTACCACTGAGAGTACCCCCAATGTTATACTGATAATGATCTACCACTGAGAGTACCCCAATGTTATACTGATAATGATCTACCACTGAGAGTACCCCAATATTATACTGATAATGACCTACCACTGAGAGTACCCCAATGTTATACTGATAATGATCTACTACTGAGAGTACCCCCAATGTTATACTGATAATGATCTACCACTGAGAGTACCCCCAATGTTATACTGATAATGATCTACCACTGAGAGTACCCCAATGTTATACTGATAATGATCTACCACTGAGAGTACCCCAATATTATACTGATAATGATCTACCACTGAGAGTACCCCAATGTTATACTGATAATGATCTACTACTGAGAGTACCCCCAATGTTATACTGATAATGATCTACCACTGAGAGTACCCCCAATGTTATACTGATAATGATCTACCACTGAGAGTACCCCCAATGTTATACTGATAATGATCTACCACTGAGAGTACCCCCAATGTTATACTGAATAATGACCTACCACTGAGAGTACCCCCAATGTTATACTGATAATGATCTACCACTGAGAGTACCCCAATGTTATACTGATAATGATCTACCACTGAGAGTACCCCAATGTTATACTGATAATGATCTACCACTGAGAGTACCCCCAATGTTATACTGATAATGACCTACCACTGAGAGTACCGCAATGTTATACTGATAATGACCTACCACTGAGAGTACCCCCAATGTTATACTGATAATGACCTACTACTGAGAGTACCCCCAATGTTATACTGATAATGATCTACTACTGAGAGTACCCCAATGTTATACTGATAATGATCTACCACTGAGAGTACCCCCAATGTTATACTGATAATGACCTACCACTGAGAGTACCCCCACTGTTATACTGATAATGATCTACCACTGAGAGTACCGCAATGTTATACTGATAATGACCTACCACTGAGAGTACCGCAATGTTAAACTGATAATGACCTACTACTGAGAGTACCCCCAATGTTATACTGATAATGACCTACCACTGAGAGTACCCCCAATGTTATACTGATAATGATCTACTACTGAGAGTACCCCAATGTTATACTGATAATGATCTACCACTGAGAGTACCCCCAATGTTATACTGATAATGACCTACTACTGAGAGTACCCCCAATGTTATACTGATAATGATCTACCACTGAGAGTAACGCAATGTTATACTGATAATGACCTACCACTGAGAGTACCGCAATGTTAAACTGATAATGATCTACTACTGAGAGTACCCCAATGTTATACTGATAATGATCTACCACTGAGAGTACCCCAATGTTATACTGATAATGATCTACCACTGAGAGTACCCCAATGTTATACTGATAATGATCTACCACTGAGAGTACCCCAATGTTATACTGATAATGACCTACTACTGAGAGTACCCCCAATGTTATACTGATAATGACCTACCACTGAGAGTACCCCAATGTTATACTGATAATGACCTACCACTGAGAGTACCCCAATGTTATACTGATAATGACCTACTACTGAGAGTACCCCCAATGTTATACTGATAATGAGCTACCACTGAGAGTACCCCCAATGTTATACTGATAATGATCTACCACTGAGAGTACCCCAATGTTATTCTGATAATGACCTACCACTGAGTGTACCCCAATGTTATACTGATAATGACCTACTACTGAGAGTAACCCAATGTTATACTGATAATGACCTACCACTGAGAGTACCCCCAATGTTATTCTGATAATGACCTACTACTGAGAGTACCCCAATGTTATACTGATAATGATCTACCACTGAGAGTACCCCCAATGTTATTCTGATAATGACCTACCACTGAGAGTACCGCAATGTTATACTGATAATGATCTACTGCTGAGAGTACCCCCAATGTTATACTGATAATGACCTACCACTGAGAGTACAACAATGTTATACTGATAATGATCTACCACTGAGAGTACCCCCAATGTTATACTGATAATGACCTACCACTGAGAGTACCCCCACTGTTATACTGATAATGACCTACCACTGAGAGTACTCCAATGTTATACTGATAATGATCTACCACTGAGAGTACCACAATGTTATACTGATAATGACCTACTACTGAGAGTACCCCAATGTTATACTGATAATGACCTACTACTGAGAGTACCCCAATGTTATACTGATAATGACCTACCACTGAGAGTACCCCCAATGTTATACTGATAATGATCTACCACTGAGAGCACCCCCAATGTTATACTGATAATGACCTACTACTGAGAGTACCCCAATGTTATACTGATAATGACCTACCACTGAGAGTACCCCAATGTTATACTGATAATGATCTACCACTGAGAGTACCCCCAATGTTATACTGATAATGACCTACCACTGAGAGTACCCCAATGTTATACTGATAATGATCTACCACTGAGAGTACCCCCAATGTTATACTGATAATGATCTACCACTGAGAGTACCCCCAATGTTATACTGATAATGACCTACCACTGAGAGTACCCCCAATGTTATACTGATAATGATCTACCACTGAGAGTACCCCAATGTTATACTGATAATGACCTACCACTGAGAGTACCCCCAATGTTATACTGATAATGATCTACCACTGAGAGTACCCCAATGTTATACTGATAATGACCTACCACTGAAAGTACCCCCAATGTTATACTGATAATGATCTACCACTGAGAGTACCCCCAATGTTATACTGATAATGATCTACCACTGAGAGTACCCCAACGTTATACTGATAATGACCTACCACTGAGAGTACCCCAATGTTATACTGATAATGACCGATCACTGAGAATACCCCCAATGTTATACTGATAATGACCTACCACTGAGAGTACCCCCAATGTTATACTGATAATGATCTACCACTGAGAGTACCCCAATGTTATACTGATAATGACCTACCACTGAGAGTACCCCCAATGTTATATTGATAATGACCTACCACTGAGAGTACCCCCAATGTTATACTGATAATGATCTACCACTGAGAGTACCCCAATGTTATACTGATAATGATCTACCACTGAGAGTACCCCAATATTATACTGATAATGATCTACCACTGAGAGTACCCCCAATGTTATACTGATAATGATCTACCACTGAGAGTACCCCCAATGTTATACTGATAATGATCTACCAGTGAGAGTACCCCCAATGTTATACTGATAATGATCTACCACTGAGAGTACCCCCAATGTTATACTGATAATGATCTACCACTGAGAGTACCCCAATATTATACTGATAATGATCTACCACTGAGAGTACCCCCAATGTTATACTGATAATGATCTACCACTGAGAGTACCCCCAATGTTATACTGATAATGATCTACCAGTGAGAGTACCCCCAATGTTATACTGATAATGATCTACCACTGAGAGTACCACAATGTTATACTGATAATGACCTACTACTGAGAGTACCCCCAATGTTATACTGATAATGACCTACCACTGAGAGTACCCCAATGTTATACTGATAATGATCTACCACTGAGAGTACCCCCAATGTTATACTGATAATGACCTACCACTGAGAGTACCCCCAATGTTATACTGATAATGACCTACCACTGAGAGTACCCCAATGTTATACTGAAAATGACCTACCACTGAGAGTACCCCAATGTTATACTGATAATGATCTACCACTGACAGTACCCCCAATGTTATACTGATAATGATCTACCACTGAGAGTACCCCAATGTTATACTGATAATGACCTACCACTGAGAGTACCCCAATGTTATACTGATAATGACCGATCACTGATAGTACCCCCAATGTTATACTGATAATGATCTACCACTGAGAGTACCCCAATGTTATACTGATAATGATCTACCACTGAGAGTACCCCAATGTTATACTGATAATGACCTACCACTGATAGTACCCCCAATGTTATACTGATAATGATCTACCACTGAGAGTACCCCAATGTTATACTGATAATGACCTACCACTGAGAGTACCCCAATGTTATACTGATAATGACCTACCACTGAGAGAACCCCAATGTTATACTGATAATGATCTACCACTGAGAGTACCCCCAATGTTATACTGATAATGACCTACCACTGAGAGTACCCCAATGTTATACTGATAATGACCTACCACTGAGAGTACCCCAATGTTATACTGATAATGACCTACCACTGAGAGTACCCCAATGTTATACTGATAATGACCTACCACTGAGAGTACCCCCAATGTTATACTGATAATGACCTACCACTGATAGTACCCCCAATGTTATACTGATAATGATCTACCACTGAGAGTACCCCAATGTTATACTGATAATGATCTACCACTGAGAGTACCCCCAATGTTATACTGAATAATGACCTACCACTGAGAGTACCCCCAATGTTATACTGATAATGATCTACCACTGAGAGTACCCCAATTTTATACTAATAATGATCTACCACTGAGAGTACCCCAATGTTATACTGATAATGATCTACCACTGAGAGTACCCCAATGTTATACTGATAATGACCTACCACTGAGAGTACCCCAATGTTATACTGAAAATGACCTACTACTGAGAGTACCCCCAATGTTATACTGATAATGACCTACCACTGAGAGTACCCCAATGTTATACTGATAATGACCTACTACTGAGAGTACCTCAATGTTATACTGATAATGACCTACTACTGAGAGTAACCCAATGTTATACTGATAATGACCTACTACTGAGAGTACCCCCAATGTTATACTGATAATGACCTACCACTGAGAGTACCCCAATGTTATACTGATAATGACCTACTACTGAGAGTACCCCCAATGTTATACTGATAATGATCTACCACTGAGAGTACCCCAATGTTATACTGATAATGACCTACCACTGAGAGTACCCCCAATGTTATACTGATAATGATCTACCACTGAGAGTACCCCCAATGTTATACTGATAATGATCTACCACTGAGAGTACCCCCAATGTTATACTGATAATGACCTACTACTGAGAGTACCCCCAATGTTATACTGATAATGACCTACCACTGAGAGTACCCCAATGTTATACTGATAATGATCTACCACTGAGAGTAACCCAATGTTATACTGATAATGACCTACCACTGAGAGTACCCCAATGTTATACTGATAATGACCTACCACTGAGAGTACCCCAATGTTATACTGATAATGACCTACTACTGAGAGTACCCCAATGTTATACTGATAATGACCTACTACTGAGAGTAACCCAATGTTATACTGATAATGACCTACCACTGAGAGTACCCCAATGTTATACTGATAATGATCTACCACTGAGAGTACCCCCAATGTTATACTGATAATGATCTACCACTGAGAGTACCCCCAATGTTATTCTGATAATGACCTACCACTGAGAGTACCCCAATGTTATTCTGATAATGACCTACCACTGAGAGTACCCCAATGTTATACTGATAATGACCTACTACTGAGAGTAACCCAATGTTATACTGATAATGACCTACCACTGAGAGTACCCCCAATGTTATACTGATAATGACCTACCACTGAGAGTACCGCAATGTTATACTGATAATGATCTACCACTGAGAGTACCCCCAATGTTATACTGATAATGACCTACCACTGAGAGTACCCCCAATGTTATACTGATAATGACCTACTACTGAGAGTACCCCAATGTTATACTGATAATGACCTACTACTGAGAGTACCCCAATGTTATACTGATAATGACCTACCACTGAGAGTACCCCAATGTTATACTGATAATGATCTACCACTGAGAGTACCCCCAATGTTATACTGATAATGACCTACCACTGAGAGTACCCCAATGTTATACTGATAATGACCTACCACTGAGAGTAACCCAATGTTATACTGATAATGACCTACCACTGAGAGTACCCCAATGTTATACTGATAATGACCTACCACTGAGAGTAACCCAATGTTATACTGATAATGACCTACCACTGAGAGTACCCCCAATGTTATTCTGATAATGACCTACCACTGAGAGTACCCCAATGTTATACTGATAATGACCTACTACTGAGAGTAACCCAATGTTATACTGATAATGACCTACCACTGAGAGTACCCCCAATGTTATTCTGATAATGACCTACCACTGAGAGTACCCCAATGTTATACTGATAATGACCTACCACTGAGAGTACCCCCAATGTTATACTGATAATGACCTACCACTGAGAGTACCCCAATGTTATACTGATAATGACCTACCACTGAGAGTACCCCAATGTTATACTGATAATGACCTACCACTGAGAGTACAACAATGTTATACTGATAATGATCTACCACTGAGAGTACCCCCAATGTTATACTGATAATGATCTACCACTGAGAGTACCCCACTGTTATACTGATAATGACCTATCACTGAGAGTACCCCACTGTTATACTGATAATGACCTACCACTGAGAGTACCACAATGTTATACTGATAATGAACTACCACTGAGAGTACCCCAATGTTATACTGATAATGATCTACCACTGAGAGTACCCCAATGTTATACTGATAATGATCTACCACTGAGAGTACCCCCAATGTTATACTGATAATGACCTACCACTGAGAGTACCCCAATGTTATACTGATAATGACCTACCACTGAGAGTACCCCCAATGTTATACTGATAATGACCTACCACTGAGAGTACCCCAATGTTATACTAATAATGATCTACCACTGAGAGTACCCCCAATGTTATACTGATAATGATCTACCACTGAGAGTACCCCAATGTTATACTGATAATGATCTACCACTGAGAGTACCCCCAATGTTATACTGATAATGACCTACCACTGAGAGTACCCCCAATGTTATACTGATAATGATCTACCACTGAGAGTACCCCAATGTTATACTGATAATGATCTATCACTGAGAGTACCCCCAATGTTATACTGATAATGATCTACCACTGAGAGTACCCCAATGTTATACTGATAATGACCTACCACTGAGAGTACCCCAATGTTATACTGATAATGACCTACTACTGAGAGTACCCCCAATGTTATACTGATAATGACCTACCACTGAGAGTACCCCAATGTTATACTGATAATGACCTACCACTGAGAGTACCCCAATGTTATACTGATAATGACCTACTACTGAGAGTACCTCAATGTTATACTGATAATGACCTACCACTGAGAGTACCCCAATGTTATACTGATAATGACCTACCACTGAGAGTACCCCAATGTTATACTGATAATGACCTACCACTGAGAGTACCCCCAATGTTATACTGATAATGACCTACTACTGAGAGTAACCCAATGTTATACTGATAATGATCTACCACTGAGAGTACCCCCAATGTTATACTGATAATGATCTACCACTGAGAGTACCCCAGTGTTATACTGATAATGACCTACCACTGAGAGTACCCCCAATGTTATACTGATAATGACCTACTACTGAGAGTAACCCAATGTTATACTGATAATGATCTACCACTGAGAGTACCCCCAATGTTATACTGATAATGACCTACTACTGAGAGTAACCCAATGTTATACTGATATTGATCTACCACTGAGAGTAACCCAATGTTATACTGATAATGACCTACCACTGAGAGTACCCCAATGTTATACTGATAATGACCTACCACTGAGAGTACCCCAATGTTATACTGATAATGACCTACTACTGAGAGTACCCCAATGTTATACTGATAATGATCTACCACTGAGAGTACCCCCAATGTTATACTGATAATGACCTACTAATGAGAGTAACCCAATGTTATATTGATAATGACCTACCACTGAGAGTACCCCCAATGTTATTCTGATAATGATCTACCACTGAGAGTACCCCAATGTTATACTGATAATGATCTACCACTGAGAGTACCCCAATGTTATACTGATAATGACCTACTACTGAGAGTAACCCAATGTTATATTGATAATGACCTACCACTGAGAGTACCCCAATGTTATACTGATAATGACCTACCACTGAGAGTACCCCAATGTTATACTGATAATGATCTACCACTGAGAGTACCCCAATGTTATACTGATAATGATCTACCACTGAGAGTACCCCCAATGTTATACTGATAATGACCTACCACTGAGAGTACCCCCAATGTTATACTGATAATGACCTACTACTGAGAGTACCGCAATGTTATACTGATAATGATCTACCACTGAGAGTACCCCCAATGTTATACTGATAATGACCTACCACTGAGAGTACCCCCAATGTTATACTGATAATGACCTACTACTGAGAGTACCCCAATGTTATACTGATAATGACCTACTACTGAGAGTACCCCAATGTTATACTGATAATGACCTACCACTGAGAGTACCCCAATGTTATACTGATAATGATCTACCACTGAGAGTACCCCAATGTTATACTGATAATGATCTACCACTGAGAGTACCCCCAATGTTATACTGATAATGACCTACCACTGAGAGTACCCCAATGTTATACTGATAATGACCTACTTCTGAGAGTAACCCAATGTTATACTGATAATGACCTACTACTAAGAGTACCCCCAATGTTATACTGATAATGACCTACCACTGAGAGTACCCCAATGTTATACTGATAATGACCTACTACTGAGAGTAACCCAATGTTATACTGATAATGACCTACCACTGAGAGTACCCCAATGTTATACTGATAATGACCTACCACTGAGAGTACCCCAATGTTATACTGATAATGACCTACCACTGAGAGTACCCCAATGTTATACTGATAATGACCTACCACTGAGAGTACCCCCAATGTTATACTGATAATGACCTACCACTGAAAGTACCCCCAATGTTATACTGATAATGATCTACCACTGAGAGTACCCCCAATGTTATACTGATAATGATCTACCACTGAGAGTACCCCAATGTTATACTGATAATGACCGATCACTGAGAGTTCCCCCAATGTTATACTGATAATGACCTACCACTGAGAGTACCCCAATGTTATACTGATAATGACCTACCACTGAGAGTACCCCCAATGTTATACTGATAATGACCGATCACTGAGAGTACCCCCAATGTTATACTGATAATGATCTACCACTGAGAGTACCCCAATGTTATACTGATAATGATCTACCACTGAGAGTACCCCAATATTATACTGATAATGATCTACCACTGAGAGTACCCCCAATGTTATACTGATAATGATCTACCACAGAGAGTACCCCCAATGTTATACTGATAATGATCTACCACTCAGAGTACCCCCAATGTTATACTGATAATGATCTACCACTGAGAGTACCCCCAATGTTATACTGATAATGACCTACCACTGAGAGTACCCCCAATGTTATACTGATAATGACCTACCACTGAGAGTACCCCAATGTTATACTGAAAATGACCTACCACTGAGAGTACCCCAATGTTATACTGATAATGATCTACCACTGAGAGTACCCCAATGTTATACTGATAATGACCTACCACTGAGAGTACCCCAATGTTATACTGAAAATGACCTACCACTGAGAGTACCCCAATGTTATACTGATAATGACCTACCACTGAGAGTACCCCAATGTTATACTGATAATGATCTACCACTGGGAATACCCCCAATGTTATGCTGATAATGATCTACCACTGAGAGTACCCCAATGTTATACTGATAATGACCTACCACTGAGAGTACCCCCAATGTTATACTGATAATGATCTACCACTGAGAGTACCCCAATGTTATACTGATAATGACCTACCACTGAAAGTACCCCCAATGTTATACTAATAATGATCTACCACTGAGAGTACCCCCAATGTTATACTGATAATGATCTACCACTGAGAGTACCCCAATGTTATACTGATAATGACCTACCACTGAGAGTACCCCCAATGTTATACTGATAATGATCTACCACTGAGAGTACCCCAATGTTATACTGATAATGACCTACCACTGAGAGTACCCCCAATGTTATACTGATAATGACCGATCACTGAGAGTACCCCCAATGTTATACTGATAATGATCTACCACTGAGAGTACCCCCAATGTTATACTGATAATGACCTACCACTGAGAGTACCCCCAATTTTATACTGATAATGACCTACCACTGAGAGTACCCCCAATGTTATACTGATAATAACCTACAACTGAGAGTACCCCCAATGTTATACTGATAATGATCTACCACTGAGAGTACCCCAATGTTATACTGATAATGACCTACCACTGAGAGTACCCCCAATGTTATACTGATAATGACCTACTACTGAGAGTACCCCAATGTTATACTGATAATGACCTATTACTGAGAGTACCCCCTATGTTATACTGATAATGACCTATCAATGAGAGTACCCCCAATGTTATACTGATAATGACCTACCACTGAGAGTACCCCCAATGTTATACTGATAATGATCTACCACTGAGAGTACCCCCAATGTTATACTGATAATGACCTACTACTGAGAGTACCCCCAATGTTATACTGATAATGATCTACCACTGAGAGTACCCCCAATGTTATACTGATAATGACCTACTACTGAGAGTACCCCAATGTTATACTGATAATGACCTACCACTGAGAGTACCCCCAATGTTATACTGATAATGACCTACTACTGAGAGTACCCCAATGTTATACTGATAATGACCTACTACTGAGAGTACCCCAATGTTATACTGATAATGACCTACCACTGAGAGTACCCCCAATGTTATACTGATAATGATCTACCACTGAGAGTACCCCCAATGTTATACTGATAATGATCTACCACTGAGAGTACCCCAATGTTATACTGATAATGATCTACCACTGAGAGTACCCCCAATGTTATACTGATAATGATCTACCACTGAGAGTACGCCAATGTTATACTGATAATGACCTACCACTGAGAGTACCCCAATGTTATACTGATAATGACCTACCACTGAGAGTACCCCAATGTTATACTGATAATGATCTACCACTGAGAATACCCCAATGTTATACTGATAATGACCTACCACTGAGAGTACCCCAATGTTATACTGATAATGATCTACCACTGAGAGTACCCCAATGTTATACTGATAATGATCTACCACTGAGAGTACCCCCAATGTTATACTGATAATGATCTACCACTGAGAATACCCCAATGTTATACTGATAATGACCTACCACTGAGAGTACCCCAATGTTATACTGATAATGATCTACCACTGAGAGTACCCCAATGTTATACTGATAATGACCTACCACTGAGAGTACCCCCAATGTTATACTGATAATGATCTACCACTGAGAGTACCCCAATGTTATACTGATAATGATCTACCACTGAGAGTACCCCCAATGTTATACTGATAATGATCTACCACTGAGAGTACCCCCAATGTTATACTGATAATGATCTACCACTGAGAGTACCCCCAATGTTATACTGATAATGATCTGCCACTGAGAATACCCCAATGTTATACTGATAATGACCTACCACTGAGAGTACCCCCAATGTTATACTGATAATGACCTACTACTGAGAGTACCCCCTTTGTTATACTGATAATGACCTACCACTGAGAGTACCCCCAATGTTATACTGATAATGACCTACCACTGAGAGTACCCCCAATGTTATACTGATAATGACCTACCACTGAGAGTACCCCAATGTTATACTGATAATGACCTACTACTGAGAGTACCCCAATGTTATACTGATAATGATCTACCAATGAGAGTACCCCAATGTTATACTGATAATGATCTACCACTGAGAGTACCCCCAATGTTATACTGATAATGACCTACCACTGAGAGTACCCCAATGTTATACTGATAATGACCTACTACTGAGAGTACCCCAATGTTATACTGATAATGATCTACCACTGAGAGTACCCCCAATGTTATACTGATAATGATCTACCACTGAGAGTACCCCCAATGTTATACTGATAATGACCTACAACTGAGAGTACCCCAATGTTATACTGATAATGACCTACTACTGAGAGTACCCCCAATGTTATACTGATAATGATCTACTACTGAGAGTACCCCCAATGTTATATTGATAATGACCTACCACTGAGAGTACCCCAATGTTATACTGATAATGACCTACTACTGAGAGTACCCCAATGTTATACTGATAATGATCTACCACTGAGAGTACCCCCAATGTTATACTGATAATGACCTACCACTGAGAGTACCCCAATGTTATACTGATAATGACCTACTACTGAGAGTACCCCAATGTTATACTGATAATGATCTACCACTGAGAGTACCCCCAATGTTATACTGATAATGATCTACCACTGAGAGTACCCCCAATGTTATACTGATAATGACCTACCACTGAGAGTACCCCAAAGTTATACTGATAATGACCTACTACTGAGAGTACCCCCAATGTTATACTGATAATGACCTACCACTGAGAGTACCCCCAATGTTATACTGATAATGACCTACCACTGAGAGTACCCCAATGTTATACTGATAATGATCTACCACTGAGAGTACCCCAATGTTATACTGATAATGACCTACTACTGAGAGTACCCCAATGTTATACTGATAATGACCTACCACTGAGAGTACCCCCAATGTTATATTGATAATGACCTACTACTGAGAGTACCCCAATGTTATACTGATAATGATCTACCACTGAGAGTACCCCCAATGTTATACTGATAATGACCTACTACTGAGAGTACCCCAATGTTATACTGATAATGATCTACCACTGAGAGTACCCCAATGTTATACTGATAATGATCTACCACTGAGTGTTACCCCCAATGTTATACTGATAATGACCTACTACTGAGAGTACCGCAATGTTATACTGATAATGACCTACCACTGAGAGTACCCCCAATGTTATACTGATAATGACCTACTACTGAGAGTACCGCAATGTTATACTGATAATGACCTACCACTGAGAGTACCCCAATGTTATACTGATAATGACCTACTACTGAGAGTACCGCAATGTTATACTGATAATGACCTACCACTGAGAGTACCGCAATGTTATACTGATAATGACCTACTACTGAGAGTACCGCAATGTTATACTGATAATGACCTACCACTGAGAGTACTCCCAATGTTATACTGATAATGACCTACCACTGAGAGTACCCCCAATGTTATACTGATAATGATCTACCACTGAGAGTACCCCAATGTTATACTGATAATGACCTACTACTGAGAGTACCCCCAATGTTATACTGATAATGACCTACCTCTGAGAGTACCCCAATGTTATACTGATAATGATCTACCACTGAGAGTACCCCCATGTTATACTGATAATGATCTACCACTGAGAGTACCCCAATGTTATACTGATAATGATCTACCACTGAGAGTACCCCCATGTTATACTGATAATGATCTACCACTGAGAGTACCCCAATGTTATACTGATAATGATCTACCACTGAGAGTACCCCCAATGTTATACTGATAATGATCTACCACTGAGAGTACCCCAATGTTATACTGATAATGACCTACCACTGAGAGTACCCCCAATGTTATACTGATAATGACCTACTACTGAGAGTACCCCCAATGTTATACTGATAATGATCTACCACTGAGAGTACCGCAATGTTATACTGATAATGACCTACCACTGAGAGTACTCCCAATGTTATACTGATAATGACCTACCACTGAGAGTACCCCCAATGTTATACTGATAATGATCTACCACTGAGAGTACCGCAATGTTATACTGATAATGACCTACCACTGAGAGTACTCCCAATGTTATACTGATAATGACCTACCACTGAGAGTACCCCCAATGTTATACTGATAATGATCTACCACTGAGAGTACCCCAATGTTATACTGATAATGACCTACCACTGAGAGTACCCCCAATGTTATACTGATAATGACCTACCTCTGAGAGTACCCCAATGTTATACTTATAATGATCTACCACTGAGAGTACCCCCAATGTTATACTGATAATGATCTACCACTGAGAGTACCCCAATGTTATACTGATAATGACCTACCACTGAGAGTACCCCGAATGTTATACTGATAATGATCTACCACTGAGAGTACCCCCAATGTTATACTGATAATGATCTACCACTGAGAGTACCCCCAATGTTATACTGATAATGATCTACCACTGAGAGTACCCCCAATGTTATACTGATAATGACCTACTACTGAGAGTACCCCCAATGTTATACTGATAATGACCTACTACTGAGAGTACCCCCAATGTTATACTGATAATGACCTACCACTGAGAGTACCCCCAATGTTATACTGATAATGATCTACCACTGAGAGTACCCCCAATGTTATACTGATAATGATCTACCACTGAGAGTACTCCAATGTTATACTGATAATGACCTACCACTGAGAGTACCCCCAATGTTATACTGATAATGATCTACCACTGAGAGTACCCCCAATGTTATACTGATAATTACCTAATACTGAGAGTACCCCAATGTTATACTGATAATGATCTACCACTGAGAGTACCCCAATGTTATACTGATAATGATCTACCACTGAGAGTTACCCCCAATGTTATACTGATAATGACCTACTACTGAGAGTACCGCAATGTTATACTGATAATGACCTACCACTGAGAGTACCCCCAATGTTATACTGATAATGATCTACCACTGAGAGTACCCCAATGTTATACTGATAATGACCTACTACTGAGAGTACCGCAATGTTATACTGATAATGACCTACCACTGAGAGTACCGCAATGTTATACTGATAATGACCTACTACTGAGAGTACCGCAATGTTATACTGATAATGACCTACTACTGAGAGTACCCCCAATGTTATACTGATAATGATCTACCACTGAGAGTACCCCCAATGTTATACTGATAATGACCTACCACTGAGAGTACCCCCAATGTTATACTGATAATGACCTACCACTGAGAGTACCCCCAATGTTATACTGATAATGACCTACTACTGAGAGTACCGCAATGTTATACTGATAATGACCTACCACTGAGAGTACCGCAATGTTATACTGATAATGACCTACCACTGAGAGTACCCCCAATGTTATACTGATAATGACCTACCACTGAGAGTACCCCCAATGTTATACTGATAATGACCTACCACTGAGAGTACCCCCAATGTTATACTGATAATGATCTACCACTGAGAGTAACCCCAATGTTATACTGATAATGACCTACTACTGAGAGTACCGCAATGTTATACTGATAATGACCTACCACTGAGAGTACTCCCAATGTTATACTGATAATGACCTACCACTGAGAGTACCCCCAATGTTATACTGATAATGATCTACCACTGAGAGTACCCCAATGTTATACTGATAATGACCTACTACTGAGAGTACCCCCAATGTTATACTGATAATGACCTACCTCTGAGAGTACCCCAATGTTATACTGATAATGATCTACCACTGAGAGTACCTACATGTTATACTGATAATGATCTACCACTGAGAGTACCCCAATGTTATACTGATAATGATCTACCACTGAGAGTACCCCCATGTTATACTGATAATGATCTACCACTGAGAGTACCCCAATGTTATACTGATAATGATCTACCACTGAGAGTACCCCCAATGTTATACTGATAATGACCTACCACTGAGAGTACCCCCAATGTTATACTGATAATGATCTACCACTGAGAGTACCCCAATGTTATACTGATAATGACCTACCACTGAGAGTACCCCCAATGTTATACTGATAATGACCTACTACTGAGAGTACCCCCAATGTTATACTGATAATGATCTACCACTGAGAGTACCGCAATGTTATACTGATAATGACCTACCACTGAGAGTACTCCCAATGTTATACTGATAATGACCTACCACTGAGAGTACCCCAATGTTATACTGATAATGACCTACCACTGAGAGTACCCCCAATGTTATACTGATAATGACCTACCACTGAGAGTACCCCCAATGTTATACTGATAATGATCTACCACTGAGAGTACCCCAATGTTATACTGATAATGACCTACCACTGAGAGTACTCCCAATGTTATACTGATAATGACCTACCACTGAGAGTACCCCCAATGTTATACTGATAATGATCTACCACTGAGAGTACCCCCAATGTTATACTGATAATGACCTACTACTGAGAGTACCCCCAATGTTATACTGATAATGACCTACCTCTGAGAGTACCCCAATGTTATACTTATAATGATCTACCACTGAGAGTACCCCAATGTTATACTGATAATGATCTACCACTGATAGTACCCCCAATGTTATACTGATAAAGATCCACCACTGAGAGTACCCCCAATGTTATACTGATAATGACCTACCACTGAGAGTACCCCAATGTTATACTGATAATGATCTACCACTGATAGTACCCCCAATGTTATACTGATAATGATCCACCACTGAGAGTACCCCCAATGTTATACTGATAATGACCTACCACTGAGAGTACCCCAATGTTATACTGATAATGACCTACTACTGAGAGTACCCCCAATGTTATACTGATAATGATCTACCACTGATAGTACCCCAATGTTATACTGATAATGACCTACCACTGAGAGTACCCCAATGTTATACTGATAATGACCTACCACTGAGAGTACCCCCAATGTTATACTGATAATGACCTACTACTGAGAGTACCCCCAATGTTATACTGATAATGGTCTACCACTGAGAGTACCCCCAATGTTATACTGATAATGACCTACTACTGAGAGTACCCCCAATGTTATACTGATAATGATCTACCACTGAGAGTACCGCAATGTTATACTGATAATGACCTACCACTGAGAGTACTCCCAATGTTATACTGATAATGACCTACCACTGAGAGTACCCCAATGTTATACTGATAATGACCTACCACTGAGAGTACCCCCAATGTTATACTGATAATGACCTACCACTGAGAGTACCCCCAATGTTATACTGATAATGATCTACCACTGAGAGTACCCCAATGTTATACTGATAATGACCTACCACTGAGAGTACTCCCAATGTTATACTGATAATGACCTACCACTGAGAGTACCCCCAATGTTATACTGATAATGATCTACCACTGAGAGTACCCCCAATGTTATACTGATAATGACCTACTACTGAGAGTACCCCCAATGTTATACTGATAATGACCTACCTCTGAGAGTACCCCAATGTTATACTTATAATGATCTACCACTGAGAGTACCCCAATGTTATACTGATAATGATCTACCACTGATAGTACCCCCAATGTTATACTGATAAAGATCCACCACTGAGAGTACCCCCAATGTTATACTGATAATGACCTACCACTGAGAGTACCCCAATGTTATACTGATAATGATCTACCACTGATAGTACCCCCAATGTTATACTGATAATGATCCACCACTGAGAGTACCCCCAATGTTATACTGATAATGACCTACCACTGAGAGTACCCCAATGTTATACTGATAATGACCTACTACTGAGAGTACCCCCAATGTTATACTGATAATGATCTACCACTGATAGTACCCCCAATGTTATACTGATAATGACCTACCACTGAGAGTACCCCAATGTTATACTGATAATGACCTACCACTGAGAGTACCCCCAATGTTATACTGATAATGATCTACCACTGAGAGTACCCCCAATGTTATACTGATAATGACCTACCACTGACAGTACCCCCAATGTTATACTGATAATGACCTACCACTGAGAGTACCCCCAATGTTATACTGATAATGACCTACCACTGAGAGTACCCCCAATGTTATACTGATAATGACCTACCACTGAGAGTACCCCCAATGTTATACTGATAATGACCTACCACTGAGAGTACCCCCAATGTTATACTGATAATGACCTACCACTGACAGTACCCCCAATGTTATACTGATAATGATCTGCCACTGAGAATACCCCCAATGTTATACTGATAATGATCTACCACTGAGAGTACCCCAATGTTATACTGATAATGATCTACCACTGATAGTACCCCCAATGTTATACTGATAAAGATCCACCACTGAGAGTACCCCCAATGTTATACTGATAATGACCTACCACTGAGAGTACCCCAATGTTATACTGATAATGATCTACCACTGAGAGTACCCCAATGTTATACTGATAATGATCTACCACTGATAGTACCCCCAATGTTATACTGATAATGATCCACCACTGAGAGTACCCCCAATGTTATACTGATAATGACCTACCACTGAGAGTACCCCAATGTTATACTGATAATGATCTACCACTGAGATTACCCCCAATGTTATACTGATAATGACCTACCACTGAGAGTACCCCCAATGTTATACTGATAATGATCTACCACTGAGAGTACCCCCAATGTTATACTGATAATGACCTACTACTGAGAGTACCCCAATGTTATACTGATAATGATCTACCACTGAAAGTACCCCAATGTTATACTGATAATGACCTACTACTGAGAGTACCCCCAATGTTATACTGATAATGACCTACCACTGATAGTACCCCCAATGTTATACTGATAATGATCCACCACTGAGAGTACCCCCAATGTTATACTGATAATGACCTACCACTGAGAGTACCCCAATGTTATACTGATAATGATCTACCACTGAGAGTACCCCCAATGTTATACTGATAATGACCTACCACTGAGAGTACCCCCAATGTTATACTGATAATGATCTACCACTGAGAGTACCCCCAATGTTATACTGATAATGACCTACTACTGAGAGTACCCCAATGTTATACTGATAATGATCTACCACTGAAAGTACCCCAATGTTATACTGATAATGACCTACTACTGAAAGTACCCCAATGTTATACTGATAATGACCTACTACTGAGAGTACCCCCAATGTTATACTGATAATGATCTACCACTGAGAGTACCCCAATGTTATACTGATAATGATCTACTACTGAGAGTACCCCAATGTTATACTGATAATGATCTACCACTGAAAGTACCCCAATGTTATACTGATAATGACCTACTACTGAGAGTACCCCCAATGTTATACTGATAATGACCTACTACTGAGAGTACCCCCAATGTTATACTGATAATGATCTACCACTGAGAGTACCCCCAATGTTATACTGATAATGACCTACTACTGAGAGTACCCCAATGTTATACTGATAATGATCTACCACTGATAGTACCCCCAATGTTATACTGATAATGACCTACCACTGAGAGTACCCCAATGTTATACTGATAATGACCTACCACTGAGAGTACCCCCAATGTTATACTGATAATGATCTACCACTGAGAGTACCCCCAATGTTATACTGATAATGATCTACCACTGAGAGTACCCCCAATGTTATACTGATAATGACCTACCACTGACAGTACCCCCAATGTTATACTGATAATGACCTACCACTGAGAGTACCCCCAATGTTATACTGATAATGACCTACCACTGAGAGTACCCCCAATGTTATACTGATAATGATCTGCCACTGAGAGTACCCCAATGTTATACTGATAATGATCTACCACTGAGAGTACCCCAATGTTATACTGATAATGATCTACCACTGATAGTACCCCCAATGTTATACTGATAATGATCCACCACTGAGAGTACCCCCAATGTTATACTGATAATGACCTACCACTGAGAGTACCCCAATGTTATACTGATAATGATCTACCACTGAGAGTACCCCAATGTTATACTGATAATGATCTACCACTGATAGTACCCCCAATGTTATACTGATAATGATCCACCACTGAGAGTACCCTCAATGTTATACTGATAATGACCTACCACTGAGAGTACCCCAATGTTATACTGATAATGACCTACCACTGAGAGTACCCCCAATGTTATACTGATAATGACCTACCACTGAGAGTACCCCCAATGTTATACTGATAATGATCTACCACTGAGAGTACCCCCAATGTTATACTGATAATGACCTACTACTGAGAGTACCCCAATGTTATACTGATAATGATCTACCACTGAGAGTACCCCCAATGTTATACTGATAATGACCTACTACTGAGAGTACCCCAATGTTATACTGATAATGATCTACCACTGAGAGTACCCCCAATGTTATACTGATAATGATCTACCACTGAAAGTACCCCAATGTTATACTGATAATGACCTACTACTGAGAGTACCCCCAATGTTATACTGATAATGACCTACTACTGAGAGTACCCTCAATGTTATACTGATAATGATCTACCACTGAGAGTACCCCCATTGTTATACTGATAATGACCTACTACTGAGAGTACCCCAATGTTATACTGATAATGATCTACCACTGAGAGTACCCCAATGTTATACTGATAATGACCTACTACTGAGAGTACCCCCAATGTTATACTGATAATGACCTACTACTGAGAGTACCCCCAATGTTATACTGATAATGACCTACCACTGAGAGTACCCCAATGTTATACTGATAATGAACTACCACTGAGAGTACCCCCAATGTTATACTGATAATGATCTACCACTGAGAGTACCCCCAATGTTATACTGATAATGACCTACCACTGAGAGTACCCCAATGTTATACTGATAATGATCTACCACTGATAGTACCCCCAATGTTATACTGATAATGATCCACCACTGAGAGTACCCCCAATGTTATACTGATAATGACCTACCACTGAGAGTACCCCCAATGTTATACTGATAATGACCTACCACTGAGAGTACCCCCAATGTTATACTGATAATGATCTACCACTGAGAGTACCCCAATGTTATACTGATAATGATCTACCACTGAGAGTACCCCCAATGTTATACTGATAATGACCTACCACTGAGAGTACCCCAATGTTATACTGATAATGATCTACCACTGAGAGTACCCCAATGTTATACTGATAATGACCTACTGCTGAGAGTACCCCAATGTTATACTGATAATGACCTACTGCTGAGAGTACCCCAATGTTATACTGATAATGACCTACCACTGAGAGTACCCCAATGTTATACTGATAATGACCTACCACTGAGAGTACCCCAATGTTATACTGATAATGACCTACCACTGAGAGTACCCCCAATGTTATACAGATAATGATCTACCACTGAGAGTACCCACAATGTTTTACTGATAATGATCTACCACTGAGAGTACCCCAATGTTATACTGATAATGACCTACCACTGAGAGTACCCCAATGTTATACTGATAATGACCTACCACTGAGAGTACCCCAATGTTATACTGATAATGACCTACCACTGAGAGTACCCCCAATGTTATACTGATAATGACCTACCACTGAGAGTACCCCAATGTTATACTGATAATGATCTACCACTGAGAGTACCCCCAATGTTATACTGATAATGACCTACTACTGAGAGTACCCCAATGTTATACTGATAATGACCTACTACTGAGAGTACCCCCAATGTTATACTGATAATGACCTACCACTGAGAGTACCCCAAATGTTATACTGATAATGACCTACCACTGAGAGTACCCCAATGTTATACTGATAATGACCTACCACTGAGAGTACCCCCAATGTTATACTGATAATGACCTACCACTGAGATTACCCCCCAATGTTATACTGATAATGACCTACCACTGAGAGTACCCCCAATGTTATACTGATAATGATCTACCACTCAGAGTACCCCAAATGTTATACTGATAATGACCTACCACTGAGAGTACCCCAATGTTATACTGATAATGACCTACTACTGAGAGTACCTCCAATGGTATACTGATAATGATCTACCACTGAGAGTACCCCAATGTTATACTGATAATGATCTACCACTGAGAGTACCCCCAATGTTATACTGATAATGACCTACCACTGAGAGTACCCCCAATGTTATACTGATTATGACCTACCACTGAGAGTACCCCCAATGTTATACTGCTAATGATCTACCACTGAGAGTACCCCCAATGTTATACTGATAATGACCTACTACTGAGAGTACCCCCAATGTTATACTGATAATCACCTACTACTGAGAGTACCCCCAATGTTATACTGACAATGACCTACTACTGAGAGTACCCCCAATGTTATACTGATAATCAGCTACTACTGAGAGTACCCCCAATGTTATACTGACAATGACCTACTACTGAGAGTACCCCCAATGTTATACTGATAATGACCTACTTCTGAGAGTACCCCCAATGTTATACTGATAATGACCTACTACTGAGAGTACCCCCAATATTATACTGATAATGACCTACTACTGAGAGTACCCCCAATGTTATACTGACAATGACCTACTACTGAGAGTACCCCCAATGTTATACTGATAATGACCTACCACTGAGAGTACCCCAATGTTATACTGATAATGTCCTACTACTGAGAGTACCCCCAATGTTATACTGATAATGATCTACCACTGAGAGTACCCCCAATGTTATAGTGATAATGATCTACCACTGAGAGTACCCCCAATGTTATACTGATAATGACCTACCACTGAGAGTACCCCCAATGTTATACTGATAATGATCTACCACTGAGAGTACCCCAATGTTATACTGATAATGACCTACCACTGAGAGTACCCCAATGTTATACTGATAATGACCTACTACTGAGAGTACCCCCAATGTTATACTGATAATGGCCTACTACTGAGAGTACCCCCAATGTTATACTGATAATGACCTACCACTGAGAGTACCCCAATGTTATACTGATAATGATCTACCACTGAGAGTACCCCCAATGTTATACTGATAATGACCTACCACTGAGAGTACCCCCAATGTTATACTGATAATGATCTACCACTGAGAGTACCCCCAATGTTATACTGATAATGATCTACCACTGAGAGTACCCCCAATGTTATACTGATAATGACCTACCACTGAGAGTACCCCAATGTTATACTGATAATGACCTACTACTGAGAGTACCCCCAATGTTATACTGATAATGACCTACTACTGAGAGTACCCCCAATGTTATACTGATAATGACCTACTACTGAGAGTACCCCCAATGTTATACTGATAATGACCTACCACTGAGAGTACCCCAATGTTATACTGATAATAACCTACCACTGAGAGTACCCCCAATGTTATACTGATAATGATCTACCACTCAGAGTACCCCCAATGTTATACTGAAAATGATCTACTACTGAGAGTACCCCCAATGTTATACTGATAATGACCTACTACTGAGAGTACCCCAATGTTATACTGATAATGACCTACCACTGAGAGTACCCCAATGTTATACTGATAATGATCTACTACTGAGAGTACCCCCAATGTTATACTGATAATGACCTACTACTCAGAGTACCCCCAATGTTATACTGATAATGATCTACTACTGAGAGTACCCCCAATGTTATACTGATAATGACCTACTACTGAGAGTACCCCAATGTTATACTGATAATGATCTACCACTGAGAGTACCCCTATGTTATACTGATAATGACCTACTACTGAGAGTACCCCGAATGTTATACTGATAATGATCTACCACTGAGAGTACCCCAATGTTATACTGATAATGACCTACTACTGAGAGTACCCCCAATGTTATACTGATAATGACCTACCACTGAGAGTACCCCCAATGTTATACTGATAATGATCTACCACTGAGAGTACCCCCAATGTTATACTGATAATGACCTACCACTGAGAGTACCCCCAATGTTATACTGATAATGACCTACCACTGAGAGTACCCCAATGTTATACTGATAATGATCTACCACTGAGAGTACCCCTATGTTATACTGATAATGACCTACTACTGAGAGTACCCCCAATGTTATACTGATAATGACCTACCACTGAGAGTACTCCAATGTTATACTGATAATGACCTACCACTGAGAGTACCCCCAATGTTATACTGATAATGATCTACTACTGAGAGTACCCCAATGTTATACTGATAATGACCTACCACTGAGAGTACTCCAATGTTATACTGGTAATGACCTACTACTGAGAGTACCCCAATGTTATACTGATAATGACCTACCACTGAGAGTACCCCCTATGTTATACTGATAATGACCTACCACTGAGAGTACCCCAATGTTATACTGATAATGACCTACCACTGAGAGTACCCCCAATGTTATACTGATAATGACCTACCACTGAGAGTACCCCAATGTTATACTGATAATGACCTACCACTGAGAGTACCCCCAATGTTATACTGATAATGACCTACCACTGAGAGTACCCCCTATGTTATACTGATAATGACCTACCACTGAGAGTACCCCAATGTTATACTGATAATGATCTACCACTGAGAGTACTCCAATGTTATACTGATAATGACCTACCACTGAGAGTACCCCCAATGTTATACTGATAATGACCTACCACTGAGAGTACTCCAATGTTATACTGATAATGACCTACCACTGAGAGTACCCCCAATGTTATACTGATAATGATCTACCACTGAGTGTACCCCCAATGTTATACTGAAAATGACCTACCACTGAGAGTACCCCCAATGTTATACTGATAATGACCTACCACTGAGAGTACCCCAATGTTATACTGATAATGACCTACCACTGAGAGTACCCCCAATGTTATACTGATAATGATCTACCACTGAGAGTACCCCAATGTTATACTGATAATGACCTACCACTGAGAGTACCCCCAATGTTATACTGATAATGACCTACCACTGAGAGTACCCCCAATGTTATACTAATAATGACCTACTACTGAGAGTACCCCAATGTTATACTGATAATGATCTACCACTGAGAGTACCCCAATGTTATACTGATAATGACCTACCACTGAGAGTACCCCAATGTTATACTGATAATGATCTACCACTGAGAGTACCCCAATGTTATACTGATAATGACCTACCACTGAGAGTACCCCAATGTTATACTGATAATGATCTACCACTGAGAGTACCTCCAATGTTATACTGATAATGACCTACCACTGAGAGTACCCCCAATGTTATACTGATAATGATCTACCACTGAGAGTACCCCCAATGTTATACTGATAATGATCTACCACTGAGAGTACCCCCAATGTTATACTGATAATGACCTACTACTGAGAGTACCCCCAATGTTATACTGATAATGACCTACCACTGAGACTACCCCTAATGTTATACTGATAATGACCTACCACTGAGAGTACCCCCAATGTTATACTGATAATGATCTACCACTGAGAGTACCCCGAATGTTATACTGATAATGACCTACCACTGAGAGTACCCCCAATGTTATACTGATAATGACCTACCACTGAGAGTACCCCCAATGTTATACTGATAATGACCTACTACTGAGAGTACCCCCAATGTTATACTGATAATGACCTACTACTGAGAGTACCCCCTATGTTATACTGATAATGACCTACTACTGAGAGTACCCCCAATGTTATACTGATAATGACCTACTACTGAGAGTACCCCCTATGTTATACTGATAATGACCTACCACTGAGAGTACCCCAATGTTATACTGATAATGATCTACCACTGAGAGTACCCCCAATGTTATACTGATAATGACCTACCACTGAGAGTACCCCCAATGTTATACTGATAATGATCTACCACTGAGAGAACCCCCAATGTTATACTGATAATGATCTACCACTGAGAGTACCCCAATGTTATACTGATAATGACCTACCACTCAGAGTACCCCCAATGTTATACTGATAATGACCTACCACTGAGAGTACCCCCAATGTTATACTGATAATGATCTACTACTGAGAGTACCCGCAATGTTATACTGATAATGACCTACCACTGAGAGTACCCCCAATGTTATACTGATAATGACCTACTACTGAGAGTACCCCCAATGTTATACTGATAATGATCATCCACTGAGAGTACCCCCAATGTTATACTGATAATGACCTACTACTGAGAGTACCCCCAATGTTATACTGATAATGATCATCCACTGAGAGTACCCCCAATGTTATACTGATAATGACCTACTACTGAGAGTACTCCCAATGTTATACTGATAATGATCATCCACTGAGAGTACCCCCAATGTTATACTGATAATGACCTACCACTGAGAGTACCCCCAATGTTATACTGATAATGACCTACTACTGAGAGTACCCCCAATGTTATACTGATAATGATCATCCACTGAGAGTACCCCCAATGTTATACTGATAATGACCTACCACTGAGAGTACCCCCAATGTTATACTGATAATGATCTACCACTCAGAGTACCCCCAATGTTATACTGAAATGATCTACTACTGAGAGTACCCCCAATGTTATACTGATAATGACCTACCACTGAAAGTACCCCCAATGTTATACTGATAATGACCTACTACTGAGAGTACCCCCAATGTTATACTGATAATGATCCTCCACTGAGAGTACCCCCAATGTTATACTGATAATGATCTACCACTCAGAGTACCCCCAATGTTATACTGATAATGATCTACCACTGAGAGTACCCCCAATGTTATACTGATAATGATCTACCACTGAGAGTGCCCCAATGTTATACTGATAATGATCTACCACTGAGAGTACCCCCAATGTTATACTGATAATGATCTACCACTGAGAGTACCCCCAATATTATACTGATAATGATCTACTACTGAGAGTACCCCCAATGTTATACTGATAATGATCTACCACTCAGAGTACCCCCAATGTTATACTGATAATGATCTACTACTGAGAGTACCCCCAATGTTATACTGATAATGACCTACCACTGAGAGTACCCCCAATGTTATACTGATAATGACCTACCACTCAGAGTACCCCCAATGTTATACTGATAATGATCTACTACTGAGAGTACCCCAATGTTATACTGATAATGATCTACCACTGAGAGTACCCCTATGTTATACTGATAATGACCTACTACTGAGAGTACCCCCAATGTTATACTGATAATGATCTACCACTGAGAGTACCCCAATGTTATACTGATAATGACCTACTACTGAGAGTACCCCCAATGTTATACTGATAATGACCTACCACTGAGAGTACCCCCAATGTTATACTGATAATGATCTACCACTGAGAGTACCCCAATGTTATACTGATAATGACCTACCACTGAGAGTACCCCAATGTTATACTGATAATGATCTACCACTGAGAGTACCCCCAATGTTATACTGATAATGACCTACCATTGAGAGTACCCCAATGTTATACTGATAATGATCTACCACTGAGAGTACCCCCAATGCTATACTGATAATGACCTACCACTGAGAGTACCCCAATGTTATACTGATAATGACCTACCACTGACAGTACCCCCAATGTTATACTGATAATGACCTACCACTGAGAGTACCCCCAATGTTATACTGATAATGATCTACCACTGAGAGTACCCCCAATGTTATACTGATAATGACCTACCACTGAGAGTACCGCAATGTTATACTGATAATGATCTACCACTGAGAGTACCCCAATGTTATACTGATAATGACCTACCACTGAGAGTACTCCAATGTTATACTGATAATGATCTACCACTGAGAGTACCCCAATGTTATACTGATAATGATCTACCACTGAGAGTACCCCAATGTTATACTGATAATGATCTACCACTGAGAGTACTCCAATGTTATACTGATAATGACCTACCACTCAGAGTACCCCCAATGTTATACTGATAATGACCTACCACTGAGAGTACCCCCAATGTTATACTGATAATGACCTACCACTGAGAGTACCCAAATGTTATACTGATAATGACCTACCACTGAGAGTACCCCCAATGTTATACTGATAATGACCTACCACTGAGAGTACCCAAATGTTATACTGATAATGACCTACCACTGAGAGTACCCAAATGTTATACTGATAATGACCTACAACTGAGAGTACCCCCAATGTTATACTGATAATGATCTACTACTGAGAGTACCCCCAATGTTATACTGATAATGACCTACCACTGAAAGTACCCCCAATGTTATACTGATAATGACCTACTACTGAGAGTACCCCCAATGTTATACTGATAATGATCCTCCACTGAGAGTACCCCCAATGTTATACTGATAATGATCTACCACTCAGAGTACCCCCAATGTTATACTGATAATGATCTACCACTGAGAGTACCCCCAATGTTATACTGATAATGATCTACCACTGAGAGTGCCCCAATGTTATACTGATAATGATCTACCACTGAGAGTACCCCCAATGTTATACTGATAATGACCTACCACTCAGAGTACCCCCAATGTTCTACTGATAATGATCTACCACTCAGAGTACCCCCAATGTTATACTGATAATGACCTACCACTGAGAGTACCCCCAATGTTATACTGATAATGACCTACTACTGAGAGTACCCCAATGTTATACTGATAATGACCTACCACTGAGAGTACCCCCAATGTTATACTGATAATGACCTACCACTGAGAGTACCCCCAATGTTATACTGATAATGACCTACTACTGAGAGTACCCCAATGTTATACTGATAATGACCTACCACTGAGAGTACCCCCAATGTTATACTGATAATGATCTACCACTGAGAGTACCCCAATGTTATACTGATAATGATCTACCACAGAGAGTACCCCCAATGTTATACTGATAATGACCTACCACTCAGAGTACCCCCAATGTTCTACTGATAATGATCTACCACTCAGAGTACCCCCAATGTTATACTGATAATGACCTACCACTGAGAGTACCCCCAATGTTATACTGATAATGACCTACTACTGAGAGTACCCCAATGTTATACTGATAATGACCTACCACTGAGAGTACCCCCAATGTTATACTGATAATGATCTACCACTGAGAGTACCCCCAATGTTATACTGATAATGATCTACCACTGAGTGTACCCCCAATGTTATGCTGATAATGATCTACTACTGAGAGTACCCCCTATGTTATACTGATAATGACCTACCACTGAGAGTACCCCCAATGTTATACTGATAATGACCTACTACTGAGAGTACCCCCAATGTTATACTGATAATGACCTACCACTGAGAGTACCCCCAATGTTATACTGATAATGACCTAGTACTGAGAGTACCGCCAATGTTATACTGATAATGACCTACCACTGAGAGTACCCCAATGTTATACTGATAATGATCTACCACTGAGAGTACCCCCTATGTTATACTGATAATGACCTACCACTGAGAGTACCCCCAATGTTATACTGATAATGACCTAGTACTGAGAGTACCCCCAATGTTATACTGATAATGACCTACCACTGAGAGTACCCCAATGTTATACTGATAATGACCTACCACTGAGAGTACCCCCAATGTTATACTGATAATGACCTAGTACTGAGAGTACCCCCAATGTTATACTGATAATGACCTACCACTGAGAGTACCCCCAATGTTATACTGATAATGACCTACTACTGAGAGTACCCCCAATGTTATACTGATAATGACCTACCACTGAGAGTACCCCAATGTTATACTGATAATGATCTACCACTGAGAGTACCCCCAATGTTATACTGATAATGACCTACTACTGAGAGTACCCCCAATGTTATACTGATAATGACCTACTACTGAGAGTACCCCCAATGTTATACTGATAATGATCTACCACTGAGAGTACCCCCAATGTTATACTGATAATGACCTACTACTGAGAGTACCCCCAATGTTATACTGATAATGACCTACCACTGAGAGTACCCCAATGTTATACTGATAATGACCTACTACTGAGAGTACCCCAATGTTATACTGATAATGATCAACCACTGAGAGTACCCCCAATGTTATACTGATAATGACCTACCACTGAGAGTACCCCCAATGTTATACTGATAATGACCTACCACTGAGAGTACTCCCAATGTTATACTGATAATGACCTACCACTGAGAGTACCCCCAATGTTATACTGATAATGACCTACTACTGAGAGTACCCCAATGTTATACTGATAATGACCTACTACTGAGAGTACCCCAATGTTATACTGAGAATGACCTACTACTGAGACTACCCCAATGTTATACTGAGAATGACCTACTACTGAGAGTACCCCAATGTTATACTGAGAATGACCTACCACTGAGAGTACCCCCAATGTTATACTGATAATGATCTATTACTGAGAGTACCCCCAATGTTATACTGATAATGACCTACCACTGAGAGTACCCCCAATGTTATACTGATAATGACCTACTACTGAGAGTACCCCAATGTTATACTGATAATGACCTACTACTGAGAGTACCCCAATGTTATACTGATAATGACCTACCACTGAGAGTACCCCAATGTTATACTGATAATGACCTACTACTGAGAGTACCCCAATGTTATACTGAGAATGACCTACTACTGAGAGTACCCCAATGTTATACTGATAATGACCTACTACTGAGAGTACCCCAATGTTATACTGATAATGACCTACCACTGAGAGTACCCCAATGTTATACTGATAATGACCTACTACTGAGAGTACCCCAATGTTATACTGAGAATGACCTACTACTGAGAGTACCCCAATGTTATACTGAGAATGACCTACCACTGAGAGTACCCCCAATGTTATACTGATAATGATCTATTACTGAGAGTACCCCCAATGTTATACTGATAATGACCTACCACTGAGAGTACCCCCAATGTTATACTGATAATGACCTACCACTGAGAGTACCCCCAATGTTATACTGATAATGACCTACTTCTGAGAGTACCCCAATGTTATACTGATAATGACCTACTACTGAGAGTACCCCAATGTTATACTGAGAATGACCTACCACTGAGAGTACCCCCAATGTTATACTGATAATGATCTATTACTGAGAGTACCCCCAATGTTATACTGATAATGACCTACCACTGAGAGTACCCCCAATGTTATACTGATAATGACCTACCACTGAGAGTACTCCCAATGTTATACTGATAATGATCTATTACTGAGAGTACCCCCAATGTTATACTGATAATGACCTACCACTGAGAGTACCCCCAATGTTATACTGATAATGATCTACCACTGAGAGTACCCCCAATGTTATACTGATAATGATCTATTACTGAGAGTACCCCCAATTTTATACTGATAATGACCTACCACTGAGAGTACCCCAATGTTATACTGATAATGATCTATTACTGAGAGTACCCCCAATGTTATACTGATAATGATCTATTACTGAGAGTACCACCAATGTTATACTGATAATGACCTACCACTGAGAGTACCCCCAATATTATACTGATAATGATCTACCACTGAGAGTACCCCAATGTTATACTGATAATGACCTACCACTGAGAGTACCCCCAATGTTATACTGATAATGATCTATTACTGAGAGTACCCCCAATGTTATACTGAAAATGATCTACCACTGAGAGTACCCCCAATGTTATACTGATAATGATCTACCACTGAGAGTACCCCAATGTTATACTGATAATGACCTACCACTGAGAGTACCCCAATGTTATACTGATTATGAACTACCACTGAGAGTACCCCCAATGTTATAATGATAATGACCTACCACTGAGAGTACCCCCAATGTTATACTGATAATGACCTACCACTGAGAGTACCCCCAATGTTATACTGATAATGATCTACCACTGAGAGTACCCCCAATGTTATACTGATAATGACCTACCACTGAGAGTACCCCCAATGTTATACTGATAATGATCTACCACTGAGAGTACCCCCAATGTTATACTGATAATGACCTACCACTGAGAGTACCCCCAATGTTATACTGATAATGATCTACCACTGAGTGTACCCCAATGTTATACTGATAATGATCTACCACTGAGAGTACCCCAATGTTATACTGATAATGACCTACCACTGAGAGTACCCCCAATGTTATACTGATAATGACCTACCACTGAGAGTACCCCCAATGTTATACTGATAATGATCTACCACTGAGAGTACCCCCAATGTTATACTGATAATGACCTACCACTGAGAGTACCCCCAATGTTATACTGATAATGATCTACCACTGAGAGTACCCCAATGTTATACTGATAATGACCTACCACTGAGAGTACCCCCAATGTTATACTGATAATGATCTACCACTGAGAGTACCCCCAATGTTATACTGATAATGATCTACCACTGAGAGTACCCCCAATGTTATACTGATAATGACCTACCACTGAGAGTACCCCAATGTTATACTGATAATGACCTACCACTGAGAGTACCCCCAATGTTATACTGATAATGACCTACCACTGAGAGTACCCAAATGTTATACTGATAATGATCTACCACTGAGAGTACCCCAATGTTATACTGATAATGACCTACCACTGAGAGTACCCCAAAGTTATACTGATAATGATCTACCACTGAGAGTACCCCCAATGTTATACTGATAATGACCTACCACTGAGAGTACCCCCAATGTTATACTGATAATGGCCTACCACTGAGAGTACCCCCAATGTTATACTGATAATGGCCTACCACTGAGAGTACCCCCAATGTTATACTGATAATGATCTACCACTGAGAGTACCCCCAATGTTATACTGATAATGACCTACCACTGAGAGTACCCCCAATGTTATACTGATAATGACCGATCACTGAGAGTACCCCCAATGTTATACTGATAATGATCTACTACTGAGAGTACCCCCAATGTTATACTGATAATGACCTACCACTGAGAGTACCCCCAATGTTATACTGATAATGACCTACCACTGAGAGTACCCCCAATGTTATACTGATAATGACCTACCACTGAGAGTACCCCAATGTTATACTGATAATGATCTACCACTGAGAGTACCCCCAATGTTATACTGATAATGACCCACTACTGAGAGTACCCCCAATGTTATACTGATAATGACCTACTACTGAGAGTACCCCCAATGTTATACTGATAATGATCTACCACTGAGAGTACCCCCAATGTTATACTGATAATGACCTACTACTGAGAGTACCCCCAATGTTATACTGATAATGACCTACCACTGAGAGTACCCCAATGTTATACTGATAATGAACTACTACTGAGAGTACCCCAATGGTATACTGATAATGATCTACCACTGAGAGTACCCCCAATGTTATACTGATAATGACCTACCACTGAGAGTACCCCCAATGTTATACTGATAATGATCTACCACTGAGAGTACCCCCAATGTTATACTGATAATGATCTACCACTGAGAGTACCCCCAATGTTATACTGATAATGATCTACCACTGAGAGTACCCCCAATGTTATACTGATAATGATCTATTACTGAGAGTACCCCCAATTTTATACTGATAATGACCTACCACTGAGAGTACCCCAATGTTATACTGATAATGACCTATCACTGAGAGTACCCCCAATGTTATACTGATAATGACCTACCACTGAGAGTACCCCCAATGTTATACTGATAATGATCTACCACTGAGAGTACCCCAATGTTATACTGATAATGACCTACTACTGAGAGTACCCCAATGTTATACTGAAAATGATCTACCACTGAGAGTACCCCCAATGTTATACTGATAATGATCTACCACTTAGAGTACCCCAATGTTATACTGATTATGACCTACCACTGAGAGTACCCCCAATGTTATACTGATAATGACCTACCACTGAGAGTACCCCCAATGTTATACTGATAATGACCTACCACTGAGAGTACCCCCAATGTTATACTGATAATGATCTACCACTGAGAGTACCCCCAATGTTATACTGATAATGACCTACCACTGAGAGTACCCCCAATGTTATACTGATAATGATCTACCACTGAGAGTACCCCAATGTTATACTGATAATGATCTACCACTGAGAGTACCCCAATGTTATACTGATAATGATCTACCACTGAGAGTACCCCCAATGTTATACTGATAATGACCTTCCACTGAGAGTACCCCCAATGTTATACTGATAATGATCTACCACTGAGAGTACCCCAATGTTATACTGATAATGACCTACCACTGAGAGTACCCCCAATGTTATACTGATAATGACCTACCACTGAGAGTACCCCAATGTTATACTGATAATGATCTACCACTGAGAGTACCCCAATGTTATACTGATAATGACCTACCACTGAGAGTACCCCAAAGTTATACTGATAATGATCTACCACTGAGAGTACCCCCAATGTTATACTGATAATGACCTACCACTGAGAGTACCCCCAATGTTATACTGATAATGGCCTACCACTGAGAGTACCCCAATGTTATACTGATAATGATCTACCACTGAGAGTACCCCAATGTTATACTGATAATGACCTACCACTGAGAGTACCCCCAATGTTATACTGATAATGACCTACCACTGAGAGTACCCCCAATGTTATACTGATAATGATCTACCACTGAGAGTACCCCCAATGTTATACTGATAATGACCTACCACTGAGAGTACCCCCAATGTTATACTGATAATGACCGATCACTGAGAGTACCCCCAATGTTATACTGATAATCATCTACTACTGAGAGTACCCCCAATGTTATACTGATAATCATCTACTACTGAGAGTACCCCCAATGTTATACTGATAATGACCTACCACTGAGAGTACCCCCAATGTTATACTGATAATGACCTACCACTGAGAGTACCCCCAATGTTATACTGATAATGACCTACCACTGAGAGTACCCCCAATGTTATACTGATAATGACCTACCACTGAGAGTACCCCCAATGTTATACTGATAATGACCTACCACTGAGAGTACCCCAATGTTATACTGATAATGACCGATCACTGAGAGTACCCCCAATGTTATACTGATAATGATCTACCACTGAGAGTACCCCCAATGTTATACTGATAATGACCTACCACTGAGAGTACCCCCAATGTTATACTGATAATGACCGATCACTGAGAGTACCCCCAATGTTATACTGATAATGATCTACTACTGAGAGTACCCCAATGTTATACTGATAATGACCTACCACTGAGAGTACCCCCAATGTTATACTGATAATGACCGATCACTGAGAGTACCCCCAATGTTATACTGATAATGATCTACTACTGAGAGTACCCCCAGTGTTATACTGATAATGATCTACTACTGAGAGTACCCCAATGTTATACTGATAATGACCTACTACTGAGAGTACCCCAATGTTATACTGATAATGACCTACCACTGAGAGTACCCCCAATGTTATACTGATAATGATCTACCACTGAGAGTACCCCAATGTTATACTGATAATGACCTACCACTGAAACTACCCCTAATGTTATACTGATAATGACCTACCACTGAGAGTACCCCCAATGTTATACTGATAATGATCTACCACTGAGAGTACCCCCAATGTTATACTGATAATGATCTACCACTGAGAGTACCCCAATGTTATACTGATAATCACCTACCACTGAGAGTACCCCAATGTTATACTGATAATGACCTACCACTGAGAGTACCCCAATGTTATACTGATAATGATCTACCACTGAGAGTACCCCAATGTTATACTGATAATGACCTACCACTGAGAGTACCCCCAATGTTATACTGATAATGACCTACCACTGAGAGTACCCCCACTGTTATACTGATAATGATCTACAACTGAGAGTACCCCCAATGTTATACTGATAATGACCTACCACTGAGAGTACCCCCACTGTTATACTGATAATGACCTACCACTGAGAGTACCCCCACTGTTATACTGATAATGACCTACCACTGAGAGTACCCCCACTGTTATACTGATAATGACCTACCACTGAGAGTACCCCCAATGTTATACTGATAATGACCTACCACTGAGAGTACCCCAATGTTATACTGATAATGACCTACTACTGAGAGTACCCCCAATGTTATACTGATAATGACCTACCACTGAGAGTACCCCCACTGTTATACTGATAATGATCTACTACTGAGAGTACCCCAATGTTATACTGATAATGATCTACCACTGAGAGTACCCCAATGTTATACTGATAATGACCTACTACTGAGAGTACCCCAATATTATACTGATAATGATCTACCACTGATAGTACCCCCAATGTTATACTGATAATGATCTACCACTGAGAGTACCCCAATGTTATACTGATAATGACCTACCACTGAGAGTACCCCAAAGTTATACTGATAATGATCTACCACTGAGAGTACCCCCAATGTTATACTGATAATGACCTACCACTGAGAGTACTCCCAATGTTATACTGATAATGGCCTACCACTGAGAGTACCCCAATGTTATACTGATAATGATCTACCACTGAGAGTACCCCAATGTTATACTGATAATGACCTACCACTGAGAGTACCCCCAATGTTATACTGATAATGACCTACCACTGAGAGTACCCCCAATGTTATACTGATAATGATCTACCACTGAGAGTACCCCCAATGTTATACTGATAATGACCTACCACTGAGAGTACCCCCAATGTTATACTGATAATGACCGATCACTGAGAGTACCCCCAATGTTATACTGATAATCATCTACTACTGAGAGTACCCCCAATGTTATACTGATAATCATCTACTACTGAGAGTACCCCCAATGTTATACTGATAATGACCTACCACTGAGAGTACCCCCAATGTTATACTGATAATGACCTACCACTGAGAGTACCCCCAATGTTATACTGATAATGACCTACCACTGAGAGTACCCCCAATGTTATACTGATAATGACCTACCACTGAGAGTACCCCCAATGTTATACTGATAATGACCTACCACTGAGAGTACCCCAATGTTATACTGATAATGACCGATCACTGAGAGTACCCCCAATGTTATACTGATAATGATCTACCACTGAGAGTACCCCCAATGTTATACTGATAATGACCTACCACTGAGAGTACCCCCAATGTTATACTGATAATGACCGATCACTGAGAGTACCCCCAATGTTATACTGATAATGATCTACTACTGAGAGTACCCCAATGTTATACTGATAATGACCTACCACTGAGAGTACCCCCAATGTTATACTGATAATGACCGATCACTGAGAGTACCCCCAATGTTATACTGATAATGATCTACTACTGAGAGTACCCCCAGTGTTATACTGATAATGATCTACTACTGAGAGTACCCCAATGTTATACTGATAATGACCTACTACTGAGAGTACCCCAATGTTATACTGATAATGACCTACCACTGAGAGTACCCCCAATGTTATACTGATAATGATCTACCACTGAGAGTACCCCAATGTTATACTGATAATGACCTACCACTGAAACTACCCCTAATGTTATACTGATAATGACCTACCACTGAGAGTACCCCCAATGTTATACTGATAATGATCTACCACTGAGAGTACCCCCAATGTTATACTGATAATGATCTACCACTGAGAGTACCCCAATGTTATACTGATAATCACCTACCACTGAGAGTACCCCAATGTTATACTGATAATGACCTACCACTGAGAGTACCCCAATGTTATACTGATAATGATCTACCACTGAGAGTACCCCAATGTTATACTGATAATGACCTACCACTGAGAGTACCCCCAATGTTATACTGATAATGACCTACCACTGAGAGTACCCCCACTGTTATACTGATAATGATCTACAACTGAGAGTACCCCCAATGTTATACTGATAATGACCTACCACTGAGAGTACCCCCACTGTTATACTGATAATGACCTACCACTGAGAGTACCCCCACTGTTATACTGATAATGACCTACCACTGAGAGTACCCCCACTGTTATACTGATAATGACCTACCACTGAGAGTACCCCCAATGTTATACTGATAATGACCTACCACTGAGAGTACCCCAATGTTATACTGATAATGACCTACTACTGAGAGTACCCCCAATGTTATACTGATAATGACCTACCACTGAGAGTACCCCCACTGTTATACTGATAATGATCTACAACTGAGAGTACCCCCACTGTTATACTGATAATGATCTTCAATTGAGAGTACCCCCAATGTTATACTGATAATGACCTACCACTGAGAGTACCCCCACTGTTATACTGATAATGACCTACCACTGAGAGTACCCCCAATGTTATACTGATAATGACCTACCACTGAGAGTACCCCCACTGTTATACTGATAATGACCTACCACTGAGAGTACCCCCACTGTTATACTGATAATGACCTACCACTGAGAGTACCCCCACTGTTATACTGATAATGACCTACCACTGAGAGTACCCCCAATGTTATACTGATAATGATCTACAACTGAGAGTACCCCCAATGTTATACTGATAATGACCTACCACTGAGAGTACCCCCACTGTTATACTGATAATGACCTACCACTGAGAGTACCCCCAATGTTATACTGATAATTACCTACCACTGAGAGTACCCCCAATGTTATACTGATAATGACCTACCACTGAGAGTACCCCCACTGTTATACTGATAATGACCTACCACTGAGAGTACCCCAATGTTATACTGATAATGATCTACTACTGAGAGTACCCCCAATGTTATACTGATAATGACCTACCACTGAGAGTACCCCCACTGTTATACTGATAATGACCTACCACTGAGAGTACCCCAATGTTATACTGATAATGACCTACCACTGAGAGTACCCCCAATGTTATACTGATAATGATCTACAACTGAGAGTACCCCCAATGTTATACTGATAATGATCCACCACTGAGAGTACCCCCAATGTTATACTGATAATGATCTACCACTGAGAGTACCCCAATGTTATACTGATAATGACCTACCACTGAGAGTACCCCCAATGTTATACTGATAATGATCTACCACTGAGAGTACCCCAATGTTATACTGATAATGACCTACCACTGAGAGTACCCCAATGTTATACTGATAATGATCTACCACTGAGAGTACCCCAATGTTATACTGATAATGATCTACCACTGAGAGTATCCCAATGTTATACTGATAATGATCTACCACTGAGAGTACCCCCAATGTTATACTGATAATGACCTACCACTGAGAGTACCCCCAATGTTATACTGATAATGATCTACCACTGAGAGTACCCCAATGTTATACTGATAATCACCTACCACTGAGAGTACCCCAATGTTATACTGATAATGACCTACCACTGAGAGTACCCCAATGTTATACTGATAATGATCTACCACTGAGAGTACCCCAATGTTATACTGATAATGACCTACCACTGAGAGTACCCCCAATGTTATACTGATAATGACCTACCACTGAGAGTACCCCCACTGTTATACTGATAATGATCTACAACTGAGAGTACCCCCAATGTTATACTGATAATGACCTACCACTGAGAGTACCCCCAATGTTATACTGATAATGACCTACCACTGAGAGTACCCCAATGTTATACTGATAATGACCTACTACTGAGAGTACCCCCAATGTTATACTGATAATGACCTACCACTGAGAGTACCCCCACTGTTATACTGATAATGATCTACAACTGAGAGTACCCCCACTGTTATACTGATAATGATCTTCAACTGAGAGTACCCCCAATGTTATACTGATAATGACCTACCACTGAGAGTACCCCCAATGTTATACTGATAATGACCTACTACTGAGAGTACCCCCAATGTTATACTGATAATGACCTACCACTGAGAGTACCCCCAATGTTATACTGATAATGACCTACCACTGAGAGTACCCCAATGTTATACTGATAATGACCTACTACTGAGAGTACCCCCAATGTTATACTGATAATGACCTACCACTGAGAGTACCCCCACTGTTATACTGATAATGATCTACAACTGAGAGTACCCCCACTGTTATACTGATAATGATCTTCAACTGAGAGTACCCCCAATGTTATACTGATAATGACCTACCACTGAGAGTACCCCCACTGTTATACTGATAATGATCTTCAACTGAGAGTACCCCCAATGTTATACTGATAATGACCTACCACTGAGAGTACCCCCAATGTTATACTGATAATGACCTACCACTGAGAGTACCCCCACTGTTATACTGATAATGATCTACAACTGAGAGTACCCCCACTGTTATACTGATAATGATCTTCAACTGAGAGTACCCCCAATGTTATACTGATAATGACCTACCACTGAGAGTACCCCCAATGTTATACTGATAATGACCTACCACTGAGAGTACCCCAATGTTATACTGATAATGTCCTACTACTGAGAGTACCCCCAATGTTATACTGATAATGACCTACCACTGAGAGTACCCCCACTGTTATACTGATAATGATCTACAACTGAGAGTACCCCCACTGTTATACTGATAATGATCTACCACTGAGAGTACCCCCACTGTTATACTGATAATGACCTACCACTGAGAGTACCCCCAATGTTATACTGATAATGACCTACCACTGAGAGTACCCCAATGTTATACTGATAATGACCTACTACTGAGAGTACCCCCAATGTTATACTGATAATGACCTACCACTGAGAGTACCCCCACTGTTATACTGATAATGATCTACAACTGAGAGTACCCCCACTGTTATACTGATAATGATCTTCAACTGAGAGTACCCCCAATGTTATACTGATAATGACCTACCACTGAGAGTACCCCCACTGTTATACTGATAATGACCTACCACTGAGAGTACCCCCAATGTTATACTGATAATGATCTACAACTGAGAGTACCCCCAATGTTATACTGATAATGACCTACCACTGAGAGTACCCCCACTGTTATACTGATAATGATCTACCACTGAGAGTACCCCCAATGTTATACTGACAATGATTTACCACTGAGAGTACCCAAATGTTATACTGAGAATGACCTACCACTGAGAGTACCCCCGATGTTATACTGATAATGACCTACCACTGAGAGTACCCCCACTGTTATACTGATAATGATCTACCACTGAGAGTACCCCCAATGTTATACTGATAATGATTTACCACTGAGAGTACCCAAATGTTATACTGAGAATGACCTACCACTGAGAGTACCCCCGATGTTATACTGATAATGATCTACCACTGAGAGTAACCCCAATGTTATACTGATAATGACCTACCACTGAGAGTACCCCCAATGTTATACTGATAATGACCTACCACTGAGAGTACCCCAATGTTATACTGATAATGATCTACCACTGAGAGTAACCCCAATGTTATACTGATAATGACCTACCACTGAGAGTACCCCCAATGTTATACTGATAATTATCTACCACTGAGAGTAACCCCAATGTTATACTGATAATGACCTACCACTGAGAGTACCCCAATGTTATACTGATAATGACCTACCACTGAGAGTACCCCAATGTTATACTGATAATGACCTACTACTGAGAGTACCCCAATGTTATACTGATAATGACCTACCACTGAGAGTACCCCCAATGTTATACTGATAATGACCTACCACTGAGAGTACCCCCAATGTTATACTGATAATGATCTACCACTGAGAGTAACCCCAATGTTATACTGATAATGACCTACCACTGAGAGTACCCCCAATGTTATACTGATAATTATCTACCACTGAGAGTACCCCCAATGTTATACTGATAATGACCTACCACTGAGAGTACCCCAATGTTATACTGATAATGACCTACCACTGAGAGTACCCCAATGTTATACTGATAATGACCTACTACTGAGAGTACCCCAATGTTATACTGATAATGACCTACCACTGAGAGTACCCCCAATGTTATACTGATAATGACCTACCACTGAGAGTACCCCCAATGTTATACTGATAATGATCTACCACTGAGAGTACCCCCAATGTTATACTGATAATTATCTACCACTGAGAGTACCCCCAATGTTATACTGATAATGACCTACTACTGAGAGTACCCCAATGTTATACTGATAATGACCTACTACTGAGAGTACCCCCAATGTTATACTGATAATGACCTACTACTGAGAGTACCCCCAATGTTATACTGATAATGATCTACCACTGAGAGTACCCCCAATGTTATACTGATAATTATCTACCACTGAGAGTACCCCCAATGTTATACTGATAATGACCTACCACTGAGAGTACCCCAATGTTATACTGATAATGATCTACCACTGAGAGTACCCCCAATGTTATACTGATAATGACCTACCACTGAGAGTACCCCAATGTTATACTGATAATGACCTACCACTGAGAGTACCCACACTGTTATACTGATAATGACCTACCACTGAGAGTACCCCAATGTTATACTGATAATGATCTACTACTGAGAGTACCCCAATGTTATACTGATAATGACCTACCACTGAGAGTACCCCCAATGTTATACTGATAATGATCTACAACTGAGAGTACCCCCAATGTTATACTGATAATGATCTACCACTGAGAGTACCCCAATGTTATACTGATAATGATCTACCACTGAGAGTACCCCAATGTTATACTGATAATGACCTACCACTGAGAGTACCCCAATGTTATACTGATAATGATCTACCACTGAGAGTACCCCCAATGTTATACTGATAATGACCTACCACTGAGAGTACCCCCAATGTTATACTGATAATGATCTACCACTGAGAGTACCCCCAATGTTATACTGATAATGACCTACCACTGAGAGTACCCCCAATGTTATACTGATAATGATCTACCACTGAGAGTACCCCAATGTTATACTGATAATGACCTACCACTGAGAGTACCCCAATGTTATACTGATAATGATCTACCACTGAGAGTACCCCCAATGTTATACTGATAATGACCTACCACTGAGAGTACCCCCAATGTTATACTGATAATGATCTACCACTGAGAGTACCCCCAATGTTATACTGATAATGACCTACCACTGAGAGTACCCCCAATGTTATACTGATAATGATCTACCACTGAGAGTACCCCAATGTTATACTGATAATGACCTACCACTGAGAGTACCCCAATGTTATACTGATAATGATCTACCACTGAGAGTACCCCCAATGTTATACTGATAATGACCTACCACTGAGAGTACCCCCAATGTTATACTGATAATGATCTACCACTGAGAGTACCCCCAATGTTATACTGATAATGATCTACCACTGAGAGTACCCCCAATGTTATACTGATAATGATCTACCACTGAGAGTACCCCAATGTTATACTGATAATGACCTACCACTGAGAGTACCCCAATGTTATACTGATAATGACCTACCACTGAGAGTACCCCAATGTTATACTGATAATGACCTACTACTGAGAGTACCCCAATGTTATACTGATAATGACCTACCACTGAGAGTACCCCCAATGTTATACTGATAATGACCTACCACTGAGAGTACCCCCAATGTTATACTGATAATGATCTACCACTGAGAGTAACCCCAATGTTATACTGATAATGACCTACCACTGAGAGTACCCCCAATGTTATACTGATAATTATCTACCACTGAGAGTACCCCCAATGTTATACTGATAATGACCTACCACTGAGAGTACCCCAATGTTATACTGATAATGACCTACCACTGAGAGTACCCCAATGTTATACTGATAATGACCTACTACTGAGAGTACCCCAATGTTATACTGATAATGACCTACCACTGAGAGTACCCCCAATGTTATACTGATAATGACCTACCACTGAGAGTACCCCCAATGTTATACTGATAATGATCTACCACTGAGAGTACCCCCAATGTTATACTGATAATTATCTACCACTGAGAGTACCCCCAATGTTATACTGATAATGACCTACTACTGAGAGTACCCCAATGTTATACTGATAATGACCTACTACTGAGAGTACCCCCAATGTTATACTGATAATGACCTACTACTGAGAGTACCCCCAATGTTATACTGATAATGATCTACCACTGAGAGTACCCCCAATGTTATACTGATAATTATCTACCACTGAGAGTACCCCCAATGTTATACTGATAATGACCTACCACTGAGAGTACCCCAATGTTATACTGATAATGATCTACCACTGAGAGTACCCCCAATGTTATACTGATAATGACCTACCACTGAGAGTACCCCCAATGTTATACTGATAATGATCTACCACTGAGAGTACCCCCAATGTTATACTGATAATGACCTACCACTGAGAGTACCCCCAATGTTATACTGATAATGATCTACCACTGAGAGTACCCCAATGTTATACTGATAATGACCTACCACTGAGAGTACCCCAATGTTATACTGATAATGACCTACTACTGAGAGTACCCCAATGTTATACTGATAATGACCTACCACTGAGAGTACCCCCAATGTTATACTGATAATGACCTACCACTGAGAGTACCCCCAATGTTATACTGATAATGATCTACCACTGAGAGTACCCCCAATGTTATACTGATAATTATCTACCACTGAGAGTACCCCCAATGTTATACTGATAATGACTTACCACTGAGAGTACCCCCAATGTTATACTGATAATGACCTACCACTGAGAGTACCCCAATGTTATACTGATAATGACCTACCACTGAGAGTACCCCAATGTTATACTGATAATGATCTACCACTGAGAGTACCCCCAATGTTATACTGATAATGACCTACCACTGAGAGTACCCCAATGTTATATTGATAATCACCTACCACTGAGAGTACCCCAATGTTATACTGATAATGACCTACTACTGAGAGTACCCCAATGTTATACTGATAATGATCTACTACTGAGAGTACCCCCAATGTTATACTGATAATGATCTACCACTGAGAGTACCCCAATGTTATACTGATAATGAAATACTACTGAGAGTACCCCCAATGTTATACTGATAATGACCTACCACTGAGAGTACCCCCAATGTTATACTGATAATGATCTACCACTGAGAGTACCCCAATGTTATACTGATAATGATCTACCACTGAGAGTGCCCCAATGTTATACTGATAATGACCTACTACTGAGAGTACCCCCAATGTTATACTGATAATTACCTACTACTGAGAGTACCCCAATGTTATACTGATAATGATCTAACACTGAGAGTACCCCCAATGTTATACTGATAATGATCTACCACTGAGAGTACCCCCAATGTTATACTGATAATGACCTACTACTGAGAGTACCCCCAATATTATACTGATAATTACCTACCACTGAGAGTACCCCCAATGTTATACTGATAATGATCTACCACTGAGAGTACCCCAATGTTATACTGATAATGATCTACCACTGAGAGTGCCCCAATGTTATACTGATAATGACCTACTACTGAGAGTACCCCCAATGTTATACTGATAATGACCTACTACTGAGAGTACCCCAATGTTATACTGATAATGATCTAACACTGAGAGTACCCCCAATGTTATACTGTTAATGATCTACCACTGAGAGTACCCCCAATGTTATACTGATAATGACCTACTACTGAGAGTACCCCCAATATTATACTGATAATTACCTACCACTGAGAGTACCCCAATGTTATACTGATAATGACCTACTACTGAGAGTACCCACAATGTTATACTGATAATGACCTACTACTGAGAGTACCCCAATGTTATACTGATAATGATCTACCACTGAGAGTACCACCAATGTTATACTGATAACGACCTACTACTGAGAGTACCCCCAATGTTATACTGATAATGACCTACCACTGAGAGTACCCCCAATGTTATACTGATAATGATCTACCACTGAGAGTACCCCCAATGTTATACTGATAATGACCTACCACTGAGAGTACCCCAATGTTATACTGATAATGACCGATCACTGAGAGTACCCCAATGTTATACTGATAATGACCTACCACTGAGAGTACCCCAATGTTATACTGATAATGACCTACCACTGAGACTACCCCTAATGTTATACTGATAATGATCTACCACTGAGAGTACCCCCAATGTTATACTGATAATGATCTACCACTGAGAGTACCCCAATGTTATACTGATAATGACCTACCACTGAGAGTACCCCCAATGTTATACTGATAACGATCTACAACTGAGAGTACCCCCAATGTTATACTGATAATGATCTACCACTGAGAGTACCCCAATGTTATACTGATAATGACCTACCACTGAGAGTACCCCAATGTTATACTGATAATGATCTACCACTGAGAGTACCCCCAATGTTATACTGATAATGATCTACCACTGAGAGTACCCCAATGTTATACTGATAATGATCTAGCACTGAGAGTACCCCCAATGTTATACTGATAATGATCTACCACTGAGAGTACCCCCAATGTTATACTGATAATGATCTACCACTGAGAGTACCCCCAATGTTATACTGATAATGACTTACCACTGAGAGTACCCCAATGTTATACTGATAATGATCTACCACTGAGAGTAACCCCAATGTTATACTGATAATGACCTACCACTGAGAGTACCCCCAATGTTATACTGATAATTATCTACCACTGAGAGTAACCCCAATGTTATACTGATAATGACCTACCACTGAGAGTACCCCAATGTTAGACTGATAATGACCTACCACTGAGAGTACCCCAATGTTATACTGATAATGACCTACTACTGAGAGTACCCCAATGTTATACTGATAATGACCTACCACTGAGAGTACCCCCAATGTTATACTGATAATGACCTACCACTGAGAGTACCCCCAATGTTATACTGATAATGATCTACCACTGAGAGTAACCCCAATGTTATACTGATAATGACCTACCACTGAGAGTACCCCCAATGTTATACTGATAATTATCTACCACTGAGAGTACCCCCAATGTTATACTGATAATGACCTACCACTGAGAGTACCCCCAATGTTATACTGATAATGACCTACCACTGAGAGTACCCCAATGTTATACTGATAATGACCTACTACTGAGAGTACCCCAATGTTATACTGATAATGACCTACCACTGAGAGTACCCCCAATGTTATACTGATAATGACCTACCACTGAGAGTACCCCCAATGTTATACTGATAATGATCTACCACTGAGAGTACCCCCAATGTTATACTGATAATTATCTACCACTGAGAGTACCCCCAATGTTATACTGATAATGACCTACTACTGAGAGTACCCCAATGTTATACTGATAATGACCTACTACTGAGAGTACCCCCAATGTTATACTGATAATGACCTACTACTGAGAGTACCCCCAATGTTATACTGATAATGATCTACCACTGAGAGTACCCCCAATGTTATACTGATAATTATCTACCACTGAGAGTACCCCCAATGTTATACTGATAATGACCTACCACTGAGAGTACCCCAATGTTATACTGATAATGATCTACCACTGAGAGTACCCCCAATGTTATACTGATAATGACCTACCACTGAGAGTACCCCAATGTTATACTGATAATGACCTACCACTGAGAGTACCCCAATGTTATACTGATAATGATCTACCACTGAGAGTACCCCAATGTTATACTGATAATGACCTACCACTGAGAGTACCCCAATGTTATACTGATAATGACCTACCACTGAGAGTACCCCAATGTTATACTGATAATGACCTACCACTGAGAGTACCCCAATGTTATACTGATAATGATCTACCACTGATAGTACCCCAAAGTTATACTGATAATGATCTACCACTGAGAGTACCCCAATGTTATACTGATAATGATCTACCACTGAGAGTACCCCCAATGTTATACTGATAATCACCTACCACTGAGAGTACCCCAATGTTATACTGATAATGACCTACCACTGAGAGTACCCCCAATGTTATACTGATAATGATCTACCACTGAGAGTACCCCAATGTTATACTGATAATGACCTACCACTGAGAGTACCCCAATGTTACACTGATAATGACCTACCACTGAGAGTACCCCCAATGTTATACTGATAATGATCTACCACTGAGAGTACCCCAATGTTATACTGATAATGACCTACCACTGAGAGTACCCCCAATGTTATACTGATAATGATCTACTACTGAGAGTACCCCCAATGTTATACTGATAATGACCTACCACTGAGAGTACCCCAATGTTATACTGATAATGACCTACCACTGAGAGTACCCCAATGTTATACTGATAATGATCTACCACTGAGAGTACCCCAATGTTATACTGATAATGATCTACCACTGAGAGTACCCCCAATGTTATACTGATAATGACCTACCACTGAGAGTACCCCAATGTTATACTGATAATGATCTACCACTGAGAGTACCCCCAATGTTATACTGATAATGACCTACCACTGAGAGTACCCCAATGTTATACTGATAATGACCTACCACTGAGAGTACCCCAATGTTATACTGATAATGATCTACCACTGAGAGTACCCCCAATGTTATACTGATAATGACATACCACTGAGAGTACCCCAATGTTACACTGATAATGATCTACCACTGAGAGTACCCCAATGTTATACTGATAATGATCTACCACTGAGAGTACCCCAATGTTATACTGATAATGATCTACCACTCAGAGTACCCCCAATGTTATACTGATAATGATCTACCACTGAGAGTACCCCAATGTTATACTGATAATGATCTACCACTGAGAGTACCCCAATGTTATACTGATAATGATCTACCACTCAGAGTACCCCCAATGTTATACTGATAATGATCTACCACTGAGAGTACCCCAATGTTATACTGATAATGATCTACTACTGAGAGTACCCCCAATGTTATACTGATAATGATCTACCACTGAGAGTACCCCCAATGTTATACTGATAATGATCTACTACTGAGAGTACCCCCAATGTTATACTGATAATGACCTACCACTGAGAGTACCCCCAATGTTATACTGATAATGACCTACTACTGAGAGTACCCCAATGTTATACTGATAATGATCCTCCACTGAGAGTACCCCCAATGTTATACTGATAATTATCTACCACTGAGAGTACCCCCAATGTTATACTGATAATGATCTACTACTGAGAGTACCCCCAATGTTATAATGATAATGATCTACCACTCAGAGTACCCCCAATGTTATACTAATAATGATCAACTACTGAGAGTACCCCCAATGTTATACTGATAATGACCTACTACTGAAAGTACCCCCAATGTTATACTGATAATGACCTACCACTGAGAGTACCCCCAATGTTATACTGATAATGACCTACCACTGATAGTACCCCCAATGTTATACTGATAATGATCTACCACTGAGAGTACCCCCAATGTTATACTGATAATGACCTACCACTGAGAGTACCCCCAATGTTATACTGATAATGACCTACCACTGAGAGTACCCCCAATGTTATACTGATAATGACCTACCACTGATAGTACCTCCAATGTTATACTGATAATGATCTACCACTGAGAGTACCCCCAATGTTATACTGATAATGATCTACCACTGAGAGTACCCCCAATGTTATACTGATAATGACCTACCACTGAGAGTACCCCCAATGTTATACTGATAATGACCTACTACTGAGAGTACCCCAATGTTATACTGATAATGATCTACCACTGAGAGTACCCCCAATGTTATACTGATAATGACCTACCACTGATAGTACCCCCAATGTTATACTGATAATGATCTACCACTGAGAGTACCCCCAATGTTATACTGATAATGATCTACCACTGAGAGTACCCCCAATGTTATACTGATAATGACCTACCACTGAGAGTACCCCCAATGTTATACTGATAATGACCTACCACTGAGAGTACCCCCAATGTTATACTGATAATGACCTACCACTGATAGTACCCCCAATGTTATACTGATAATGATCTACCACTGAGAGTACCCCCAATGTTATACTGATAATGATCTACCACTGAGAGTACCCCCAATGTTATACTGATAATGACCTACCACTGAGAGTACCCCCAATGTTATACTGATAATGACCTACCACTGAGAGTACCCCCAATGTTATACTGATAATGACCTACTACTGAGAGTACCCCAATGTTATACTGATAATGATCTACCACTGAGAGTACCCCCAATGTTATACTGATAATGATCTACTACTGAGAGTACCCCCAATGTTATACTGATAATGACCTACCACTGAGAGTACCCCCAATGTTATACTGATAATGACCTACTACTGAGAGTACCCCAATGTTATACTGATAATGACCTACCACTGAGAGTACCCCCAATGTTATACTGATAATGATCTACCACTGAGAGTACCCCAATGTTATACTGATAATGATCTACCACTGAGAGTACCCCCAATGTTATACTGATAATGATCTACTACTGAGAGTACCCCCTATGTTATACTGATAATGACCTACCACTGAGAGTACCCCAATGTTATACTGATAATGATCTACTACTGAGAGTACCCCCAATGTTATACTGATAATGACCTACCACTGAGAGTACCCCCAATGTTATACTGATAATGACCTACCACTGAGAGTACCCCAATGTTATACTGATAATGATCTACCACTGATAGTACCCCCAATGTTACACTGATAATGACCTACCACTGAGTGTACCCCCAATGTTATACTGATAATGATCTACCACTGAGTGTACCCCCAATGTTATACTGATAATGATCTACTACTGAGAGTACCCCCAATGTTATACTGATAATGACCTACCACTGAGAGTACCCCCAATGTTATACTGATAATGACCTACCACTGAGAGTACCCCCAATGTTACACTGATAATGACCTACTACTGAGAGTACCCCCAATGTTATACTGATAATGACCTACTACTGAGAGTACCCCCAATGTTATACTGATAATGATCTACCACTGAGAGTACCCCAATGTTATACTGATAATGACCTACTACTGAGAGTACCCGCAATGTTATACTGATAATGATCTACCACTGAGAGTACCCCCAATGTTATACTGATAATGATCTACCACTGAGAGTACCCCCAATGTTATACTGATAATGATCTACTACTGAGAGTACCCCCAATGTTATACTGATAATGACCTACCACTGAGAGTACCCCCAATGTTATACTGATAATGACCTACCACTGAGAGTACCCCCAATGTTATACTGATAATGACCTACCACTGATAGTACCCCCAATGTTATACTGATAATGATCTACCACTGAGAGTACCCCCAATGTTATACTGATAATGATCTACCACTGAGAGTACCCCCAATGTTATACTGATAATGACCTACCACTGAGAGTACCCCCAATGTTATACTGATAATGACCTACCACTGAGAGTACCCCCAATGTTATACTGATAATGACCTACCACTGATAGTACCCCCAATGTTATACTGATAATGATCTACCACTGAGAGTACCCCCAATGTTATACTGATAATGATCTACCACTGAGAGTACCCCCAATGTTATACTGATAATGACCTACCACTGAGAGTACCCCCAATGTTATACTGATAATGACCTACTACTGAGAGTACCCCAATGTTATACTGATAATGATCTACCACTGAGAGTACCCCCAATGTTATACTGATAATGATCTACTACTGAGAGTACCCCCAATGTTATACTGATAATGACCTACCACTGAGAGTACCCCCAATGTTATACTGATAATGACCTACTACTGAGACTACCCCAATGTTATACTGATAATGACCTACCACTGAGAGTACCCCCAATGTTATACTGATAATGATCTACCACTGAGAGTACCCCAATGTTATACTGATAATGATCTACCACTGAGAGTACCCCCAATGTTATACTGATAATGATCTACTACTGAGAGTACCCCCTATGTTATACTGATAATGACCTACCACTGAGAGTACCCCAATGTTATACTGATAATGATCTACTACTGAGAGTACCCCCAATGTTATACTGATAATGACCTACCACTGAGAGTACCCCCAATGTTATACTGATAATGACCTACCACTGAGAGTACCCCCAATGTTACACTGATAATGACCTACCACTGAGAGTACCCCCAATGTTATACTGATAATGATCTACCACTGAGTGTACCCCCAATGTTATACTGATAATGATCTACTACTGAGAGTACCCCCAATGTTATACTGATAATGACCTACCACTGAGAGTACCCCCAATGTTATACTGATAATGACCTACCACTGAGAGTACCCCCAATGTTACACTGATAATGACCTACTACTGAGAGTACCCCCAATGTTATACTGATAATGACCTACTACTGAGAGTACCCCCAATGTTATACTGATAATGATCTACCACTGAGAGTACCCCAATGTTATACTGATAATGACCTACTACTGAGAGTACCCGCAATGTTATACTGATAATGATCTACCACTGAGAGTACCCCCAATGTTATACTGATAATGATCTATTACTGAGAGTACCCGCAATGTTATACTGATAATGACCGATCACTGAGTGTACCCCCAATGTTATACTGATAATGATCTACCACTGAGTGTACCCCCAATGTTATACTGATAATGATCTATTACTGAGAGTACCCCAATGTTATACTGATAATGATCTATTACTGAGAGTACCCGCAATGTTATACTGATAATGACCGATCACTGAGTGTACCCCAATGTTATACTGATAATGATCTACCACTGAGAGTACCCCCAATGTTATACTGATAATGATCTATTACTGAGAGTACCCGCAATGTTATACTGATAATGACCGATCACTGAGTGTACCCCCAATGTTATACTGATAATGATCTACCACTGAGTGTACCCCCAATGTTATACTGATAATGATCTACCACTGAGTGTACCCCCAATGTTATACTGATAATGATCTACCACTGAGAGTACCCCAATGTTATACTGATAATGACCTACTACTGAGAGTACCCCAATGTTATACTGAGAATGACCTACCACTGAGAGTACCCCCAATGTTATACTGATAATGACCTACCACTGAGAGTACCCCAATGTTATACTGATAATGACCTACTACTGAGAGTACCCCAATATTATACTGATAATGATCTACCACTGAGAGTACCCCCAATGTTATACTGATAATGATCTACCACTGAGAGTACCCCAATGTTATACTGATAATGATCTACCACTGAGAGTACCCCCAATGTTATACTGATAATGATCTACCACTGAGAGTACCCCAATGTTATACTGATAATGACCTACTACTGAGAGTACCCCAATATTATACTGATAATGATCTACCACTGAGAGTACCCCCAATGTTATACTGATAATGACCTACTACTGAGAGTACCCCAATATTATACTGATAATGATCTACCACTGAGAGTACCCCCAATGTTATACTGATAATGATCTACCACTGAGAGTACCCCAATGTTATACTGATAATGATCTACCACTGAGAGTACCCCCAATGTTATACTGATAATGACCTACTACTGAGAGTACCCCAATGTTATACTGATAATGATCTACCACTGAGAGTACCCCAATGTTATACTGATAATGATCTACCACTGAGACTACCCCAATGTTATACTGATAATGACCTACCACTGAGAGTACCCCAATGTTATACTGAGAATGACCTACCACTGAGAGTACCCCAATGTTATACTGATAATGATCTACCACTGAGAGTACCCCAATGTTATACTGATAATGACCTACCACTGAGAGTACCCCAATGTTATACTGATAATGATCTACCACTGAGAGTACCCCAATGTTATACTGATAATGATCTACCACTGAGACTACCCCAATGTTATACTGATAATGACCTACTACTGAGAGTACCCCAATGTTATACTGAGAATGACCTACCACTGAGAGTACCCCCAATGTTATACTGATAATGACCTACCACTGAGAGTACCCCAATGTTATACTGATAATGACCTACCACTGAGAGTACCCCAATGTTATACTGATAATGATCTACCACTGAGAGTACCCCCAATGTTATACTGATAATGATCTACCACTGAGAGTACCCCAATGTTATACTGATAATGATCTACCACTGAGAGTACCCAAATGTTATACTGATAATGATCTACCACTGAGATTACCCCCCAATGTTATACTGATAATGACCTACCACTGAGAGTACCCCCAATGTTATACTGATAATGATCTACCACTGAGAGTACCCCAATGTTATACTGATAATGACCTACCACTGAGAGTACCCCCAATATTATACTGATAATGATCTACCACTGAGAGTACCCCCAATGTTATACTGATAATGATCTACCACTGAGAGTACCCCAATGTTATACTGATAATGATCTACCACTGAGAGTACCCCAATGTTATACTGATAATGATCTACCTCTGAGATTATCCCCCAATGTTATACTGATAATGACCTACCACTGAGAGTACCCCCAATGTTATACTGATAATGATCTACCACTGAGAGTACCCCAATGTTATACTGATAATGATCTACCACTGAGAGTACCCCCAATGTTATACTGAGAATGACCTACCACTGAGAGTACCCCCAATGTTATACTGATAATGACCTACCACTGAGAGTACCCCCAATGTTATACTGATAATGATCTACCACTGAGAGTACCCCCAATGTTATACTGATAATGACCTACCACTGAGAGTACCCCAATGTTATACTGATAATGACCTACCACTGAGAGTACCCCCAATGTTATACTGATAATGACCTACCACTGAGAGTACCCCCACTGTTATACTGATAATGACCTACTACTGAGAGTATCCCAATGTTATACTGATAATGACCTACCACTGAGAGTACCCCCAATGTTATACTGATAATGACCTACCAATGAGAGTACCCCCAATGTTATACTGATAATGATCTACCACTGAGAGTACCCCCAATGTTATACTGATAATGATCTACCACTGAGAGTACCCCCAATGTTATACTGATAATGACCTACCACTGAGAGTACCCCCAATGTTATACTGATAATGACCTACCACTGAGAGTACCCCAATGTTATACTGATAATGATCTACCACTGAGAGTACCCCCAATGTTATACTGATAATGATCTACTACTGAGAGTACCCCCAATGTTATACTGATAATGACCTACCACTGAGAGTACCCCCAATGTTATACTGATAATGACCTACCACTGAGAGTACCCCCAATGTTACACTGATAATGACCTACTACTGAGAGTACCCCCAATGTTATACTGATAATGACCTACTACTGAGAGTACCCCCAATGTTATACTGATAATGATCTGCCACTGAGAGTACCCCAATGTTATACTGATAATGACCTACTACTGAGAGTACCCCCAATGTTATACTGATAATGATCTACCACTGAGAGTACCCCAATGTTATACTGATAATGATCTACTACTGAGAGTACCCCCAATGTTATACTGATAATGATCTATTACTGAGAGCACCCGCAATGTTATACGGATAATGACCGATCACTGAGTGTACCCCCAATGTTATACTGATAATGATCTACCACTGAGTGTACCCCCAATGTTATACTGATAATGATCTACCACTGAGTGTACCCCCAATGTTATACTGATAATGATCTACCACTGAGAGTACCCCAATGTTATACTGATAATGACCTACTACTGAGAGTACCCCAATGTTATACTGAGAATGACCTACCACTGAGAGTACCCCCAATGTTATACTGATAATGACCTACCACTGAGAGTACCCCAATGTTATACTGATAATGACCTACTACTGAGAGTACCCCAATATTATACTGATAATGATCTACCACTGAGAGTACCCCCAATGTTATACTGATAATGATCTACCACTGAGAGTACCCCAATGTTATACTGATAATGATCTACCACTGAGAGTACCCAAATGTTATACTGATAATGATCTACCACTGAGATTACCCCCCAATGTTATACTGATAATGACCTACCACTGAGAGTACCCCCAATGTTATACTGATAATTATCTACCACTGAGAGTACCCCAATGTTATACTGATAATGATCTACCACTGAGAGTACCCCAATGTTATACTGATAATGACCTACCACTGAGAGTACCCCAATGTTATACTGATAATGACCTACTACTGAGAGTACCCCAATATTATACTGATAATGATCTACCACTGAGAGTACCCCCAATGTTATACTGATAATGATCTACCACTGAGAGTACCCCAATGTTATACTGATAATGATCTACCACTGAGAGTACCCCAATGTTATACTGATAATGATCTACCACTGAGAGTACCCAAATGTTATACTGATAATGATCTACCACTGAGAGTACCCCAATGTTATACTGATAATGACCTACCACTGAGAGTACCTCAATGTTATACTGATAATGACCTACCACTGAGAGTACCCCCAATGTTATACTGATAATGATCTACCACTGAGAGTACCCTAATGTTATACTGATAATGATCTACCACTGAGAGTACCCCAATGTTATACTGATAATGATCTACCACTGAGAGTACCCCAATGTTATACTGATAATGACCTACTACTGAGAGTACCCCAATGTTATACTGAGAATGACCTACCACTGAGAGTACCCCCAATGTTATACTGATAATGACCTACCACTGAGAGTACCCCAATGTTATACTGATAATGACCTACTACTGAGAGTACCCCAATATTATACTGATAATGATCTACCACTGAGAGTACCCCCAATGTTATACTGATAATGATCTACCACTGAGAGTACCCCCAATGTTATACTGATAATGATCTACCACTGAGAGTACCCAAATGTTATACTGATAATGATCTACCACTGAGATTACCCCCCAATGTTATACTGATAATGACCTACCACTGAGAGTACCCCCAATGTTATACTGATAATGATCTACCACTGAGAGTACCCCAATGTTATACTGATAATGATCTACCACTGAGAGTACCCCAATGTTATACTGATAATGATCTACCACTGAGAGTACCCCAATGTTATACTGATAATGATCTACCACTGAGAGTACCCCAATGTTATACTGATAATGATCTACCACTGAGAGTACCCCAATGTTATAGTGATAATGATCTACCACTGAGATTATCCCCCAATGTTATACTGATAATGACCTACCACTGAGAGTACCCCCAATGTTATACTGATAATGATCTACCACTGAGAGTACCCCAATGTTATACTGATAATGACCTACTACTGAGAGTACCCCAATGTTATACTGATAATGATCTACAACTGAGAGTACCCCAATGTTATACTGATAATGACCTACTACTGAGAGTACCCCAATGTTATACTGATAATGATCTACCACTGAGAGTACCCCAATGTTATACTGATAATGATCTACCACTGAGAGTACCCCAATGTTATACTGATAATGATCTACCACTGAGAGTACCCCAATGTTATACTGATAATGATCTACCACTGAGAGTACCCAAATGTTATACTGATAATGACCTACCACTGAGAGTACCCCAATGCTATACTGATAATGACCTACCACTGAGAGTACCCCAATGTTATAATGATAATGATCTACCACTGAGAGTACCCCCAATGTTATACTGATAATGACCTACCACTGAGAGTACCCCAATGTTATACTGATAATGACCTACCACTGAGAGTACCCCAATGTTATAATGATAATGATCTACCACTGAGAGTACCCCCAATGTTATACTGATAATGGTCTACTACTGAGGGTACCCCCAATGTTATACTGATAATGACCTACCACTGAGAGTACCCCAATGTTATACTGATAATGACCTACTACTGAGAGTACCCCAATGTTATACTGATAATGATCTACCACTGAGAGTACCCAAATGTTATACTGATAATGACCTACTACTGAGAGTACCCCAATGTTATACTGATAATGATCTACCACTGAGAGTACCCCAATGTTATACTGATAATGATCTACCACTGAGAGTACCCCAATGTTATACTGATAATGATCTACCACTGAGAGTACCCCAATGTTATACTGATAATGATCTACCACTAAGAGTACCCCAATGTTATACTGATAATGATCTACCACTGAGAGTACCCCAATGTTATACTGATAATGATCTACCACTGAGAGTACCCCCAATGTTATACTGATAATGACCTACCACTGAGAGTACCCCCAATGTTATACTGATAATGACCTACCACTGAGAGTACCCCAATGTTATACTGATAATGATCTACCACTGAGACTACCCCAATGTTATACTGATAATGACCTACCACTGAGAGTACCCCAATGTTATAATGATAATGATCTACCACTGAGAGTACCCCCAATGTTATACTGATAATGACCTACTACTGAGAGTACCCCCAATGTTATACTGATAATGATCTACCTTTGAGAGTACCCCAATGTTATACTGATAATGACCTACTACTGAGAGTACCCCAATGTTATACTGATAATGATCTACCACTGAGAGTACCCCAATGTTATACTGATAATGATCTACCACTGAGAGTACCCCCAATGTTATACTGATAATGACCTACTACTGAGAGTACCCCAATGTTATACTGATAATGATCTACCACTGAGAGTACCCAAATGTTATACTGATAATGACCTACCACTGAGAGTACCCCAATGTTATAATGATAATGATCTACCACTGAGAGTACCCCCAATGTTATACTGATAATGGTCTACTACTGAGGGTACCCCCAATGTTATACTGATAATGACCTACCTCTGAGAGTACCCCAATGTTATACTGATAATGACCTACCACTGAGAGTACCCCAATGTTATAATGATAATGATCTACCACTGAGAGTACCCCAATGTTATACTGATAATGACCTACCACTGAGAGTACCCCAATGTTATAATGATAATGATCTACCACTGAGAGTACCCCCAATGTTATACTGATAATGGTCTACTACTGAGGGTACCCCCAATGTTATACTGATAATGACCTACCACTGAGAGTACCCCAATGTTATACTGATAATGACCTACTACTGAGAGTACCCCCAATGTTATACTGATAATGACCTACCACTGAGAGTACCCCCAATGTTATACTGATAATGACCTACCACTGAGAGTACCCCCAATGTTATACTGATAATGATCTACCACTGAGAGTACCCCCAATGTTATACTGATAATGGTCTACTACTGAGGGTACCCCCAATGTTATACTGATAATGACCGACCACTGAGAGTACCCCAATGTTATACTGATAATGACCTACCACTGAGAGTACCCCCAATGTTATACTGATAATGATCTACCACTGAGAGTACCCCAATGTTATACTGATAATGACCTACCTCTGAGAGTACCCCCAATGTTATATTGATAATGATCTACCACTGAGAGTACCCAAATGTTTTACTGATAATGATCTACCTCTGAGATTACCCCCCAATGTTATACTGATAATGACCTACCACTGAGAATACCCCCAATGTTATACTGATAATGATCTACCACTGAGAGTACCCCAATGTTATACTGATAATGACCTACCTCTGAGAGTACCCCAATGTTATACTGATAATGATCTACCACTGAGATTACCCCCCAATGTTATACTGATAATGACCTACCACTGAGAGTACCCCAATGTTATACTGATAATGATCTACCACTGAGAGTACCCCCAATGTTATACTGATAATGATCTACCACTGAGAGTACCCCAATGTTATACTGATAATGATCTACCACTGAGAGTACCCCAATGTTATACTGATAATGATCTACCACTGAGAGTACCCAAATGTTATACTGATAATGACCTACCACTGAGAGTACCCCAATCTTATACTGATAATGATCTACCACTGAGAGTACCCCCAATGTTATACTGATAATGATCTACCACTGAGAGTTCCCCCAATGTTATACTGATAATGATCTACCACTGAGAGTACCCCCAATGTTATACTGATAATGACCTGCCACTGAGTACCGACAATGTTATACTGATAATGATCTAACACTGAGAGTACCCCAATGTTATACTGATAATGATCTACCACTGAGAGTACCCCAATGTTATACTGATAATGATCTACCACTGAGAGTACCCCCAATGTTATACTGATAATGATCTACCACTGAGAGTTCCCCCAATGTTATACTGATAATGATCTACCACTGAGAGTACCCCAATGTTATACTGATAATGATCTACCACTGAGAGTTCCCCCAATGTTATACTGATAATGATCTACCACTGAGAGTACCCCCAATGTTATACTGATAATGATCTACCACTGAGAGTACCCCCAATGTTATACTAATAATGGTCTACTACTGAGGGTACCCCCAATGTTATACTGATAATGACCTACCACTGAGAGTACCCCAATGTTATACTGATAATGATCTACCACTGAGAGTACCCCCAATGTTATACTGATAATGATCTACCACTGAGAGTACCCCCAATGTTATACTGATAATGATATACCACTGAGAGTACCCCCAATGTTATACTGATAATGATATACCACTGAGAGTACCCCCAATGTTATACTGATAATGATATACCACTGAGAGTACCCCCATTGTTATACTGATAATGACCTACCACTGAGAGTACCCCAATGTTATACTGATAATGATCTACCACTGAGAGTACTCCAATGTTATACTGATAATGATCTACCACTGAGAGTACCCCCAATGTTATACTGATAATGATCTACCACTGAGAGTACCCCCAATGTTATACTGATAATGATCTACCACTGAGAGTACCCCCAATGTTATACTGATAATGATCTACCACTGAGAGTACCCCCAATGTTATACTGATAATGACCTACCACTGAGAGTACCCCCAATGTTATACTGATAATAATCTACCACTGAGAGTACCCCCAATGTTATACTGATAATGATATACCACTGAGAGTACCCCCAATGTTATACTGATAATGACCTACCACTGAGAGTACCCCAATGTTATACTGATAATAACCTACTACTGAGAGTACATCAATGTTATACTGATAATGACCTACCACTGAAAGTACCCCCAATGTTATACTGATAATGACCTACCACTGAGAGTACCCCAATGTTATACTGATAATGTCCTACCACTGAGAGTACCCCCAATGTTATACTGATAATGACCTACCACTGAGAGTACATCAATGTTATACTGATAATGACCTACTACTGAGAGTACCCCCAATGTTATTCTGATAATGATCTACCACTGAGAGTACCCCCAATGTTATACTGATAATGAGCTACCACTGAGAGTACCCCCAATGTTATACTGATAATGATCTACTGCTGAGAGTACCCCCAATGTTATACTGATAATGACCTACCACTGAGAGTACCCCCAATGTTATACTGATAATGATCTACCACTGAGAGTACCCCAATGTTATACTGATAATGACCTACTACTGAGAGTACCCCCAATATTATACTGATAATGACCTACCACTGAGAGTACCCCCAATGTTATACTGATAATGATCTACCACTGAGAGTACCCAATGTTATACTGATAATGACCTACTACTGAGAGTACCCCCAATATTATACTGATAATGACCTACCACTGAGAGTACCCCCAATGTTATACTGATAATGACCTACCACTGAGAGTACCCCCAATGTTATACTGATAATGATCTACCACTGAGAGTACCCCAATGTTATACTGATAATGATCTACCACTGAGAGTACCCCAATGTTATACTGATAATGATCTACCACTGAGAGTACCCCAATGTTATACTGATAATGACCTACCACTGAGTGTACCCCAATGTTATACTGATAATGACCTACTACTGAGAGTACCCCAATGTTATACTGATAATGATCTACCACTGAGAGTACCCCAATGTTATACTGATAATGACCTACCACTGAGAGTACCCCCAATGTTATACTGATAATGATCTACCACTGAGAGTACCCCAATGTTATACTGATAATGATCTACCACTGAGAGTACCCCAATGTTATACTGATAATGACCTACTACTGAGAGTACCCCCAATGTTATACTGATAATGACCTACCACAGAGAGTACCCCCAATGTTATACTGATAATGATCTACCACTGAGAGTACCCCAATGTTATACTGATAATGACCTACCACTGAGAGTACCCCCAATGTTATACTGATAATGACCTACCACTGAGAGTACCCCAATGTTATACTGATAATGATCTACCACTGAGAGTACCCCAATGTTATACTGATAATGATCTACCACTGAGAGTACCCCCAATGTTATACTGATAATGATCTACCACTGAGAGTACCCCAATGTTATACTGATAATGACCTACCACTGAGATTACCCCCAATGTTATACTGATAATGATCTACCACTGAGAGTACCCCAATATTATACTGATAATGACCTACCACTGAGAGTACCCCCAATGTTATACTGATAATGATTTACCACTGAGAGTACCCCAATGTTATACTGATAATGACCTACCACTGAGAGTACCCCCAATGTTATACTGATAATGATCTACCACTGAGAGTACCCCCAATGTTATACTGATAATGACCTACCACTGAGAGTACCCCAATGTTATACTGATAATGACCTACTACTGAGAGTACCCCAATGTTATACTGATAATGATCTACCACTGAGAGTACCCAAATGTTATACTGATAATGACCTACTACTGAGAGTACCCCAATGTTATACTGATAATGATCTACCACTGAGAGTACCCCAATGTTATACTGATAATGATCTACCACTGAGAGTACCCCAATGTTATACTGATAATGATCTACCACTGAGAGTACCCCAATGTTATACTGATAATGATCTACCACTAAGAGTACCCCAATGTTATACTGATAATGATCTACCACTGAGAGTACCCCAATGTTATACTGATAATGATCTACCACTGAGAGTACCCAAATGTTATACTGATAATGACCTACCACTGAGAGTACCCCCAATGTTATTCTGATGATGACCTACCACTGAGAGTACCCCAATGTTATACTGATAATGACCTACTACTGAGAGTAACCCAATGTTATACTGATAATGACCTACCACTGAGAGTACCCCCAATGTTATTCTGATAATGACCTACCACTGAGAGTACCCCAATGTTATACTGATAATGACCTACTACTGAGAGTAACCCAATGTTATACTGATAATGACCTACCACTGAGAGTACCCCAATGTTATACTGATAATGATCTACCACTGAGACTACCCCAATGTTATACTGATAATGACCTACCACTGAGACTACCCCAATGTTATACTGATAATGACCTACCACTGAGAGTACCCCCAATGTTATACTGATAATGATCTACCACTGAGAGTACCCCCAATGTTATAATGATAATGATCTACCACTGAGAGTACCCCCAATGTTATACTGATAATGACCTACTACTGAGAGTACCCCCAATGTTATACTGATAATGATCTACCACTGAGAGTACCCCAATGTTATACTGATAATGACCTACTACTGAGAGTACCCCAATGTTATACTGATAATGATCTACCACTGAGAGTACCCCAATGTTATACTGATAATGATCTACCACTGAGAGTACCCCAATGTTATACTGATAATGATCTACCACTGAGAGTACCCCAATGTTATACTGATAATGACCTACCACTGAGAGTACCCCCAATGTTATACTGATAATGATCTACCACTGAGAGTACCCAAATGTTATACTGATAATGACCTACCACTGAGAGTACCCCAATGTTATAATGATAATGATCTACCACTGAGAGTACCCCCAATGTTATACTGATAATGGTCTACTACTGAGGGTACCCCCAATGTTATACTGATAATGACCTACCACTGAGAGTACCCCAATGTTATACTGATAATGACCTACCACTGAGAGTACCCCCAATGTTATACTGATAATGACCTACCACTGAGAGTACCCCAATGTTATACTGATAATGACCTACCACTGAGAGTACCCCCAATGTTATACTGATAATGATCTACCACTGAGAGTACCCCAATGTTATACTGATAATGACCTACTACTGAGAGTACCCCCAATGTTATACTGATAATGACCTACCACAGAGAGTACCCCCAATGTTATACTGATAATGATCTACCACTGAGAGTACCCCAATGTTATACTGATAATGACCTACCACTGAGAGTACCCCCAATGTTATACTGATAATGACCTACCACTGAGAGTACCCCAATGTTATACTGATAATGATCTACCACTGAGAGTACCCCAATGTTATACTGATAATGATCTACCACTGAGAGTACCCCCAATGTTATACTGATAATGATCTACCACTGAGAGTACCCCAATGTTATACTGATAATGACCTACCACTGAGAGTACCCCCAATGTTATACTAATAATGACCTACCACTGAGAGTACCCCCAATGTTATACTGATAATGATCTACCACTGAGAGTACCCCAATGTTATACTGATAATGACCTACCACTGAGATTACCCCCAATGTTATACTGATAATGATCTACCACTGAGAGTACCCCAATATTATACTGATAATGACCTACCACTGAGAGTACCCCCAATGTTATACTGATAATGATTTACCACTGAGAGTACCCCAATGTTATACTGATAATGACCTACCACTGAGAGTACCCCCAATGTTATACTGATAATGATCTACCACTGAGAGTACCCCCAATGTTATACTGATAATGACCTACCACTGAGAGTACCCCAATGTTATACTGATAATGACCTACTACTGAGAGTACCCCAATGTTATACTGATAATGATCTACCACTGAGAGTACCCAAATGTTATACTGATAATGACCTACTACTGAGAGTACCCCAATGTTATACTGATAATGATCTACCACTGAGAGTACCCCAATGTTATACTGATAATGATCTACCACTGAGAGTACCCCAATGTTATACTGATAATGATCTACCACTGAGAGTACCCCAATGTTATACTGATAATGATCTACCACTAAGAGTACCCCAATGTTATACTGATAATGATCTACCACTGAGAGTACCCCAATGTTATACTGATAATGATCTACCACTGAGAGTACCCAAATGTTATACTGATAATGACCTACCACTGAGAGTACCCCCAATGTTATTCTGATAATGACCTACCACTGAGAGTACCCCAATGTTATACTGATAATGACCTACTACTGAGAGTAACCCAATGTTATACTGATAATGACCTACCACTGAGAGTACCCCCAATGTTATTCTGATAATGACCTACCACTGAGAGTACCCCAATGTTATACTGATAATGACCTACTACTGAGAGTAACCCAATGTTATACTGATAATGACCTACCACTGAGAGTACCCCAATGTTATACTGATAATGATCTACCACTGAGACTACCCCAATGTTATACTGATAATGACCTACCACTGAGAGTACCCCCAATGTTATAATGATAATGATCTACCACTGAGAGTACCCCCAATGTTATACTGATAATGACCTACTACTGAGAGTACCCCCAATGTTATACTGATAATGATCTACCACTGAGAGTACCCCAATGTTATACTGATAATGACCTACTACTGAGAGTACCCCAATGTTATACTGATAATGATCTACCACTGAGAGTACCCCAATGTTATACTGATAATGATCTACCACTGAGAGTACCCCAATGTTATACTGATAATGATCTACCACTGAGAGTACCCCAATGTTATACTGATAATGACCTACCACTGAGAGTACCCCCAATGTTATACTGATAATGATCTACCACTGAGAGTACCCAAATGTTATACTGATAATGACTTACCACTGAGAGTACCCCAATGTTATAATGATAATGATCTACCACTGAGAGTACCCCCAATGTTATACTGATAATGGTCTACTACTGAGGGTACCCCCAATGTTATACTGATAATGACCTACCTCTGAGAGTACCCCAATGTTATACTGATAATGACCTACCACTGAGAGTACCCCAATGTTATAATGATAATGATCTACCACTGAGAGTACCCCAATGTTATACTGATAATGACCTACCACTGAGAGTACCCCAATGTTATCATGATAATGATCTACCACTGAGAGTACCCCCAATGTTATACTGATAATGGTCTACTACTGAGGGTACCCCCAATGTTATACTGATAATGACCTACCACTGAGAGTACCCCAATGTTATACTGATAATGACCTACTACTGAGAGTACCCCAATGTTATACTGATAATGATCTACCACTGAGATTACCCCCCAATGTTATACTGATAATGACCTACCACTGAGAGTACCCCCAATGTTATACTGATAATGATCTACCACTGAGAGTACCCCAATGTTATACTGATAATGACCTACCTCTGAGAGTACCCCCAATGTTATACTGATAATGATCTACCACTGAGAGTACCCAAATGTTTTACTGATAATGATCTACCACTGAGATTACCCCCCAATGTTATACTGATAATGACCTACCACTGAGAATACCCCCAATGTTATACTGATAATGATCTACCACTGAGAGTACCCCAATGTTATACTGATAATGACCTACCTCTGAGAGTACCCCAATGTTATACTGATAATGATCTACCACTTAGAGTACCCCAATGTTATACTGATAATGATCTACCACTGAGAGTACCCCCAATGTTATACTGATAATGACCTACCACTGAGAGTACCCCAATGTTATACTGATAATGATCTACCACTGAGAGTACCCCAATGTTATACTGATAATGATCTACCACTGAGAGTACCCAAATGTTATACTGATAATGACCTACCACTGAGAGTACCCCAATGTTATACTGATAATGATCTACCACTGAGAGTACCCCCAATGTTATACTGATAATGATCTACCACTGAGAGTACCCCCAATGTTATACTGATAATGATCTAACACTGAGTACCGACAATGTTATACTGATAATGATCTAACACTGAGAGTACCCCAATGTTATACTGATAATGATCTACCACTGAGAGTACCCCAATGTTATACTGATAATGACCTACCACTGAGAGTACCCCAATGTTATACTGATAATGATCTACCACTGAGAGTTCCCCCAATGTTATACTGATAATGATCTACCACTGAGAGTTCCCCCAATGTTATACTGATAATGATCTAACACTGAGAGTACCCCAATGTTATACTGATAATGATCTACCACTGAGAGTACCCCCAATGTTATACTGATAATGATCTACCACTGAGAGTACCCCCAATGTTATACTAATAATGGTCTACTACTGAGGGTACCCCCAATGTTATACTGATAATGACCTACCACTGAGAGTACCCCAATGTTATACTGATAATGATCTACCACTGAGAGTACCCCCAATGTTATACTGATAATGATCTACCACTGAGAGTACCCCCAATGTTATACTGATAATGATATACCACTGAGAGTACCCCCAATGTTATACTGATAATGATATACCACTGAGAGTACCCCCAATGTTATACTGATAATGATATACCACTGAGAGTACCCCCAATGTTATACTGATAATGATCTACCACTGAGAGTACCCCCAATGTTATACTAATAATGGTCTACTACTGAGGGTACCCCCAATGTTATACTGATAATGACCTACCACTGAGAGTACCCCAATGTTATACTGATAATGATCTACCACTGAGAGTACCCCCAATGTTATACTGATAATGATCTACCACTGAGAGTACCCCCAATGTTATACTGATAATGATATACCACTGAGAGTACCCCCAATGTTATACTGATAATGATCTACCACTGAGAGTACCCCCATTGTTATACTGATAATGACCTACCACTGAGAGTACCCCAATGTTATACTGATAATGATCTACCACTGAGAGTACTCCAATGTTATTCTGATAATGATCTACCACTGAGATACCCCCAATGTTATACTGATAATGATCTACCACTGAGAGTACCCCCAATGTTATACTGATAATGACCTACTACTGAGAGTACTCCAATGTTATTCTGATAATGATCTACCACTGAGAGTACTCCAATGTTATTCTGATAATGATCTACCACTGAGATACCCCCAATGTTATACTGATAATGATCTACCACTGAGAGTACCCCCAATGTTATACTGATAATAATCTACCACTGAGAGTACCCCCAATGTTATACTGATAATGATATACCACTGAGAGTACCCCCAATGTTATACTGATAATGACCTACCACTGAGAGTACCCCCAATGTTATACTGATAATGATCTACCACTGAGAGTACCCCCTATGTTATACTGATAATGACCTACTACTGAGAGTACATCAATGTTATACTGATAATGACCTACCACTGAGAGTACCCCCAATGTTATACTGATAATAACCTACTACTGAGAGTACATCAATGTTATACTGATAATGACCTACCACTGAGAGTACCCCCAATGTTATACTGATAATGATCTACTGCTGAGAGTACCCCAATGTTATACTGATAATGTCCTACCACTGAGAGTACCCCCAATGTTATACTGATAATGACCTACCACTGAGAGTACATCAATGTTATACTGATAATGACCTACCACTGAGAGTACCCCCAATGTTATACTGATAATGACCTACCACTGAGAGTACCCCCAATGTTATACTGATAATGATCTACTGCTGAGAGTACCCCCAATGTTATACTGATAATGACCTACCACTGAGAGTACCCCCAATGTTATACTGATAATGATCTACCACTGAGAGTACCCCCAATGTTATACTGATAATGATCTACCACTGAGAGTACCCCAATGTTATACTGATAATGACCTACTACTGAGAGTACCCCCAATATTATACTGATAATGACCTACCACTGAGAGTACCCCCAATGTTATACTGATAATGATCTACCACTGAGAGTACCCAATGTTATACTGATAATGACCTACCACTGAGTGTACCCCCAATGTTATACTGATAATGATCTACCACTGAGAGTACCCCAATGTTATACTGATAATGATCTACCACTGAGAGTACCCCAATGTTATACTGATAATGACCTACCACTGAGTGTACCCCAATGTTATACTGATAATGACCTACTACTGAGAGTACCCCAATGTTATACTGATAATGATCTACCAATGAGAGTACCCCAATGTTATACTGATAATGACCTACCACTGAGAGTACCCCCAATGTTATACTGATAATGATCTACCACTGAGAGTACCCCAATGTTATACTGATAATGATCTACCACTGAGAGTACCCCAATGTTATACTGATAATGACCTACTACTGAGAGTACCCCCAATGTTATACTGATAATGACCTACCACTGAGAGTACCCCCAATGTTATACTGATAATGATCTACCACTGAGAGTACCCCAATGTTATACTGATAATGACCTACCACTGAGAGTACCCCCAATGTTATACTGATAATGACCTACCACTGAGAGTACCCCAATGTTATACTGATAATGATCTACCACTGAGAGTACCCCAATGTTATACTGATAATGATCTACCACTGAGAGTACCCCCAATGTTATACTGATAATGATCTACCACTGAGAGTACCCCAATGTTATACTGATAATGACCTACCACTGAGAGTACCCCCAATGTTATACTAATAATGACCTACCACTGAGAGTACCCCCAATGTTATACTGATAATGATCTACCACTGAGAGTACCCCAATGTTATACTGATAATGACCTACCACTGAGATTACCCCCAATGTTATACTGATAATGATCTACCACTGAGAGTACCCCAATATTATACTGATAATGACCTACCACTGAGAGTACCCCCAATGTTATACTGATAATGATTTACCACTGAGAGTACCCCAATGTTATAATGATAATGACCTACCACTGAGAGTACCCCCAATGTTATACTGATAATGACCTACTACTGAGAGTACCCCAATGTTATACTGATAATGATCTACCACTGAGAGTACCCCCAATGTTATACTGATAATGATCTACCACTGAGAGTACCCCAATGTTATACTGATAATGACCTACCACTGAGAGTACCCCAATGTTATACTGATAATGATCTACCACTCAGAGTACCCCCAATGTTATACTGATAATGATCTACTACTGAGAGTACCCCCAATGTTATACTGATAATGACCTACTACTGAGAGTACCCCAATGTTATACTGATAATGATCTACCACTGAGAGTACCCCAATGTTATACTGATAATGACCTACTACTGAGAGTACCCCAATATTATACTGATAATGATCTACCACTGAGAGTACCCCCAATGTTATACTGATAATGATCTACCACTGAGAGTACCCCCAATGTTATACTGATAATGACCTACTACTGAGAGTACCCCAATGTTATACTGATAATGATCTACCACTGAGAGTACCCCCAATGTTATACTGATAATGACCTACCACTGAGAGTACCCCCACTGTTATACTGATAATGACCTACTACTGAGAGAACCCCAATGTTATACTGATAATGACCTACCAGTGAGAGTACCCCCACTGTTATACTGATAATGACCTACTACTGAGAGTGCCCCAATGTTATACTGATAATGACCTACCACTGAGAGTACCCCCAATGTTATACTGATAATGACCTACTACTGAGAGTACCCCAATGTTATACTGATAATGATCTACCACTGAGAGTACCCCAATGTTATACTGATAATGATCTACCACTGAGAGTACCCCAATGTTATACTGATAATGACCTACCACTGAGATTACCCCCCAATGTTATACTGATAATGACCTACCACTGAGAGTACCCCCAATGTTATACTGATAATGATCTACCACTGAGAGTACCCCCAATGTTATACTGATAATGACCTACCACTGAGAGTACCCCCAATGTTATACTGATAATGATCTACCACTGAGAGTACCCCCAATGTTATACTGATAATGACCTACCACTGAGAGTACCCCCAATGTTATACTGATAATGATCTACCACTGAGAGTACCCCCAATGTTATACTGATAATGACTTACCACTGAGAGTACCCCCAATGTTATACTGATAATGACCTACCACTGAGAGTACCCCAATGTTATACTGATAATGACCTACCACTGAGAGTACCCCAATGTTATACTGATAATGACCTACCACTGAGAGTACCCCAATGTAATACTGATAATGATCTACCACTGAGAGTACCCCAATGTTATACTGATAATCACCTACCACTGAGAGCACCCCAATGTTATACTGATAATGACCTACTACTGAGAGTACCCCAATGTTATACTGATAATGATCTACTACTGAGAGTACCCCCAATGTTATACTGATAATGATCTACCACTGAGAGTACCCCAATGTTATACTGATAATGATCTACTACTGAGAGTACCCCCAATGTTATACTGATAATGACCTACCACTGAGAGTACCCCAATGTTATACTGATAATGACCTACTACTGAGAGTACCCCCAATGTTATACTGATAATGATCTACCACTGAGAGTACCCCAATGTTATACTGATAATGATCTACCACTGAGAGTACCCCAATGTTATACTGATAATGATCTACCACTGAGAGTGCCCCAATGTTATACTGATAATGATCTACCACTGAGAGTACCCCAATGTTATACTGATAATGATCTACCACTGAGAGTGCCCCAATGTTATACTGATAATGATCTACCACTGAGAGTGCCCCAATGTTATACTGATAATGACCTACTACTGAGAGTACCCCCAATGTTATACTGATAATGACCTACTACTGAGAGTACCCCAATGTTATACTGATAATGATCTACCACTGAGAGTACCCCAATGTTATACTGATAATGACCTACTACTGAGAGTACCCCAATATTATACTGATAATGATCTACCACTGAGAGTACCCCCAATGTTATACTGATAATGATCTACCACTGAGAGTACCCCCAATGTTATACTGATAATGACCTACTACTGAGAGTACCCCAATGTTATACTGATAATGATCTACCACTGAGAGTACCCCAATGTTATACTGATAATGATCTACCACTGAGAGTACCCCAATGTTATACTGATAATGACCTACCACTGAGATTACCCCCCAATGTTATACTGATAATGACCTACCACTGAGAGTACCCCCAATGTTATACTGATAATGATCTACCACTGAGAGTACCCCCAATGTTATACTGATAATGACCTACCACTGAGAGTACCCCCAATGTTATACTGATAATGATCTACCACTGAGAGTACCCCCAATGTTATACTGATAATGACCTACCACTGAGAGTACCCCCAATGTTATACTGATAATGATCTACCACTGAGAGTACCCCCAATGTTATACTGATAATGACTTACCACTGAGAGTACCCCCAATGTTATACTGATAATGACCTACCACTGAGAGTACCCCAATGTTATACTGATAATGACCTACCACTGAGAGTACCCCAATGTTATACTGATAATGACCTACCACTGAGCGTACCCCAATGTAATACTGATAATGATCTACCACTGAGAGCACCCCAATGTTATACTGATAATGACCTACTACTGAGAGTACCCCAATGTTATACTGATAATGATCTACTACTGAGAGTACCCCCAATGTTATACTGATAATGATCTACAACTGAGAGTACCCCAATGTTATACTGATAATGATCTACTACTGAGAGTACCCCCAATGTTATACTGATAATGACCTACCACTGAGAGTACCCCCAATGTTATACTGATAATGATCTACCACTGAGAGTACCCCAATGTTATACTGATAATGATCTACCACTGAGAGTGCCCCAATGTTATACTGATAATGACCTACTACTGAGAGTACCCCCAATGTTATACTGATAATGACCTACTACTGAGAGTACCCCAATGTTATACTGATAATGATCTAACACTGAGAGTACCCCCAATGTTATACTGATAATGATCTACCACTGAGAGTACCCCCAATGTTATACTGATAATGACCTACTACTGAGAGTACCCCAATGTTATACTGATAATTACCTACCACTGAGAGTACCCCAATGTTATAATGATAATGACCTACTACTGAGAGTACCCCCAATATTATACTGATAATTACCTACCACTGAGAGTACCCCAATGTTATACTGATAATGACCTACTACTGAGAGTACCCCCAATGTTATACTGATAATGACCTACTACTGAGAGTACCCACAATGTTATACTGATAATGATCTACCACTGAGAGTACCACCAATGTTATACTGATAACGACCTACTACTGAGAGTACCCCCAATGTTATACTGATAATGACCTACCACTGAGAGTACCCCCAATGTTATACTGATAATGATCTACCACTGAGAGTACCCCCAATGTTATACTGATAATGACCTACCACTGAGAGTACCCCAATGTTATACTGATAATGACCGATCACTGAGAGTACCCCAATGTTATACTGATAATGACCTACCACTGAGACTACCCCTAATGTTATACTGATAATGATCTACCACTGAGAGTACCCCCAATGTTATACTGATAATGATCTACTACTGAGAGTACCCCCAATGTTATACTGATAATGATCTACCACTGAGAGTACCCCAATGTTATACTGATAATCACCTACCACTGAGAGTACCCCAATGTTATACTGATAATGACCTACCACTGAGAGTACCCCCAATGTTATACTGATAACGATCTACAACTGAGAGTACCCCAATGTTATACTGATAATGACCGATCACTGAGAGTACCCCCAATGTTATACTGATAACGATCTACAACTGAGAGTACCCCCAATGTTATACTGATAATGATCTACCACTGAGAGTACCCCAATGTTATTCTGATAATGACCTACCACTGAGAGTACCCCCAATGTTATACTGATAATGATCTACCACTGAGAGTACCCCAATGTTGTACTGATAATGACCTACCACTGAGAGTACCCCAATGTTATACTGATAATGATCTACCACTGAGAGTACCCCCAATGTTATACTGATAATGACCTACCACTGAGAGTACCCCCAATGTTATACTGATAATGACCTACCACTGAGAGTACCCCAATGTTATACTGATAATGACCTACTACTGAGAGTACCCCAATGTTATACTGATAATGACCTACCACTGAGAGTACCCCCAATGTTATACTGATAATGATCTACCACTGAGAGTACCCCCAATGTTATACTGATAATGATCCACCACTGAGAGTAACCCCAATGTTATACTGATAATGACCTACCACTGAGAGTACCCCCAATGTTATACTGATAATGATCTACCACTGAGAGTACCCCCAATGTTATACTGATAATGACCTACCACTGAGAGTACCCCAATGTTATACTGATAATGACCTACCACTGAGAGTACCCCAATGTTATACTGATAATGACCTACTACTGAGAGTACCCCAATGTTATACTGATAATGACCTACCACTGAGAGTACCCCCAATGTTATACTGATAATGACCTACCACTGAGAGTACCCCCAATGTTATACTGATAATGATCTACCACTGAGAGTACCCCCAATGTTATACTGATAATTATCTACCACTGAGAGTACCCCCAATGTTATACTGATAATGACCTACCACTGAGAGTACCCCCAATGTTATACTGATAATGACCTACCACTGAGAGTACCCCAATGTTATACTGATAATGACCTACCACTGAGAGTACCCCAATGTTATACTGATAATGATCTACCACTGAGAGTACCCCCAATGTTATACTGATAATGATCTACCACTGAGAGTACCCCAATGTAATACTGATAATGATCTACCACTGAGAGTACCCCAATGTTATACTGATAATCACCTACCACTGAGAGTACCCCAATGTTATACTGATAATGACCTACTACTGAGAGTACCCCAATGTTATACTGATAATGATCTACTACTGAGAGTACCCCCAATGTTATACTGATAATGATCTACCACTGAGAGTACCCCAATGTTATACTGATAATGATCTACTACTGAGAGTACCCCCAATGTTATACTGATAATGACCTACCACTGAGAGTACCCCTAATGTTATACTGATAATGATCTACCACTGAGAGTACCCCAATGTTATACTGATAATGATCTACCACTGAGAGTACCCCAATGTTATACTGATAATCACCTACCACTGAGAGTACCCCAATGTTATACTGATAATGACCTACTACTGAGAGTACCCCAATGTTATACTGATAATGATCTACTACTGAGAGTACCCCCAATGTTATACTGATAATGACCTACTACTGAGAGTACCCCAATGTTATACTGATAATGATCTAACACTGAGAGTACCCCCAATGTTATACTGATTATGACCTACCACTGAGAGTACCCCAATGTTATACTGATAATGACCTACCACTGAGAGTACCCCCAATGTTATACTGGTAATGACCTACCTCTGAGAGTACCCCCAATGTTATACTGATAATGACCTACCACTGAGAGTACCCCCAATGTTATACTGATAATGACCTACTACTGAGAGTACCCCCAATGTTATACTGATAATGATCTACCACTGAGAGTACCCCCAATGTTATACTGATAATAACCTACCACTCAGAGTACCCCAATGTTATACTGATAATGATCTACCACTGAGAGTACCCCTTATGTTATACTGATAATGATCTACCACTGAGAGTACCCCAATGTTATACTGATAATGATCTACCACTGAGTGTACCCCCAATGTTATACTGATAATGATCTTACACTGAGAGTACCCCCAATGTTATACTGATAATGACTTACCACTGAGAGTGCCCCCAATGTTATACTGATAATGATCTACCACTGATAGTACCCCCAATGTTATACTGATAATGACCTACTACTGAGAGTACCCCAATGTTATACTGATAATGACCTACCACTGAGAGTACCCCCAATGTTATACTGATAATGACCTACCACTGAGAGTACCCCAATGTTATACTGATAATGACCTACTACTGAGAGTACCCCAATGTTATACTGATAATGACCTACCACTCTGAGTACCCCCAATGTTAAACTGATAATGACCTACTACTGAGAGTACCCCCAATCTTATACTGATAATGACCTACCACTGAGAGTACCCCAATGTTATACTGATAATGACCTACCACTGAGAGTACCCCCAATGTTATACTGATAATGACCTACCACTGAGAGTACCCCCAATGTTATACTGATAATGACCTACCACTGAGAGTACCCCAATGTTATACTGATAATGACCTACCACTGAGAGTACCCCAATGTTATACTGATAATGACCTACCACTGAGAGTACCCCCAATGTTATACTGATAATGATCTACCACTGAGAGTACCCCAATGTTATACTGATAATGACCTACCACTGAGAGTACCCCCAATGTTATACTGATAATGACCTACCACTGAGAGTACCCCCAATGTTATACTGATAATGACCTACTACTGAGAGTACCCCCAATGTTATACTGATAATGATCTACCACTGAGAGTACCCCAATGTTATACTGATAATAACCTACCACTCAGAGTACCCCAATGTTATACTGATAATGATCTACCACTGAGAGTACCCCTTATGTTATACTGATAATGATCTACCACTGAGAGTACCCCAATGTTATACTGATAATGATCTACCACTGAGAGTACCCCCAATGTTATACTGATAATGATCTTACACTGAGAGTACCCCCAATGTTATACTGATAATGACTTACCACTGAGAGTGCCCCCAATGTTATACTGATAATGATCTACCACTGATAGTACCCCCAATGTTATACTGATAATGACCTACTACTGAGAGTACCCCAATGTTATACTGATAATGACCTACCACTGAGAGTACCCCCAATGTTATACTGATAATGACCTACCACTGAGAGTACCCCAATGTTATACTGATAATGACCTACTACTGAGAGTACCCCAATGTTATACTGATAATGACCTACCACTCAGAGTACCCCCAATGTTAAACTGATAATGACCTACTACTGAGAGTACCCCCAATCTTATACTGATAATGACCTACCACTGAGAGTACCCCAATGTTATACTGATAATGACCTACCACTGAGAGTACCCCCAATGTTATACTGATAATGACCTACCACTGAGAGTACCCCCAATGTTATACTGATAATGATCTACCACTGAGAGTACCCCAATGTTATACTGATAATGACCTACCACTGAGAGTACCCCCAATGTTATACTGATAATGACCTACCACTGAGAGTACCCCCAATGTTATACTGATAATGACCTACCACTGAGAGTACCCCAATGTTATACTGATAATGACCTACCACTGAGAGTACCCCCAATGTTATACTGATAATGACCTACCACTGAGAGTACCCCCAATGTTATACTGATAATGACCTACCACTGAGAGTACCCCAATGTTATACTGATAATGACCTACCACTGAGAGTACCCCAATGTTATACTGATAATGACCTACCACTGAGAGTACCCCCAATGTTATACTGATAATGATCTACCACTGAGAGTACCCCAATGTTATACTGATAATGACCTACCACTGAGAGTACCCCCAATGTTATACTGATAATGATCTACCACTGAGAGTACCCCAATGTTATACTGATAATGACCTACTACTGAGAGTACCCCCAATGTTATACTGATAATGACCTACCACTGAGAGTACCCCAATGTTATACTGATAATGACCTACCACTGAGAGTACCCCCAATGTTATACTGATAATGACCTACCACTGAGAGTACCCCCAATGTTATACTGATAATGACCTACCACTGAGAGTACCCCCAATGTTATACTGATAATGACCTACCACTGAGAGTACCCCCAATGTTATACTGATAATGATCTACCACTGAGAGTACCCCAATGTTATACTGATAATGACCTACTACTGAGAGTACCCCCAATGTTATACTGATAATGACCTACCACTGAGAGTACCCCAATGTTATACTGATAATGACCTACTACTGAGAGTACCCCCAATGTTATACTGATAATGACCTACCACTGAGAGTACCCCCACTGTTATACTGATAATGACCTACTACTGAGAGTACCCCAATGTTATACTGATAATGACCTACTACTGAGAGTACCCCAATGTTATACTGATAATGATCTACCACTGAGAGTACCCCAGTGTTATACTGATAATGACCTACCACTGAGAGTACCCCCAATGTTATACTGATAATGACCTACCACTGAGAGTACCCCAATGTTATACTAATAATGACCTACCACTGAGAGTACCCCCAATGTTATACTGATACTGATCTACCACTGAGAGTACCCTCAATGTTATACTGATAATGACCTACCACTGAGAGTACCCCAATGTTATACTGATAATGATCTACCACTGAGAGTACCCCAATGTTATACTGATAATGACCTACCACTGAGAGTACCCCCAATGTTATACTAATAATGACCTACTACTGAGAGTACCGTCAATGTTATACTGATAATGACCTACCACTGAGAGTACCCCAATGTTATACTGATAATGACCTACCACTGAGAGTACCCCAATGTTATACTAATAATGACCTACTACTGAGAGTACCGTCAATGTTATACTGATAATGACCTACCACTGAGAGTACCCCAATGTTATACTGATAATGACCTACCACTGAGAGTACCCCCAATGTTATACTGATAATGATCTACTACTGAGAGTACCCCAATGTTATACTGATAATGACCTACCACTGAGTGTACCCCCAATGTTATACTGATAATGACCTACCACTGAGAGTACCCCAATGTTATACTAATAATGACCTACTACTGAGAGTACCGTCAATGTTATACTGATAATGACCTACTACTGAGAGTACCCCAATGTTATACTAATAATGACCTACTACTGAGAGTACCGTCAATGTTATACTGATAATGACCTACCACTGAGAGTACCCCAATGTTATACTGATAATGACCTACCACTGAGAGTACCCCCAATGTTATACTGATAATGATCTACTACTGAAAGTACCCCAATGTTATACTGATAATGACCTACCACTGAGTGTACCCCCAATGTTATACTGATAATGACCTACTACTGAGAGTACCGTCAATGTTATACTGATAATGACCTACTACTGAGAGTACCCCCAATGTTATACTGATAATGACCTACTACTGAGAGTACCCCAATGTTATACTGATAATGACCTACTACTGAGAGTACCGTCAATGTTATACTGATAATGACCTACTACTGAGAGTACCCCAATGTTATACTGATAATGACCTACCACTGAGAGTACCCCAATGTTATACTGATAATGACCTACCACTGAGAGTACCCCCAATGTTATACTGATAATGATCTACTACTGAGAGTACCCCAATGTTATACTGATAATGACCTACCACTGAGTGTACCCCCAATGTTATACTGATAATGACCTACTACTGAGAGTACCGTCAATGTTATACTGATAATGACCTACCACTGAGAGTACCCCCAATGTTATACTGATAATGATCTACTACTGAGAGTACCCCAATGTTATACTGATAATGACCTACCACTGAGAGTACCCCCAATGTTATACTGATAATGATCTACTACTGAGAGTACCCCAATGTTATACTGATAATGACCTACCACTGAGAGTACCCCCACTGTTATACTGATAATGATCTACCACTGAGAGTACCCCCAATGTTATACTGATAATGACCTACCACTGAGAGTACCCCAATGTTATACTGATAATGATCTACCACTGAGAGTACCCCCAATGTTATACTGATAATGATCTACTACTGAGAGTACCCCAATGTTATACTGATAATGATCTACTACTGACAGTACCCCAGTGTTATACTGATAATGACCTACCACTGAGAGTACCCCAATGTTATACTGATAATGATCTACCACTGAGAGTACCCCAATGTTATACTGATAATGATCTACCACTGAGAGTACCCCAATGTTATACTGATAATGACCTACCACTGAGAGTACCCCAATGTTATACTGATAATGATCTACTACTGAGAGTACCCCCAATGTTACACTGATAATGATCTACTACTGAGAGTACCCCCAATGTTATACTGATAATGACCTACCACTAAGAGTGCCCCCAATGTTATACTGATAATGACCTACCACTGAGAGTACCCCAATGTTATACTGATAATGACCTACCACTGAGAGTACCCCAATGTTATACTGATAATGACCTACCACTGAGAGTACCCCCAATGTTATACTGATAATGTCCTACCACTGAGAGTACCCCCAATGTTATACTGATAATGACCTACCACTGAGAGTACCCCCAATGTTATACTGATAATGATCTACCACTGAGAGTACCCCAATGTTATACTGATAATGACGTACCACTGAGAGTACCCCAATGTTATACTGATAATGATCTACCACTGATAGTACCCCCAATGTTATACTGATAATGATCCACCACTGAGAGTACCCCCAATGTTATATTGATAATGACCTACCACTGAGAGTACCCCCAATGTTATACTGATAATGACCTACCACTGAGAGTACCCCAATGTTATACTGATAATGACCTACTACTGAGAGTACCCCCAATGTTATACTGATAATGACCTACCACTGAGAGTACCCCAATGTTATACTGATAATGACCTACCACTGAGAGTACCCCCAATGTTATACTGATAATGACCTACTACTGAGAGTACAACAATGTTATACTGATAATGATCTACCACTGAGAGTACCCCAATGTTATACTGATAATGATCTACCACTGAGAGTACCCCAATGTTATACTGATAATGACCTACCACTGAGAGTACCCCCAATGTTATACTGATAATGACCTACCACTGAGAGTACCCCCAATGTTATACTGATAATGACCTACTACTGAGAGTACAACAATGTTATACTGATAATGACCTACTACTGAGAGTACCCCAATGTTATACTGATAATGACCTACCACTGAGAGTACCCCAATGTTATACTGATAATGACCTACCACTGAGAGTACCCCAATGTTATACTGATAATGACCTACCACTGAGAGTACCCCTAATGTTATACTGATAATGACATACCACTGAGAGTACCCCCAATGTTATACTGATAATGACCTACCACTGAGAGTACCCCCAATGTTATACTGATAATGACCTACCACTGAGAGTACCCCCAATGTTATACTGATAATGATCTACTACTGAGAGTGCCCCAATGTTATACTGATAATGACCTACCACTGAGAGTACCCCAATGTTATACTGATAATGACCTACCACTGAGAGTACCCCAATGTTATACTGATAATGACCTACCACTGAGAGTACCCCCAATGTTATACTGATAATGACCTACCACTGAGAGTACCCCCAATGTTATACTGATAATGACCTACCACTGAGGGTACCCCCAATGTTATACTGATAATGACCTACCAATGAGAGTACCCCAATGTTATACTGATAATGACCTACTACTGAGAGTACAACAATGTTATACTGATAATGACCTACCACTGAGAGTACCCCCAATGTTATACTGATAATGACCTACCACTGAGAGTACCCCCAATGTTATACTGATAATGACCTACCACTGAGAGTACCCCCAATGTTATACTGATAATGACCTACTACTGAGAGTACAACAATGTTATACTGATAATGACCTACTACTGAGAGTACCCCAATGTTATACTGATAATGACCTACCACTGAGAGTACCCCAATGTTATACTGATAATGACCTACCACTGAGAGTACCCCCAATGTTATACTGATAATGATCTACCACTGAGAGTACCCCCAATGTTATACTGATAATGATCTACCACTGAGAGTACCCCAATGTTATACTGATAATGACCTACCACTGAGAGTACCCCAATGTTATACTGATAATGACCTACTACTGAGAGTACCCCAATGTTATACTGATAATGACCTACCACTGAGAGTACCCCCAATGTTATACTGATAATGACCTACCACTGAGAGTACCCCCAATGTTATACTGATAATGACCTACCACTGAGAGTACCCCAATGTTATACTGATAATGACCTACTACTGAGAGTACCCCAATGTTATACTGATAATGACCTACTACTGAGAGTACCCCCAATGTTATACTGATAATGACCTACCACTGAGAGTACCCCCAATGTTATACTGATAATGACCTACCACTGAGAGTACCCCCAATGTTATACTGATAATGACCTACTACTGAGAGTACAACAATGTTATACTGATAATGACCTACTACTGAGAGTACCCCAATGTTATACTGATAATGACCTACCACTGAGAGTACCCCAATGTTATACTGATAATGACCTACCACTGAGAGTACCCCCAATGTTATACTGATAATGATCTACCACTGAGAGTACCCCCAATGTTATACTGATAATGATCTACCACTGAGAGTACCCCCAATGTTATACTGATAGTGACCTACCACTGAGAGTACCCCAATGTTATACTGATAATGACCTACCACTGAGAGTACCCCAATGTTATACTGATAATGACCTACCACTGAGAGTACTCCAATGTTATACTGATAATGATCTACCACTGAGAGTACCCCAATGTTACACTGATAATGACCTACTACTGAGAGTACCCCCAATGTTATACTGATAGTGACCTACCACTGAGAGTACCCCCAATGTTATACTGATAATGACCTACCACTGAGAGTACCCCCAAAGTTATACTGATAATGACCTACTACTGAGAGTACCCCCAATGTTATACTGATAATGACCTACCACTGAGAGTACAACAATGTTATACTGATAATGACCTACCACTGAGAGTACCCCCAATGTTATACTGATAATGACCTACTACTGAGAATACCCCAATGTTATACTGATAATGACTTACCACTGAGAGTACCCCAATGTTATACTGATAATGACCTACCACTGAGAGTACCCCAATGTTACACTGATAATGACCTACCACTGAGAGTACCCCCAATGTTATACTGATAATGATCTACCACTGAGAGTACCCCAATGTTATACTGATAATGATCTACCACTGAGAGTACCCCAATGTTATACTGATAATGACCTACCACTGAGAGTACCCCCAATGTTATACTGATAATGATCTACCACTGAGAGTACCCCCAATGTTATACTGATAATGATCTACCACTGGGAGTACCCCCAATGTTATACTGATAATGATCTACTACTGAGAGTACCCCCAATGTTATACTGATAATGACCTACCACTGAGAGTACCCCAATGTTATACTGATAATGATCTACCATTGAGAGTACCCCCAATGTTATACTGATAATGACCTACTACTGAGAGTACCCCCAATGTTATACTGATAATGATCCTCCACTGAGAGTACCCCCAATGTTATACTGATAATGATCTACTACTGAGAGTACCCCCAATGTTATACTGATAATGATCTACTACTGAGAGTACCCCAATGTTATACTGATAATGATCTACCACTCAGAGTACCCCCAATGTTATACTGATAATGATCTACCACTCAGAGTACCCCCAATGTTATACTAATAATGATCAACTACTGAGAGTACCCCCAATGTTATACTGATAATGACCTACTACTGAAAGTACCCCCAATGTTTTACTGATAATGATCTACCACTTAGAGTACCCCAATGTTATACTGATAATGATCAACCACTGAGAGTACCCCCAATGTTATACTGATAATGATCTACCACTGAGAGTATCCCCAATGTTATACTGATAATGATCTACCACTGAGAGTACCCCCAATGTTATACTGATAATGATCTACTACTGAGAGTACCCCCTATGTTATACTGATAATGACCTACCACTGAGAGTATCCCCAATGTTATACTGATAATGATCTACCACTGAGAGTACCCCCAATGTTATACTGATAATGATCTACTACTGAGAGTACCCCCAATGTTATACTGATAATGACCTACCACTGAGAGTACCCCCAATGTTATACTGATAACGACCAAACACTGAGAGTACCCCCAATGTTACACTGATAATGACCTACTACTGAGAGTACCCCCAATGTTATACTGATAATGACCTACTACTGAGAGTACCCCCAATGTTATACTGTTAATGATCTACCACTGAGAGTACCCCAATGTTATACTGATAATGACCTACTACTGAGAGTACCCGCAATGTTATACTGATAATGATCTACCACTGAGAGTACCCCCAATGTTATACTGATAATGATCTATTACTGAGAGTACCCGCAATGTTATACTGATAATGACCGATCACTGAGTGTACCCCCAATGTTATACTGATAATGATCTACCACTGAGTGTACCCCCAATGTTATACTGATAATGATCTACCACTGAGTGTACCCCCAATGTTATACTGATAATGATCTACCACTGAGAGTACCCCAATGTTATACTGATAATGACCTACTACTGAGAGTACCCCCAATGTTATACTGATAATGACCTACCACTGAGAGTACCCCCAATGTTATACTGATAATGATCTACCACTGAGAGTACCCCAATGTTATACTGATAATGATCTACCACTGAGAGTACCCCAATGTTATACTGATAATGATCTACCACTGAGAGTACCCCAATGTTATACTGATAATGACCTACCACTGAGAGTACCCCCAATGTTATACTGATAATGACCTACCACTGAGAGTACCCCAATGTTATACTGATAATGATCTACCACTGAGAGTACCCAAATGTTATACTGATAATGATCTACCACTGAGATTACCCCCCAATGTTATACTGATAATGACCTACCACTGAGAGTACCCCCAATGTTATACTGATAATGATCTACCACTGAGAGTACCCCAATGTTATACTGATAATGACCTACTACTGAGAGTACCCCAATGTTATACTGATAATGATCTACAACTGAGAGTACCCCCAATGTTATACTGATAATGACCTACCACTGAGAGTACCCCCACTGTTATACTGATAATGACCTACTACTGAGAGTACCCCAATGTTATACTGATAATGACCTACCACTGAGAGTACCCCCAATGTTATACTGATAATGACCTACCACTGAGAGTACCCCAATGTTATACTGATAATGACCTACTACTGAGAGTACCCCAATGTTATACTGATAATGACCTACCACTGAGAGTACCCCCAATGTTATACTGATAATGATCTACCACTGAGAGTACCCCAATGTTATACTGATAATGACCTACCACTGAGAGTACCCCAATGTTATACTGATAATGACCTACTACTGAGAGTACCCCAATGTTATACTGATAATGACCTACCACTGAGAGTACCCCCAATGTTATACTGATAATGACCTACCACTGAGAGTACCCCCAATGTTATACTGATAATGATCTACCACTGAGAGTACCCCAATGTTATACTGATAATGATCTACCACTGAGAGTACCCAAATGTTATACTGATAATGACCTGCCACTGAGAGTACCCCCAATGTTATACTGATAATGATCTACCACTGAGAGTACCCCCAATGTTATACTGATAATGATCTACCACTGAGAGTACCCAAATGTTATACTGATAATGACCTGCCACTGAGAGTACCCCCAATGTTATACTGATAATGATCTACCACTGAGAGTACCCCCAATGTTATACTGATAATGATCTACCACTGAGAGTACCCCCAATGTTATACTGATAATGATCTACCACTGAGAGTACCCCCAATGTTATACTGATAATGATCTACCACTGAGAGTACCCCCAATGTTATACTGATAATGACCTACCACTGAGTACCGACAATGTTATACTGATAATGATCTAACACTGAGAGTACCCCAATGTTATACTGATAATGACCTGCCACTGAGAGTACCCCAATGTTATACTGATAATGACCTACCACTGAGAGTACCCCCAATGTTATACTGATAATGATATACCACTGAGAGTACCCCAATGTTATACTGATAATGATATACCACTGAGAGTACCCCCAATGTTATACTGATAATGACCTACCACTGAGAGTACCCCAATGTTATACTGATAATGACCTACTACTGAGAGTACCCCAATGTTATACTGATAATGACCTACTACTGAGAGTACCCCCAATGTTATACTGATAATGACCTACCACTGAGAGTACCACAATGTTATACTGATAATGACCTACCACTGAGAGTACCCCAATGTTATACTGATAATGACCTACTACTGAGAGTACCCCAATGTTATACTGATAATGACCTACTACTGAGAGTACCCCAATGTTATACTGATAATGATCTACCACTGAGAGTACCCCCAATGTTATACTGATAATGACCTACCACTGAGAGTACCCCCGATGTTATACTGATAATGATCTACCACTGAGAGTACCCCAATGTTATACTGATAATGACCTACTACTGAGAGTACCCCCAATGTTATACTGATAATGACCTACCACTGAGAGTACCCCCAATGTTATACTGATAATGATCTACAACTGAGAGTACCCCCAATGTTATACTGATAATGATCTACAACTGAGAGTACCCCCAATGTTATACTGATAATGATCTACAACTGAGAGTACCCCCAATGTTATACTGATAATGATCTACCACTGAGAGTACCCCAATGTTATACTGATAATGACCTACTACTGAGAGTACCCCCAATGTTATACTGATAATGATCTACAACTGAGAGTACCCCCAATGTTATACTGATAATGATCTACCACTCAGAGTACCCCCAATGTTATACTAATAATGATCAACTACTGAGAGTACCCCCAATGTTATACTGATAATGACCTACTACTGAAAGTACCCCCAATGTTTTACTGATAATGATCTACCACTTAGAGTACCCCAATGTTATACTGATAATGATCAACCACTGAGAGTACCCCCAATGTTATACTGATAATGATCTACCACTGAGAGTATCCCCAATGTTATACTGATAATGATCTACCACTGAGAGTACCCCCAATGTTATACTGATAATGATCTACTACTGAGAGTACCCCCTATGTTATACTGATAATGACCTACCACTGAGAGTATCCCCAATGTTATACTGATAATGATCTACCACTGAGTGTACCCCCAATGTTATACTGATAATGATCTACTACTGAGAGTACCCCCAATGTTATACTGATAATGACCTACCACTGAGAGTACCCCCAATGTTATACTGATAACGACCAAACACTGAGAGTACCCCCAATGTTACACTGATAATGACCTACTACTGAGAGTACCCCCAATGTTATACTGATAATGACCTACTACTGAGAGTACCCCCAATGTTATACTGTTAATGATCTACCACTGAGAGTACCCCAATGTTATACTGATAATGACCTACTACTGAGAGTACCCGCAATGTTATACTGATAATGATCTACCACTGAGAGTACCCCCAATGTTATACTGATAATGATCTATTACTGAGAGTACCCGCAATGTTATACTGATAATGACCGATCACTGAGTGTACCCCCAATGTTATACTGATAATGATCTACCACTGAGTGTACCCCCAATGTTATACTGATAATGATCTACCACTGAGAGTACCCCAATGTTATACTGATAATGACCTACTACTGAGAGTACCCCCAATGTTATACTGATAATGACCTACCACTGAGAGTACCCCCAATGTTATACTGATAATGATCTACCACTGAGAGTACCCCAATGTTATACTGATAATGATCTACCACTGAGAGTACCCCAATGTTATACTGATAATGATCTACCACTGAGAGTACCCCAATGTTATACTGATAATGACCTACCACTGAGAGTACCCCCAATGTTATACTGATAATGACCTACCACTGAGAGTACCCCAATGTTATACTGATAATGATCTACCACTGAGAGTACCCAAATGTTATACTGATAATGATCTACCACTGAGATTACCCCCCAATGTTATACTGATAATGACCTACCACTGAGAGTACCCCCAATGTTATACTGATAATGATCTACCACTGAGAGTACCCCAATGTTATACTGATAATGACCTACTACTGAGAGTACCCCAATGTTATACTGATAATGATCTACAACTGAGAGTACCCCCAATGTTATACTGATAATGACCTACCACTGAGAGTACCCCCACTGTTATACTGATAATGACCTACTACTGAGAGTACCCCAATGTTATACTGATAATGACCTACCACTGAGAGTACCCCCAATGTTATACTGATAATGACCTACCACTGAGAGTACCCCAATGTTATACTGATAATGACCTACTACTGAGAGTACCCCAATGTTATACTGATAATGACCTACCACTGAGAGTACCCCCAATGTTATACTGATAATGATCTACCACTGAGAGTACCCCAATGTTATACTGATAATGACCTACCACTGAGAGTACCCCAATGTTATACTGATAATGACCTACTACTGAGAGTACCCCAATGTTATACTGATAATGACCTACCACTGAGAGTACCCCCAATGTTATACTGATAATGACCTACCACTGAGAGTACCCCCAATGTTATACTGATAATGATCTACCACTGAGAGTACCCCAATGTTATACTGATAATGATCTACCACTGAGAGTACCCAAATGTTATACTGATAATGACCTGCCACTGAGAGTACCCCCAATGTTATACTGATAATGATCTACCACTGAGAGTACCCCCAATGTTATACTGATAATGATCTACCACTGAGAGTACCCAAATGTTATACTGATAATGACCTGCCACTGAGAGTACCCCCAATGTTATACTGATAATGATCTACCACTGAGAGTACCCCCAATGTTATACTGATAATGATCTACCACTGAGAGTACCCCCAATGTTATACTGATAATGATCTACCACTGAGAGTACCCCCAATGTTATACTGATAATGATCTACCACTGAGAGTACCCCCAATGTTATACTGATAATGACCTACCACTGAGTACCGACAATGTTATACTGATAATGATCTAACACTGAGAGTACCCCAATGTTATACTGATAATGACCTGCCACTGAGAGTACCCCAATGTTATACTGATAATGACCTACCACTGAGAGTACCCCCAATGTTATACTGATAATGATATACCACTGAGAGTACCCCAATGTTATACTGATAATGATATACCACTGAGAGTACCCCCAATGTTATACTGATAATGACCTACCACTGAGAGTACCCCAATGTTATACTGATAATGACCTACTACTGAGAGTACCCCAATGTTATACTGATAATGACCTACTACTGAGAGTACCCCCAATGTTATACTGATAATGACCTACCACTGAGAGTACCACAATGTTATACTGATAATGACCTACCACTGAGAGTACCCCAATGTTATACTGATAATGACCTACTACTGAGAGTACCCCAATGTTATACTGATAATGACCTACTACTGAGAGTACCCCAATGTTATACTGATAATGATCTACCACTGAGAGTACCCCCAATGTTATACTGATAATGACCTACCACTGAGAGTACCCCCGATGTTATACTGATAATGATCTACCACTGAGAGTACCCCAATGTTATACTGATAATGACCTACTACTGAGAGTACCCCCAATGTTATACTGATAATGACCTACCACTGAGAGTACCCCCAATGTTATACTGATAATGATCTACAACTGAGAGTACCCCCAATGTTATACTGATAATGATCTACAACTGAGAGTACCCCCAATGTTATACTGATAATGATCTACAACTGAGAGTACCCCCAATGTTATACTGATAATGATCTACCACTGAGAGTACCCCAATGTTATACTGATAATGACCTACTACTGAGAGTACCCCCAATGTTATACTGATAATGATCTACAACTGAGAGTACCCCCAATGTTATACTGATAATGACCTACCACTGAGAGTACCCCCACTGTTATACTGATAATGACCTACTACTGAGAGTACCCCAATGTTATACTGATAATGACCTACCACTGAGAGTACCCCCAATGTTATACTGATAATGATCTACCACTGAGAGTACCCCCAATGTTATACTGATAATGACCTACCACTGAGAGTACCCCAATGTTATACTGATAATGACCTACTACTGAGAGTACCCCAATGTTATACTGATAATGACCTACTACTGAGAGTACCCCAATGTTATACTGATAATGATCTACCACTGAGACTACCCCAATGTTATACTGATAATGATCTACCACTGAGAGTACCCAAATGTTATACTGATAATGACCTACTACTGAGAGTACCCCCAATGTTATACTGATAATGACCTACCACTGAGAGTACCCCCAATGTTATACTGATAATTATCTACCACTGAGAGTACCCAAATGTTATACTGATAATGATCTACCACTGAGAGTACCCCCAATGTTATACTGATAATGATCTACCACTGAGAGTACCCCAATGTTATACTGATAATGACCTACCACTGAGAGTACCCCCAATGTTATACTGATAATGATCTACCACTGAGAGTACCCAAATGTTATACTGATAATGATCTACCACTGAGAGTACCCCCAATGTTATACTGATAATGACCTACCACTGAGAGTACCCCAATGTTATACTGATAATGATCTACCACTGAGAGTACCCCAATGTTATACTGATAATGATCTACCACTGAGAGTACCCCCAATGTTATACTGATAATGATCTACCACTGAGAGTACCCCCAATGTTATACTGATAATGACCTACCACTGAGAGTACCCCAATGTTATACTGATAATGATCTACCACTGAGAGTACCCCCAATGTTATACTGATAATGATATACCACTGAGAATACCCCCAATGTTATACTGATAATGACCTACCACTGAGAGTACCCCAATGTTATACTGATAATGATCTACCACTGAGAGTACCCCCAATGTTATACTGACAATGATCTACCACTGAGAGTACCCCCAATGTTATACTGATAATGACCTACCACTGAGAGTACCCCAATGTTATACTGATAATGATCTACCACTGAAAGTACCCCCAATGTTATACTGATAATGACCTACCACTGAAAGTACCCCAATGTTATACTGATAATGACCTACCACTGAGAGTACCCCAATGTTATACTGATAATGTCCTACCACTGAAAGTACCCCAATGTTATACTGATAATGACCTACCACTGAGAGTACATCAATGTTATACTGATAATGACCTACCACTGAGAGTACCCCAATGTTATACTGATAATGACCTACCACTGAGAGTACCCCCAATGTTATACTGATAATGATCTACCACTGAGAGTACCCCCAATGTTATACTGATAATGACCTACCACTGAGAGTACCCCCAATGTTATACTGATAATGATCTACTACTGAGAGTACCCCCAATGTTATACTGATAATGACCTACCACTGAGAGTACCCCCAATGTTATACTGATAATGATCTACCACTGAGAGTACCCCCAATGTTATACTGATAATGATCTACCACTGAGAGTACCCCAATGTTATACTGATAATGACCTACTACTGAGAGTACCTCCAATATTATACTGATAATGACCTACCACTGAGAGTACCCAATGTTATACTGATAATGACCTACCACTGAGTGTACCCCCAATGTTATACTGATAATGATCTACCACTGAGAGTACCCCAATGTTATACTGATAATGATCTACCACTGAGAGTACCCCAATGTTATACTGATAATGACCTACCACTGAGTGTACCCCAATGTTATACTGATAATGACCTACTACTGAGAGTACCCCAATGTTATACTGATAATGATCTACCACTGAGAGTACCCCAATGTTATACTGATAATGATCTACCACTGAGAGTACCCAAATGTTATACTGATAATGACCTGCCACTGAGTACCCCCAATGTTATACTGATAATGACCTACTACTGAGAGTACCCCAATGTTATACTGATAATGATCTACCACTGAGAGTACCCCCAATGTTATACTGATAATGACCTACCACTGAGAGTACCCCCAATGTTATACTGATAATGATCTACCACTGAGAGTACCCCCAATGTTATACTGATAATGACCTACCACTGAGAGTACCCCCAATGTTATACTGATAATGACCTACCACTGAGAGTACCCCCAATGTTATACTGATAATGATCTACCACTGAGTACCGACAATGTTATACTGATAATGATCTAACACTGAGAGTACCCCAATGTTATACTGATAATGACCTGCCACTGAGAGTACCCCAATGTTATACTGATAATGATATACCACTGAGAGTACCCCCAATGTTATACTGATAATGACCTACCACTGAGAGTACCCCCAATGTTATACTGATAATGATATACCACTGAGAGTACCCCAATGTTATACTGATAATGATATACCACTGAGAGTACCCCCAATGTTATACTGATAATGACCTACCACTGAGAGTACCCCAATGTTATACTGATAATGACCTACTACTGAGAGTACCCCAATGTTATACTGATAATGACCTACTACTGAGAGTACCCCAATGTTATACTGATAATGATCTACCACTGAGAGTACCCCCAATGTTATACTGATAATGATCTACCACTGAGAGTACCCCAATGTTATACTGATAATGATCTACCACTGAGAGTACCCCAATGTTATACTGATAATGACCTACTACTGAGAGTACCCCCAATGTTATACTGATAATGACCTACCACTGAGAGTACCCCAATGTTATACTGATAATGACCTACCACTGAGAGTACCCCAATGTTATACTGATAATGACCTACTACTGAGAGTACCCCAATGTTATACTGATAATGACCTACTACTGAGAGTACCCCAATGTTATACTGATAATGATCTACCACTGAGAGTACCCCCAATGTTATACTGATAATGACCTACCACTGAGAGTACCCCCGATGTTATACTGATAATGATCTACCACTGAGAGTACCCCAATGTTATACTGATAATGACCTACTACTGAGAGTACCCCCAATGTTATACTGATAATGACCTACCACTGAGAGTACCCCAATGTTATACTGATAATGATCTACAACTGAGAGTACCCCCAATGTTATACTGATAATGACCTACCACTGAGAGTACCCCCAATGTTATACTGATAATGATCTACAACTGAGAGTACCCCCAATGTTATACTGATAATGATCTACAACTGAGAGTACCCCCAATGTTATACTGATAATGATCTACAACTGAGAGTACCCCCAATGTTATACTGATAATGATCTACCACTGAGAGTACCCCAATGTTATACTGATAATGACCTACTACTGAGAGTACCCCCAATGTTATACTGATAATGATCTACAACTGAGAGTACCCCCAATGTTATACTGATAATGACCTACCACTGAGAGTACCCCCACTGTTATACTGATAATGACCTACTACTGAGAGTACCCCAATGTTATACTGATAATACCTACCACTGAGAGTACCCCCAATGTTATACTGATAATGATCTACCACTGAGAGTACCCCCAATGTTATACTGATAATGACCTACCACTGAGAGTACCCCAATGTTATACTGATAATGACCTACTACTGAGAGTACCCCAATGTTATACTGATAATGACCTACTACTGAGAGTACCCCAATGTTATACTGATAGTGATCTACCACTGAGAGTACCCCAATGTTATACTGATAATGATCTACCACTGAGAGTACCCCAATGTTATACTGATAATGATCTACCACTGAGAGTACCCCAATGTTATACTGATAATGACCTACCACTGATAGTACCCCCAATGTTATACTGATAATGACCTACCACTGAGAGTACCCCCTATGTTATACTGATAATGACCTACCACTGAGAGTACCCCAATGTTATACTGATAATGACCTACCACTGAGTACCGACAATGTTATACTGATAATGATCTAACACTGAGAGTACCCCAATGTTATACTGATAATGACCTGCCACTGAGAGTACCCCAATGTTATACTGATAATGATATACCACTGAGAGTACCCCCAATGTTATACTGATAATGATCTAACACTGAGAGTACCCAAATGTTATACTGATAATGACCTACCACTGAGAGTACCCCCAATGTTATACTGATAATGATCTACCTCTGAGAGTACCCAAATGTTATACTGATAATGATCTACCTCTGAGAGTACCCAAATGTTATACTGATAATGATCTACCACTGAGAGTGCCCCAATGTTATACTGATAATGGTCTACTACTGAGGGTACCCCCAATGTTATACTGATAATGACCTACCACTGAGAGTACCCCAATGTTATACTGATAATGACCTACTACTGAGAGTACCCCCAATGTTATACTGATAATGATCTACCACTGAGAGTACTCCTATGTTATACTGATAATGACCTACCACTGAGAGTACCCCCAATGTTATACTGATAATGACCTGCCACTGAGAGTACCCCAATGTTATACTGATAATGATATACCACTGAGAGTACCCCCAATGTTATACTGATAATGATATACCACTGAGAGTACCCCAATGTTATACTGATAATGACCTGCCACTGAGAGTACCCCAATGTTATACTGATAATGATATACCACTGAGAGTACCCCCAATGTTATACTGATAATGATATACCACTGAGAGTACCCCCAATGTTATACTGATAATGATATACCACTGAGAGTACCCCCAATGTTATACTGATAATGATCTACCACTGAGAGTACCCCCAATGTTATACTGATAATGACCTACCACTGAGAGTACCCCAATGTTATACTGATAATGATCTACCACTGAGAGTACCCCAATGTTATACTGATAATGATCTACCACTGAGAGTACCCCCAATGTTATACTGATAATGATCTACCACTGAGAGTACCCCCAATGTTATACTGATAATGACCTACCACTGAGAGTACCCCAATGTTATACTGATAATGATCTACCACTGAGAGTACCCCCAATGTTATACTGATAATGATATACCACTGAGAATACCCCCAATGTTATACTGATAATGACCTACCACTGAGAGTACCCCAATGTTATACTGATAATGATCTACCACTGAGAGTACCCCCAATGTTATACTGACAATGATCTACCACTGAGAGTACCCCCAATGTTATACTGATAATGAGCTACCACTGAAAGTACCCCCAATGTTATACTGACAATGATCTACCACTGAGAGTACCCCCAATGTTATACTGATAATGTCCTACCACTGAAAGTACCCCCAATGTTATACTGATAATGACCTACCACTGAAAGTACCCCAATGTTATACTGATAATGACCTACCACTGAGAGTACCCCAATGTTATACTGATAATGTCCTACCACTGAAAGTACCCCAATGTTATACTGATAATGACCTACCACTGAGAGTACATCAATGTTATACTGATAATGATCTACCACTGAAAGTACCCCAATGTTATACTGATAATGACCTACCACTGAGAGTACCCCCAATGTTATACTGATAATGATCTACCACTGAGAGTACCCCCAATGTTATACTGATAATGACCTACCACTGAGAGTACCCCCAATGTTATACTGATAATGATCTACTACTGAGAGTACCCCCAATGTTATACTGATAATGACCTACCACTGAGAGTACCCCCAATGTTATACTGATAATGATCTACCACTGAGAGTACCCCCAATGTTATACTGATAATGATCTACCACTGAGAGTACCCCAATGTTATACTGATAATGACCTACTACTGAGAGTACCCCCAATATTATACTGATAATGACCTACCACTGAGAGTACCCAATGTTATACTGATAATGACCTACCACTGAGTGTACCCCCAATGTTATACTGATAATGATCTACCACTGAGAGTACCCCAATGTTATACTGATAATGATCTACCACTGAGAGTACCCCAATGTTATACTGATAATGACCTACCACTGAGTGTACCCCAATGTTATACTGATAATGACCTACTACTGAGAGTACCCCAATGTTATACTGATAATGATCTACCACTGAGAGTACCCCAATGTTATACTGATAATGACCTACCACTGAGAGTACCCCCAATGTTATACTGATAATGATCTACCACTGAGAGTACCCCAATGTTATACTGATAATGATCTACCACTGAGAGTACCCCAATGTTATACTGATAATGACCTACTACTGAGAGTACCCCCAATGTTATACTGATAATGATCTACCACTGAGAGTACCCCAATGTTATACTGATAATGACCTAGCACTGAGAGTACCCCCAATGTTATACTGATAATGACCTACCACTGAGAGTACCCCAATGTTATACTGATAATGATCTACCACTCAGAGTACCCCAAATGTTATACTGATAATGATCTACTACTGAGAGTACCCCCAATGTTATACTGATAATGACCTACTACTGAGAGTACCCCCAATGTTATACTGATAATGATCTACCACTGAGAGTACCCCAATGTTATACTGATAATGATCTACCACTGAGAGTACCCCAATGTTATACTGATAATGATCTACCACTGAGAGTACCCCAATGTTATACTGATAATGACCTACTACTGAGAGTACCCCCAATGTTATACTGATAATGACCTACCACTGAGAGTACCCCCAATGTTATACTGATAATGATCTACCACTGAGAGTACCCCAATGTTATACTGATAATGACCTACTACTGAGAGTACCCCCAATGTCATACTGATAAAGATCTACCACTGAGAGTACCCCAATGTTATACTGATAATGACCTAGCACTGAGAGTACCCCCAATGTTATACTGATAATGACCTACCACTGAGAGTACCCCAATGTTATACTGATAATGATCTACCACTCAGAGTACCCCAAATGTTATACTGATAATGATCTACTACTGAGAGTACCCCAATGTTATACTGATAATGATCTACCACTGAGAGTACCCCAATGTTATACTGATAATGATCTACCACTGAGAGTACCCCAATGTTATACTGATAATGACCTACTACTGAGAGTACCCCCAATGTTATACTGATAATGACCTACCACTGAGAGTACCCCCAATGTTATACTGATAATGATCTACCACTGAGAGTACCCCAATGTTATACTGATAATGATCTACCACTGAGAGTACCCCCAATGTTATACTGATAAAGATCTACCACTGAGAGTACCCCAATGTTATACTGATAATGACCTAGCACTGAGAGTACCCCCAATGTTATACTGATAATGACCTACCACTGAGAGTACCCCAATGTTATACTGATAATGATCTACCACTCAGAGTACCCCAAATGTTATACTGATAATGATCTACTACTGAGAGTACCCCCAATGTTATACTGATAATGACCTACTACTGAGAGTACCCCAATGTTATACTGATAATGATCTACCACTGAGAGTACCCCAATGTTATACTGATAATGACCTACTACTGAGAGTACCCCAATATTATACTGATAATGATCTACCACTGAGAGTACCCCCAATGTTATACTGATAATGATCTACCACTGAGAGTACCCCCAATGTTATACTGATAATGACCTACTACTGAGAGTACCCCAATGTTATACTGATAATGATCTACCACTGAGAGTACCCCCAATGTTATACTGATAATGACCTACCACTGAGAGTACCCCCACTGTTATACTGATAATGACCTACTACTGAGCGTGCCCCAATGTTATACTGATAATGACCTACCACTGAGAGTACCCCCAATGTTATACTGATAATGACCTACTACTGAGAGTACCCCAATGTTATACTGATAATGATCTACCACTGAGAGTACCCCAATGTTATACTGATAATGATCTACCACTGAGCGTACCCCAATGTTATACTGATAATGACCTACCACTGAGAGTACCCCAATGTTATACTGATAATGACCTGCCACTGAGTACCCCCAATGTTATACTGATAATGATCTAACACTGAGAGTACCCCCAATGTTATACTGATAATGATCTAACACTGAGAGTACCCCCAATGTTATACTGATAATGATCTACTACTGAGAGTACCCCCAATGTTATACTGATAATGACCTACCACTGAGAGTACCCCCAATGTTATACTGATAATGATCTACCACTGAGAGTACCCCCAATGTTATACTGATAATGATCTACCACTGAGAGTACCCCCAATGTTATACTGATAATGACCTACCACTGAGAGTACCCCCAATGTTATACTGATAATGATCTACCACTGAGAGTACCCCCAATGTTATACTGATAATGATATACCACTGAGAGTACCCCCAATGTTATACTGATAATGACCTACTACTGAGAGTACCCCCAATGTTATACTGATAATGTCCTACCACTGAGAGTACCCCGAATGTTATACTGATAATGACCTACCACTGAGAGTACCCCCAATGTTATACTGATAATGACCTACTACTGAGAGTACCCCCAATGTTATACTGATAATGTCCTACCACTGAGAGTACCCCGAATGTTATACTGATAATGACCTACCACTGAGAGTACCCCCAATGTTATACTGATAATGACCTACTACTGAGAGTACCCCCAATGTTATACTGATAATGTCCTACCACTGAGAGTACCCCCAATGTTATACTGATAATGACCTACCACTGAGAGTACTCCAATGTTATACTGATAATGTCCTACCACTGAGAGTACCCCAATGTTATACTGATAATGACCTACTACTGAGAGTACCCCCAATGTTATACTGATAATGACCTACTACTGAGAGTACCCCCAATGTTATACTGATAATGATCTACCACTGAGAGTACATCAATGTTATACTGATAATGACCTACCACTGAGAGTACCCCCAATGTTATACTGATAATGATCTACCACTGAGAGTACCCCAATGTTATACTGATAATGATCTACCACTGAGAGTACCCCAATGTTATACTGATAATGACCTACTACTGAGAGTACCCCCAATGTTATACTGATAATGATCTACCACTGAGAGTACCCCCAATGTTATACTGATAATGACCTACCACTGAGAGTACCCCCAATGTTATACTGATAATGATCTACTACTGAGAGTACCCCCAATGTTATACTGATAATGACCTACCACTGAGAGTACCCCCAATGTTATACTGATAATAACCTACTACTGAGAGAACATCAATGTTATACTGATAATGATCTACTACTGAGAGTACCCCCAATGTTATACTGATAATGTCCTACCACTGAGAGTACCCCAATGTTATACTGATAATAACCTACTACTGAGAGTACATCAATGTTATACTGATAATGACCTACCACTGAGAGTACCCCCAATGTTATACTGATAATGACCTACCACTGAGAGTACCCCAATGTTATACTGATAATGACCTACCACTGAGAGTACCCCAATGTTATACTGATAATGTCCTACCACTGAGAGTACCCCCAATGTTATACTGATAATGACCTACCACTGAGAGTACATCAATGTTATACTGATAATGATCTACCACTGAGAGTACCCCCAATGTTATACTGATAATGATCTACCACTGAGAGTACCCCCAATGTTATACTGATAATGATCTACTACTGAGAGTACCTCCAATGTTATACTGATAATGACCTACCACTGAGAGTACCCCAATGTTATACTGATAATGATCTACCACTGAGAGTACCCCCAATGTTATACTGATAATGACCTACCACTGAGAGTACCTCCAATGTTATACTGATAATGACCTACCACTGAGAGTACCCAAATGTTATACTGATAATGATCTACCACTGAGAGTACCCCCAATGTTATACTGATAATGACCTACCACTGAGAGTACCCCCAATGTTATGCTGATAATGATCTACTACTGAGAGTACCCCCAATGTTATACTGATAATGACCTACCACTGAGAGTACCCCCAATGTTATACTGATAATGATCTACCACTGAGAGTACCCCAATGTTATACTGATAATGACCTACCACTGAGAGTACCCCAATGTTATACTGATAATGATCTACCACTGAGAGTACCCCCAATGTTATACTGATAATGACCTACCACTGAGTGTACCCCCAATGTTATACTGATAATGATCTACCACTGAGAGTACCCCAATGTTATACTGATAATGATCTACCACTGAGAGTACCCCAATGTTATACTGATAATGATCTACCACTGAGAGTACCCCCAATGTTATACTGATAATGATCTACCACTGAGAGTACCCCAATGTTATACTGATAATGACCTACCACTGAGAGTACCCCCAATGTTATACTGATAATGATCTACCACTGAGAGTACCCCCAATGTTATACTGATAATGACCTACCACTGAGAGTACCCCAATGTTATACTGATAATGACCTACCACTGAGAGTACCCAATGTTATACTGATAATGACCTACCACTGAGTGTACCCCCAATGTTATACTGATAATGATCTACCACTGAGAGTACCCCAATGTTATACTGATAATGATCTACCACTGAGAGTACCCCAATGTTATACTGATACTGACCTACTACTGAGAGTACCCCAATGTTATACTGATAATGATCTACCACTGAGAGTACCCCAATGTTATACTGATAATGACCTACCACTGAGAGTACCCCAATGTTATACTGATAATGACCTACCACTGAGAGTACCCCCAATATTATACTGATAATGACCTACCACTGAGAGTACCCGCAATGTTATACTGATAATGACCTACCACTGAGAGTACCCCTATGTTATACTGATAATGATCTACCACTGAGAGTACCCCCAATATTATACTGATAATGATCTACCACTGAGAGTACCCCAATGTTATACTGATAATGACCTACCACTGAGAGTACCCCTATGTTATACTGATAATGATCTACCACTGAGAGTACCCCCAATATTATACTGATAATGACCTACCACTGAGAGTACCCGCAATGTTATACTGATAATGGCCTACCACTGAGAGTACCCCCAATATTATACTGATAATGACCTACCACTGAGAGTACCCCAATGTTATACTGATAATGACCTACCACTGAGAGTACCCCTATGTTATACTGATAATGATCTACCACTGAGAGTACCCCCAATATTATACTGATAATGATCTACCACTGAGAGTACCCCAATGTTATACTGATAATGATCTACCACTCAGAGTACCCCCAATGTTATACTGATAATGATCTGCCACTGAGAGTACCCTCTATGTTATACTGATAATGATCTACCACTGAGAGTACCCCAATGTTATACTGATAATGACCTACCACTGAGAGTACCCTCTATGTTATACTGATAATGATCTACCACTGAGAGTACCCCAATGTTATACTGATAATGATCTACCACTGAGAGTACCCTCTATGTTATACTGATAATGATCTACCACTGAGAGTACCCCCAATGTTATACTGATAATGACCTACCAGTGAGAGTACCCCCAATGTTATACTGATAATGACCTACCACTGAGAGTACCCCAATGTTATACTGATAATGACCTACCAGTGAGAGTACCCCCAATGTTATACTGATAATGATCTACTACTGAGAGTACCCCAATGTTATACTGATAATGATCTACCACTCAGAGTACCCCCAATGTTATACTGATAATGATCTACCACTGAGAGTACCCCCAATGTTATACTGATAATGATCTACTACTGAGAGTACCCCCAATGTTATACTGATAATGACCTACCACTGAGAGTACCCCCAATGTTATACTGATAATGACCTACTACTGAGAGTACCCCCAATGTTATACTGATAATGATCCTCCACTGAGAGTACCCCCAATGTTATACTGATAATGACCTACCACTGAGAGTACAACAATGTTATACTGATAATGACCTACTACTGAGAGTACCCCCAATGTTATACTGATAATGATCTACCACTGAGAGTACCCCCAATGTTATACTGATAATGATCTACCACTCAGAGTACCCCCAATGTTATACTGATAATGATCTACCACTCAGAATACCCCCAATGTTATACTGATAATGGTCTACTACTGAGAGTACCCCCAATGTTATACTGATAATGATCTTCCACTCAGAGTACCCCCAATGTTATACTAATAATGATCTACTACTGAGAGTACCCCCAATGTTATACTGATAATGATCTACCACTGAGAGTACCCCAATGTTATACTGATAATGATCAACCACTGAGAGTACCCCCAATGTTATACTGATAATGATCTACCACTGAGAGTATCCCCAATGTTATACTGATAATGACTTACCACTGAGAGTACCCCAATGTTATACTGATAATGACCTACCACTGAGAGTACCCCAATGTTATACTGATAATGACCTACCACTGAGAGTACCCCCAATGTTATTCTGATAATGACCTACCACTGAGAGTACCCCCAATGTTATTCTGATAATGACCTACCACTGAGAGTACCCCAATGTTATACTGATAATGACCTACCACTGAGAGTACCCCAATGTTATACTGATAATGACCTACCACTGAGAGTACCCCCAATGTTATTCTGATAATGACCTACCACTGAGAGTACCCCCAATGTTATACTGATAATGACCTACCACTGAGAGTACCCCCAATGTTATACTGATAATGATCTACCACTGAGAGTACCCCCAATGTTATACTGATAATGACCTACCACTGAGAGTACCCCCAATGTTATACTGATAATAACCTACCACTGAGAGTACCCCAATGTTATACTGATAATGACCTACCACTGAGAGTACCCCCAATGTTATACTGATAATGATCTACCACTGAGAGTACCCCCAATGTTATACTGATAATGATCTACCACTGAGAGTACCCCCAATGTTATACTGATAATGATCTACCACTGAGAGTACCCCAATGTTATACTGATAATGACCTACCACTGAGAGTACCCCAATGTTATACTGATAATGACCTACCACTGAGAGTGCCCCAATGTTATACTGATAATGATCTACCACTGAGAGTACCCCAATGTTATACTGATAATGACCTACCACTGAGAGTACCCCAATGTTATACTGATAATGACCTACCACTGAGAGTACTCCAATGTTATACTGATAATGACCTACCACTGAGAGTACCCCAATGTTATACTGATAATGACCTACCACTGAGAGTACCCCAATGTTATACTGATAATGATCTACCACTGAGAGTACCCCAATGTTATAGTGATAATGACCTACCACTGAGAGTACCCCCAATGTTATACTGATAATGACCTACCACTGAGAGTACCCCAATGTTATACTGATAATGACCTACCACTGAGAGTACCCCAATGTTATACTGATAATGACCTACCACTGAGAGTGCCCCAATGTTATACTGATAATGATCTACCACTGAGAGTACCCCAATGTTATTCTGATAATGACCTACCACTGAGAGTACCCCCAATGTTATACTGATAATGACCTACCACTGAGAGTACCCCAATGTTATACTGATAATGACCTACCACTGAGAGTACCCCCAATGTTATACTGATAATGACCTACCACTGAGAGTACCCCAATGTTATACTGATAATGACCTACCACTGAGAGTACCCCAATGTTATACTGATAATGATCTACCACTGAGAGTACCCCCTATGTTATACTGATAATGACCTACCACTGAGAGTACCCCCAATGTTATACTGATAATGACCTACCACTGAGAGTACCCCCAATGTTATACTGATAATGACCTACCACTGAGAGTACCCCCAATGTTATACTGATAATGACCTACCACTGAGAGTACCCCCAATGTTATACTGATAATGACCTACCACTGAGAGTACCCCAATGTTATACTGATAATGACCTACCACTGAGAGTACCCCCAATGTTATACTGATAATGACCTACCACTGACAGTACCCCCAATGTTATACTGATAATGATCTACCACTGAGAGTACCCCTGCTGTTATACTAATAATGACCTACCACTGAGAGTACCCCCAATGTTATACTGATAATGACCTACCACTGAGAGTACCCCCAATGTTATACTGATAATGACCTACCATTGAGAGTACCCCCAATGTTATACTGATAATGACCTACCACTGAGAGTACCCCCAATGTTATACTGATAATGACCTACCACTGAGAGTACCCCCAATGTTATACTGATAATGACCTACCACTGAGAGTACCCCCAATGTTATACTGATAGTGACCTACCACTGAGAGTACCCCCAATGTTATACTGATAATGACCTACCACTGAGAGTACCCCCAATGTTATACTGATAATGATCTACCACTGAGAGTACCCCAATGTTATACTGATAATGACCTACCACTGAGAGTACCCCCAATGTTATACTGATAATGATCTACCACTGAGAGTACCCCAATGTTATACTGATAATGATCTACCACTGAGAGTACCCCAATGTTATACTGATAATGATCTACCACTGAGAGTACCCCAATGTTATACTGATAATGACCTACCACTGAGAGTACCCCCAATGTTATACTGATAATGATCTACCACTGAGAGTACCCCAATGTTATACTGATAATGACCTACCACTGAGAGTACCCCCAATGTTATACTGATAATGACCTACCACTGAGAGTACCCCAATGTTATACTGATAATGATCTACCACTGAGAGTACCCCAATGTTATACTGATAATGACCTACCACTGAGAGTACCCCAATGTTATACTGATAATGACCTACCACTGAGAGTACCCCAATGTTATACTGATAATGATCTACCACTGAGAGTACCCCCAATGTTATACTGATAATGACCTACCACTGAGAGTACCCCAATGTTATACTGATAATGATCTACCACTGAGAGTACCCCAATGTTATACTGATAATGATCTACCACTGAGAGTACCCCAATGTTATACTGATAATGACCTACCACTGAGAGTACCCCCTATGTTATACTGATAATGATCTACCACTGAGAGTACCCCCAATGTTATACTAATAATGATCTACCACTGAGAGTACCCCCAATGTTATACTGATAATGACCTACCACTGAGAGTACCCCCAATGTTATACTGATAATGATCTACCACTGAGAGTACCCCCAATGTTATACTGATAATGACCTACCACTGAGAGTACCCCCAATGTTATACTGATAATGATCTACCACTGAGAGTACCCCAATGTTATACTGATAATGACCTACCACTGAGAGTACCCCCAATGTTATACTGATAATGACCTACCACTGAGAGTACCCCAATGTTATACTGATAATGACCTACCACTGAGAGTACCCCCAATGTTATACTGATAATGACCTACCACTGAGAGTACCCCCAATGTTATACTGATAATGATCTACCACTGAGAGTACCCCAATGTTATACTGATAATGATCTACCACTGAGAGTACCCCCAATGTTATACTGATAATGATCTACCACTGAGAGTACCCCAATGTTATACTGATAATGATCTACCACTGAGAGTACCCCCAATGTTATACTGATAATGATCTACTACTGAGAATACCCCAATGTTATACTGATAATGATCTACCACTGAGAGTACCCCAATGTTATACTGATAATGATCTACCACTGAGAGTACCCCAATGTTATAGTGATAATGACCTACCACTGAGAGTACCCCAATGTTATACTGATAATGACCTACCACTGAGAGTACCCCAATGTTATACTGATAATGACCTACCACTGAGAGTACCCCCAATGTTATACTGATAATGACCTACCACTGAGAGTACCCCCAATGTTATACTGATAATGAACTACCACTGAGAGTACCCCCAATGTTATACTGATAATGATCTACCACTGAGAGTACCCCAATGTTATACTGATAATAACCTACCACTGAGAGTACCCCAATGTTATACTGATAATGACCTACCACTGAGAGTACCCCCAATGTTATACTGATAATGATCTACCACTGAGAGTACCCCAATGTTATACTGATAATGATCTACCACTGAGAGTACCCCCAATGTTATACTGATAATGATCTACCACTGAGAGTACCCCAATGTTATACTGATAATTACCTACCACTGAGAGTACCCCAATGTTATACTGATAATGACCTACCACTGAGAGTGCCCCAATGTTATACTGACAATGATCTACCACTGAGAGTACCCCCAATGTTATACTGATAATGATCTACCACTGAGAGTACCCCAATGTTATACTGATAATGACCTACCACTGAGAGTACCCCAATGTTATACTGATAATGACCTACCACTGAGAGTACCCCGAATGTTATACTGATAATGATCTACCACTGAGAGTACCCCCTATGTTATACTGATAATGACCTACCACTGAGAGTACCCCCAATGTTATACTGATAATGACCTACCACTGAGAGTACCCCAATGTTATACTGATAATGACCTACCACTGAGAGTACCCCCAATGTTATACTGATAATGACCTACCACTGAGAGTACCCCCAATGTTATACTGATAATGACCTACCACTGAGAGTACCCCCAATGTTATACTGATAATGACCTACCACTGAGAGTACCCCAATGTTATACTGATAATGACCTACCACTGAGAGTACCCCCAATGTTATACTGATAATGACCTACCACTGAGAGTACCCCCAATGTTATACTGATAATGACCTACCACTGAGAGTACCCCAATGTTATACTGATAATGACCTACCACTGAGAGTACCCGCAATGTTATACTGATAATGACCTACCACTGAGAGTACCCCCAATGTTATACTGATAATGACCTACCACTGAGAGTACCCCCAATGTTATACTGATAATGATCTACCACTGAGAGTACCCCAATGTTATACTGATAATGACCTACCACTGAGAGTACCCCCAATGTTATACTGATAATGATCTACCACTGAGAGTACCCCCTATGTTATACTGATAATGACCTACCACTGAGAGTACCCCCAATGTTATACTGATAATGACCTACCACTGAGAGTACCTCAATGTTATACTGATAATGACCTACCACTGAGAGTACCCCAATGTTATACTGATAATGACCTACCACTGAGAGTACCCCAATGTTATACTGATAATGATCTACCACTGAGAGTACCCCAATGTTATACTGATAATGACCTACCACTGAGAGTACCCCAATGTTATACTGATAATGATCTACCACTGAGAGTACCCCAATGTTATACTGATAATGACCTACCACTGAGAGTACCCCAATGTTATACTGATAATGATCTACCACTGAGAGTACCCCCAATGTTATACTGATAATGATCTACCACTGAGAGTACCTCCAATATATACAGATAATGACCTACCACTGAAAGTACCCCAATTTTATACTGATAATGACCTACCACTGAGAGTACCCCAATGTTATACTGATAATGATCTACCACTGAGAGTACCCCCACTGTTATACTGATAATGACCTACCACTGAGAGTACCCCCAATGTTATACTGATAATGACCTACCACTGAGAGTACCCCAATGTTATACTGATAATGATCTACCACTGAGAGTACCCCAATGTTATACTGATAATGATCTACCACTGAGAGTACCCCAATGTTATACTGATAATGATCTACCACTGAGAGTACCCCCAATGTTATACTGATAATGACCTACCACTGAGAGTACCCCAATGTTATACTGATAATGATCTACCACTGAGAGTACCCCAATGTTATACTGATAATGATCTACCACTGAGAGTACCCCAATGTTATACTGATAATGATCTACCACTGAGAGTACCCCAATGTTATACTGATAATGACCTACCACTGAGAGTACCCCCTATGTTATACTGATAATGATCTACCACTGAGAGTACCCCCAATGTTATACTGATAATGATCTACCACTGAGAGTACCCCCAATGTTATACTGATAATGATCTACCACTGAGAGTACCCCCAATGTTATACTGATAATGACCTACCACTGAGAGTACCCCAATGTTATACTGATAATGATCTACCACTGAGAGTACCCCCAATGTTATACTGATAATGATCTACCACTGAGAGTACCCCAATGTTATACTGATAATGACCTACCACTGAGAGTACCCCCACTGTTATACTGATAATGATCTACCACTGAGAGTACCTTCAATATATACAGATAATGACCTACCACTGAAAGTACCCCAATTTTATACTGATAATGACCTACCACTGAGAGTACCCCCAATGTTATACTGATAATGATCTACCACTGAGAGTACCCCCACTGTTATACTGATAATGACCTACCACTGAGAGTACCCCCAATGTTATACTGATAATGACCTACCACTGAGAGTACCCCAATGTTATACTGATAATGATCTACCACTGAGAGTACCCCAATGTTATACTGATAATGATCTACCACTGAGAGTACCCCAATGTTATACAGATAATGACCTACCACTGAGAGTACCCCAATGTTATACTGATAATGATCTACCACTGAGAGTACTCCCAATGTTATACTGATAATGACCTACCACTGAGAGTACCCCAATGTTATACTGATAATGATCTACCACTGAGAGTACCCCAATGTTATACTGATAATGACCAACCACTGAGAGTACCCCCTATGTTATACTGATAATGATCTACCACTGAGAGTACCCCCAATGTTATACTGATAATGATCTACCACTGAGAGTACCCCAATGTTATACTGATAATGATCTACCACTGAGAGTACCCCAATGTTATACTGATAATGACCTACCACTGAGAGTACCCCCTATGTTATACTGATAATGATCTACCACTGAGAGTACCCCCAATGTTATACTGATAATGATCTACCACTGAGAGTACCCCCAATGTTATACTGATAATGACCTACCACTGAGAGTACCCCCAATGTTATACTGATAATGACCTACCACTGAGAGTACCCCAATGTTATACTGATAATGACCTACCACTGAGAGTACCCCCAATGTTATACTGAAAATGATCTACCACTGAGAGTACCCCCAATGTTATACTGATAATGACCTACCACTGAGAGTACCCCCAATGTTATACTGATAATGATCTACCACTGAGAGTACCCCAATGTTATACTGATAATGACCTACCACTGAGAGTACCCCCAATGTTATACTGATAATGACCTACCACTGAGAGTACCCCCAATGTTCTACTGATAATGACCTACTACTGAGAGTACCCCCAGTGTTATACTGATAATGACCTACCACTGAGAGTACCCCAATGTTATACTGATAATGACCTACCACTGAGAGTACCCCAATGTTATACTGATAATAACCTACCACTGAGAGTACCCCAATGTTATACTGATAATGACCTACCACTGAGAGTACCCCAATGTTATACTGATAATGACCTACCACTGAGAGTACCCCAATGTTATACTGATAATGACCTACCACTGAGAGTACCCCAATGTTATACTGATAATCACCTACCACTGAGAGTACCCCCAATGTTATACTGATAATGACCTACCACTGAGAGTACCCCAATGTTATACTGATAATGACCTACCACTGAGAGTACCCCCAATGTTATACTGATAATGACCTACCACTGAGAGTACCCCAATGTTATACTGATAATGACCTACCACTGAGAGTACCCCAATGTTATACTGATAATCACCTACCACTGAGAGTACCCCCAATGTTATACTGATAATGACCTACCACTGAGAGTACCCCAATGTTATACTGATAATGACCTACCACTGAGAGCACCCCAATGTTATACTGATAATGACCTACCACTGAGAGTACCCCCAATGTTATACTGATAATGACCTACCACTGAGAGTACCCCCAATGTTACACTGATAATGATCTACCACTGAGAGTACCCCAATGTTATACTGATAATTACCTACCACTGAGAGTACCCCCAATGTTATACTGATAATGATCTACCACTGAGAGTACCCCCAATGTTATACTGATAATGACCTACCACTGAGAGTACCCCCAATGTTACACTGATAATGATCTACCACTGAGAGTACCCCCAATGTTATACTGATAATGATCTACTACTGAGAGTACCCCCACTGTTATACTGATAATGATCTACCACTGAGAGGACCCCCAATGTTATACTGATAATGACCTACCACTGAGAGTACCTCCAATGTTATACTGATAATAACCTACCACTGAGAGTACTCCAATGTTATACTGATAATGACCTACCACTGAGAGTACCCCCAATGTTATACTGATAATGACCTACCACTGAGAGTACCCCAATGTTATACTGATAATGACCTATCACTGAGTGTACCCCCAATGTTATACTGATAATGATCCTCCACTGAGAGTACCCCCAATGTTATACTGATAATGACCTATCACTGAGTGTACCCCCAATGTTATACTGATAATGATCTACCACTGAGAGTACCCCCAATGTTATACTGATAATGACCTACCACTGAGTGTACCCCAATGTTATACTGATAATGACCTACCACTGAGAGTACCCAATGTTATACTGATAATGACCTATCACTGAGTGTACCCCCAATGTTATACTGATAATGATCTACCACTGAGAGTACCCCAATGTTATACTGATAAAGATCTACCACTGAGAGTACCCCAATGTTATACTGATAATGACCTACCACTGAGTGTACCCCAATGTTATACTGATAATGACCTACTACTGAGAGTACCCCAATGTTATACTGATAATGATCTACCACTGAGAGTACCCCAATGTTATACTGATAATGACCTACCACTGAGAGTACCCCCAATGTTATACTGATAATGATCTACCACTGAGAGTACCCCAATGTTATACTGATAATGACCTACCACTGAGAGTACCCCCAATGTTATACTGATAATGATCTACCACTGAGAGTACCCCAATGTTATACTGATAATGACCTACCACTGAGAGTACCCCCAATGTTATACTGATAATGATCTACCACTGAGAGTACCCCAATGTTATACTGATAATGACCTACCACTGAGAGTACCCCCAATGTTATACTGATAATGATTTACCACTGAGAGTACCCCAATGTTATACTGATAATGATCTACCACTGAGAGTACCCCCAATGTTATACTGATAATGATCTACCACTGAGAGTACCCCCAATGTTATACTGATAATGACCTACCACTGAGAGTACCCCCTATGTTATACTGATAATCATCTACCACTGAGAGTACCCCCAATGTTATACTGATAATGACCTACCACTGAGAGTACCCCCAATGTTATACTGATAATGACCTACCACTGAGAGTACCCCAATGTTATACTGATAATGATCTACCACTGAGAGTACCCCCAATGTTATACTGATAATGACCTACCACTGAGAGTACCCCAATGTTATACTGATAATGACCTACCACTGAGAGTACCCCCAATGTTATACTGATAATGATCTACCACTGAGAGTACCCCCAATGTTATACTGATAATGATCTACTACTGAGAGTACCCCAATGTTATACTGATAATGATCTACCACTGAGAGTACCCCAATGTTATACTGATAATGACCTACCACTGAGAGTACCCCAATGTTATACTGATAATGATCTACCACTGAGAGTACCCCAATGTTATACTGATAATGATCTACCACTCAGAGTACCCGCAATGTTATACTGATAATGATCTACCACTGAGAGTACCCGCAATGTTATACTGATAATGACCTACCACTGAGAGTACCCCCAATGTTATTCTGATAATGATCTACCACTGAGAGTACCCCCAATGTTATACTGATAATGACCTACCACTGAGAGTACCCCCAATGTTATACTGATAATGACCTACCACTGAGAGTACCCCCAATGTTATACTGATAATGACCTACCACTGAGAGTACCCCAATGTTATACTGATAATGACCTACTACTGAGAGTACCCCAATGTTATACTGATAATGATCTACCACTGAGAGTACCCCCAATGTTATACTGATAATGACCTACCACTGAGAGTACCCCCAATGTTATACTGATAATGATCTACCACTGAGAGTACCCCCAATGTTATACTGATAATGACCTACCACTGAGAGTACCCCAATGTTATACTGATAATGATCTACCACTGAGAGTACCCCCAATGTTATACTGATAATGACCTACCACTGAGAGTACCCCAATGTTATACTGATAATGACCTACTACTGAGAGTACCCCAATGTTATACTGATAATGATCTACCACTGAGAGTACCCCCAATGTTATACTGATAATGATCTACCACTGAGAGTACCCCAATGTTATACTGATAATGACCTACTACTGAGAGTACCCCAATGTTATACTGATAATGATCTACTACTGAGAGTACCCCAATGTTATACTGATAATGATCTACCACTGAGAGTACCCCCAATGTTATACTGATAATGACCTACTACTGAGAGTACCCCAATGTTATACTGATAATGATCTACCACTGAGAGTACCCCCAATGTTATACTGATAATGACCTACTACTGAGAGTACCCCAATGTTATACTGATAATGATCTACCACTGAGAGTACCCCCAATGTTATACTGATAATGACCTACTACTGAGAGGACCCCAATGTTATACTGATAATGATCTACCACTGAGAGTACCCCAATGTTATACTGATAATGACCTACCACTGAGAGTACCCCCAATGTTATACTGATAATGATCTACCACTGAGAGTACCCCCAATGTTATACTGATAATGACCTACCACTGAGAGTACCCCCAATGTTATACTGATAATGATCTACCACTGAGAGTACCCCAATGTTATACTGATAATGATCTACCACTGAGAGTACCCCCAATGTTATACTGATAATTACCTACTACTGAGAGTACCCCAATGTTATACTGATAATGATCTACCAATGAGAGTACCCCCAATGTTATACTGATAATGATCTACCACTGAGAGTACCCCCAATGTTATACTGATAATGACCTACCACTGAGAGTACCCCTATGTTAAACTGATAATGATCTACCACTGAGAGTACCCCCAATATTATACTGATAATGATCTACTACTGAGAGTACCCCAATGTTATACTGATAATGATCTACCACTCAGAGTACCCCCAATGTTATACTGATAATGACCTACCACTTAGAGTACCCCCAATGTTATACTGATAATGACCTACCACTGAGAGTACCCCCAATGTTATACTGATAATGACCTACCACTGAGAGTACCCCAATGTTATACTGATAATGACCTACCACTGAGAGTACCCCAATGTTATACTGATAATGACCTACCACTGAGAGTACCCCAATGTTATATTGATAATGACCTACCACTGAGAGTACCCCCAATGTTATACTGATAATGACCTACCACTGAGAGTACCCCCTATGTTATACTGATAATGACCTACCACTGAGAGTACCCCCAATGTTATACTGATAATGACCTACCACTGAGAGTACCCCCAATGTTATACTGATAATGACCTACCACTGAGAGTACCCCCAATGTTATACTGATAATGACCTACCACTGAGAGTACCCCCAATGTTATACTGATAATGACCTACCACTGAGAGTACCCCAATGTTATACTGATAATGACCTACCACTGAGAGTACCCCCAATGTTATACTGATAATGATCTACCACTGAGAGTACCCCAATGTTATACTGATAATGATCTACCACTGAGAGTACCCCAATGTTATACTGATAATGACCTACCACTGAGAGTACCCCCAATGTTATACTGATAATGATCTACCACTGAGAGTACCCCAATGTTATACTGATAATGATCTACCACTGAGAGTACCCCAATGTTATACTGATAATGACCTACCACTGAGAGTACCCCCAATGTTATACTGATAATGACCTACCACTGAGAGTACCCCCAATGTTATACTGATAATGATCTACCACTGAGAGTACCCCAATGTTATACTGATAATGACCTACCACTGAGAGTACCCCAATGTTATACTGATAATGACCTACCACTGAGAGTACCCCCAATGTTATACTGATAATGATCTACCACTGAGAGTACCCCAATGTTATACTGATAATGATCTACCACTGAGAGTACCCCCAATGTTATACTGATAATGATCTACCACTGAGAGTACCCCCAATGTTATACTGATAATGACCTACTACTGAGAGTACCCCAATGTTATACTGATAATGATCTACCACTGAGAGTACCCCCAATGTTATACTGATAATGACCTACTACTGAGAGGACCCCAATGTTATACTGATAATGATCTACCACTGAGAGTACCCCAATGTTATACTGATAATGACCTACCACTGAGAGTACCCCCAATGTTATACTGATAATGATCTACCACTGAGAGTACCCCCAATGTTATACTGATAATGACCTACCACTGAGAGTACCCCCAATGTTATACTGATAATGATCTACCACTGAGAGTACCCCAATGTTATACTGATAATGATCTACCACTGAGAGTACCCCCAATGTTATACTGATAATTACCTACTACTGAGAGTACCCCAATGTTATACTGATAATGATCTACCAATGAGAGTACCCCCAATGTTATACTGATAATGATCTACCACTGAGAGTACCCCCAATGTTATACTGATAATGACCTACCACTGAGAGTACCCCTATGTTAAACTGATAATGATCTACCACTGAGAGTACCCCCAATATTATACTGATAATGATCTACTACTGAGAGTACCCCAATGTTATACTGATAATGATCTACCACTCAGAGTACCCCCAATGTTATACTGATAATGACCTACCACTTAGAGTACCCCCAATGTTATACTGATAATGACCTACCACTGAGAGTACCCCCAATGTTATACTGATAATGACCTACCACTGAGAGTACCCCAATGTTATACTGATAATGACCTACCACTGAGAGTACCCCAATGTTATACTGATAATGACCTACCACTGAGAGTACCCCAATGTTATATTGATAATGACCTACCACTGAGAGTACCCCCAATGTTATACTGATAATGACCTACCACTGAGAGTACCCCCTATGTTATACTGATAATGACCTACCACTGAGAGTACCCCCAATGTTATACTGATAATGACCTACCACTGAGAGTACCCCCAATGTTATACTGATAATGACCTACCACTGAGAGTACCCCCAATGTTATACTGATAATGACCTACCACTGAGAGTACCCCCAATGTTATACTGATAATGACCTACCACTGAGAGTACCCCAATGTTATACTGATAATGACCTACCACTGAGAGTACCCCCAATGTTATACTGATAATGATCTACCACTGAGAGTACCCCAATGTTATACTGATAATGATCTACCACTGAGAGTACCCCAATGTTATACTGATAATGACCTACCACTGAGAGTACCCCCAATGTTATACTGATAATGATCTACCACTGAGAGTACCCCAATGTTATACTGATAATGATCTACCACTGAGAGTACCCCAATGTTATACTGATAATGACCTACCACTGAGAGTACCCCCAATGTTATACTGATAATGACCTACCACTGAGAGTACCCCCAATGTTATACTGATAATGATCTACCACTGAGAGTACCCCAATGTTATACTGATAATGACCTACCACTGAGAGTACCCCAATGTTATACTGATAATGACCTACCACTGAGAGTACCCCCAATGTTATACTGATAATGATCTACCACTGAGAGTACCCCAATGTTATACTGATAATGATCTACCACTGAGAGTACCCCCAATGTTATACTGATAATGATCTACCACTGAGAGTACCCCAATGTTATACTGATAATGATCTACCACTGAGAGTACCCCAATGTTATACTGATAATGACCTACCACTGAGAGTACCCCCAATGTTATACTGATAATGACCTACCACTGAGAGTACCCCCAATGTTATACTGATAATGATCTACCACTGAGAGAACCCCAATGTTATACTGATAATGACCTACCACTGAGAGTACCCCAATGTTATACTGATAATGACCTACCACTGAGAGTAGCCCCAATGTTATACTGATAATGATCTACCACTGAGAGTACCCCAATGTTATACTGATAATGATCTACCACTGAGAGTACCCCAATGTTATACTGATAATGATCTACCACTGAGAGTACCCCAATGTTATACTGATAATGACCTACCACTGAGAGTACCCCCAATGTTATACTGATAATGATCTACCACTGAGAGTACCCCAATGTTATACTGATAATGATCTACCACTGAGAGTACCCCAATGTTATACTGATAATGACCTACCACTGAGAGTACCCCCAATGTTATACTGATAATGACCTACCACTGAGAGTACCCCCAATGTTATACTGATAATGATCTACCACTGAGAGTACCCCCAATGTTATACTGATAATGACCTACCACTGAGAGTACCCCCAATGTTATACTGATAATGATCTACCACTGAAAGTACCCCCAATGTTATACTGATAATGACCTACCACTGAGAGTACCCCAATGTTATACTGATAATGATCTACCACTGAGAGTACCCCAATGTTATACTGATAATGACCTACCACTGAGAGTACCCCCAATGTTATACTGATAATGATCTACCACTGAGAGTACCCCAATGTTATACTGATAATGACCTACCACTGAGAGTACCCCAAAGTTATACTGATAATGATCTACCACTGAGAGTACCTCCAATATATACTGATAATGACCTACCACTGAGAGTACCCCAATGTTATACTGATAATGACCTACTACTGAGAGTACCCCAATGTTATACTGATAATGATCTACCACTGAGAGTACCCCCAATGTTATACTGATAATGATCTACCACTGAGAGTACCCCAATGTTATACTGATAATGATCTACCACTGAGAGTACCCCAATGTTATACTGATAATGATCTACCACTGAGAGTACCCCAATGTTATACTGATAATGATCTACCACTGAGAGTACCCCCAATGTTATACTGATAATGATCTACCACTGAGAGTACCCCAATGTTATACTGATAATGATCTACCACTGAGAGTACCCCCAATGTTATACTGATAATGATCTACTACTGAGAGTACTCCAATGTTATACTGATAATGATCTACCACTGAGAGTACCCCAATGTTATACTGATAATGATCTACCACTGAGAGTACCCCCAATGTTATACTGATAATGACCTACCTCTGAGAGTACCCCAATGTTATACTGATAATGATCTACCACTGAGAGTACCCCAATGTTATACTGATAATGATCTACCACTGAGAGTACCCCAATGTTATACTGATAATGATCTACCACTGAGAGTACCCCCAATGTTATACTGATAATGACCTACCACTGAGAGTACCCCCAATGTTATACTGATAATGATCTACCACTGAGAGTACCCCCAATGTTATACTGATAATGATCTACCACTGAGAGTACCCCAATGTTATACTGATAATGATCTACCACTGAGAGTACCCCAATGTTATACTGATAATGATCTACCACTGAGAGTACCCCCAATGTTATACTGATAATGACCTACCACTAATAGTACCCGCAATGTTATACTGATAATGACCTACCACTGAGAGTACCCCCAATGTTATACTGATAATGACCTACCACTGAGAGTTCCCCCAATGTTATACTGATAATGATCTACCACTGAGAGTTCCCCCAATGTTATACTGATAATGATCTACCACTGAGAGTACCCCCAATGTTATACTGATAATGATCTACCACTGAGAGTACCCCAATGTTATACTGATAATGATCTACCACTGAGAGTACCCCAATGTTATACTGATAATGATCTACCACTGAGAGTACCCCAATGTTATACTGATAATGATCTACCACTGAGAGTACCCCAATGTTATACTGATAATGATCTACCACTGAGAGTACCCCAATGTTATACTGATAATGATCTACCACTGAGAGTACCCCAATGTTATACTGATAATGATCTACCACTGAGAGTACCCCCAATGTTATACTGATAATGATCTACCACTGAGAGTACCCCAATGTTATACTGATAATGATCTACCACTGAGAGTACCCCAATGTTATACTGATAATGATCTACCACTGAGAGTACCCCAATGTTATACTGATAATGATCTACCACTGAGAGTACCCCCAATGTTATACTGATAATGACCTACCACTAATAGTACCCGCAATGTTATACTGATAATGACCTACCACTGAGAGTACCCCCAATGTTATACTGATAATGATCTACCACTGAGAGTTCCCCCAATGTTATACTGATAATGATCTACCACTGAGAGTACCCCCAATGTTATACTGATAATGATCTACCACTGAGAGTACCCCCTATGTTATACTGATAATGATCTACCACTGAGAGTACCCCCAATGTTATACTGATAATGATCTACCACTGAGAGTACCCCCAATGTTATACTGATAATGATCTACCACTGAGAGTACCCCCAATGTTATACTGATAATGACCTACCACTGAGAGTACCCCCAATGTTATACTGATAATGATCTACCACTGAGAGTACCCCCAATGTTATACTGATAATGATCTACCACTGAGAGTACCCCCAATGTTATACTGATAATGACCTACCACTGAGAGTACCCCCAATGTTATACTGATAATGATCTACCACTGAGAGTACCCCAATGTTATACTGATAATGACCTACCACTGAGAGTACCCCAATGTTATACTGATAATGACCTACCACTGAGAGTACCCCCAATGTTATACTGATAATGACCTACCACTGAGAGTACCCCCAATGTTATACTGATAATGATCTACCACTGAGAGTACCCCCAATGTTATACTGATAATGACCTACCACTGAGAGTACCCCCAATGTTATACTGATAATGATCTACCACTGAGAGTACCCCAATGTTATACTGATAATGATCTACCACTGAGAGTACCCCCAATGTTATACTGATAATGATCTACAACTGAGAGTACCCCCAATGTTATACTGATAATGACCTACCACTGAGAGTACCCCCAATGTTATACTGATAATGATCTACCACTGAGAGTACCCCCAATGTTATACTGATAATGATCTACCACTGAGAGTACCCCCAATGTTATACTGATAATGACGTACCACTGAGAGTACCCCCAATGTTATACTGATAATGATCTACCACTGAGAGTACCCCAATGTTATACTGATAATGACCTACCACTGAGAGTACCCCAATGTTATACTGATAATGACCTACCACTGAGAGTACCCCCAATGTTATACTGATAATGACCTACCACTGAGAGTACCCCCAATGTTATACTGATAATGATCTACCACTGAGAGTACCCCCAATGTTATACTGATAATGACCTACCACTGAGAGTACCCCCAATGTTATACTGATAATGATCTACCACTGAGAGTACCCCAATATTATACTGATAATGACCTACCACTGAGAGTACCCCCAATGTTATACTGATAATGACCTACCACTGAGAGTACCCCAATGTTATACTGATAATGACCTACCACTGAGAGTACCCCCAATGTTATACTGATAATGACCTACCACTGAGAGTACCCCCAATGTTATACTGATAATGACCTACCACTGAGAGTACCCCCAATGTTATACTGATAATGATCTACCACTGAGAGTACCCCAATGTTATACTGATAATGATCTACCACTGAGAGTACCCCCAATGTTATACTGATAATGACCTACCACTGAGAGTACCCCAATGTTATACTGATAATGATCTACCACTGAGAGTACCCCAATGTTATACTGATAATGACCTACCACTGAGAGTACCCCCAATGTTATACTGATAATGACCTACCACTGAGAGTACCCCAATGTTATACTGATAATGACCTACCACTGAGAGTACCCCCAATGTTATACTGATAATGACCTACCACTGAGAGTACCCCCAATGTTATACTGATAATGATCTACCACTGAGAGTACCCCAATGTTATACTGATAATGATCTACCACTGAGAGTACCCCAATGTTATACTGATAATGACCTACCACTGAGAGTACCCCAATGTTATACTGATAATGATCTACCACTGAGAGTACCCCAATGTTATACTGATAATGATCTACCACTGAGAGTACCCCCAATGTTATACTGATAATGATCTACCACTGAGAGTACCCCCAATGTTATACTGATAATGATCTACTACTGAGAGTACCCCAATGTTATACTGATAATGATCTACCACTGAGAGTACCCCAATGTTATACTGATAATGATCTACCACTGAGAGTACCCCAATGTTATACTGATAATGACCTACCACTGAGAGTACCCCCAATGTTATACTGATAATGACCTACCACTGAGAGTACCCCCAATGTTATACTGATAATGAACTACCACTGAGAGTACCCCCAATGTTATACTGATAATGATCTACCACTGAGAGTACCCCAATGTTATACTGATAATAACCTACCACTGAGAGTACCCCAATGTTATACTGATAATGACCTACCACTGAGAGTACCCCCAATGTTATACTGATAATGATCTACCACTGAGAGTACCCCAATGTTATACTGATAATGATCTACCACTGAGAGTACCCCAATGTTATACTGATAATGACCTACCACTGAGAGTACCCCCAATGTTATACTGATAATGACCTACCACTGAGAGTACCCCAATGTTATACTGATAATGACCTACCACTGAGAGTACCCCCAATGTTATACTGATAATGATCTACCACTGAGAGTACCCCCAATGTTATACTGATAATGATCTACCACTGAGAGTACCCCCTATGTTATACTGATAATGACCTACCACTGAGAGTACCCCAATGTTATACTGATAATGACCTACCACTGAGAGTACCCCCAATGTTATACTGATAATGACCTACCACTGAGAGTACCCCAATGTTATACTGATAATGACCTACCACTGAGAGTACCCCCAATGTTATACTGATAATGACCTACCACTGAGAGTACCCCCAATGTTATACTGATAATGATCTACCACTAAGAGTACCCCAATGTTATACTGATAATGACCTACCACTGAGAGTACCCCCAATGTTATACTGATAATGACCTACCACTGAGAGTACCCCCAATGTTATACTGATAATGACCTACCACTGAGAGTACCCCCAATGTTATACTGATAATGACCTACCACTGAGAGTACCCCCAATGTTATACTGATAATGACCTACCACTGAGAGTACCCCCAATGTTATACTGATAATGATCTACCACTGAGAGTACCCCAATGTTATACTGATAATGACCTACCACTGAGAGTACCCCCAATGTTACACTGATAATGACCTACCACTGAGAGTACCCCCAATGTTATACTGATAATGATCTACCACTGAGAGTACCCCCTATGTTATACTGATAATGACCTACCACTGAGAGTACCCCCAATGTTATACTGATAATGATCTACCACTGAGAGTACCCCAATGTTATACTGATAATGACCTACCACTGAGAGTACCCCCAATGTTATACTGATAATGACCTACCACTGAGAGTACCCCCAATGTTATACTGATAATGACCTACCACTGAGAGTACCCCCAATGTTATACTGATAATGACCTACCACTGAGAGTACCCCCAATGTTATACTGATAATGACCTACCACTGAGAGTACCCCCAATGTTATACTGATAATGACCTACCACTGAGAGTACCCCCAATGTTATACTGATAATGATCTACCACTGAGAGTACCCCAATGTTATACTGATAATGATCTACCACTGAGAGTACCCCCAATGTTATACTGATAATGATCTACTACTGAGAGTACCCCAATGTTATACTGATAATGATCTACCACTGAGAGTACCCCCAATGTTATACTGATAATGATCTACCACTGAGAGTACCCCCAATGTTATACTGATAATGATCTACTACTGAGAGTACCCCAATGTTATACTGATAATGATCTACCACTGAGAGTACCCCCAATGTTATACTGATAATGACCTACCACTGAGAGTACCCCCAATGTTATACTGATAATGATCTACCACTGAGAGTACCCCAATGTTATACTGATAATGACCTACCACTGAGAGTACCCCAATGTTATACTGATAATGACCTACCACTGAGAGTACCCCCAATGTTATACTGATAATGACCTACCACTGAGAGTACCCCCAATGTTATACTGATAATGAACTACCACTGAGAGTACCCCCAATGTTATACTGATAATGATCTACCACTGAGAGTACCCCAATGTTATACTGATAATAACCTACCACTGAGAGTACCCCAATGTTATACTGATAATGACCTACCACTGAGAGTACCCCCAATGTTATACTGATAATGATCTACCACTGAGAGTACCCCAATGTTATACTGATAATGATCTACCACTGAGAGTACCCCCAATGTTATACTGATAATGATCTACCACTGAGAGTACCCCAATGTTATACTGATAATGACCTACCACTGAGAGTACCCCAATGTTATACTGATAATGACCTACCACTGAGAGTACCCCCAATGTTATACTGATAATGATCTACCACTGAGAGTACCCCCAATGTTATACTGATAATGATCTACCACTGAGAGTACCCCAATGTTATACTGATAATCACCTACCACTGAGAGTACCCCCTATGTTATACTGATAATGACCTACCACTGAGAGTACCCCAATGTTATACTGATAATGACCTACCACTGAGAGTACCCCCAATGTTATACTGATAATGACCTACCACTGAGAGTACCCCAATGTTATACTGATAATGACCTACCACTGAGAGTACCCCCAATGTTATACTGATAATGACCTACCACTGAGAGTACCCCCAATGTTATACTGATAATGATCTACCACTGAGAGTACCCCAATGTTATACTGATAATGACCTACCACTGAGAGTACCCCCAATGTTATACTGATAATGACCTACCACTGAGAGTACCCCCAATGTTATACTGATAATGACCTACCACTGAGAGTACCCCCAATGTTATACTGATAATGACCTACCACTGAGAGTACCCCCAATGTTATACTGATAATGACCTACCACTGAGAGTACCCCCAATGTTATACTGATAATGATCTACCACTGAGAGTACCCCAATGTTATACTGATAATGACCTACCACTGAGAGTACCCCCAATGTTATACTGATAATGATCTACCACTGAGAGTACCCCCTATGTTATACTGATAATGACCTACCACTGAGAGTACCCCCAATGTTATACTGATAATGACCTACCACTGAGAGTACCCCCAATGTTATACTGATAATGATCTACCACTGAGAGTACCCCCAATGTTATACTGATAATGACCTACCACTGAGAGTACCCCCAATGTTATACTGATAATGACCTACCACTGAGAGTACCCCCAATGTTATACTGATAATGATCTACCACTGAGAGTACCCCAATGTTATACTGATAATGACCTACCACTGAGAGTACCCCCAATGTTATACTGATAATGATCTACCACTGAGAGTACCCCCTATGTTATACTGATAATGACCTACCACTGAGAGTACCCCAATGTTATACTGATAATGACCTACCACTGAGAGTACCCCCAATGTTATACTGATAATGACCTACCACTGAGAGTACCCCCAATGTTATACTGATAATGACCTACCACTGAGAGTACCCCACTGTTATACTGATAATGACCTACCACTGAGAGTACCCCAATGTTATACTGATAATGATCTACCACTGAGAGTACCCCCTATGTTATACTGATAATGACCTACCACTGAGAGTACCCCAATGTTATACTGATAATGACCTACTACTGAGAGTACCCCAATGTTATACTGATAATGACCTACCACTGAGAGTGCCCCAATGTTATACTGATAATGATCTACCACTGAGAGTACCCCAATGTTATACTGATAATGACCTACCACTGAGAGTACCCCCAATGTTATACTGATAATGACCTACCACTGAGAGTACCCCAATGTTATACTGATAATGACCTACCACTGAGAGTACCCCCAATATTATACTGATAATGATCTACCACTGAGAGTACCCCCTATGTTATACTGATAATGACCTACCACTGAGAGTACCCCCAATGTTATACTGATAATGACCTACCACTGAGAGTACCCCAATGTTATACTGATAATGACCTACCACTGAGAGTACCCCCAATGTTATACTGATAATGACCTACCACTGAGAGTACCCCCAATGTTATACTGATAATGACCTACCACTGAGAGTACGCCCAATGTTATACTGATAATGACCTACCACTGAGAGTACCCCCAATGTTATACTGATAATGACCTACCACTGAGAGTACCCCCAATGTTATACTGATAATGATCTACCACTGAGAGTACCCCCTATGTTATACTGATAATGACCTACCACTGAGAGTACCCCCAATGTTATACTGATAATGATCTACCACTGAGAGTACCCCCAATGTTATACTGATAATGACCTACCACTGAGAGTACCCCCAATGTTATACTGATAATGACCTACCACTGAGAGTACCCCAATGTTATACTGATAATGACCTACCACTGAGAGTACCCCAATGTTATACTGATAATGACCTACCACTGAGAGTACCCCCAATGTTATACTGATAATGATCTACCACAGAGAGTACCCCAATGTTATACTGATAATGACCTACCACTGAGAGTACCCCAATGTTATACTGATAATGATCTACCACTGAGAGTACCCCCTATGTTATATTGATAATGACCTACCACTGAGAGTACCCCCAATGTTATACTGATAATGACCTACCACTGAGTGTACCCCCAATGTTATACTGATAATGACCTACCACTGAGAGTACCCCAGTGTTATACTGATAATGATCCTCCACTGAGAGTACCCCAATGTTATACTGATAATGATCTACCACTGAGAGTACCCCAATGTTATACTGATAATGATCTACCACTGAGAGTACCCCCTATGTTATACTGATAATGACCTACCACTGAGAGTACCCCCAATGTTATACTGATAATGACCTACCACTGAGAGTACCCCCAATGTTATACTGATAATGACCTACCACTGAGAGTACCCCAATGTTATACTGATAATGACCTACCACTGAGAGTACCCCCAATGTTATACTGATAATGACCTACCACTGAGAGTACCCCCAATGTTATACTGATAATGATCTACCACTGAGAGTACCCCCAATGTTATACTGATAATGATCTACCACTGAGAGTACCCCCAATGTTATACTGATAATGACCTACCACTGAGAGTACCCCAATGTTATACTGATAATGATCTACCACTGAGAGTACCCCCAATGTTATACTGATAATGACCTACCACTGAGAGTACCCCCAATGTTATACTGATAATGACCTACTACTGAGAGTACCCCCAATGTTATACTGATAATGATCTACCACTGAGAGTACCCCCAATGTTATACTGATAATGATCTACCACTGAGAGTACCCCCAATGTTATACTGATAATGACCTACCACTGAGAGTACCCCCAATGTTATACTGATAATGACCTACCACTGAGAGTACCCCCAATGTTATACTGATAATGATCTACCACTGAGAGTACCCCCAATGTTATACTGATAATGACCTACCACTGAGAGTACCCCAATGTTATACTGATAATGATCTACCACTGAGAGTACCCCAATGTTATACTGATAATGACCTACCACTGAGAGTACCCCAATGTTATACTGATAATGATCTACCACTGAGAGTACCCCAATGTTATACTGATAATGACCTACCACTGAGAGTACCCCAATGTTATACTGATAATGATCTACCACTGAGAGTACCTCCAATATATACTGATAATGACCTACCACTGAGAGTACCCCCAATGTTATACTGATAATGATCTACCACTGAGAGTACCCCCAATGTTATACTGATAATGACCTACCACTGAGAGTACCCCAATGTTATACTGATAATGATCTACCACTGAGAGTACCCCAATGTTATACTGATAATGACCTACCACTGAGAGTACCCCAATGTTATACTGATAATGACCTACCACTGAGAGTACCCCAATGTTATACTGATAATGACCTACCACTGAGAGTACCCCAATGTTATACTGATAATGACCTACCACTGAGAGTACCCCAATGTTATACTGATAATGATCTACCACTGAGAGTACCTCCAATATATACTGATAATGACCTACCACTGAAAGTACCCCAATTTTATACTGATAATGACCTACCACTGAGAGTACCCCAATGTTATACTGATAATGATCTACCACTGAGAGTACCCCCAATGTTATACTGATAATGACCTACCACTGAGAGTACCCCAATGTTATACTGATAATGATCTACCACTGAGAGTACCCCAATGTTATACTGATAATGATCTACCACTGAGAGTACCCCAATGTTATACTGATAATGACCTACCACTGAGAGTACCCCCAATGTTATACTGATAATGATCTACCACTGAGAGTACCCCCAATGTTATACTGATAATGATCTACCACTGAGAGTACCCCCAATGTTATACTGATAATGACCTACCACTGAGAGTACCCCCAATGTTATACTGATAATGACCTACCACTGAGAGTACCCCCAATGTTATACTGATAATGACCTACCACTGAGAGTACCCCAATGTTATACTGATAATGACCTACCACTGAGAGTACCCCCAATGTTATACTGAAAATGATCTACCACTGAGAGTACCCCCAATGTTATACTGATAATGACCTACCACTGAGAGTACCCCCAATGTTATACTGATAATGATCTACCACTGAGAGTACCCCAATGTTATACTGATAATGACCTACCACTGAGAGTACCCCCAATGTTATACTGATAATGACCTACTACTGAGAGTACCCCCAGTGTTATACTGATAATGACCTACCACTGAGAGTACCCCAATGTTATACTGATAATGACCTACCACTGAGAGTACCCCAATGTTATACTGATAATAACCTACCACTGAGAGTACCCCAATGTTATACTGATAATGACCTACCACTGAGAGTACCCCAATGTTATACTGATAATCACCTACCACTGAGAGTACCCCAATGTTATACTGATAATGACCTACCACTGAGAGTACCCCAATGTTTTACTGATAATGACCTACCACTGAGAGTACCCCAATGTTATACTGATAATCACCTACCACTGAGAGTACCCCCAATGTTATACTGATAATGACCTACCACTGAGAGTACCCCAATGTTATACTGATAATGACCTACCACTGAGAGTACCCCCAATGTTATACTGATAATGACCTACCAATGAGAGTACCCCAATGTTATACTGATAATGACCTACCACTGAGAGTACCCCAATGTTATACTGATAATGACCTACCACTGAGAGTACCCCAATGTTATACTGATAATCACCTACCACTGAGAGTACCCCCAATGTTATACTGATAATGACCTACCACTGAGAGTACCCCAATGTTATACTGATAATGACCTACCACTGAGAGTACCCCAATGTTATACTGATAATGACCTACCACTGAGAGTACCCCAATGTTATACTGATAATGACCTACCACTGAGAGTACCCCCAATGTTATACTGATAATGATCTACCACTGAGAGTACCCCCAATGTTATACTGATAATGACCTACCACTGAGAGTACCCCCAATGTTACACTGATAATGATCTACCACTGAGAGTACCCCCAATGTTATACTGATAATGATCTACTACTGAGAGTACCCCCACTGTTATACTGATAATGATCTACCACTGAGAGTACCCCCAATGTTATACTGATAATGACCTACCACTGAGAGTACCCCCAATGTTATACTGATAATAACCTACCACTGAGAGTACCCCCAATGTTATACTGATAATGACCTACCACTGAGAGTACCCCCAATGTTATACTGATAATGACCTACCACTGAGAGTACCCCCAATGTTATACTGATAATGATCTACCACTGAGAGTACCCCAATGTTATACTGATAATGACCTACCACTGAGAGTACCCCCAATGTTATACTGATAATGACCTACTACTGAGAGTACCCCCAGTGTTATACTGATAATGACCTACCACTGAGAGTACCCCAATGTTATACTGATAATGACCTACCACTGAGAGTACCCCAATGTTATACTGATAATAACCTACCACTGAGAGTACCCCAATGTTATACTGATAATGACCTACCACTGAGAGTACCCCAATGTTATACTGATAATCACCTACCACTGAGAGTACCCCAATGTTATACTGATAATGACCTACCACTGAGAGTACCCCAATGTTTTACTGATAATGACCTACCACTGAGAGTACCCCAATGTTATACTGATAATCACCTACCACTGAGAGTACCCCCAATGTTATACTGATAATGACCTACCACTGAGAGTACCCCAATGTTATACTGATAATGACCTACCACTGAGAGTACCCCCAATGTTATACTGATAATGACCTACCAATGAGAGTACCCCAATGTTATACTGATAATGACCTACCACTGAGAGTACCCCAATGTTATACTGATAATGACCTACCACTGAGAGTACCCCAATGTTATACTGATAATCACCTACCACTGAGAGTACCCCCAATGTTATACTGATAATGACCTACCACTGAGAGTACCCCAATGTTATACTGATAATGACCTACCACTGAGAGTACCCCAATGTTATACTGATAATGACCTACCACTGAGAGTACCCCAATGTTATACTGATAATGACCTACCACTGAGAGTACCCCCAATGTTATACTGATAATGATCTACCACTGAGAGTACCCCCAATGTTATACTGATAATGACCTACCACTGAGAGTACCCCCAATGTTACACTGATAATGATCTACCACTGAGAGTACCCCCAATGTTATACTGATAATGATCTACTACTGAGAGTACCCCCACTGTTATACTGATAATGATCTACCACTGAGAGTACCCCCAATGTTATACTGATAATGACCTACCACTGAGAGTACCCCCAATGTTATACTGATAATAACCTACCACTGAGAGTACCCCCAATGTTATACTGATAATGACCTACCACTGAGAGTACCCCCAATGTTATACTGATAATGACCTACCACTGAGAGTACCCCCATTGTTATACTGATAATGACCTACCACTGAGAGTACCCCCAATGTTATACTGATAATGACCTACCACTGAGAGTACCCCCAATGTTATACTGATAATAACCTACCACTGAGAGTACCCCCAATGTTATACTGATAATGACCTACCACTGAGAGTACCCCCAATGTTATACTGATAATGACCTACCACTGAGAGTACCCCCATTGTTATACTGATAATGACCTACCACTGAGAGTACCCCCAATGTTATACTGATAATGACCTACCACTGAGAGTACCCCCAATGTTATACTGATAATGACCTACCACTTATATAGCATCAATGCCAAGCCCATATCATGGCAGTTCGCAGCTTATGACTTGTGTCACCCTGTAATTCCCTCTTTCAGTCTTGGGGGTCCAGGATGAGCCACTCACCTTGTATCAGCCACAGGGATGTGACGGTGACTCTCATTTTTCGTATATATAGGATCATCGGCCTCCGGGATCGTTTGGCGCTATCGCTGCCAATTTGATCAGAATTTCATTGGCATTTGCAGTGCCCAGGAGACCAGCGCTGCCCACATTGTAAACGGGATCCAGACAGATAAGATGTTAACCAGGGAGTTATTGACACAAATAAGAAAGAATTATTGATTCCGTTGCATCCCGTCATGGCAACCTTTTACTACCTGGCCAAGATACATAAAGGGACAGACCCCTAAAAGGAAGACCCATTGTCTCGGGGGTCAATAGCCTCACGCAAAATCTGCTGCTAAATATCGATAGGGTTCTGCAACCTTTTGTAGGTGCACTAAATTCATTTGCACGTGACACGACGGACCTTCTGAGTAAGATAAATGGTCGGTGTTTGGACCCTAATATGATTCTAGGCAATATTGGCGTAGAAGCCCTTTACTTGTAGATCCATCGCGAGAAAGGGTTGTTGGTTGTGGACTATTACCTACAACAAGAGGCCGGCAATGTGGTTGACAGAACACTTTCATCAGTACGACCTTAAAGTTCTGTTTAACCAGAAACATTTTTCCTTGTTTGACAACAAGTACTTCCGCCAGCTGAGGGGTATGGCTATGGGGCGTCCCTGTGCACCCTCATACGCCAACCTGCTCCTGGGCTGTTGGGAGGAAACAATTGTCTTAGGTGATCCCCCTACATGTAGCAGGGAAAAAGTAGTATTATGGCTCCGCTACATTGATGATATCTTTGTGATTTGGAGAGGAATGGAAACTGACTGGTGAATTCGTCAAGGGACTCAATGTTAACGACAGTGGGCTTTGTTTCACCTGTGAGGTCAATCCAACCACCCTGGCGTTTCGTGATATCGGCATCCAGAAAAATGATAAGGGCGAACTCATTCCAAGTAATAACAGAAAGCCCAAAGCAAGAAATTCCTTTTTAATGTGGAAGAACAACCACCAGGGCCCCCTCAAGAGAGGAATTCCGAAAGGGCAATACTTTAGGAACTGCTCGGATTTAATAACTTTTAAGAAGCAGGCAGACGACCTACAAAAAAGATTTCTTGAGAGGAGATACCCCAAGAGAAGTTTAAGAGACTTATCACGACACGCTATTGAGGGATCGTAAACAACTCTTGACCCCCGCCCAACAGGACAGCCAAGAAAATATCTCTCGCTTCATAACGAGGTTTTCCAATAGGGACTGGGGAGGTCAGAAACATTTTGAGACAACACTGGCCGGTTCTTCTTATGGATGCAGACATCAGGGACACCATCGGCCCTTTCCAGCAAGTCATAATACAGAAAGGGGAAATCGCTTAAAGATAGGCTAGTCCACCGCCACTACCTGCCCAATACTAATTCCTCATGGCTAGGTATACAACCAAAAGGTTACTATAAGTGTGGGGGGATGCAAAGCATGTAAGTCAATTACATCAGGAAAGGAATTCAAGAGCGATAACACAGGCAGAATATTCTCCATCAGACATTTCATCAGTTGCCGCACAACAGGCATAGTTTACAAAGCCACGTGTGAATGCGGTTTGGATTATATAGGCAAAACGGGGAGGGAATTTTGGAAAAGAATGGGTGAACATCTACGGGACACTATAAACAAAAGGGACACTCCGGTGGCTAACCATCCTAATCAGTTCCACCAGGGCAATACAGGGAAGGTTACATTTATGGGCATAGATAAAATTAACCCCCCTCCTAGAGGAGAAAATTGGGACCCGATGATATTACAGAAAGAATCTAAGTGGATTTTCTTGTTGCAGACAATATATCCTACAGGACGCAATGGACAGCTTTCCTTTACCCCTTTCCTGTGGATGAGTGGGCATTTAGGGAGAGCTATCTTAGAGCAAGCCGCCGTGGAGCAGGGGCGCCATCTGCGCTGGACCCTAGGGTGCCAACCTCCGTGCTAGGCAGGGGACAGATAGGTTGAGCCTGTAATAGCTCTCCATCTATCTCTATTCCTCCTTTCTTTTCCCCATTCTTATGAGGACCTGTCGTGTCACAACACATAATTTTTTGATTTTCATCAAGGGAATTAATTTCCCCATATTTTAGTCTATAAGATTAAATTACTCTCATGTCTGTCAAGAAACCCCTATCTCGTATGTGTTCATTGGACTCATGGTGATCCTCTTAGATTTATACATGCTGCGATTTTTCCCTGAAAAATACTCCGTTTCATTGTGTAAGATGGGCAGGAGAGTCTCTTGCCATTCTGGTAAATGAGAATAATTTCCCTTTGTTTGGTAGAAAAATATTAAGATTTGAGAGTCCTCAGTGGTTGATACCTTTTAATGACTAACTGAAAAGATGGTATGAAGTTGCAAGCTTTCGAGACTACTCAAGCCCCTTCATCAGGCTAGCATAACACAAAATCTGAAGGAATCTCCTTTGTTTGGCAGTGACTAGATGATATACTTAGCAGGAGACTAATTCTTAATACGGTGGGATGCAGCGCTACATTCTTGTGGCGCTGCCCCCCCATCGTCAGCACCATAATTACAACATGATGGTTAAACCATGATACGGGATTTCCGGTCTGCTCATGTGCGGGATGTGACGTTTGGTGTTACTACCGCTGCAGCGCTCCAAAAACGGGATATCTGCATGACGTCTTTGAACCCGGAACTTGCGGACCGGAAGTACGTCACTCCTGTGACGCTTAAATGGATGTGTAGCACCCTGAGGATTCGGCTGCTACAGGGGTATTGCACCTCAAGCCAGAGGTGTGGTATTCCACTCCCGGGTAAGGATGGAGTGTGGAACTGAGCTCAGAAGGCTGCATGCACTACATACATCCCATTTCCGGGGGACAGACCAATGGTACTCCCACTAGAGAAATGTGCAGGTACGACAGTGTCTGTCCCTGGCTGGAGTGGGAGGGGGGTGGAACATCCCAGTAGTGTAGGGGCAGATAGGGGGAGCAGTCTGGGTAATGCTAGGAGCTCATTGGGTGCTGGTCACCTGAGCTCACACATAGAGGGAGTATATAAGGTGGGAACCATCTTAGATCAGGGTCAGTCTGTCAGAGTTGAGTCAGAGAAGCAGAGCAGCTCAGCCAGCTCCAAGGCCAAGAGAGAGAGAGAGGAGAAAGAAGGACCCAGAGGGGGAGAAGAGGGAACTCCAAGAACCCAAAATTAGACCAGAGGGTGAAGAGTTGGCACAAGGGTACCAGATCCCAAGCTGGTGGAGGGCCCTAATCCTTAGCCAGAGACCGGAGGTCGTGGGCAGGATCTGCCACGACCACCCACTAAATCCACCCGAAAGGCAAACCGTGAATAGGGTCAGGGAACCCAGAGACAAGGGTTTTACCAACAAGAGGCCCGAGGGAGCCGGACTTAGGTGGATCCCTGGTGGGGAAGGCCAGAGAGAAGGACAAGTCAGAAAGGGAGCTCAGGACCACGCTCCAGAATCACCTGGGGGTTGGCCGAGTCCAGGACCTGGTGGACGCAGCACGGCTCGGGCGGTCACTCAAGGCCGGAGTGACCAACACAAAAGCAGTAAGTAAAACCCTGAACTGCACAGCCCGACTCGGAGTCTTATTACCACTCTCACTGTACCACCACAACCACCACCCTCTACAACTGACCCCCTGAGGCTATACCCCTCCCGTTGGGGGTTATACTACCCGAAGCTGCACACACACCACCAGCCTCAGCGGACCCTGCTGCAGCGGCGGCCGTAGTGACCGCAAATCAACGGGTGGCGTAGTCGACACTAAAGAACATCCAGTAACATCTGTAGGACTGCCACACACTGAGCTTGACACCCTGGGCACGGACCGGGTCACCGCCACTCGGAGACTACAACCCCCATCTGATCCGGCTCCGGGTATCCCCCAAACAACACTGGCCCAGGGGGCGCGTCAGATGCATTTGAGGAAAGCGATACATGATGGCACACTGAACTGTGCCGGACCATCTCCATAGCAATTTGGGTATTGACCCAGTGGATAATGTAAGGAGCTTTGGTCACACTGGTATACCATTGTATCTTTTAGTCCATTTCTGCACATTGCACTTTGGTATTTTTTTGTTTGATTTTAGTAATTAAATGAAAAGTTATATTTTAACTCTATTAGCTACATAAATATAATCCTGGGCAGCAGATGGGCACAAAGTTCCAGATATCACTTTATGGCGACTCATATCACTTTACCGCATAGGGTAAAAAAAGGGGCATGAAGACTCATTAGGTGCTGCTTTCTTCCCATCAGCCACTTCTGCTGCGAGTATTAGCAGTTATCATTTAGTCACAGAGTCACCCAGGCTTCATAGAGACGCACAGCCTCTGCTCTACCTCCCTCTGACTCCTCCTCTTTTTTCTGTATTGTCTCTCACTAACTCCTCTGTTCTTTCTAAATTCTTATCACTCTCTGACTTCTCCTCTTCTAGACTCCTCCTCTCTCTTTGACTCCTCCTCTCGCTATGAATCTTCCGCTGACTCCTCATTCACTGACTCATCTCTCTATGACACCTTCTCACTTGCTGACTCCACCTCTCTACCAGTCTTCTGCTCTCTCTAACTCCTCACTCAGTGACTCTTTCTCTCTCTATAACTCTTCCTTTGACTCCTCCTCAGTTGCTGACTCCTCCTCTCTTCCTCTGACTCCTCCTCACTTGCTGACTCCTCCTCTCTCTTTGATTGACCTCTCTTCCTCTGACTCCTCCTCACCTCCTGACTCTACCTCTCTTTTTGACTCCTCCTCACTTGCTGACACCTCTCTCTTTGACTCCTCTCCTCAGACACCTCCTCATTTCCTTATTCCTCCTCTCTACCTCCAATTCCTCTTCACTTGCTGACTCCTCCTCCTAACTTCTTTACTTCTCTTCTCCTCCTCCTGACTCCTTCTCCTCCTCCTGACTCCTCCTAACTTGCGGACTCCTCTCTTACTGGCTTTTCTTCACTTGCAGACTTCACCTCACTCTTTGACTCCTCCTATCTTCCTCTTCTTCTTCTGACTCCTTCCTTCCTCTGACTCCTCACTTGCTGACTCCTCCTCTCTTTTTTTTAATTCTTCCTCTGGCTCCTCACTTGCTGACACCTCCTCTCTTTTTTTAATTCTTCCTCTGGCTCCTCACTTGCTGACACCTCCTCTCTTCCTTGGACTCCTCCTCACTTGCTGACTCCTCCTATCTCTGACTGCTCTTTTCTTCATTTGACTCCTCCTCTCTATAACTCTACCTATGACTCCTTCTCTCTCTGACTCCTCCTCTCTTCATCTGACTTCTCTTCACTTGCTGACTCTTCCTCTCTCTTTGACTCCTCTCAATAACTCTTACTCTGACTCCTCTTCACTTGCTGATGTGGCGCCCCTGAGGGTTCGACCGCCACAGGAATGCTTTACTTCTTTAATGGAGTGTGGTGTTCCTCCTCTGAGGTAAGCCCAGTGTGATGGTTGTGACCTAACCTTTTGCATCCAACACCACATTTCCACCAGAGGGAGCTAGTATGCCCTAGGTGCTGCTCCCCTGGTTACAGGGAGACTGGGGAACACAAAGTGGTAAGAACCAGTTAGTGGGTGAGGGTGGAGGACTTACCAGTAAGTTACACTTTAGATTTCATATTTAATAGAATGCCATCTTGGTCCTTGGTTCTTCTGGTCTTTTGTCTAGCCCTTGCTAGTCTGCTGGCAGTCTGTCTGTCAAGCGGTCTTTGGTGCATCTTGGCACAACCTGGCTAGTTGGCCTTGGTTGCTGTGTGCTGTCAAAATACTGTGTGTAATGTGACCTCCCTCCGGGAGCGCAGATCCTGTGTGGGCCTGTGCCGGTAAGAGACACAGCCCTCGTACCCTGGCCTTGGGACGAGAGGTAGGTTGTAGACAAGGAATGTCTCAACCCGGCCAAGGACCAGGACCAAGAAGGCCCCGGGAGCTTTAGAGTGTGGCTCCCCAGCAAATGGGTCCCGGGGAGGATGCAGACGGAGCGGAGTATGCCACCTGTCCTCGCCTACCTGATCTATTCAGAGGGATTCCGGCTGCAAGAGGGGTACCGGCCCCCGACACCCGACCTTGCACTCTATGTCCTGGATGGGAAAGCCCGGTTAGGCCCTGAGGATCCCGCCGGGCATCGGATGGAGAGGAATTGCCACCCGTGCCCTAGTCCTGAGAGGAGCTCAGAGGGAGACCCGGCCTATCTACACACGCACAGACGGGAAAGGGTGAAGTCTGTAGTGCAGGAACACTCTGGTGTAGGGTCGCTACCGAACACTGGACTTTCTCAGAGGTAGTCAGACCCCCGTCCCTGGTGGCCGCAGGACTCCGCGGGGAGCAGGGAGTCGCCTTCCCGCTGACATCTCTAAGTGAGTAAAGCCTTGAAAGTTCACCCCTATGGCCTCCGGACTGTTCATTACGCGCCATACCATGCGACGCGGTGCCCGTACTCCCCGCACTGCTACCCACTCTCTTTCCTGTTTGCCTGCCCTGAGGCCTGCTCCGCCTATGGGGAGCAGTGAGAACTTTAGCCGCCATGACACCGGGCCTCAGCGGACTGTAGCGGCGCTGGTGACCCTTCACCAGGCACCTCAGGTCGCGTAGTCGTTAAAATAAGCCACTCAACCTGGACAAGCCCACACCATCTCTTTCTAATGTGACGGCCCTGAGCACGGGTCGGGCCCGGGCCACGGCTGCATCCCATCTCTCCAACACAGGGCCCGACACCGAGTCCCCCATCACCCAGGGTAAAACACGGGCTTCTCTGAGTAGAGGCGTCACACTGACTCCTCCTCTCTTCCTATGACTTCTCACTTGTTGACTCCTCCTTTCTCTTTGACCCTTCCTCTTCTTCCTCTGACTCCTCACTTGCTGACTCCTCTCTTCCTGACTTTTCCTCACTTGCTAACTCCTCCTCTCTCTGACTTCTCCTGTCTTCCTGACTTTGCCTCACTTACTGACTCGTCCTCTCTCTGACTCTTACCCTCTGTTTGACTCCTCCTCTCTTTTTGACTTTTCATCACTCGCTGACATTTCCTTTCTCTTTGACTCCTCCTCTCTTCCTCTGACTCCTCCTCACTTGCTGACTCTTCCTCTCTCTTTTACTCCTCACTTGCTGACATCTCTCTTTGACTTGCTTTCTTCCTCAGACACCTCCTCACTTACTGACTCCTCCTCTCTTTCTTTAACGGCTCCTAATTTGCGGAGTCCTCCTCTGACTCAACTCTTTCTGGCTTTTCCTCACTTGCAGACTCCACCTTACTGTTTGGCTTTGTGCACACGTTCAGGATTTGATTACAGAACGCTGCAGAAAAAAATGTGCGTTTTGCCGCGATTTTGATGCATTTTTTAATGTGTTTTTTTTATGTGTTTTTGTACATCGATTTATGCTTTTTGGAGCTAAATAAAGTTATTTGAAAAAAAGAAACGTGGGTCATTGCTTTAACCCTTGGATTACCTTCAGAAATGGGGTGAGTATATTGGTTCATTTAAATGATTAAAGAATGTGTCTGTTGTATTTCAAATAAAGTGTTTGCTCTGTGTTTGTGTGTTTATTTAACTCTTTAGTTTAATTAGGTTTGGTAATGAAAGGGTCTGATTGAGACCTTGTCATCTCCAACCAAAAGGGCTAGGTGTCAGCTAAGCCCAATCTTCATTAGCATTTCCAGTCATGTCATTTCTGGGGCAGCTGGTATGTTTAGCTTGGAAGGTGCCATTAGGCAAACATGTTCCCTAGCTATTAATAATGGCTCACAGCTGTTTCGTTAGCTGCTACATCCCCCCGATCAGCACCCAGGAGCGCTAAAAAATAGGCAGCGTCCAAAATGCTGTGTTCCAATGCTGCACTTTTGTAGTCAATACACACGGATCTACCGCATGTAATGACATTTCAATCGGTCAAAATCTGCAGTGGGGACTAGCGTGTCCGCTATAGAAATTGACCTGCTGCGGGTGAGTTTGTGCCCACGATCAGGAGCCACTGCAGGTTTGAAGCTGTGTGTTTATACAGAGTCAAACCCGCAGCATCCAGATGTTACAGCATAGTGGATGGGATCTCTAGAAATCCCATGTCCACTATGAGTGCATCTGAGGCTGCGGATCTGACTCACCCCCTGGGCCGTGGGGTACCCGGAGCCGGGCAACAGGAAGACAATGGGGGTAGCGGTGGCGACCCGGTTCTGTGGCTCAGGGTGGTCAGACTAATGGTAGTATGCTATGTGCTGTTCATGTTGTCCGACTACGCCACCCGTGGATTGCGGTTATTATGAACCGCCGCTGCAAGGTAATCCCCTGAGGCTGATGGTGTACGCAGCTGAGGTTGCTTAACTCCCCACGGGAAGAGTATAGCCCCAGGGTTGTGCAATGGATGATGGGGGTGATGGTGCAGGGAGTCCCAGTACCGGTAGTGCTGGAGAAGCGAAAAAGTACACAGACAACGTACTGCAATCCAATGTCTTTTACTCACAGTTCATGTGCTCCGGGTCACTTCTGTACAGGTAGTGACCGCCCGAGCCGTGCTGCGTCCACCAGGTGTGGGGCTCGGTCAACTCCCAGGCAGTTCAGAAGTCTGGCTCAGGACCCCCTTTTGTCCTTTCTCTGGCCTGCCTCACTAGTGACCCACTTTTGTCCAGCTGCCGCGGATCTGCGCAGGTAAACGTGGGCCCCGTTCCCCGCTGTCCTATATGGTGCCTTCCTAGCAGGTTTGATGAGGTGTCGCATCAATAAATGATCACAACGACCGGTCTTTGGCTGAGGGTAGTTTCTCCTCCACCAACTTGGGATCCGGTACCCTTAATCTGCCTGACCCTGCACCCTGGATTCTCGTGGGTTCTTAGGGTCCCTTCCACCTTCTTGTTCCTGAGCCCTTCGGTTTCTCTATCGTTCCTTCTTCTCCTGTTCCTTTCTCGACCTTTTCTCTAGGCCCACTCCTGAGCAGAGTTCCTACAGAGCCTCTGCTCCCTCTCTTCTCCTCTGACTGAACAGACTCTGCTCTCACTCTCTCCTGCATTTAAGATGGTGCCCACCTTTTATACTTCCCTCTAAAGCATGAGCCCAGGTGACCAGCAACCAATGGGCTCCTACCTACGCTCAGGAACCGTCCCCTCCTGCTCCTACATCACTGGGTTCTCTCCCCCCTCCCCACTCCAGCCAGGGACAGATGCTGTCGTGCCTGCATTACTGTCTAATGGGAGCACCGTTGAACTGTCCCTCAGAAATGGGGTGTGTGTGCTGTATGCAGCTACCTGAGCTCTGGTCCATACTCCATCCTTACCCGGGAGTGGGATATCACACCTCTGGCAGAGGTGCAATACCCCTGTAGCGGCCGAACCCTCGGGGCGCTACAGATTACCTGCGGACACTTACATGCGGCGCGTCTTTCAGGACCGCTGCATGTCAAATTCTCTTGCGGAGTCGCTAGTCTCCTCAACAGATATTTGACCACTAGAATGTATAGAATGCGGTAATTCCACATGATTCAGTGACCACATGTGGATTTATCTGCGTTCAATAGAACGCAGCGTTTTGGATGCAGCAAAAATATGCGTCCAAAGCGTTGCTACGTCTGAATTATGAGCACATAGCCTAAAATTTAAAAAAAAATGGCGTGGGCTCCTGCGTCATTTTCATATCCAGCAGAGGGAAAGCTGACCGCTGGGAGCTGATATTAGTAGCCGGGGAAGGGACCATTAGCTAAAAAATGTTCCCTTGCTATTAATAACAGCTAACAGTTGTTTGCTTAGCCTTTACTGACTAGATTACAGGGGGATCCCAGAAAAAAATTGACGTAGGATCCCCCTATAAAATCTAACCAGCAAAGGCTAAATTAGACAGCTGCGGGCTGATATTAATAGCCAGGGAAGGGGCCATGGATACTAGCCCGCTCCGCGGTTAATAATATGACCCCTCAGCAGTCCCAGAAATGGCGGATCCATAGGATGCGCCAAATCTGGCGCTTAGCCTCCATTCTTCCCACTGCCATGTAGCAGTGGCGAGTGGGGTGTTGGGGTTCATGTCAGCCTTGTATTGTCAGCTGACATGAAGCCCAGGTTAGTAATGGAGAGGCGTCCCTTTACTAACCCCGCAGTAAGGTTTACGAAGCTTTTTCAATAAAAGATACAGCCAGAATAAAGTATTTTATGGAAATAAAATTACACACGGTTTTAATATTTTTTTTATTATACTGCCAATCCCCGAGCCCTCGATCTTCTGCAAAAAAAAATAAAAAATAAAAAAACAACCATATCCCTCACCTGTCCGCCGTCGCGATGTAATCCAGATTGGACCACGGCGATCTGGGTCACTTCTACAGCAGCCACCTCAATCACTGATGTGACTGCTGTAGAAGACAGCACTGTACACTGACAGGAGTGTAAGGAAAATTCCGCATCATGTGCACAGCACATCAGGATTGTCTTTGCATTAGCTGCCAGACGGATTACATAGCGTTTTTGATGCATTTCCGAACGGAAAAAACGCAGCGAAAACGCATAAAAAACACACAGTGTGCACTTAACCTTTGATTCTTCCTTCCTTCCTCTGACTCCTCCTCTTCCTTTTCTTCCTCTTCTTCCTCACTTGCTGACACTTCCTTTTCTTCCTCTTCTTCCTCACTTGCTGACTCCTCTTTCTGACGCTTCCTCTTCTTCCTCTGACTCCTCACTTGCTGACTCCTCTTTCTGACTCTTCCTCTGACTCCTCACTTGCTGACTCCGCCTCTCTCTATATCTCTTCCTGACTCCTCTTTCTGACTCTTCCTCTTCCTCACTTGCTGACTCCTCTTTCTGACGCTTCCTCTTCTTCCTCTGACTCCTCACTTGTTGAGTCCTCTGTCTGACTCTTCCTTCCTTGCTCTGACTCCAACCTCACTTGTAGACTCCTCCTCTCTTTGATTCTTCCTCTTCCTCACTTGCTGACTCCTCTTTCTGACTCTTCCTCTGACTCTTCACTTGCTGACTCCTCTTTCTGACTCTTCCTCTGACTCCTCACTTGCTGACTCCTCTTTCTGACTCTTCCTCTTCTTCCTCTGACTCCTCACTTGCTGACTCCTCTTTCTGACTCTTCCTTTTCTTCCTCTTCTTCCTCACTTGCTGACTCCTCTTTCTGACGCTTCCTTTTCATCCTCTTCTTCCTCACTTGCTGACTCCTCTTTCTGACGCTTCCTCTTCTTCCTCTGACTCCTCACTTGCTGACTCCTCTTTTTGACGCTTCCTCTTCTTCCTCTGACTCCTCACTTGCTGACTCCTCTTTCTGACTCTTCCTCTTCTTCCTCTGACTCCTCACTTGCTGACTCCTCTTTCTGACTCTTCCTCTGACTCCTCACTTGCTGACTCCGCCTCTCTCTATATCTCTTCCTGACTCCTCTTTCTGACTCTTCCTCTTCTTCCTCTTCCTCACTTGCTGATTCCTCTTTCTGACGCTTCCTCTTCTTCCTCTGACTCCTCACTTGTTGACTCCTCTGTCTGACTCTTCCTTCCTTGCTCTGACTCCTCCTCACTTGTAGACTCCTCCTCTCTTTGATTCTTCCTCACTTGCTGACTCCTCTTTCTGACTCTTCCTCTTATTCCTCTGACTCCTCTTTCTGACTCTTCCTCTACTTCCTGACTCCTCACTTGCTGAATCCTCTTTCTGACGCTTCTTCCTCTGACTCCTCACTTGCTGACTCCTCTTTCTGACTCTTCCTCTTCTTCCTCTGACTCCTCACTTGCTGACTCCTCTTTCTGACTCTTCCTCTGACTCCTCACTTGCTGACTCTGCCTCTCTCTATATCTCTTCCTGACTCCTCTTTCTGACTCTTCCTCTTCTTCCTCTGACTCACTTGCTGACTCCGCCTCTCTCTATATCTCTTCCTGACTCCTCTTTCTGACTCTTCCTCTTCTTCCTCTTCCTCACTTGCTGACTCCTCTTTCTGACACTTCCTCTTCTTCCCCTGACTCCTCACTTGCTGACTCCTCTGTCTGACTCTTCCTTCCTTGCTCTGACTCCTCCTCACTTGTAGACTCCACCTCTCTTTGATTCTTCCTCTTCCTCACTTGCTGACTCCTCTTTCTGACTCTTCCTCTGACTCTTCACTTGCTGACTCCTCTTTCTGACTCTTCCTCTGACTCCTCACTTGCTGACTCCTCTTTCTGACTCTTCCTCTTCTTCCTCTGACTCCTCACTTGCTGACTCCTCTTTCTGACTCTTCCTTTTCTTCCTCTTCTTCCTCACTTGCTGACTCCTCTTTCTGACTCTTCCTTTTCTTCCTCTGACTCCTCACTTGCTGACTCCTCTTTCTGACGCTTCCTCTTCTTCCTCTGACTCCTCACTTGCTGACTCCTCTTTCTGACGCTTCCTCTTCTTCCTCTGACTCCTCACTTGCTGACTGCTCTTTCTGACTCTTCCTCTTCTTCCTCTGACTCCTCACTTGCTGACTCCTCTTTCTGACTCTTCCTCTGACTCCTCACTTGCTGACTCTGCCTCTCTCTATATCTCTTCCTGCCTCCTCTTTCTGACTCTTCCTCTTCTTCCTCTTCCTCACTTGCTGACTCCTCTTTCTGACGCTTCCTCTTCTTCCCCTGACTCCTCACTTGCTGACGCCTGTCTGATTCTTCCTTCCTTGCTCTGACTCCTCCTCACTTGTAGACTCCTCCTCTCTTTGATTCTTCCTCTTCCTCATTTGCTGACTCCTCTTTCTGACTCTTCCTCTTCTTCCTCTTCCTCATTTGCTGACTCCTCTTTCTGACTCTTCCTCTTCTTCCTCTGACTCCTCTTTCTGACTCTTCCCCTTCTTCCTCTGACTCCTCACTTGCTGACTCTTCTTTCTGACTCTTCCTCTTCTTCCTCTGACTCCTCTTTCTGACTCTTCCTCTGACTCTGACTTGCAGATCCTGATCTATCCTGAGTGGGAGAAGCTGGAACAAGTTGCGTTTACCGTTCCACGGCTGGGCCCTGAGCATCACCTGCTGAATCACCTCCCGTAGATCTACATATTTATGACATTGTTCCCCTGCAGACATCTACTGCTCCCTGGTATCAGCCTTGATCCTTCTGTATTATTTGGCACGGTGTGATAGGATGTAAAGGGGAGAATAGGGGGACGTGAATCTGTGGCACCCCAGGGGTCTGGTTACCACAGTAATAGAAATATGTCTGAGAGCAAGTGGGAGGTTTCTCTGGTCAGGAGCCCTAAGCATGCAACACGGCCCACCCAGACCTGGGAGGGGAGGAATCTGCCCTTATAAACTGGGTCTGGGGCGGGATTAGTGAGTGAAGACTGAGACAGAGCCTGCAGAACAAGCAGAGCAGTGAAGTTCCAGACACAGGGAGAGTTACAACAGGAGCTCTGTAGGAGCAGGAGCGAGTGCCAGAGGCTGGAAGCTAGATAGCTCGCCTTGGCTGAAGACACTAAACCCGGACACGGAGTCCGGTGCTGTGGGGACATCCAGGTCCAGCAGCAGAATCCAACCGGCAGGGGATTCCATGTCCTCTGGCCTTAGAAGCCCGGAGGCACGGTCACAAGCAAGGGACCAGCACCGCCATCGTGAAGCAGAGGCTAACGGAAGGCCCCAAGTCACCGGCCATACGGGTGAGCACCACACGGTATACTCAGGGACGTGGGCTACTTCTACCCGCATAGAGCAAGGTAGCCAGGAAAGAGTGCAGATAGTCGGGGAGGCCTACAACTCCGCCTGGCCAGGGGAGATCCTACTTGCTTACAGACTGACCATGCCCCTACTGCTAACCAGTACTCCCGGGAGGGTCTGCGTTATACCATCAGTAAAGACCCTGAACTGCACTACACGTCTCTGTGTTTCATCGCCGCACCAGCACCATCAGTACTGGGACGCTCACACCATCACTCCCATCATCCACATTAGCTGCCCTGAGGCAATACTTCTCCCATGGGGAGTTATCCCATACTCGGCTGCGCAAACAACATCAGCCTCAGCGGTCTGCAGCGCAGCGGCGGTCCCCACTGACCGCAATCCACGGGTGGCGTAGTCGGACATTGTTATTACCTAAGACTGCCACTAGTTTGACCGCCCTGGGCACGGACCGGGTCACCGCCACACTGAGACTACAACCCCCAGCGATCCGGCTCCGGGTATCCCCTGCACAGCACAGGCCCAGGGGGCGCGTCAACTTTGGCGTAGTCGGCAGGATTTCGTGCCCGCAACCACCGGGTACTGCGTGCCTGAAAAAGACTTTTATACTTACCTGTGGTGAAGTTTCCCGCTGTCCGGAGTCATTTCCCGCCATCGGACGCCATCTTGGACCGTTTCCCGCCGTCTTCCCGCCATCCGCAGCTGCTTCCCGCCATCGGACGCCATCTTCAGGACGCCGCGCGGGAAGAAGAGGGGCGTGGACGCCGAAAGCGCGCGAGATCCGAAGCTCCGCCCCACGCTCCGACGCTGCGTAAGGTCCTGGAAGGGAGGAAGAGCGACGCTGACGTCATCCGAGCGCGAGGCCAGGTCCTCGACCCCGACGATTGACTGCGGAGCCGCAGCCTACGGAAGAAGAGCATCGCAAGGTAGGCCACGGTCCACTAGGGGGGAGGAGGATGTCGGACACCGAGGGGAGCTCCACTGCCACAGCCACCGCCAGCGCAACCGCTGCAGCGGTCATGCCATTCACCATGCCCTATATCCCGGGGGCAACCTGGCTACCCCAGTACTCAGGGGAGTCACATACCCTGAGTGACTTTAGGGAAAGACTTGATAGCCTCTTCCAGGTGTACCCCCTCACAGAAGAGCAAAAAGTGAGCATCCTGGTGGCCCAATTAATCGGGGCAGCCCAAAGGGAGGTAAAGTCCTGGCCACCTGGGAAGAAGAGGACTGTCAGAGAAATACTAGCCCGGCTGAAAGACACATTTGACATCCGAACCTTAGCCGAAATAAAGCTCAGATTTTACGGGTGCAAACAACGGGCACATGAGAGTATAAGAGACTATGCTCTAAACCTACAAGAGGCCCTGAGAGCCATTAAGCAGACAGACCCTGACAGCGTGGGAAATGAAGATAAGCTGTTGACTGAACAATTCATTGAGGGTCTACTGTGCAATGCCCACCGAACCCAGGTGCGGGCAATGGCCTTACAGGACCCTGACCTGGACTTTGCACAGTTCAAGGACAGAGCCATCCGGGTGCTCCGAGAACCGGCACCAGGTGGCGCTGTGACCCACAGGCGTCCTGCTATCACTTATCACCAGGACGCGGCACCCTTGTCTGTAGGGCCTGTGGGAGCTGATGCGCAGGCTTTGAACAATGACCCGGCAACAGACCTGCACCATCAGGTCCAAGAGCTGACTAAGAGCGTTGCCGCGCTAACCAGAACTGTGCAGTCTTTACAGGTCTCTTCTCCAGGAAAGATCCAGCTGGCATCCGGACCGGAGGACGTCCCGTGGCGCCGACTGAGGAGGACCCCACCGGCCAGAGGAAGACCCAGCGACAGATACAACGAGGACGGACGACCCATCTGCCGCCGCTGCAATCAACCTGGACATATGGCAAGGTACTGTCATTTAAACGGGCACAACCTGGGGTAGAGGGCCAACCCCCAGGCTTAAGATCATCAGGCCCATCAAACTGGCGTGACAAATACGTAGGGGGACATCTGGTCTTGCCTGTGGTACTGGACGGCATTCCTATGAGTGCCCTACTGGACACCGGGTCACAGGTCACCACCATCCCGTACATGCTCTTTAAGCAGTACTGGAATGACTCGGATATCACCCGCTACCCAGATGACGACCTGAGCATTATCGCCAGCAATGGTCAGCCCGTGCCACAGATAGGATTTAAAGAGGTGACCATCAAGGTCGGTAAGGTTGAACTGCCGGCACAAGGACTGATCATTGTGGACATTGACCGTCGCGAGAGTCACCCAAAAATAACCCTAGGTACTAATGTAATTGAAAACTGTCTTGCAGAGGTGATTCTTATTTTGCAGCAGGTTGCCAAGAACGCCAGTTCCGGCCAGCAGCGTGTCCTCCAAAAAGAGATCCGGGCACTGATGAAGCGGCAACAATTGGAACTATCTGGTGGTGAGATAGGTAGCGTGAGAATGTGTGACCCGTTCCCTATTGCCATGCCCCCGAAAAGTGAAATGATGATTTGGTGCCGGGCAGCTATTGGTCTGAGAGGTAGAGACTACCAAGCAATGGTAGAACCCGTCTACTCAGACAGTAGGCCCACCATTTTGAAAGCACGGGGGGTGGTCGATGTACGCTACGGGAGGGTGCCAGTCCGCATCATAAACATCGGGGAGAGAGAAGTATACCTGCCCCGGTATGCCACGCTAGCCAAATTGTTCACCATCAACCAGAACTCTGTACAGGCCGTGGAATCCTTGCCTCCATCTCAACCAGAGGAAGGTAACGGCTCTAAGAAACCAATGGAGGACTGGTGTCAGCAACTGCATTTGGGTACTGACTCCACTCCCTCACACCAAAAACAGGGAGTCTACCGGATGGTTCAAGAGTACGAGAGAGTGTTTAGTAAACACCCGCTGGACTTCGGGCGAGTAAAGGGGGTAGAACATCACATCCCCACGGGAGACCATCCTCCCATAAAGGAGAGATACCGACCCGTACCCCCGGCACACTACCAACACGCCAAGGGGATGCTTAGAGACATGAAGGAGGCTGGGGTAATTAGGGACAGCTGTAGCCCCTGGGCAGCTCCACTAGTCTTAGTGAAAAAGAAAGACAACACCATGAGAATGTGTGTAGACTACAGGAAGGTCAACCGTATCACACACAAAGATGCGTACCCGTTACCAAGGATAGAAGAGTCCTTAGCTGCATTAAAATCTGCTAACTTCTTCTCTACTTTGGATCTCACTAGCGTTTACTGGCAGGTTCCTGTAGCAGAGGCGGACCGGGAGAAGACCGCATTCACCACCCCGATGGATCTCAGCGAATTTAACTGTATGCCGTTCGGGCTCTTCAACGCACCAGGAACCTTCCAACGGTTGATGGAATGCTGTCTGGGACACCGGAACTTCGAGACGGTCCTATTATACCTGGACGATGTCATAGTCTATTCCAAGACCTATGAGGACCATCTGGAACACCTGGCAGAAGTGTTTGAAGCCCTGGCAAACTATGGCCTAAAGGTAAAACCCTCAAAGTGTCATCTACTGAAGCCAAAGGTGCAGTACCTGGGACACGTGGTGAGTGCTGACGGAGTGGCCCCCGACCCTGACAAGATCACCGTGATTAAGGACTGGCCAAGACCATCCAGCATAAAGGAAGTGCGGCAGTTCCTCGGGTTGGTAGGCTACTACCGAAGATTCATTCCCGGTTTTACCAAGAAGGCAGCTCCTATGCAGGACCTCCTGATAGGCCAGTCCAGGAAGGCCAAAAACCAGAAGCCACCCTTCAAATGGGAAAAGCTGGAAGAGGAGTCCTTCCGCCAGCTGAAGATGGCCCTCACGGGGGATGAAATCCTGGTGTACCCTGATTACAGCCAGCCCTTTATCCTCCACACGGACGCAAGCAACATCGGGCTAGGAGCCGTACTGTCCCAGATCCAGCAGGGGAGAGAACGGGTAATTGCTTACGCCAGCCGAAAACTGCGACCCACGGAAAGAAACCCTGAGAATTACAGCTCGTTCAAGCTAGAGTTCCTGGCAGTGGTGTGGGCAGTAACCGAACGTTTCAAGCATTACCTTGCCTCTTCCAGGTTCACCGTGTACACGGACAACAACCCGTTGACACACCTGGACACTGCAAGACTGGGTGCCCTGGAGCAGAGATGGATGGCCCGCCTGTCCAATTTTAAGTTCACAATCAAATACCGGGCAGGACGCTCTAATACCAACGCGGACGCCCTGTCCAGGATGCCAAACCTACCGGACGAAGGGGAGGATCCAGAAGAATTGGAAGAGATCGAACTCCCTGCGTTTCACCGTCATGGGATTACCCAGTATTCCCACCGTGTGAGGGGCCAGCGATCCGCTACGTTCAACCCCTTACCCCACTACAACTGGGCGGAGACGCAAGACAGTGACCCCGCAGTCCGTCTGGTGAAGGAAATGCTCACCCAGGCTGACGCCCGCCTGGACCCAGATGCTCTGGAAGAGACCAAGCAACTGTGGACGGAAAAGAGCAGACTGTTTCTCTATAAGGAGAAGTTGTGCCGCAGAATGGTCAATTCCCGGACACATGAACTGATCTGGCAGGTGGTGGTACCGAGACGGGACGCAGCTATGGTGCTGGAGGCCTACCACAATGGGGCAGGGCACTTCGGATGGAAGAAGCTGGAGTTCCTGCTGCGTGAACGGTTCTACTGGATAGGCATGAGAGGAGCCATTGAGAGGTGGTGTAGAGACTGTGGCCCGTGCAATCTAAGAAGAAGGGACCGTGCCAGCCAGAGGACTCCCCTGCAGCCCATCATCACCAGGCAGCCGCTGGAACTGGTCGCTCTGGACCATGTTAAACTGGCTCCAAGCAGAAGCGGGTATGTCTACGCCCTAACCATCGTGGATCACTACTCCCGATTCCTAGTGGTGGTCCCCGTCAAAGACTTAACAGAACAAACAGCAGCTAGAGCCTTCCAGCTGCACTTATGCCGCCCACACGGGTACCCGGACCAAGTGCTGATGGACCAAGGACCAGCCTTCGAAGCAGAGGTCTTACAGGAGTTCTGCAACCTGTATGGCTGCAAGAAGATAAGAACAACGCCCTATCACCCCCAAACCAATGGACTCTGCGAGAAGATGAACCAGGTGGTGATAGATCTGCTAAAAACATTGCCCCTGGAAGAACGCAGTCTGTGGCCTGAGAAACTGCCCGATCTGGTGGACCTGTATAACCACATCCCGGTAGGTTCCACCAACTGTACCCCGGCTTACCTAATGCGAGCAAGACCTGGTAAGCTGCCTGTCGACCTGGATATGGGAGTCCTGACACCCGAGGACACCTCGCCAGAAGCAGACTGGGATACAGAACGGCAGCAACAGTACCGGAAAGTACAGGAGAGCGTCGAGCGAAGTCTGTCTCAAGCTAGAGAAAGGCAAGAGAAGGCTTATAACCAGTATGCTCCCACTGTTCCCCTGGTACCTGGTGAGCAGGTCTTGAAAAGAAAAAGGCGGCTCCATAAGTTGGACGACCAGTGGGAAAAGGACCCGTACACCGTACTGCCCTCAAGCCACAATAATCCAAAGGTGTACGTCATCAGCAAGGATGGAGGAGAGACCACAGCCACTGTCTCCAGAGACCACCTGAAAAAGTGCCCCGAGAAGTTGCAAAGCACGGATGAAGATCAGGAAGACCCTCAACCCGTAGAGGAAAAGGAGGAAATGATCAGCACCGTACTCGGAGACTTTCCCCGGTCCTGGACACAAGTAAACAACGCTATCGTGGTGCTCGTCCTCACCTTTCTCCAGCCAGCCCCTCAAGTGCCTACAGAAGACCAGGTAGAGCTGGAAGAGCAGCCGGCCCAGGAGGCCGAAGAGTCCACACCAGCAGCACAGGAGAATCAACTCTCTGCTAGTAGTGAGCCTGCCGTGCCCCTAGTGAGCCAAAGAGTACGCAGACAGCTGCCCAGCTTACCCATAACACCTCCTACACCCTGTAGTGCAGGACCAGTTAGTGAGCTCCGTAGGTCCACTAGAGTCACTAGAGGTCAGATGCCCGCTCGCTGGAGAATCTAATGTGATGCACTGTGAATTTATCTGTTTAACTGTTTATGGTTTTTGTTGTTGCCTGTTATTAATTATGTCTCTCAGTTACCCTGCAGATTTATTTGGACTAACAGGTTATGGACGCTGGATAACCGGAACAATTCTTGTAGATAGTTGCACCTTGGTGCCTTTTGCGAAGACTGCCGCGGAAGAGAAAACCTGTCTGGCGTGGCCTACTTGCGGCCCAAAGTAGCTAGCTTCAGCCTTGCAGCCACGCCCAGGGCCAATGCAAGGGGTTTGCTTTGGACAGGTCCCCTACTTCGCTTAAAACTTCACCTTGGGTGATATGGACACCCGGTTGCGGACACGCCGTGACCTTTAAAGAACTAAAGCTTCTTGTAAATATGTTATTGTATTATTGTTATAAACTGCATTTATGTTTCTTTAAAAAAAATGTGTTTAGTCCCGGAGTACTAAAATTTACTAGGGGGGAATGTGGCACCCCAGGGGTCTGGTTACCACAGTAATAGAAATATTATGTCTGAGAGCAAGTGGGAGGTTTCTCTGGTCAGGAGCCCTAAGCATGCAACACGGCCCACCCAGACCTGGGAGGGGAGGAATCTGCCCTTATAAACTGGGTCTGGGGCGGGATTAGTGAGTGAAGACTGAGACAGAGCCTGCAGAACAAGCAGAGCAGTGAAGTTCCAGACACAGGGAGAGTTACAACAGGAGCTCTGTAGGAGCAGGAGCGAGTGCCAGAGGCTGGAAGCTAGATAGCTCGCCTTGGCTGAAGACACTAAACCCGGACACGGAGTCCGAGGCTGTGGGGACATCCAGGTCCAGCAGCAGAATCCAACCGGCAGGGGATTCCATGTCCTCTGGCCTTAGAAGCCCGAAGGCACGCTCACAAGCAAGGGACCAGCACCGCCATCGTGAAGCGGAGGCTAACGGAAGGCCCCAAGTCACCGGCCATATGGGTGAGCACCACACGGTATACTCAGGGACGTGGGCTACTTCTACCCGCATAGAGCAAGGTAGCCAGGAAAGAGTGCAGATAGTCGGGGAGGCCTACAACTCCACCTGGCCAGGGGAGATCCTACTTGCTTACAGACTGACCAGGCCCCTATTGCTAACCAGTACTCCCGGGAGGGTCTGCGTTATACCATCAGTAAAGACCCTGAACTGCACTACACGTCTCTGTGTTTCATCGCCGCACCAGCACCATCAGTACTGGGACGCTCACACCATCACTCCCATCATCCACATTAGCTGCCCTGAGGCAATACTTCTCCCGTGGGGAGTTATCCCATACTTGGCTGCGCATACAACATCAGCCTCAGCGGTCTGCAGCGCAGCGGCGGTCCCCACTGACCGCAATCCACGGGTGGCGTAGTCGGACATTGTTATTACCTAAGACTGCCACTGGTTTGACCGCCCTGGGCACGGACCGGGTCACCGCCACACTGAGACTACAACCCCCAGCGATCCGGCTCCGGGTATCCCCTGCACCAGCACAGGCCCAGGGGGCGCGTCAAATCATTCTCCATAATGGACCGGGGGAAGGATTTACTATAAGGGGAGGAGAATACTTCTGTGGCGTCTCCATGGTCATATTATAGCGCTATCATTCACAGGACAAGGCTCATATGGCTGCAATAGAGGGAATTTTACCATAATGATTTACATACATCTGTAAAAAAAATGTGCTCCCTCCACATTTATTAATATAGTGCTATTTCAGCATCGGATGGCACAGGTGTACTAGCACTATATGGTGGCATTATTTATGCTCTGCTGAATGTTCACTACATGGGGGGTTACAGGGGCGTACATAGGATTCATGGGGCCCCATAGCAGAAGTTCAAATTGCCCCCCCCCCCCAAAAAAAAAAAATGTAAATAGTTGTCAGGGTCACAGAAGAGCAGATCTCACAACTTTCCAGCCTTTACATAGTAATTTTCCTCCTGCTGATGTCCTAGGCCCCTCTTTCATTGTCCCATAAAGTGTGATACCAACAAAAGTGTCCCCAAAACACAGTATGATCCCCCAATTGTGAGCCCTAGAGCTAGAGAGGATGGTAGGTAATAAGGGAGGGTGTTATACATAATAAAAGATGAAACTATATAACAAAGGATGGCGCTATACATAATAAGCGAGTACACTATATTCTAAGGGACTGTGCTATACATAATAAGCGAGTACACTATATACTAAGGGACTGTGCTATACATAATAAGCGAGTACACTATATACTAAGGGCGTATGCTATACATAATAAGTGAGTACACTATGTACTAAGGGACTGTGCTATACATAATACGGCTACATTCCTGCCCTGTTTTACCGACGCATTGAGCATGTCCTATTCTAATCCTCAAAATCGGATCAGAACAGGACATTCTCTGACCCTCACAGATCTCATTCTCAGATCCGTGATTTTCATGGATGTGTGAATGGATCTATAAAACTCTACAAGTCAAATGTGAGAATGCAGCCTAAGGGATTTTACAGATAACATTATCACTCCAAGTCACACAGTGCAGATACAGAATAATACTTACATCCAGGCTCTTACCGCTGACGTCTCATCTGATCAGAGTCGGTTTCTGCTGCTTCTTCTCCGTCTGGTCAGACCTTCATGTCCACATCTCCCAGCCACGACTCGTCTTGTCACGATGATCTCCAGCCTAGAAAATAACAAGGTCACATATATTGTATATATACATGTGTCTCCCCCGCACTGCGCCCCTGACTACAGATATGTAGACCCCCCCCCCCATTAATATACTATTAGCCACTTAGTAATCAAAATATAAAGTGATAAGCAGCACTGTGCCCCCCATTAACTATAATCTGCACCTGGCAATAATATAAATTATTCAGTCTCTGTGACTCCCCCCAATTAACTGTAAGACTATGTGCACACTTAAAATATACAAGCACCCACATCATTGCTCTCTCCCAGCACCCCATCATTGCTCTGTCCCAGCACCTCCATCATTGCTCTGTCCCAGCACCCCCATCATTGCTCTGTCCCAACACCCCCATCATTGCTCTGTCCCAGCACCTCCATCATTGCTCTCTCCCAGCACCCCCATCATTGCTCTGTCCCAACACCCCCATCATTGCTCTGTCCCAGCACCTCCATCATTGCTCTGTCCCAACACCCCCATCATTGCTCTGTCCCAACACCCCCATCATTGCTCTGTCCCAGCACCCCCATCATTGCTCTCTCCCAGCACCTCCATCATTGCTCTGTCCCAGCACCCCCATCATTGTTGTCTCCCAGCACCCCCGCCATTGCGGTATCACACAGGAGAAGATTAGATACACGGCTCAGCAGACTGTATCACTCAGGATAGGATTAGATACACGGCTCAGCAGACAGTATCACACAGGATAGGATTAGATACACGGCTCAGCAGACAGCATCACACAGGATAGGATTAGATACACGGCTCAGCAGACAGTATCACACAGGAAGGGATTAGATACACGGCTCAGCAGACAGTATCACACAGGATAGGATTAGATACACGGCTCAGCAGACAGTATCACACAGGAAGGGATTAGATACACGGCTCAGCAGACAGTATCACACAGGATAGGATTAGATACACGGCTCAGCGGACAGTATCACACAGGAGAGGATTAGATACACGGCTCAGCAGGCAGTATCACACAGGAGAGGATTAGATACACGGCTCAGCAGACAGTATCACACAGGAGAGGATTAGATACACTGCTCAGCAGACAGTATCACACAGGATAGGATTAGATACACGGCTCAGCGGACAGTATCACACAGGAGAGGATTAGATACACGGCTCAGCAGCCAGTATCACACGGGATAGGATTAGATACACGGCTCAGCAGACGGTATCACACAGGAGAGGATTAGATACACTGCTCAGCAGACAGTATCACACAGGAGAGGATTAGATACACGGCTCAGCAGACAGTATCACACAGGAGAGGATTAGATACACGGCTCAGCAGGCAGTATCACACAGGATGGGATTAGATACATAGCTCAGCAGACAGTATCACACAGGATAGGATTAGATACACTGCTCAGCAGCCAGTATCACACGGGATAGGATTAGATACACGGCTCAGCAGACAGTATCACACAGGATAGGATTAGATACACGGCTCAGCAGACAGTATCACTCAGGAGAGGATTAGATACACAGCTCAGCAGCCAGTATCACACGGGATAGGATTAGATACACGGCTCAGCAGACAGTATCATTCAGGAGAGGATTAGATACACAGCTCAGCAGCCAGTATCACACGGGATAGGATTAGATACACGGCTCAGCAGACAGTATCACACAGGAGAGGATTAGATACACGGCTCAGCGGACGGTATCACACAGGATAGGATTAGATACACGGCTCAGCAGACAGTATCACACAGGATAGGATTAGATACACTGCTCAGCAGACAGTATCACACAGGATAGGATTAGATACACGGCTCAGCGGACAGTATCACACAGGAGAGGATTAGATACACGGCTCAGCAGACGGTATCACACAGGATAGGATTAGATACACGGCTCAGCAGACAGTATCACACAGGATAGGATTAGATACACTGCTCAGCAGACAGTATCACACAGGATAGGATTAGATACACGGCTCAGCGGACAGTATCACACAGGAGAGGATTAGATACACGGCTCAGCAGACAGTATCACACAGGATAGGATTAGATACACGGCTCAGCAGTCAGTATCACACAGGATAGGATTAGATACACGGCTCAGCAGTCAGTATCACACAGGATAGGATTAGATACACGGCTCAGCAGACAGTATCACACAGGAGAGGATTATATACACGGCTCAGCAGGCAGTATCACACAGGATGGGATTAGATACATAGCTCAGCAGACAGTATCACACAGGATAGGATTAGATACACGGCTCAGCAGACAGTATCACACAGGATAGGATTAGATACACGGCTCAGCAGACAGTATCACACAGGAGAGGATTAGATACACGGCTCAGCAGGCAGTATCACACAGGATGGGATTAGATACATAGCTCAGCAGACAGTATCACACAGGATAGGATTAGATACACGGCTCAGCAGACAGTATCACACAGGATAGGATTAGATACACATCTCAGCAGACAGTATCACACAGGAGAGGATTAGATACACAGCTCAGCAGACAGTATCACACAGGATAGGATTAGATACACAGCTCAGCAGACAGTATCACACAGGATAGGATTAGATACACAGCTCAGCAGACAGTATCACACAGGAGAGGATTAGATACACAGCTCAGCAGACAGTATCACACAGGATAGGATTAGATACACGGCTCAGCAGACCGTATCACACAGGAGAGGATTAGATACACAGCTCAGCAGACAGTATCACACAGGAGAGGATTAGATACACGGCTCAGCAGACAGTATCACACAGGAGAGGATTAGATACACGGCTCAGCAGACAGTATCACACAGGATAGGATTAGATACTCGGCTCAGCAGACAGTATCACACAGGATAGGATTAGATACTCGGCTCAGCAGACAGTATCACACAGGATAGGATTAGATACACGGCTCAGCAGACAGTATCACACAGGATAGGATTAGATACACAGCTCAGCAGACAGTATCACACAGGAGAGGATTAGATACACGGCTCAGCAGACAGTATCACACAGGATAGGATTAGATACACGGCTCAGCAGACAGTATCACACAGGAGAGGATTAGATACACGGCTCAGCAGACAGTATCACACAGGAGAGGATTAGATACACGGCTCAGCAGACAGTATCACACAGGAGAGGATTAGATACACGGCTCAGCAGGCAGTATCACACAGGATGGGATTAGATACACGGCTCAGCAGACAGTATCACACAGGACAGGATTAGATACACGGCTCAGCAGGCAGTATCACACAGGATGGGATTAGATACACGGCTCAGCAGACAGTATCACACAGGATGGGATTAGATACACGGCTCAGCAGACAGTATCACACAGGATAGGATTAGATACACGGCTCAGCAGACAGTATCACACAGGAGAGGATTAGATACACGGCTCAGCAGACAGTATCACACAGGAGAGGATTAGATACACGGCTCAGCAGACAGTATCACACAGGATAGGATTAGATACTCGGCTCAGCAGACAGTATCACACAGGATAGGATTAGATACTCGGCTCAGCAGACAGTATCACACAGGATAGGATTAGATACACGGCTCAGCAGACAGTATCACACAGGATAGGATTAGATACACAGCTCAGCAGACAGTATCACACAGGAGAGGATTAGATACACGGCTCAGCAGACAGTATCACACAGGATAGGATTAGATACACGGCTCAGCAGACAGTATCACACAGGAGAGGATTAGATACACGGCTCAGCAGACAGTATCACACAGGAGAGGATTAGATACACGGCTCAGCAGACAGTATCACACAGGAGAGGATTAGATACACGGCTCAGCAGGCAGTATCACACAGGACAGGATTAGATACACGGCTCAGCAGGCAGTATCACACAGGATGGGATTAGATACACGGCTCAGCAGACAGTATCACACAGGACAGGATTAGATACACGGCTCAGCAGGCAGTATCACACAGGATGGGATTAGATACACGGCTCAGCAGACAGTATCACACAGGATGGGATTAGATACACGGCTCAGCAGACAGTATCACACAGGATAGGATTAGATACACGGCTCAGCAGACAGTATCACACAGGAGAGGATTAGATACACGGCTCAGCAGACAGTATCACACAGGAGAGGATTAGATACAGGGCTCAGCAGACAGTATCACACAGGATAGGATTAGATACACATCTCAGCAGACAGTATCACACAGGAAGGGATTAGATACACTGCTCAGCAGACAGTATCACACAGGATAGGATTAGATACACTGCTCAGCAGACAGTATCACACAGGAAGGGATTAGATACACTGCTCAGCAGACAGTATCACACAAGATAGGATTAGATACACGGCTCAGCAGACAGTATCACACAGGAGAGGATTAGATACACGGCTCAGCAGACCGTATCACACAGGATAGGATTAGATACACAGCTCAGCAGACAGTATCACACAGGAGAGGATTAGATACACGGCTCAGCAGACCGTATCACACAGGAGAGGATTAGATACACGGCTCAGCAGACCGTATCACACAGGAGAGGATTAGATACACGGCTCAGCAGACCGTATCACACAGGAGAGGATTAGATACACAGCTCAGCAGACAGTATCACACAGGAGAGGATTAGATACACGGCTCAGCAGACGGTATCACACAGGATAGGATTAGATACACAGCTCAGCAGACAGTATCACACAGGAGAGGGTTAGATACACAGCTCAGCAGACAGTATCACACAGCAGAGGATTAGATATACGGCTCAGCAGACAGTATCACACAGGATAGGGTTAGATACACAGCTCAACAGACAGTATCACACAGGATAGGATTAGATACACGGCTCAGCAGACAGTATCACACAGGATAGGATTAGATACACGGCTCAGCAGACAGTATCACAAAGGATAGGATTAGATACACGGCTCAGCAGACAGTATCACACAGGATAGGATTAGATACACGGCTCAGCAGACAGTATCACACAGGAGAGGATTAGATACTCGGCTCAGCAGACAGTATCACACAGGATAGGATTAGATACACAGCTCAGCAGACAGTATCACACAGGATAGGATTAGATACACGGCTCAGCAGACAGTATCACACAGGATAGGATTAGATACACGGCTCAGCAGACAGTATCACACAGCAGAGGATTAGATATACGGCTCAGCAGACAGTATCACACAGGATAGGGTTAGATACACAGCTCAGCAGACAGTATCACACAGGAGAGGATTAGATACACGGCTCAGCAGACAGTATCACACAGGATAGGATTAGATACACGGCTCAGCAGACAGTATCACACAGGATAGGATTAGATACACGGCTCAGCAGACAGTATCACACAGGAGAGGATTAGATACTCGGCTCAGCAGACAGTATCACACAGGATAGGATTAGATACACAGCTCAGCAGACAGTATCACACAGGAAGGGATTAGATACACTGCTCAGCAGACAGTATCACACAGGATAGGATTAGATACTCGGCTCAGCAGACAGTATCACACAGGAAGGGATTAGATACACGGCTCAGCAGACAGTATCACACAGGATAGGATTAGATACACGGCTCAGCAGACAGTATCACACAGGAAGGGATTAGATACACTGCTCAGCAGACAGTATCACACAGGATAGGATTAGATACACGGCTCAGCAGACAGTATCACACAGGAAGGGATTAGATACATGGCTCAGCAGACAGTATCACACAGGAGAGGATTAGATACACGGCTCAGCAGACAGTATCACACAGGAGAGGATTAGATACACGGCTCAGCAGACAGTATCACACAGGAGAGGATTAGATACACGGTTCAGCAGACAGTATCACACAGGAAGGGATTAGATACACTGCTCAGCAGACAGTATCACACAGGATAGGATTAGATACACGGCTCAGCAGACAGTATCACACAGGAGAGGATTAGATACACGGCTCAGCAGACAGTATCACACAGGAAGGGATTAGATACACTGCTCAGCAGACAGTATCACACAGGATAGGATTAGATACACGGCTCAGCAGACAGTATCACACAGGAGAGGATTAGATACACGGCTCAGCAGACAGTATCACACAGGATAGGATTAGATACACGGCTCAGCAGACAGTATCACACAGGAGAGGATTAGATACACGGCTCAGCAGACTGTATCACACAGGATAGGATTAGATACACGGCTCAGCAGACAGTATCACACAGGAGAGGATTAGATACACGGCTCAGCAGACAGTATCACACAGGAGAGGATTAGATACACGGCTCAGCAGACAGTATCACACAGGAAGGGATTAGATACACTGCTCAGCAGACAGTATCACACAGGGAGGATTAGATACACGGCTCAGCAGACAGTATCACACAGGAGAGGATTAGATACACGGCTCAGCAGACAGTATCACACAGGAGAGGATTAGATACACGGCTCAGCAGACAGTATCACACAGGAAGGGATTAGATACACTGCTCAGCAGACAGTATCACACAGTATAGGATTAGATACACGGCTCAGCAGACAGTATCACACAGGAGAGGATTAGATACACGGCTCAGCAGACAGTATCACACAGGATAGGATTAGATACACGGCTCAGCAGACAGTATCACACAGGATAGGATTAGATACACGGCTCAGCAGACAGTATCACACAGGAGAGGATTAGATACACGGCTCAGCAGACTGTATCACACAGGATAGGATTAGATACACGGCTCAGCAGACAGTATCACACAGGAGAGGATTAGATACACGGCTCAGCAGACAGTATCACACAGGAGAGGATTAGATACACGGCTCAGCAGACAGTATCACACAGGAGAGGATTAGATACACGGCTCAGCAGACGGTATCACACAGGAGAGGATTAGATACACTGCTCAGCAGACAGTATCACACAGGAGAGGATTAGATACACGGCTCAGCAGACAGTATCACACAGGAGAGGATTAGATACACGGCTCAGCAGGCAGTATCACACAGTATGGGATTAGATACATAGCTCAGCAGACAGTATCACACAGGATAGGATTAGATACACGGCTCAGCAGACAGTATCACTCAGGAGAGGATTAGATACACAGCTCAGCAGCCAGTATCACACGGGATAGGATTAGATACACGGCTCAGCAGACAATATCCAACATGACAGGATTAGATACACGGCTCAGCAGACAGTATCACACAGGATAGGATTAGATACACTGCTCAGCAGACAGTATCACACAGGATAGGATTAGATACACGGCTCAGCGGACAGTATCACACAGGAGAGGATTAGATACACGGCTCAGCAGACAGTATCACACAGGATAGGATTAGATACACGGCTCAGCGGACAGTATCACACAGGAGAGGATTAGATACACGGCTCAGCAGACAGTATCACACAGGATAGGATTAGATACACTGCTCAGCAGACAGTATCACACAGGATAGGATTAGATACACGGCTCAGCGGACAGTATCACACAGGAGAGGATTAGATACACGGCTCAGCAGACAGTATCACACAGGATAGGATTAGATACACGGCTCAGCAGTCAGTATCACACAGGATAGGATTAGATACACGGCTCAGCAGTCAGTATCACACAGGATAGGATTAGATACACGGCTCAGCAGACAGTATCACACAGGAGAGGATTATATACACGGCTCAGCAGGCAGTATCACACAGGATGGGATTAGATACATAGCTCAGCAGACAGTATCACACAGGATAGGATTAGATACACGGCTCAGCAGACAGTATCACACAGGATAGGATTAGATACACGGCTCAGCAGACAGTATCACACAGGAGAGGATTAGATACACGGCTCAGCAGGCAGTATCACACAGGATGGGATTAGATACATAGCTCAGCAGACAGTATCACACAGGATAGGATTAGATACACGGCTCAGCAGACAGTATCACACAGGATAGGATTAGATACACATCTCAGCAGACAGTATCACACAGGAGAGGATTAGATACACAGCTCAGCAGACAGTATCACACAGGATAGGATTAGATACACAGCTCAGCAGACAGTATCACACAGGATAGGATTAGATACACAGCTCAGCAGACAGTATCACACAGGAGAGGATTAGATACACAGCTCAGCAGACAGTATCACACAGGATAGGATTAGATACACGGCTCAGCAGACCGTATCACACAGGAGAGGATTAGATACACAGCTCAGCAGACAGTATCACACAGGAGAGGATTAGATACACGGCTCAGCAGACAGTATCACACAGGAGAGGATTAGATACACGGCTCAGCAGACAGTATCACACAGGATAGGATTAGATACTCGGCTCAGCAGACAGTATCACACAGGATAGGATTAGATACTCGGCTCAGCAGACAGTATCACACAGGATAGGATTAGATACACGGCTCAGCAGACAGTATCACACAGGATAGGATTAGATACACAGCTCAGCAGACAGTATCACACAGGAGAGGATTAGATACACGGCTCAGCAGACAGTATCACACAGGATAGGATTAGATACACGGCTCAGCAGACAGTATCACACAGGAGAGGATTAGATACACGGCTCAGCAGACAGTATCACACAGGAGAGGATTAGATACACGGCTCAGCAGACAGTATCACACAGGAGAGGATTAGATACACGGCTCAGCAGGCAGTATCACACAGGATGGGATTAGATACACGGCTCAGCAGACAGTATCACACAGGACAGGATTAGATACACGGCTCAGCAGGCAGTATCACACAGGATGGGATTAGATACACGGCTCAGCAGACAGTATCACACAGGATGGGATTAGATACACGGCTCAGCAGACAGTATCACACAGGATAGGATTAGATACACGGCTCAGCAGACAGTATCACACAGGAGAGGATTAGATACACGGCTCAGCAGACAGTATCACACAGGAGAGGATTAGATACAGGGCTCAGCAGACAGTATCACACAGGATAGGATTAGATACACATCTCAGCAGACAGTATCACACAGGAAGGGATTAGATACACTGCTCAGCAGACAGTATCACACAGGATAGGATTAGATACACTGCTCAGCAGACAGTATCACACAGGAAGGGATTAGATACACTGCTCAGCAGACAGTATCACACAAGATAGGATTAGATACACGGCTCAGCAGACAGTATCACACAGGAGAGGATTAGATACACGGCTCAGCAGACCGTATCACACAGGATAGGATTAGATACACAGCTCAGCAGACAGTATCACACAGGAGAGGATTAGATACACGGCTCAGCAGACCGTATCACACAGGAGAGGATTAGATACACGGCTCAGCAGACCGTATCACACAGGAGAGGATTAGATACACGGCTCAGCAGACCGTATCACACAGGAGAGGATTAGATACACAGCTCAGCAGACAGTATCACACAGGAGAGGATTAGATACACGGCTCAGCAGACGGTATCACACAGGATAGGATTAGATACACAGCTCAGCAGACAGTATCACACAGGAGAGGATTAGATACACGGCTCAGCAGACCGTATCACACAGGAGAGGATTAGATACACGGCTCAGCAGACCGTATCACACAGGAGAGGATTAGATACACGGCTCAGCAGACCGTATCACACAGGAGAGGATTAGATACACGGCTCAGCAGACAGTATCACACAGGAGAGGATTAGATACACGGCTCAGCAGACAGTATCACACAGGATAGGATTAGATACTCGGCTCAGCAGACAGTATCACACAGGATAGGATTAGATACACGGCTCAGCAGACAGTATCACACAGGATAGGATTAGATACACGGCTCAGCAGACAGTATCACACAGGATAGGGTTAGATACACAGCTCAGCAGACAGTATCACACAGCAGAGGATTAGATATACGGCTCAGCAGACAGTATCACACAGGATAGGGTTAGATACACAGCTCAACAGACAGTATCACACAGGATAGGATTAGATACACGGCTCAGCAGACAGTATCACACAGGATAGGATTAGATACACGGCTCAGCAGACAGTATCACAAAGGATAGGATTAGATACACGGCTCAGCAGACAGTATCACACAGGATAGGATTAGATACACGGCTCAGCAGACAGTATCACACAGGAGAGGATTAGATACTCGGCTCAGCAGACAGTATCACACAGGATAGGATTAGATACACAGCTCAGCAGACAGTATCACACAGGATAGGATTAGATACACGGCTCAGCAGACAGTATCACACAGGATAGGATTAGATACACGGCTCAGCAGACAGTATCACACAGCAGAGGATTAGATATACGGCTCAGCAGACAGTATCACACAGGATAGGATTAGATACACGGCTCAGCAGACAGTATCACACAGGATAGGGTTAGATACACAGCTCAGCAGACAGTATCACACAGGATAGGGTTAGATACACAGCTCAACAGACAGTATCACACAGGATAGGATTAGATACACGGCTCAGCAGACAGTATCACACAGGATAGGGTTAGATACACAGCTCAGCAGACAGTATCACACAGGAGAGGATTAGATACACGGCTCAGCAGACAGTATCACACAGGATAGGATTAGATACACGGCTCAGCAGACAGTATCACACAGGATAGGATTAGATACACGGCTCAGCAGACAGTATCACACAGGAGAGGATTAGATACTCGGCTCAGCAGACAGTATCACACAGGATAGGATTAGATACACAGCTCAGCAGACAGTATCACACAGGAAGGGATTAGATACACTGCTCAGCAGACAGTATCACACAGGATAGGATTAGATACTCGGCTCAGCAGACAGTATCACACAGGAAGGGATTAGATACACGGCTCAGCAGACAGTATCACACAGGATAGGATTAGATACACGGCTCAGCAGACAGTATCACACAGGAAGGGATTAGATACACTGCTCAGCAGACAGTATCACACAGGATAGGATTAGATACACGGCTCAGCAGACAGTATCACACAGGAAGGGATTAGATACATGGCTCAGCAGACAGTATCACACAGTAGAGGATTAGATACACGGCTCAGCAGACAGTATCACACAGGAGAGGATTAGATACACGGCTCAGCAGACAGTATCACACAGGAGAGGATTAGATACACGGCTCAGCAGACAGTATCACACAGGAAGGGATTAGATACACTGCTCAGCAGACAGTATCACACAGGATAGGATTAGATACACGGCTCAGCAGACAGTATCACACAGGAGAGGATTAGATACACGGCTCAGCAGACAGTATCACACAGGAAGGGATTAGATACACTGCTCAGCAGACAGTATCACACAGGATAGGATTAGATACACGGCTCAGCAGACAGTATCACACAGGAGAGGATTAGATACACGGCTCAGCAGACAGTATCACACAGGATAGGATTAGATACACGGCTCAGCAGACAGTATCACACAGGAGAGGATTAGATACACGGCTCAGCAGACTGTATCACACAGGATAGGATTAGATACACGGCTCAGCAGACAGTATCACACAGGAGAGGATTAGATACACGGCTCAGCAGACAGTATCACACAGGAGAGGATTAGATACACGGCTCAGCAGACAGTATCACACAGGAAGGGATTAGATACACTGCTCAGCAGACAGTATCACACAGGAGAGGATTAGATACACGGCTCAGCAGACAGTATCACACAGGAGAGGATTAGATACATAGCTCAGCAGACAGTATCACACAGGATAGGATTAGATACACGGCTCAGCAGACAGTATCACACAGGAGAGGATTAGATACACGGCTCAGCAGACAGTATCACACAGGAGAGGATTAGATACACGGCTCAGCAGACAGTATCACACAGGAAGGGATTAGATACACTGCTCAGCAGACAGTATCACACAGTATAGGATTAGATACACGGCTCAGCAGACAGTATCACACAGGAGAGGATTAGATACACGGCTCAGCAGACAGTATCACACAGGATAGGATTAGATACACGGCTCAGCAGACAGTATCACACAGGATAGGATTAGATACACGGCTCAGCAGACAGTATCACACAGGAGAGGATTAGATACACGGCTCAGCAGACTGTATCACACAGGATAGGATTAGATACACGGCTCAGCAGACAGTATCACACAGGAGAGGATTAGATACACGGCTCAGCAGACAGTATCACACAGGAGAGGATTAGATACACGGCTCAGCAGACAGTATCACACAGGAGAGGATTAGATACACGGCTCAGCAGACGGTATCACACAGGAGAGGATTAGATACACTGCTCAGCAGACAGTATCACACAGGAGAGGATTAGATACACGGCTCAGCAGACAGTATCACACAGGAGAGGATTAGATACACGGCTCAGCAGGCAGTATCACACAGTATGGGATTAGATACATAGCTCAGCAGACAGTATCACACAGGATAGGATTAGATACACGGCTCAGCAGACAGTATCACTCAGGAGAGGATTAGATACCCAGCTCAGCAGCCAGTATCACACGGGATAGGATTAGATACACGGCTCAGCAGACAATATCCAACATGACAGGATTAGATACACGGCTCAGCAGACAGTATCACACAGGATAGGATTAGATACACTGCTCAGCAGACAGTATCACACAGGATAGGATTAGATACACGGCTCAGCGGACAGTATCACACAGGAGAGGATTAGATACACGGCTCAGCAGACAGTATCACACAGGAGAGGATTAGATACACGGCTCAGCAGACAGTATCACACAGGAGAGGATTAGATACACGGCTCAGCAGACAGTATCACACAGGATAGGATTAGATACACGGCTCAGCAGACAGGATCACACAGGAGAGGATTAGATACACGGCTCAGCAGACAGTATCACACAGGAGAGGATTAGATACACGGCTCAGCAGACAGTATCACACAGGAGAGGATTAGATACACGGCTCAGCAGACAGGATCACACAGGAGAGGATTAGATACACGGCTCAGCAGGCAGTATCACACAGGATAGGATTAGATACACGGCTCAGCAGACAGTATCACACAGGATAGGATTAGATACACGGCTCAGCAGACAGGATCACACAGGAGAGGATTAGATACACGGCTCAGCAGGCAGTATCACACAGGATAGGATTAGATACACGGCTCAGCAGGCAGTATCACACAGGAGAGGATTATATACACGGCTCAGCAGACGGTATCACACAGGAGAGGATTAGATACACGGCTCAGCAGACAGTATCACACAGGAGAGGATTAGATACACGGCTCAGCAGACAGTATCACACAGGAGAGGATTAGATACACGGCTCAGCAGACAGGATCACACAGGAGAGGATTAGATACACGGCTCAGCAGGCAGTATCACACAGGATGGGATTAGATACATAGCTCAGCAGACAGTATCACACAGGATAGGATTAGATACACGGCTCAGCAGACAGTATCACACAGGAGAGGATTAGATACACGGCTCAGCAGACAGTATCACACAGGAGAGGATTAGATACACGGCTCAGCAGACAGTATCACACAGGATAGGATTAGATACACGGCTCAGCAGACAGTATCACTCAGGAGAGGATTAGATACACAGCTCAGCAGCCAGTTACACACGGGATAGGATTAGATACACGGCTCAGCAGACAGTATCACACAGGAGAGGATTAGATACACGGCTCAGCGGACAGTATCACACAGGAGAGGATTAGATACACGGCTCAGCAGACAGTATCACACAGGATAGGATTAGATACACGGCTCAGCAGACAGTATCACACAGGAGAGGATTAGATACATGGCTCAGCAGGCAGTATCACACAGGATAGGATTAGATACACGGCTCAGCAGACAGTATCACACAGGATAGGATTAGATACACGGCTCAGCAGACAGTATCACACAGGATAGGATTAGATACACAGCTCAGCAGACAGTATCACACAGGAGAGGATTAGATACACGGCTCAGCAGACAGTATCACACAGGATAGGATTAGATACACAGCTCAGCAGACAGTATCACACAGGAAGGGATTAGATACACTGCTCAGCAGACAGTATCACACAGGATAGGATTAGATACACTGCTCAGCAGACAGTATCACACAGGAAGGGATTAGATACACTGCTCAGCAGACAGTATCACACAGGATGGGATTAGATACACGGCTCAGCAGACCGTATCACACAGGAGAGGATTAGATACACAGCTCAGCAGACAGTATCACACAGGAAGGGATTAGATACACGGCTCAGCAGACAGTATCACACAGGAAGGGATTAGATACACTGCTCAGCAGACAGTATCACACAGGATAGGATTAGATACACTGCTCAGCAGACAGTATCACACAGGATAGGATTAGATACACGGCTCAGCGGACAGTATCACACAGGAGAGGATTAGATACACGGCTCAGCAGACAGTATCACACAGGATAGGATTAGATACACGGCTCAGCGGACAGTATCACACAGGAGAGGATTAGATACACGGCTCAGCAGACAGTATCACACAGGATAGGATTAGATACACTGCTCAGCAGACAGTATCACACATGATAGGATTAGATACACGGCTCAGCGGACAGTATCACACAGGAGAGGATTAGATACACGGCTCAGCAGACAGTATCACACAGGATAGGATTAGATACACGGCTCAGCAGTCAGTATCACACAGGATAGGATTAGATACACGGCTCAGCAGTCAGTATCACACAGGATAGGATTAGATACACGGCTCAGCAGACAGTATCACACAGGAGAGGATTATATACACGGCTCAGCAGGCAGTATCACACAGGATGGGATTAGATACATAGCTCAGCAGACAGTATCACACAGGATAGGATTAGATACACGGCTCAGCAGACAGTATCACACAGGATAGGATTAGATACACGGCTCAGCAGACAGTATCACACAGGAGAGGATTAGATACACGGCTCAGCAGGCAGTATCACACAGGATGGGATTAGATACATAGCTCAGCAGACAGTATCACACAGGATAGGATTAGATACACGGCTCAGCAGACAGTATCACACAGGATAGGATTAGATACACATCTCAGCAGACAGTATCACACAGGAGAGGATTAGATACACAGCTCAGCAGACAGTATCACACAGGATAGGATTAGATACACAGCTCAGCAGACAGTATCACACAGGATAGGATTAGATACACAGCTCAGCAGACAGTATCACACAGGAGAGGATTAGATACACAGCTCAGCAGACAGTATCACACAGGATAGGATTAGATACACGGCTCAGCAGACCGTATCACACAGGAGAGGATTAGATACACAGCTCAGCAGACAGTATCACACAGGAGAGGATTAGATACACGGCTCAGCAGACAGTATCACACAGGAGAGGATTAGATACACGGCTCAGCAGACAGTATCACACAGGATAGGATTAGATACTCGGCTCAGCAGACAGTATCACACAGGATAGGATTAGATACTCGGCTCAGCAGACAGTATCACACAGGATAGGATTAGATACACGGCTCAGCAGACAGTATCACACAGGATAGGATTAGATACACAGCTCAGCAGACAGTATCACACAGGAGAGGATTAGATACACGGCTCAGCAGACAGTATCACACAGGATAGGATTAGATACACGGCTCAGCAGACAGTATCACACAGGAGAGGATTAGATACACGGCTCAGCAGACAGTATCACACAGGAGAGGATTAGATACACGGCTCAGCAGACAGTATCACACAGGAGAGGATTAGATACACGGCTCAGCAGGCAGTATCACACAGGATGGGATTAGATACACGGCTCAGCAGACAGTATCACACAGGACAGGATTAGATACACGGCTCAGCAGGCAGTATCACACAGGATGGGATTAGATACACGGCTCAGCAGACAGTATCACACAGGATGGGATTAGATACACGGCTCAGCAGACAGTATCACACAGGATAGGATTAGATACACGGCTCAGCAGACAGTATCACACAGGAGAGGATTAGATACACGGCTCAGCAGACAGTATCACACAGGAGAGGATTAGATACAGGGCTCAGCAGACAGTATCACACAGGATAGGATTAGATACACATCTCAGCAGACAGTATCACACAGGAAGGGATTAGATACACTGCTCAGCAGACAGTATCACACAGGATAGGATTAGATACACTGCTCAGCAGACAGTATCACACAGGAAGGGATTAGATACACTGCTCAGCAGACAGTATCACACAAGATAGGATTAGATACACGGCTCAGCAGACAGTATCACACAGGAGAGGATTAGATACACGGCTCAGCAGACCGTATCACACAGGATAGGATTAGATACACAGCTCAGCAGACAGTATCACACAGGAGAGGATTAGATACACGGCTCAGCAGACCGTATCACACAGGAGAGGATTAGATACACGGCTCAGCAGACCGTATCACACAGGAGAGGATTAGATACACGGCTCAGCAGACCGTATCACACAGGAGAGGATTAGATACACAGCTCAGCAGACAGTATCACACAGGAGAGGATTAGATACACGGCTCAGCAGACGGTATCACACAGGATAGGATTAGATACACAGCTCAGCAGACAGTATCACACAGGAGAGGATTAGATACACGGCTCAGCAGACCGTATCACACAGGAGAGGATTAGATACACGGCTCAGCAGACCGTATCACACAGGAGAGGATTAGATACACGGCTCAGCAGACCGTATCACACAGGAGAGGATTAGATACACGGCTCAGCAGACAGTATCACACAGGATAGGATTAGATACTCGGCTCAGCAGACAGTATCACACAGGATAGGATTAGATACACGGCTCAGCAGACAGTATCACACAGGATAGGATTAGATACACGGCTCAGCAGACAGTATCACACAGGATAGGGTTAGATACACAGCTCAGCAGACAGTATCACACAGCAGAGGATTAGATATACGGCTCAGCAGACAGTATCACACAGGATAGGGTTAGATACACAGCTCAACAGACAGTATCACACAGGATAGGATTAGATACACGGCTCAGCAGACAGTATCACACAGGATAGGATTAGATACACGGCTCAGCAGACAGTATCACAAAGGATAGGATTAGATACACGGCTCAGCAGACAGTATCACACAGGATAGGATTAGATACACGGCTCAGCAGACAGTATCACACAGGAGAGGATTAGATACTCGGCTCAGCAGACAGTATCACACAGGATAGGATTAGATACACAGCTCAGCAGACAGTATCACACAGGATAGGATTAGATACACGGCTCAGCAGACAGTATCACACAGGATAGGATTAGATACACGGCTCAGCAGACAGTATCACACAGCAGAGGATTAGATATACGGCTCAGCAGACAGTATCACACAGGATAGGGTTAGATACACAGCTCAGCAGACAGTATCACACAGGAGAGGATTAGATACACGGCTCAGCAGACAGTATCACACAGGATAGGATTAGATACACGGCTCAGCAGACAGTATCACACAGGATAGGATTAGATACACGGCTCAGCAGACAGTATCACACAGGAGAGGATTAGATACTCGGCTCAGCAGACAGTATCACACAGGATAGGATTAGATACACAGCTCAGCAGACAGTATCACACAGGAAGGGATTAGATACACTGCTCAGCAGACAGTATCACACAGGATAGGATTAGATACTCGGCTCAGCAGACAGTATCACACAGGAAGGGATTAGATACACGGCTCAGCAGACAGTATCACACAGGATAGGATTAGATACACGGCTCAGCAGACAGTATCACACAGGAAGGGATTAGATACACTGCTCAGCAGACAGTATCACACAGGATAGGATTAGATACACGGCTCAGCAGACAGTATCACACAGGAAGGGATTAGATACATGGCTCAGCAGACAGTATCACACAGTAGAGGATTAGATACACGGCTCAGCAGACAGTATCACACAGGAGAGGATTAGATACACGGCTCAGCAGACAGTATCACACAGGAGAGGATTAGATACACGGCTCAGCAGACAGTATCACACAGGAAGGGATTAGATACACTGCTCAGCAGACAGTATCACACAGGATAGGATTAGATACACGGCTCAGCAGACAGTATCACACAGGAGAGGATTAGATACACGGCTCAGCAGACAGTATCACACAGGAAGGGATTAGATACACTGCTCAGCAGACAGTATCACACAGGATAGGATTAGATACACGGCTCAGCAGACAGTATCACACAGGAGAGGATTAGATACACGGCTCAGCAGACAGTATCACACAGGATAGGATTAGATACACGGCTCAGCAGACAGTATCACACAGGAGAGGATTAGATACACGGCTCAGCAGACTGTATCACACAGGATAGGATTAGATACACGGCTCAGCAGACAGTATCACACAGGAGAGGATTAGATACACGGCTCAGCAGACAGTATCACACAGGAGAGGATTAGATACACGGCTCAGCAGACAGTATCACACAGGAAGGGATTAGATACACTGCTCAGCAGACAGTATCACACAGGAGAGGATTAGATACACGGCTCAGCAGACAGTATCACACAGGAGAGGATTAGATACATAGCTCAGCAGACAGTATCACACAGGATAGGATTAGATACACGGCTCAGCAGACAGTATCACACAGGAGAGGATTAGATACACGGCTCAGCAGACAGTATCACACAGGAGAGGATTAGATACACGGCTCAGCAGACAGTATCACACAGGAAGGGATTAGATACACTGCTCAGCAGACAGTATCACACAGTATAGGATTAGATACACGGCTCAGCAGACAGTATCACACAGGAGAGGATTAGATACACGGCTCAGCAGACAGTATCACACAGGATAGGATTAGATACACGGCTCAGCAGACAGTATCACACAGGATAGGATTAGATACACGGCTCAGCAGACAGTATCACACAGGAGAGGATTAGATACACGGCTCAGCAGACTGTATCACACAGGATAGGATTAGATACACGGCTCAGCAGACAGTATCACACAGGAGAGGATTAGATACACGGCTCAGCAGACAGTATCACACAGGAGAGGATTAGATACACGGCTCAGCAGACAGTATCACACAGGAGAGGATTAGATACACGGCTCAGCAGACGGTATCACACAGGAGAGGATTAGATACACTGCTCAGCAGACAGTATCACACAGGAGAGGATTAGATACACGGCTCAGCAGACAGTATCACACAGGAGAGGATTAGATACACGGCTCAGCAGGCAGTATCACACAGTATGGGATTAGATACATAGCTCTGCAGACAGTATCACACAGGATAGGATTAGATACACGGCTCAGCAGACAGTATCACTCAGGAGAGGATTAGATACCCAGCTCAGCAGCCAGTATCACACGGGATAGGATTAGATACACGGCTCAGCAGACAATATCCAACATGACAGGATTAGATACACGGCTCAGCAGACAGTATCACACAGGATAGGATTAGATACACTGCTCAGCAGACAGTATCACACAGGATAGGATTAGATACACGGCTCAGCGGACAGTATCACACAGGAGAGGATTAGATACACGGCTCAGCAGACAGTATCACACAGGAGAGGATTAGATACACGGCTCAGCAGACAGTATCACACAGGAGAGGATTAGATACACGGCTCAGCAGACAGTATCACACAGGATAGGATTAGATACACGGCTCAGCAGACAGGATCACACAGGAGAGGATTAGATACACGGCTCAGCAGACAGTATCACACAGGAGAGGATTAGATACACGGCTCAGCAGACAGTATCACACAGGAGAGGATTAGATACACGGCTCAGCAGACAGGATCACACAGGAGAGGATTAGATACACGGCTCAGCAGGCAGTATCACACAGGATAGGATTAGATACACGGCTCAGCAGACAGTATCACACAGGATAGGATTAGATACACGGCTCAGCAGACAGGATCACACAGGAGAGGATTAGATACACGGCTCAGCAGGCAGTATCACACAGGATAGGATTAGATACACGGCTCAGCAGGCAGTATCACACAGGAGAGGATTATATACACGGCTCAGCAGACGGTATCACACAGGAGAGGATTAGATACACGGCTCAGCAGACAGTATCACACAGGAGAGGATTAGATACACGGCTCAGCAGACAGTATCACACAGGAGAGGATTAGATACACGGCTCAGCAGACAGGATCACACAGGAGAGGATTAGATACACGGCTCAGCAGGCAGTATCACACAGGATGGGATTAGATACATAGCTCAGCAGACAGTATCACACAGGATAGGATTAGATACACGGCTCAGCAGACAGTATCACACAGGAGAGGATTAGATACACGGCTCAGCAGACAGTATCACACAGGAGAGGATTAGATACACGGCTCAGCAGACAGTATCACACAGGATAGGATTAGATACACGGCTCAGCAGACAGTATCACTCAGGAGAGGATTAGATACACAGCTCAGCAGCCAGTTACACACGGGATAGGATTAGATACACGGCTCAGCAGACAGTATCACACAGGAGAGGATTAGATACACGGCTCAGCGGACAGTATCACACAGGAGAGGATTAGATACACGGCTCAGCAGACAGTATCACACAGGATAGGATTAGATACACGGCTCAGCAGACAGTATCACACAGGAGAGGATTAGATACATGGCTCAGCAGGCAGTATCACACAGGATAGGATTAGATACACGGCTCAGCAGACAGTATCACACAGGATAGGATTAGATACACGGCTCAGCAGACAGTATCACACAGGAGAGGATTAGATACACGGCTCAGCAGACAGTATCACACAGGATAGGATTAGATACACAGCTCAGCAGACAGTATCACACAGGAAGGGATTAGATACACTGCTCAGCAGACAGTATCACACAGGATAGGATTAGATACACTGCTCAGCAGACAGTATCACACAGGAAGGGATTAGATACACTGCTCAGCAGACAGTATCACACAGGATGGGATTAGATACACGGCTCAGCAGACCGTATCACACAGGAGAGGATTAGATACACAGCTCAGCAGACAGTATCACACAGGAAGGGATTAGATACACGGCTCAGCAGACAGTATCACACAGGAAGGGATTAGATACACTGCTCAGCAGACAGTATCACACAGGATAGGATTAGATACACTGCTCAGCAGAGCGTATCACACAGGAAGGGATTAGATACACAGCTCAGCAGACAGTATCACACAGGAAGGGATTAGATACACGGCTCAGCAGACAGTATCACACAGGATAGGATTAGATACACTGCTCAGCAGACAGTATCACACAGGATAGGATTAGATACACTGCTCAGCAGACAGTATCACACAGGAAGGGATTAGATACACTGCTCAGCAGACGGTATCACACAGGAGAGGATTAGATACACAGCTCAGCAGACAGTATCACACAGGATAGGATTAGATACACGGCTCAGCAGACCATATCACACAGGAGAGGATTAGATACACAGCTCAGCAGACAGTATCACACAGGAGAGGATTAGATACACGGCTCAGCAGACAGTATCACACAGGAGAGGATTAGATACACGGCTCAGCAGACAGTATCACACAGGATAGGATTAGATACTCGGCTCAGCAGACAGTATCACACAGGATAGGATTAGATACTCGGCTCAGCAGACAGTATCACACAGGAGAGGATTAGATACACGGCTCAGCAGCCGGGACGGTATCACACAAGAGAGGATTAGATACACGGCTCAGCAGACGGTATCACACAGGATAGGATTAGATACTCGGCTCAGCAGACAGTATCACACAGCAGAGGATTAGATATACGGCTCAGCAGACAGTATCACACAGGAGAGGATTAGATACACGGCTCAGCAGACGGTATCACACAGGAGAGGATTAGATACACGTCTCAGCAGACAGTATCACACAGGATAGGATTAGATACACGGCTCAGCAGACAGTATCACACAGGAGAGGATTAGATACACGGCTCAGCAGACAGTATCACACAGGAGAGGATTATATACACGGCTCAGCAGACGGTATCACACAGGAGAGGATTAGATACACGGCTCAGCAGACAGTATCACACAGGAGAGGATTAGATACACGGCTCGGCAGACAGTATCACACAGGAGAGGATTAGATACACGGCTCAGCAGACAGTATCACACAGGATAGGATTAGATACATGGCTCAGCAGACAGTATCACACAGGATAGGATTAGATACACAGCTCAGCAGACAGTATCACACAGGAGAGGATTAGATACACGGCTCAGCAGACAGTATCACACAGGAGAGGATTAGATACACGGCTCAGCAGACAGTATCACACAGGAGAGGATTAGATACACGGCTCAGCAGACAGTATCACACAGGAGAGGATTAGATACACGGCTCAGCAGACAGTATCACACAGGAGAGGATTAGATACACGGCTCAGAAGACAGTATCACACAGGATGGGATTAGATACACGGCTCAGCAGACAGTATCACACAGGACAGGATTAGATACACGGCTCAGCAGACAGTATCACACAGGATGGGATTAGATACACGGCTCAGCAGACAGTATCACACAGGAGAGGATTAGATACACGGCTCAGCAGACAGTATCACACAGGAGAGGATTAGATACAGGGCTCAGCAGACAGTATCACACAGGATAGGATTAGATACACATCTCAGCAGACAGTATCACACAGGAAGGGATTAGATACACTGCTCAGCAGACAGTATTGCACAGGATAGGATTAGATACACTGCTCAGCAGACAGTATCACACAGGAAGGGATTAGATACACTGCTCAGCAGACAGTATCACACAGGATAGGATTAGATACACGGCTCAGCAGACAATATCACACAGGATAGGATTAGATACACCGCTCAGCAGACAGTACCACACAGCAGAGGATTAGATATACGGCTCAGCAGACAGTATCACACAGGAGAGGATTAGATACACAGCTCAGCAGACAGTATCACACAGGAGAGGATTAGATACACAGCTCAGCAGACAGTATCACACAGGATAGGATTAGATACACGGCTCAGCAGACAGTATCACACAGCAGAGGATTAGATATACGGCTCAGCAGACAGTATCACACAGGATAGGATTAGATACACGGCTCAGCAGACAGTATCACACAGGATAGGATTAGATACACGGCTCAGCAGACAGTATCACACAGGAGAGGATTAGATACTCGGCTCAGCAGACAGTATCACACAGGATAGGATTAGATACACAGCTCAGCAGACAGTATCACACAGGATAGGATTAGATACACGGCTCAGCAGACAGTATCACACAGGATAGGATTAGATACATTGCTCAGCAGACAGTATCACACAGGAGAGGATTAGATACACGGCTCAGCAGACAGTATCACACAGGATAGGATTAGATACACGGCTCAGCAGGCAGTATCACACAGAATAGGATTAGATACACGGCTCAGCAGACAGTATCACAAAGGATAAGATTAGATACACGGCTCAGCAGACAGTATCACAAAGGATAAGTTTAGATACACGGCTCAGCAGACAGTATCACACAGGAGAGGATTAGATACTCGGCTCAGCAGACAGTATCACACAGGATAGGATTAGATACACGGCTCAGCAGACAGTATCACACAGGAAGGGATTAGATACACTGCTCAGCAGACAGTATCACACAGGAAGGGATTAGATACACTGCTCAGCAGACAGTATCACACAGGATAGGATTAGATACACGGCTCAGCAGACAGTATCACACAGGAGAGGATTAGATACACGGCTCAGCAGACAGTATCACACAGGATAGGATTAGATACACGGCTCAGCAGACAGTATCACACAGGAGAGGATTAGATACACGGCTCAGCAGACAGTATCACACAGGAGAGGATTAGATACACGGCTCAGCAGACAGTATCACACAGGAAGGGATTAGATACACTGCTCAGCAGACAGTATCACACAGTATAGGATTAGATACACGGCTCAGCAGAGAGTATCACACAGGAGAGGATTAGATACACGGCTCAGCAGACAGTATCACACAGGATAGGATTAGATACACGGCTCAGCAGACAGTATCACACAGGATAGGATTAGATACACGGCTCAGCAGACAGTATCACACAGGAGAGGATTAGATACACGGCTCAGCAGACAGTATCACACAGGAGAGGATTAGATACACAGCTCAGCAGACAGTATCACACAGGATAGGATTAGATACACGGCTCAGCAGACAGTATCACACAGGATAGGATTAGATACAGGGCTCAGCAGACAGTATCACACAGGATAGGATTAGATACACAGCTCAGCAGACAGTATCACACAGGATAGGATTAGATACACGGCTCAGCAGACAGTATCACACAGGAGAGGATTAGATACACGGCTCAGCAGACAGTATCACACAGGATAGGATTAGATACACGGCTCAGCAGACAGTATCACACAGGATAGGATTAGATACACGGCTCAGCAGACAGTATCACACAGGAGAGGATTAGATACACGGCTCAGCAGACAGTATCACACAGGAGAGGATTAGATACACGGCTCAGCAGACAGTATCACACAGGAAGGGATTAGATACACTGCTCAGCAGACAGTATCACACAGGATAGGATTAGATACACGGCTCAGCAGACAGTATCACACAGGATAGGATTAGATACACTGCTCAGCAGACAGTATCACACAGGATGGGATTAGATACACTGCTCAGCAGACAGTATCACACAGGATAGGATTAGATACACGGCTCAGCAGACAGTATCACACAGGAAGGGATTAGATACACTGCTCAGCAGACAGTATCACACAGGAGAGGATTAGATCCACGGCTCAGCAGACAGTATCACGCAGGAGAGGATTAGATACACGGCTCAGCAGACAGGATCACACAGGAGAGGATTAGATACACGGCTCAGCAGGCAGTATCACACAGGATGGGATTAGATACATAGCTCAGCAGACAGTATCACACAGGATAGGATTAAATACACAGCTCAGCAGACAGTATCACACAGGATAGGATTAGATACACAGTGCAGCAGACAGTATCACACGGGATAGGATTAGATACACGGCTCAGCAGACAGTATCACACAGGATAGGATTAGATACACTGCTCAGCAGACAGTATCACACAGGATAGGATTAGATACACGGCTCAGCAGACAGTATCACACAGGATAGGATTAGATACACGGCTCAGCAGACAGTATCACACAGGATAGGATTAGATACACGGCTCAGCGGACAGTATCACACAGGAGAGGATTAGATACACGGCTCAGCAGACAGTATCACACAGGATAGGATTAGATACACGGCTCAGCAGACAGTATCACACAGGAGAGGATTAGATACACGGCTCAGCAGACAGTATCACGCAGGATAGGATTAGATACACATCTCAGCAGACAGTATCACACAGGAAGGGATTAGATACACTGCTCAGCAGACAGTATCACACAGGAGAGGATTAGATACACAGCTCAGCAGACAGTATCACACAGGAGAGGATTAGATACACAGCTCAGCAGACAGTATCACACAGGATAGGATTAGATACACAGCTCAGCAGACCGTATCACACAGGAAGGGATTAGATACACTGCTCAGCAGACAGTATCACACAGGAGAGGATTAGATACACAGCTCAGCAGACAGTATCACACAGGATAGGATTAGATACACGGCTCAGCAGACCGTATCACACAGGAGAGGATTAGATACACAGCTCAGCAGACAGTATCACACAGGAGAGGATTAGATACACGGCTCAGCAGACAGTATCACACAGGAGAGGATTAGATACACGGCTCAGCAGACAGTATCACACAGGATAGGATTAGATACTCGGCTCAGCAGACGGTATCACACATGATAGGATTAGATACTCGGCTCAGCAGACAGTATCACACAGGATAGGATTAGATACTCGGCTCAGCAGACAGTATCACACAGGATAGGATTAGATACACGGCTCAGCAGACAGTATCACACAGCAGAGGATTAGATACACGGCTCAGCAGACAGTATCACACAGGAGAGGATTAGATACACGGCTCAGCAGACAGTATCACACAGGATAGGATTAGATACTCGGCTCAGCAGACAGTATCACACAGGAGAGGATTAGATACACGGCTCAGCAGACAGTATCACACAGGATAGGATTAGATACACGACTCAGCAGACAGTATCACACAGGAGAGGATTAGATACACGGCTCAGCAGACAGTATCACACAGGAGAGGATTAGATACACGGCTCAGCAGACAGTATCACACAGGAGAGGATTAGATACACGGCTCAGCAGACAGTATCACACAGGATAGGATTAGATACTCGGCTCACCAGACAGTATCACACAGGATAGGATTAGATACACGGCTCAGCAGACAGTATCACACAGGAGAGGATTAGATACACGGCTCAGCAGACAGTATCACACAGGAGAGGATTAGATACACGGCTCAGCAGACAGTATCACACAGGATAGGATTAGATACTCGGCTCAGCAGACAGTATCACACAGCAGAGGATTAGATATACGGCTCAGCAGACAGTATCACACAGGATAGGGTTAGATACACAGCTCAGCAGACAGTATCACACAGGAGAGGATTAGATACACGGCTCAGCAGACAGTATCACACAGGATAGGATTAGATACACGGCTCAGCAGACAGTATCACACAGCAGAGGATTAGATATACGGCTCAGCAGACAGTATCACACAGGATAGGGTTAGATACACAGCTCAGCAGACAGTATCACACAGGAGAGGATTAGATACACGGCTCAGCAGACAGTATCACACAGGATAGGATTAGATACACGGCTCAGCAGACAGTATCACACAGGATAGGATTAGATACACGGCTCAGCAGACAGTATTACACAGGATAGGATTAGATACACGGCTCAGCAGACAGTATCACACAGGAGAGGATTAGATACACGGCTCAGCAGACAGTATCACACAGCAGAGGATTAGATATACGGCTCAGCAGACAGTATCACACAGGATAGGGTTAGATACACAGCTCAGCAGACAGTATCACACAGGAGAGGATTAGATACACGGCTCAGCAGACAGTATCACACAGGATAGGATTAGATACACGGCTCAGCAGACAGTATCACACAGCAGAGGATTAGATATACGGCTCAGCAGACAGTATCACACAGGATAGGGTTAGATACACGGCTCAGCAGACAGTATCACACAGCAGAGGATTAGATATACGGCTCAGCAGACAGTATCACACAGGAGAGGATTAGATACACGGCTCAGCAGACAGTATCACACAGGATAGGGTTAGATACACAGCTCAGCAGACAGTATCACACAGGAGAGGATTAGATACACGGCTCAGCAGACAGTATCACACAGGATAGGATTAGATACACGGCTCAGCAGACAGTATCACACAGGATAGGATTAGATACACGGCTCAGCAGACAGTATTACACAGGATAGGATTAGATACACGGCTCAGCAGACAGTATCACACAGGAGAGGATTAGATACACGGCTCAGCAGACAGTATCACACAGCAGAGGATTAGATATACGGCTCAGCAGACAGTATCACACAGGATAGGGTTAGATACACAGCTCAGCAGACAGTATCACACAGGAGAGGATTAGATACACGGCTCAGCAGACAGTATCACACAGGATAGGATTAGATACACGGCTCAGCAGACAGTATCACACAGCAGAGGATTAGATATACGGCTCAGCAGACAGTATCACACAGGAGAGGATTAGATACACGGCTCAGCAGACAGTATCACACAGCAGAGGATTAGATATACGGCTCAGCAGACAGTATCACACAGGATAGGGTTAGATACACGGCTCAGCAGACAGTATCACACTTCAGAGGATTAGATACACGGCTCAGCATACAGTATCACACAGGATAGGATTAGATACTCGGCTCAGCAGACAGTATCACACATGATAGGATTAGATACACGGCTCAGCAGACAGTATCACACAGCAGAGGATTAGATATACGGCTCAGCAGACAGTATCACACAGGATAGGGTTAGATACACAGCTCAGCAGACAGTATCACACAGGAGAGGATTAGATACACGGCTCAGCAGACAGTATCACACAGGATAGGATTAGATACACGGCTCAGCAGACAGTATCACACAGGATAGGATTAGATACACGGCTCAGCAGACAGTATCACACAGCAGAGGATTAGATATACGGCTCAGCAGACAGTATCACACAGGATAGGGTTAGATACACGGCTCAGCAGACAGTATCACACAGGATAGGATTAGATACACGGCTCAGCAGACAGTATCACACAGGAGAGGATTAGATACACGGCTCAGCAGACAGTATCACACAGCAGAGGATTAGATACACTGCTCAGCAGACAGTATCACACAGGATAGGATTAGATACACGGCTCAGCAGACAGTATCACACAGGATAGGATTAGATACACGGCTCAGCAGACAGTATCACACAGGATAGGATTAGATACACGGCTCAGCAGACAGTATCACACAGGAGAGGATTAGATACACGGCTCAGCAGGCAGTATCACACAGGATGGGATTAGATACACGGCTCAGCAGACAGTATCACACAGGACAGGATTAGATACACGGCTCAGCAGTCAGTATCACACAGGATGGGATTAGATACACGGCTCAGCAGACAGTATCACACAGGATAGGATTAGATACACGGCTCAGCAGACCGTATCACACAGGAGAGGATTAGATACACGGCTCAGCAGACAGTATCACACAGGAGAGGATTAGATACAGGGCTCAGCAGACAGTATCACACAGGATAGGATTAGATACACATCTCAGCAGACAGTATCACACAGGAAGGGATTAGATACACAGCTCAGCAGACAGTATCACACAGGATAGGATTAGATACACGGCTCAGCAGACAGTATCACACAGGATAGGATTAGATACACTGCTCAGCAGACAGTATCACACAGGAAGGGATTAGATACACAGCTCAGCAGACAGTATCACACAGGATAGGATTAGATACACGGCTCAGCAGACCGTATCACACAGGAGAGGATTAGATACACAGCTCAGCAGACAGTATCACACAGGATAGGATTAGATACACGGCTCAGCAGACAGTATCACACAGGATAGGATTAGATACACTGCTCAGCAGACAGTATCACACAGGAAGGGATTAGATACACGGCTCAGCAGACCGTATCACACAGGAGAGGATTAGATACACAGCTCAGCAGACAGTATCACACAGGATAGGATTAGATACACTGCTCAGCAGACAGTATCACACAGGATAGGATTAGATACACGGCTCAGCAGACCGTATCACACAGGAGAGGATTAGATACACAGCTCAGCAGACCGTATCACACAGGAGAGGATTAGATACACAGCTCAGCAGACAGTATCACACAGGAAAGGATTAGATACACGGCTCAGCAGACAGTATCACACAGGAGAGGATTAGATACACGGCTCAGCAGACAGTATCACACAGGATAGGATTAGATACTCGGCTCAGCAGACAGTATCACACAGGATAGGATTAGATACTCGGCTCAGCAGACAGTATCACACAGCAGAGGATTAGATACACGGCTCAGCAGACAGTATCACACAGGATAGGATTAGATACTCGGCTCAGCAGACAGTATCACACAGGATAGGATTAGATACACGGCTCAGCAGACAGTATCACACAGGAGAGGATTAGATACACGGCTCAGCAGACAGTATCACACAGGATAGGATTAGATACACGGCTCAGCAGACAGTATCACACAGGATAGGATTAGATACACGGCTCAGCAGACAGTATCACACAGGAGAGGATTAGATACTCGGCTCAGCAGACAGTATCACACAGGAGAGGATTAGATACACGGCTCAGCAGACAGTATCACACAGGAAGGGATTAGATACTCGGCTCAGCAGACAGTATCACACAGGAGAGGATTAGATACACGGCTCAGCAGACAGTATCACACAGGATAGGATTAGATACACGCCTCAGCAGACAGTATCACACAGGATAGGATTAGATACACGGCTCAGCAGACAGTATCACACAGGAGAGGATTAGATACACGGCTCAGCAGACAGTATCACACAGGATAGGATTAGATACACGGCTCAGCAGACAGTATCACACAGGCGAGGATTAGATACTCGGCTCAACAGACGGTATCACACAGGATAGGATTAGATACACAGCTCAGCAGACAGTATCACACAGGATAGGATTAGATACACGGCTCAGCAGACAGTATCACACAGGATAGGATTAGATACACGGCTCAGCAGACAGTATCACACAGGATAGGATTAGATACACGGCTCAGCAGACAGTATCACACAGGAGAGGATTAGATACACGGCTCAGCAGACAGTATCACACAGGATAGGATTAGATACACGGCTCAGCAGACAGTATCACACAGGAAGGGATTAGATACACTGCTCAGCAGACAGTATCACACAGGAAGGGATTAGATACACTGCTCAGCAGACAGTATCACACAGGATAGGATTAGATACACGGCTCAGCAGACAGTATCACACAGGAGAGGATTAGATACACGGCTCAGCAGACAGTATCACACAGGATAGGATTAGATACACGGCTCAGCAGACAGTATCACACAGGAGAGGATTAGATACACGGCTCAGCAGACAGTATCACACAGGAAGGGATTAGATACAAGGCTCAGCAGACAGTATCACACAGGATAGGATAAGATACACGGCTCAGCAGACAGTATCACACAGGAGAGGATTAGATACATGGCTCAGCAGACAGTATCACACAGGAGAGGATTAGATACACGGCTCAGCAGACAGTATCACACAGGAAGGGATTAGATACACTGCTCAGCAGACAGTATCACACAGTATAGGATTAGATACACGGCTCAGCAGACAGTATCACACAGGAGAGGATTAGATACACGGCTCAGCAGACAGTATCACACAGGATAGGATTAGATACACGGCTCAGCAGACAGTATCACACAGGAGAGGATTAGATACACGGCTCAGCAGACAGTATCACACAGGATAGGATTAGATACATGGCTCAGCAGACAGTATCACACAGGATAGGATAAGATACACGGCTCAGCAGACAGTATCACACAGGAGAGGATTAGATACACGGCTCAGCAGACAGTATCACACAGGAGAGGATTAGATACAGGGCTCAGCAGACAGTATCACACAGGAGAGGATTAGATACACGGCTCAGCAGACAGTATCACACAGGAGAGGATTAGATACACGGCTCAGCAGACAGTATCATACAGGAGAGGATTAGATACACGGCTCAGCAGACAGTATCATACAGGAGAGGATTAGATACACGGCTCAGCAGACAGTATCATACAGGAGAGGATTAGATACACGGCTCAGCAGACAGTATCATACAGGAGAGGATTAGATACACGGCTCAGCAGACAGTATCACACAGGAGAGGATTAGATACACGGCTCAGCAGACAGTATCACACAGGATAGGATTAGATACTCGGCTCAGCAGACAGTATCACACAGGAGAGGATTAGGTACACGGCTCAGCAGTCAGTATCACACAGGATAGGATTAGATACACAGCTCAGCAGACAGTATCACACAGGAGAGGATTAGATACACGGCTCAGCAGACAGTATCACACAGGAGAGGATTAGATACACGGCTCAGCAGACAGTATCACACAGGAGAGGATTAGATACACAGCTCAGCAGACAGCATCACACAGGATAGGATTAGATACACAGCTCAGCAGACAGTATCACACAGGAGAGGATTAGATACACGGCTCAGCAGACAGTATCACACAGGAGAGGATTAGATACACGGCTCAGCAGACAGTATCACACAGGATAGGATTAGATACACGGCTCAGCAGACAGTATCACACAGGAGAGGATTAGATACACGGCTCAGCAGACAGTATCACACAGGAGAGGATTAGATACACGGCTCAGCAGACAGTATCACACAGGATAGGATTAGATACACAGCTCAGCAGACAGTATCACACAGGAGAGGATTAGATACACGGCTCAGCAGACAGTATCACACAGGATAGGATTAGATACACGGCTCAGCAGACAGTATCACACAGGAGAGGATTAGATACACGGTTCAGCAGACAGTATCACACAGGAGAGGATTAGATACACGGCTCAGCAGACAGTATCACACAGGAGAGGATTAGATACACAGCTCAGCAGACAGTATCACACAGGAGAGGATTAGATACACGGCTCAGCAGACAGTATCACACAGGAGAGGATTAGATACACGGCTCAGCAGACAGTATCATACAGGAGAGGATTAGATACACGGCTCAGCAGACAGTATCATACAGGAGAGGATTAGATACACGGCTCAGCAGACAGTATCACACAGGAGAGGATTAGATACACGGCTCAGCAGACAGTATCACACAGGATAGGATTAGATACTCGGCTCAGCAGACAGTATCACACAGGAGAGGATTAGGTACACGGCTCAGCAGTCAGTATCACACAGGATAGGATTAGATACACAGCTCAGCAGACAGTATCACACAGGAGAGGATTAGATACACGGCTCAGCAGACAGTATCACACAGGATAGGATTAGATACACAGCTCAGCAGACAGCATCACACAGGATAGGATTAGATACACAGCTCAGCAGACAGTATCACATAGGAGAGGATTAGATACACGGCTCAGCAGACGGTATCACACAGGAGAGGATTAGATACACGGCTCAGCAGAGAGTATCACACAGGAGAGGATTAGATACACGGCTCAGCAGACAGTATCACACAGGATAGGATTAGATACACGGCTCAGCAGACAGCATCACACAGGATAGGATTAGATACACAGCTCAGCAGACAGTATCACACAGGATAGGATTAGATACACGGCTCAGCAGACAGTATCACACAGGATAGGATTAGATACACGGCTCAGCAGACAGTATCACACAGGAGAGGATTAGATACACGGTTCAGCAGACAGTATCACACAGGAGAGGATTAGATACACGGCTCAGCAGACAGTATCACACAGGAGAGGATTAGATACACAGCTCAGCAGACAGTATCACACAGGAGAGGATTAGATACACGGCTCAGCAGACAGTATCACACAGGAGAGGATTAGATACACGGTTCAGCAGACAGTATCACACAGGAGAGGATTAGATACACGGCTCAGCATACAGTATCACACAGGAGAGGATTAGATACACGGCTCAGCAGACAGTATCACACAGGAGAGGATTAGATACAAGGCTCAGCAGACAGTATCATACAGGAGAGGATTAGATACACGGCTCAGCAGACAGTATCACACAGGAGAGGATGAGATACACGGCTCAGCAGACAGTATCACACAGGAGAGGATTAGATACACGGCTCAGCAGACAGTATCACACAGGATAGGATTAGATACACGGCTCAGCAGACAGTATCACACAGGATAGGATTAGATACACGGCTCAGCAGACAGTATCACACAGGATAGGATTAGATACACGGCTCAGCAGACAGTATCACACAGGAGAGGATTAGATACACGGCTCAGCAGACAGTATCACACAGGATAGGATTAGATACACGGCTCAGCAGACAGTATCACACAGGATAGGATTAGATACACGGCTCAGCAGACAGTATCACACAGGATGGGATTAGATACACGGCTCGGCAGACAGTATCACACAGGAGAGGATTAGATACACAGCTCAGCAGACAGTATCACACAGGAGAGGATTAGATACACGGCTCAGCAGACAGTATCACACAGGATGGGATTAGATACACGGCTCAGCAGACAGTATCACACAGGATAGGATTAGATACACAGCTCAGCAGACAGTATCACACAGGATAGGATTAGATACACGGCTCAGCAGACAGTATCACACAGGATAGGATTAGATACACTGCTCAGCAGACAGTATCACACAGGATGGGATTAGATACACTGCTCAGCAGACAGTATCACACAGGATAGGATTAGATACACGGCTCAGCAGACAGTATCACACAGGAAGGGATTAGATACACTGCTCAGCAGACAGTATCACACAGGATAGGATTAGATACACGGCTCAGCAGACAGTATCACACAGGAAGGGATTAGATACACTGCTCAGCAGACAGTATCACACAGGAGAGGATTAGATCCACGGCTCAGCAGACAGTATCACGCAGGAGAGGATTAGATACACGGCTCAGCAGACAGGATCACACAGGAGAGGATTAGATACACGGCTCAGCAGGCAGTATCACACAGGATGGGATTAGATACATAGCTCAGCAGACAGTATCACACAGGATAGGATTAAATACACAGCTCAGCAGACAGTATCACACAGGAGAGGATTAGATACACAGTGCAGCAGACAGTATCACACGGGATAGGATTAGATACACGGCTCAGCAGACAGTATCACACAGGATAGGATTAGATACACTGCTCAGCAGACAGTATCACACAGGATAGGATTAGATACACGGCTCAGCAGACAGTATCACACAGGATAGGATTAGATACACGGCTCAGCAGACAGTATCACACAGGATAGGATTAGATACACGGCTCAGCGGACAGTATCACACAGGAGAGGATTAGATACACGGCTCAGCAGACAGTATCACACAGGATAGGATTAGATACACGGCTCAGCAGACAGTATCACACAGGAGAGGATTAGATACACGGCTCAGCAGACAGTATCACGCAGGATAGGATTAGATACACATCTCAGCAGACAGTATCACACAGGAAGGGATTAGATACACTGCTCAGCAGACAGTATCACACAGGAAGGGATTAGATACACTGCTCAGCAGACAGTATCACACAGGAGAGGATTAGATACACAGCTCAGCAGACAGTATCACACAGGAGAGGATTAGATACACAGCTCAGCAGACAGTATCACACAGGATAGGATTAGATACACGGCTCAGCAGACCGTATCACACAGGAAGGGATTAGATACACTGCTCAGCAGACAGTATCACACAGGAGAGGATTAGATACACAGCTCAGCAGACAGTATCACACAGGATAGGATTAGATACACGGCTCAGCAGACCGTATCACACAGGAGAGGATTAGATACACAGCTCAGCAGACAGTATCACACAGGAGAGGATTAGATACACGGCTCAGCAGACAGTATCACACAGGAGAGGATTAGATACACGGCTCAGCAGACAGTATCACACAGGATAGGATTAGATACTCGGCTCAGCAGACGGTATCACACATGATAGGATTAGATACTCGGCTCAGCAGACAGTATCACACAGGATAGGATTAGATACTCGGCTCAGCAGACAGTATCACACAGGATAGGATTAGATACACGGCTCAGCAGACAGTATCACACAGCAGAGGATTAGATACACGGCTCAGCAGACAGTATCACACAGGAGAGGATTAGATACACGGCTCAGCAGACAGTATCACACAGGATAGGATTAGATACTCGGCTCAGCAGACAGTATCACACAGGAGAGGATTAGATACACGGCTCAGCAGACAGTATCACACAGGATAGGATTAGATACACGACTCAGCAGACAGTATCACACAGGAGAGGATTAGATACACGGCTCAGCAGACAGTATCACACAGGAGAGGATTAGATACACGGCTCAGCAGACAGTATCACACAGGAGAGGATTAGATACACGGCTCAGCAGACAGTATCACACAGGATAGGATTAGATACTCGGCTCACCAGACAGTATCACACAGGATAGGATTAGATACACGGCTCAGCAGACAGTATCACACAGGAGAGGATTAGATACACGGCTCAGCAGACAGTATCACACAGGAGAGGATTAGATACACGGCTCAGCAGACAGTATCACACAGGATAGGATTAGATACTCGGCTCAGCAGACAGTATCACACATGATAGGATTAGATACACGGCTCAGCAGACAGTATCACACAGCAGAGGATTAGATATACGGCTCAGCAGACAGTATCACACAGGATAGGGTTAGATACACAGCTCAGCAGACAGTATCACACAGGAGAGGATTAGATACACGGCTCAGCAGACAGTATCACACAGGATAGGATTAGATACACGGCTCAGCAGACAGTATCACACAGCAGAGGATTAGATATACGGCTCAGCAGACAGTATCACACAGGATAGGGTTAGATACACGGCTCAGCAGACAGTATCACACAGGAGAGGATTAGATACACGGCTCAGCAGACAGTATCACACAGCAGAGGATTAGATATACGGCTCAGCAGACAGTATCACACAGGATAGGGTTAGATACACGGCTCAGCAGACAGTATCACACTTCAGAGGATTAGATACACGGCTCAGCATACAGTATCACACAGGATAGGATTAGATACTCGGCTCAGCAGACAGTATCACACACGATAGGATTAGATACACGGCTCAGTAGACAGTATCACACAGCAGAGGATTAGATATACGGCTCAGCAGACAGTATCACACAGGATAGGGTTAGATACACAGCTCAGCAGACAGTATCACACAGGAGAGGATTAGATACACGGCTCAGCAGACAGTATCACACAGGATAGGATTAGATACACGGCTCAGCAGACAGTATCACACAGCAGAGGATTAGATATACGGCTCAGCAGACAGTATCACACAGGATAGGGTTAGATACACGGCTCAGCAGACAGTATCACACAGGATAGGATTAGATACACGGCTCAGCAGACAGTATCACACAGGAGAGGATTAGATACACGGCTCAGCAGACAGTATCACACAGCAGAGGATTAGATACACTGCTCAGCAGACAGTATCACACAGGATAGGATTAGATACACGGCTCAGCAGACAGTATCACACAGGATAGGATTAGATACACGGCTCAGCAGACAGTATCACACAGGATAGGATTAGATACACGGCTCAGCAGACAGTATCACACAGGAGAGGATTAGATACACGGCTCAGCAGGCAGTATCACACAGGATGAGATTAGATACACGGCTCAGCAGACAGTATCACACAGGACAGGATTAGATACACGGCTCAGCAGTCAGTATCACACAGGATGGGATTAGATACACGGCTCAGCAGACAGTATCACACAGGATAGGATTAGATACACGGCTCAGCAGACCGTATCACACAGGAGAGGATTAGATACACGGCTCAGCAGACAGTATCACACAGGAGAGGATTAGATACAGGGCTCAGCAGACAGTATCACACAGGATAGGATTAGATACACATCTCAGCAGACAGTATCACACAGGAAGGGATTAGATACACAGCTCAGCAGACAGTATCACACAGGATAGGATTAGATACACGGCTCAGCAGACAGTATCACACAGGATAGGATTAGATACACTGCTCAGCAGACAGTATCACACAGGAAGGGATTAGATACACAGCTCAGCAGACAGTATCACACAGGATAGGATTAGATACACGGCTCAGCAGACCGTATCACACAGGAGAGGATTAGATACACAGCTCAGCAGACAGTATCACACAGGATAGGATTAGATACACGGCTCAGCAGACAGTATCACACAGGATAGGATTAGATACACTGCTCAGCAGACAGTATCACACAGGAAGGGATTAGATACACGGCTCAGCAGACCGTATCACACAGGAGAGGATTAGATACACAGCTCAGCAGACAGTATCACACAGGATAGGATTAGATACACTGCTCAGCAGACAGTATCACACAGGATAGGATTAGATACACGGCTCAGCAGACCGTATCACACAGGAGAGGATTAGATACACAGCTCAGCAGACCGTATCACACAGGAGAGGATTAGATACACAGCTCAGCAGACAGTATCACACAGGAAAGGATTAGATACACGGCTCAGCAGACAGTATCACACAGGAGAGGATTAGATACACGGCTCAGCAGACAGTATCACACAGCAGAGGATTAGATACACGGCTCAGCAGACAGTATCACACAGGATAGGATTAGATACTCGGCTCAGCAGACAGTATCACACAGGATAGGATTAGATACACGGCTCAGCAGACAGTATCACACAGGAGAGGATTAGATACACGGCTCAGCAGACAGTATCACACAGGATAGGATTAGATACACGGCTCAGCAGACAGTATCACACAGGATAGGATTAGATACACGGCTCAGCAGACAGTATCACACAGGAGAGGATTAGATACTCGGCTCAGCAGACAGTATCACACAGGAGAGGATTAGATACACGGCTCAGCAGACAGTATCACACAGGAAGGGATTAGATACTCGGCTCAGCAGACAGTATCACACAGGAGAGGATTAGATACACGGCTCAGCAGACAGTATCACACAGGATAGGATTAGATACACGGCTCAGCAGACAGTATCACACAGGATAGGATTAGATACACGGCTCAGCAGACAGTATCACACAGGAGAGGATTAGATACACGGCTCAGCAGACAGTATCACACAGGTTAGGATTAGATACACGGCTCAGCAGACAGTATCACACAGGCGAGGATTAGATACTCGGCTCAACAGACGGTATCACACAGGATAGGATTAGATACACAGCTCAGCAGACAGTATCACACAGGATAGGATTAGATACACGGCTCAGCAGACAGTATCACACAGGATAGGATTAGATACACGGCTCAGCAGACAGTATCACACAGGATAGGATTAGATACACGGCTCAGCAGACAGTATCACACAGGAGAGGATTAGATACACGGCTCAGCAGACAGTATCACACAGGAAGGGATTAGATACACTGCTCAGCAGACAGTATCACACAGGATAGGATTAGATACACGGCTCAGCAGACAGTATCACACAGGAGAGGATTAGATACACGGCTCAGCAGACAGTATCACACAGGATAGGATTAGATACACGGCTCAGCAGACAGTATCACACAGGAAGGGATTAGATACACTGCTCAGCAGACAGTATCACACAGGATAGGATTAGATACACGGCTCAGCAGACAGTATCACACAGGAGAGGATTAGATACACGGCTCAGCAGACAGTATCACACAGGAGAGGATTAGATACACGGCTCAGCAGACAGTATCACACAGGATAGGATTAGATACACGGCTCAGCAGACAGTATCACACAGGAGAGGATTAGATACAAGGCTCAGCAGACAGTATCACACAGGATAGGATAAGATACACGGCTCAGCAGACAGTATCACACAGGAGAGGATTAGATACACGGCTCAGCAGACAGTATCACACAGGAGAGGATTAGATACACGGCTCAGCAGACAGTATCACACAGGAAGGGATTAGATACACTGCTCAGCAGACAGTATCACACAGTATAGGATTAGATACACGGCTCAGCAGACAGTATCACACAGGAGAGGATTAGATACACGGCTCAGCAGACAGTATCACACAGGATAGGATTAGATACACGGCTCAGCAGACAGTATCACACAGGAGAGGATTAGATACACGGCTCAGCAGACAGTATCACACAGGATAGGATTAGATACATGGCTCAGCAGACAGTATCACACAGGATAGGATAAGATACACGGCTCAGCAGACAGTATCACACAGGAGAGGATTAGATACACGGCTCAGCAGACAGTATCACACAGGAGAGGATTAGATACAGGGCTCAGCAGACAGTATCACACAGGAGAGGATTAGATACACGGCTCAGCAGACAGTATCACACAGGAGAGGATTAGATACACGGCTCAGCAGACAGTATCATACAGGAGAGGATTAGATACACGGCTCAGCAGACAGTATCATACAGGAGAGGATTAGATACACGGCTCAGCAGACAGTATCATACAGGAGAGGATTAGATACACGGCTCAGCAGACAGTATCATACAGGAGAGGATTAGATACACGGCTCAGCAGACAGTATCACACAGGAGAGGATTAGATACACGGCTCAGCAGACAGTATCACACAGGATAGGATTAGATACTCGGCTCAGCAGACAGTATCACACAGGAGAGGATTAGGTACACGGCTCAGCAGTCAGTATCACACAGGATAGGATTAGATACACAGCTCAGCAGACAGTATCACACAGGAGAGGATTAGATACACGGCTCAGCAGACAGTATCACACAGGAGAGGATTAGATACACGGCTCAGCAGACAGTATCACACAGGAGAGGATTAGATACACGGCTCAGCAGTCAGTATCACACAGGATAGGATTAGATACACAGCTCAGCAGACAGTATCACGCAGGAGAGGATTAGATACACGGCTCAGCAGACAGTATCACACAGGAGAGGATTAGATACACGGCTCAGCAGACAGTATCACACAGGATAGGATTAGATACACAGCTCAGCAGACAGCATCACACAGGATAGGATTAGATACACAGCTCAGCAGACAGTATCACACAGGAGAGGATTAGATACACGGCTCAGCAGACAGTATCACACAGGAGAGGATTAGATACACGGCTCAGCAGACAGTATCACACAGGATAGGATTAGATACACAGCTCAGCAGACAGTATCACACAGGAGAGGATTAGATACACGGCTCAGCAGACAGTATCACACAGGATAGGATTAGATACACGGCTCAGCAGACAGTATCACACAGGAGAGGATTAGATACACGGTTCAGCAGACAGTATCACACAGGAGAGGATTAGATACACGGCTCAGCAGACAGTATCACACAGGAGAGGATTAGATACACAGCTCAGCAGACAGTATCACACAGGAGAGGATTAGATACACGGCTCAGCAGACAGTATCACACAGGAGAGGATTAGATACACGGCTCAGCAGACAGTATCATACAGGAGAGGATTAGATACACGGCTCAGCAGACAGTATCATACAGGAGAGGATTAGATACACGGCTCAGCAGACAGTATCACACAGGAGAGGATTAGATACACGGCTCAGCAGACAGTATCACACAGGATAGGATTAGATACTCGGCTCAGCAGACAGTATCACACAGGAGAGGATTAGGTACACGGCTCAGCAGTCAGTATCACACAGGATAGGATTAGATACACAGCTCAGCAGACAGTATCACACAGGAGAGGATTAGATACACGGCTCAGCAGACAGTATCACACAGGATAGGATTAGATACACAGCTCAGCAGACAGCATCACACAGGATAGGATTAGATACACAGCTCAGCAGACAGTATCACACAGGAGAGGATTAGATACACGGCTCAGCAGACAGTATCACACAGGAGAGGATTAGATACACGGCTCAGCAGAGAGTATCACACAGGAGAGGATTAGATACACGGCTCAGCAGACAGTATCACACAGGATAGGATTAGATACACGGCTCAGCAGACAGCATCACACAGGATAGGATTAGATACACAGCTCAGCAGACAGTATCACACAGGATAGGATTAGATACACGGCTCAGCAGACAGTATCACACAGGATAGGATTAGATACACGGCTCAGCAGACAGTATCACACAGGAGAGGATTAGATACACGGTTCAGCAGACAGTATCACACAGGAGAGGATTAGATACACGGCTCAGCAGACAGTATCACACAGGAGAGGATTAGATACACAGCTCAGCAGACAGTATCACACAGGAGAGGATTAGATACACGGCTCAGCAGACAGTATCACACAGGAGAGGATTAGATACACGGTTCAGCAGACAGTATCACACAGGAGAGGATTAGATACACGGCTCAGCATACAGTATCACACAGGAGAGGATTAGATACACGGCTCAGCAGACAGTATCACACAGGAGAGGATTAGATACAAGGCTCAGCAGACAGTATCATACAGGAGAGGATTAGATACACGGCTCAGCAGACAGTATCACACAGGAGAGGATTAGATACACGGCTCAGCAGACAGTATCACACAGGAGAGGATTAGATACACGGCTCAGCAGACAGTATCACACAGGATAGGATTAGATACACGGCTCAGCAGACAGTATCACACAGGATAGGATTAGATACACGGCTCAGCAGACAGTATCACACAGGATAGGATTAGATACACGGCTCAGCAGACAGTATCACACAGGAGAGGATTAGATACACGGCTCAGCAGACAGTATCACACAGGATAGGATTAGATACACGGCTCAGCAGACAGTATCACACAGGATAGGATTAGATACACGGCTCAGCAGACAGTATCACACAGGATGGGATTAGATAGACGGCTCGGCAGACAGTATCACACAGGAGAGGATTAGATACACAGCTCAGCAGACAGTATCACACAGGAGAGGATTAGATACACGGCTCAGCAGACAGTATCACACAGGATGGGATTAGATACACGGCTCAGCAGACAGTATCACACAGGATAGGATTAGATACACAGCTCAGCAGACAGTATCACACAGGAGAGGATTAGATACACGGCTCAGCAGACAGTATCACACAGGATAGGATTAGATACACGGCTCAGCAGACAGTATCACACAGGATAGGGTTAGATACACGGCTCAGCAGACGGTATCACACAGGAGAGGATTAGGTACACGGCTCAGCAGACGGTATCACACAGGATAGGATTAGATACACGGCTCAGCAGACGGTATCACACAGGAGAGGATTAGATACACGGCTCAGCAGACGGTATCACACAGGATAGGATTAGATACACGGCTCAGCAGACAGTATCAAACAGGAGAGGATTAGATACACAGCTCAGCAGACAGTATCACACAGGAGAGGATTAGATACACGGCTCAGCAGACAGTATCACACAGGAGAGGATTAGATACACGGCTCAGCAGGCAGTATCACACAGGATAGGATTAGATACACGGCTCAGCAGACAGTATCACACAGGAGAGGATTAGATACACGGCTCAGCAGACAGTATCACACAGGAGAGGATTAGATACACGGCTCAGCAGGCAGTATCACACAGGATAGGATTAGATACACGGCTCAGCAGACAGTATCACACAGAATAGGATTAGATACACGGCTCAGCAGACAGTATCACACAGGATAGGATTAGATACACGGCTCAGCAGACAGTATCACACAAGAGAGGATTAGATACACAGCTCAGCAGACAGTATCACACAAGAGAGGATCAGATACACGGCTCAGCAGTCAGTATCACACAGGATAGGATTAGATACACGGCTCAGCCGACAGTATCACACAAGAGAGGATCAGATACACAGCTCAGCAGTCAGTATCACACAGGATAGGATTAGATACACGGCTCAGCCGACAGTATCACACAAGAGAGGATTAGATACACAGCTCAGCAGACAGTATCACACAAGAGAGGATCAGATACACGGCTCAGCAGTCAGTATCACACAGGATAGGATTAGATACACGGCTCAGCTGACAGTATCACACAGGATAGGATTAGATACACGGCTCAGCAGGCAGTATCACACAGGAGAGGATTAGATACACGGCTCAGCAGACAGTATCACACAAGAGAGGATTAGATACACGGCTCAGCAGACAGTATCACACAGGAGAGGATTAGATACACGGCTCAGCAGGCAGTATCACACAGGATAGGATTAGATACACGGCTCAGCAGGCAGTATCACACAGGATATGATTAGATACACGGCTCAGCAGACAGTATCACACAGGATCGGATTAGATACATGGCTCAGCAGACAGTATCCCACAGGAGAGGATTAGATACAGGGCTCAGCAGACAGTATCACACAGGAGATGATTAGATACACGGCTCAGCAGACGGTATCACACAGGAGATGATTAGATACACAGCTCAGCAGACGGTATCACACAGGATAGGGTTAGATACACGGCTCAGCAGACAGTATCACACAGGAGAGGATTAGATACATGGCTCAGCAGACAGTATCACACAGGAGAGGATTAGATACACGGCTCAGCAGACAGTATCACACAGGAGAGGATTAGATACACGGCTCAGCAGACAGTATCACACAGGAGAGGATTAGATACACAGCTCAGCAGACAGTATCACACAAGAGAGGATTAGATACACGGCTCAGCAGACAGTATCACACAGGATAGGATTAGATACACAGCTCAGCAGACAGTATCACACAGGAGAGGATTAGATACACGGCTCAGCAGACAGTATCACACAGGATAGGGTTAGATACATGGCTCAGCAGACAGTATCACACAGGAGAGGATTAGATACACAGCTCAGCAGACAGTATCACACAAGAGAGGATTAGATACACGGCTCAGCAGACAGTATCACACAGGATAGGATTAGATACACGGCTCAGCAGACAGTATCACACAGGATAGGATTAGATACACGGCTCAGCCGACAGTATCACACAGGATAGGATTAGATACACGGCTCAGCAGGCAGTATCACACAGGAGTGGATTAGATACACGGCTCAGCAGACAGTATCACACAGGAAAGGATTAGATACACGGCTCAGCAGACAGTATCACACAGGAAAGGATTAGATACACGGCTCAGCAGACAGTATCACACAGGATAGGATTAGATACACGGCTCAGCAGACATTATCACACAGGATAGGATTAGATACACGGCTCAGCAGACAGTATCACACAGGAGAGGATTAGATACACGGCTCAGCAGACAGTATCACACAGGAGAGGATTAGATACAGGGCTCAGCAGACAGTATCACACAGGATAGAATTAGATACACAGCTCAGCAGTCAGTATCACACAGGAGAGGATTAGATACAGGGCTCAGCAGACAGTATCACACAGGATAGGATTAGATACACAGCTCAGCAGACAGTATCACACAGGATAGGATTAGATACACGGCTCAGCAGACAGTATCACACAGGATAGGATTAGATACACGGCTCAGCAGACAGTATCACACAGGATAGGATTAGATACACGGCTCAGCAGACAGTATCACACAGGAGAGGATTAGATACACGGCTCAGCAGACAGTATCACACAGGAGAGGATTAGATACACGGCTCAGCAGACAGTATCACACAGGAAGGGATTAGATACACGGCTCAGCAGACAGTATCACACAGGATAGTATTAGATACACGGCTCAGCAGACAGTATCACACAGGATAGGATTAGATACACTGCTCAGCAGACAGTATCACACAGGATGGGATTAGATACACTGCTCAGCAGACAGTATCACACAGGAAGGGATTAGATACACTGCTCAGCAGACAGTATCACACAGGATAGGATTAGATACACGGCTCAGCAGACAGTATCACACAGGAGAGGATTAGATACACGGCTCAGCAGACAGTATCACACAGGAAGGGATTAGATACACTGCTCAGCAGACAGTATCACACAGGATAGGATTAGATACACGGCTCAGCAGACAGTATCACACAGGAGAGGATTAGATACACGGCTCAGCAGACAGTATCACACAGGAAGGGATTAGATACACTGCTCAGCAGACAGTATCACACAGTATAGGATTAGATACACGGCTCAGCAGACAGTATCACACAGGAGAGGATTAGATACACGGCTCAGCAGACAGTATCGCACAGGATAGGATTAGATACACGGCTCAGCAGACAGTATCACACAGGATAGGATTAGATACACGGCTCAGCAGACAGTATCACACAGGAGAGGATTAGATACACGGCTCAGCAGACAGTATCACACAGGAGAGGATTAGATACACGGCTCAGCAGACAGTATCGCACAGGATAGGATTAGATACACGGCTCAGCAGACAGTATCACACAGGAGAGGATTAGATACACGGCTCAGCAGACAGTATCGCACAGGATAGGATTAGATACACGGCTCAGCAGACAGTATCACACAGGATAGGATTAGATACACGGCTCAGCAGACAGTATCACACAGGAGAGGATTAGATACACGGCTCAGCAGACAGTATCACACAGGAGAGGATTAGATACAGGGCTCAGCAGACAGTATCACACAGGATAGGATTAGATACACAGCTCAGCAGACAGTATCACACAGGATAGGATTAGATACACGGCTCAGCAGACAGTATCACACAGGATAGGATTAGATACACGGCTCAGCAGACAGTATCACACAGGAGAGGATTAGATACACGGCTCAGCAGACAGTATCACACAGGAGAGGATTAGATACACGGCTCAGCAGACAGTATCACACAGGATAGGATTAGATACACTGCTCAGCAGACAGTATCACACAGGATGGGATTAGATACACTGCTCAGCAGACAGTATCACACAGGATAGGATTAGATACACGGCTCAGCAGACAGTATCACACAGGAAGGGATTAGATACACTGCTCAGCAGACAGTATCACACAGGATAGGATTAGATACACGGCTCAGCAGACAGTATCACACAGGATAGGATTAGATACACGGCTCAGCAGACAGTATCACACAGGAGAGGATTAGATACAGGGCTCAGCAGACAGTATCACACAGGATAGGATTAGATACACAGCTCAGCAGACAGTATCACACAGGATAGGATTAGATACACTGCTCAGCAGACAGTATCACACAGGAGAGGATTAGATACACGGCTCAGCAGACAGTATCACACAGGAGAGGATTAGATACACAGCTCAGCAGACAGTATCACACAGGAGAGTATTAGATACACTGCTCAGCAGACAGTATCACACAGGATAGGATTAGATACACAGCTCAGCAGACAGTATCACACAGGAGAGGATTAGATACACGGCTCAGCAGACAGTATCACACAGGATAGGATTAGATACACATCTCAGCAGACAGTATCACACAGGAGAGGATTAGATACACGGCTCAGCAGACAGTATCACACAGGATAGGATTAGATACACAGCTCAGCAGACAGTATCACACAGGAGAGGATTAGATACACGGCTCAGCAGACAGTATCACACAGGATAGGATTAGATACACGGCTCAGCAGACAGTATCACACAGGAGAGGATTAGATACACGGCTCAGCAGACAGTATCACACAGGATAGGGTTAGATACACGGTTCAGCAGACGGTATCACACAGGAGAGGATTAGATACACGGCTCAGCAGACAGTATCAAACAGGAGAGGATTAGATACACAGCTCAGCAGACAGTATCACACAAGAGAGGATTAGATACACGGCTCAGCCGACAGTATCACACAGGAGAGGATTAGATACACGGCTCAGCAGCCAGTATCACACAGGATAGGATTAGATACACGGCTCAGCAGGCAGTATCACACAGGATAGGATTAGATACACGGCTCAGCAGACAGTATCACACAAGAGAGGATTAGATACACGGCTCAGCAGACAGTATCACACAGGATAGGATTAGATACACGGCTCAGCAGGCAGTATCACACAGGATAGGATTAGATACACGGCTCAGCAGTCAGTATCACACAGGATAGGATTAGATACACGGCTCAGCCGACAGTATCACACAAGAGAGGATTAGATACACGGCTCAGCATACAGTATCACACAAGAGAGGATCAGATACACGGCTCAGCAGTCAGTATCACACAGGATAGGATTAGATACACGGCTCAGCCGACAGTATCACACAGGATAGGATTAGATACACGGCTCAGCAGGCAGTATCACACAGGAGAGGATTAGATACACGGCTCAGCAGACAGTATCACACAAGAGAGGATTAGATACACGGCTCAGCAGACAGTATCACACAGGATAGGATTAGATACACGGCTCAGCAGACAGTATCACACAGGATAGGATTAGATACACGGCTCAGCAGACAGTATCACACAGGATAGGATTAGATACACGGCTCAGCAGTCAGTATCACACAAGAGAGGATCAGATACACAGCTCAGCAGTCAGTATCACACAGGATAGGATTAGATACACGGCTCAGCCGACAGTATCACACAAGAGAGGATTAGATACACGGCTCAGCAGACAGTATCACACAAGAGAGGATCAGATACACGGCTCAGCAGTCAGTATCACACAGGATAGGATTAGATACACGGCTCAGCCGACAGTATCACACAGGATAGGATTAGATACACGGCTCAGCAGGCAGTATCACACAGGAGAGGATTAGATACACGGCTCAGCAGACAGTATCACACAAGAGAGGATTAGATACACGGCTCAGCAGACAGTATCACACAGGATAGGATTAGATACACAGCTCAGCAGTCAGTATCACACAGGAGAGGATTAGATACACGGCTCAGCAGGCAGTATCACACAGGATAGGATTAGATACACAGCTCAGCAGACAGTATCACACAGGATAGGATTAGATACATGGCTCAGCAGACAGTATCCCACAGGAGAGGATTAGATACATGGCTCTGCAGACGGTATCACACAGGATAGGGTTAGATACACGGCTCAGCAGACAGTATCACACAGGATAGGATTAGATACACGGCTCAGCAGACAGTATCCCACAGGAGAGGATTAGATACATGGCTCTGCAGACGGTATCACACAGGATAGGGTTAGATACACGGCTCAGCAGACAGTATCACACAGGAGAGGATTAGATACACGGCTCAGCAGACAGTATCACACAGGATAGGGTTAGATACACGGCTCAGCAGACAGTATCACACAGGATAGGATTAGATACACGGCTCAGCAGACAGTATCACACAGGAGAGGATTAGATACACAGCTCAGCAGACAGTATCACACAGGATAGGATTAGATACACGGCTCAGCAGACAGTATCACACAAGAGAGGATTAGATACACGGCTCAGCAGACAGTATCACACAGGATAGGATTAGATACACGGCTCAGCAGACAGTATCACACAGGATAGGATTAGATACACGGCTCAGCCGACAGTATCACACAGGATAGGATTAGATACACGGCTCAGCAGACAGTATCACACAGGAGAGGATTGGATACACAGCTCAGCAGACAGTATCACACAGGAAAGGATTAGATACACGGCTCAGCAGACAGTATCACACAGGAGAGGATTAGATACACGACTCAGCAGACGGTATCACACAGGAGAGGATTAGATACACGGCTCAGCAGACGGTATCACACAGGAGAGGATTAGATACACGGCTCAGCAGACAGTATCACACAGGAGAGGATTAGATACTCGGCTCAGCAGACAGTATCACACAGGAGAGGATTAGATACACGGCTCAGCAGACAGTATCACACAGGATAGGATTAGATACACGGCTCAGCAGACGGTATCACACAGGAGAGGATTAGATACACGGCTCAGCAGACAGTATCACACAGGAGAGGATTAGATACTCGGCTCAGCAGACAGTATCACACAGGAGAGGATTAGATACACGGCTCAGCAGACAGTATCACACAGGATAGGGTTAGATACACGGCTCAGCAGACAGTATCACACAGGAGAGGATTAGATACACGGCTCAGCAGACAGTATCACACAGGACAGGATTAGATACACAGCTCAGCAGACAGTATCACACAAGAGAGGATTAGATACACGGCTCAGCAGGCAGTATCACACAGGATAGGATTAGATACACAGCTCAGCAGACAGTATCACACAGTACAGGATTAGATACACGGCTCAGCAGACAGTATCACACAGGAGAGGATTAGATACATGGCTCAGCAGACAGTATCACACAGGATAGGATTAGATACACAGCTCAGCCGACAGTATCACACAGGATAGGATTAGATACACGGCTCAGCAGACAGTATCACACAGGAGAGGATTAGATACACGGCTCAGCAGACAGTATCACACAGGATCGGATTAGATACACAGCTCAGCAGACAGTATCCCACAGGATAGGATTAGATACACGGCTCAGCAGACAGTATCACACAGGAGAGGATTAGATACACGGCTCAGCAGCCAGTATCACACAGGATGGGATTAGATACACGGCTCAGCAGACAGTATCACACAGGATAGGATTAGATACACGGCTCAGCAGACAGTATCACACAGGATAGGGTTAGATACACGGCTCAGCAGACAGTATCACACAGGATAGGATTAGATACACGGCTCAGCAGACAGTATCACACAGGAGAGGATTAGATACACAGCTCAGCAGACAGTATCACACAGGAGAGGATTAGATACACAGCTCAGCAGACAGTATCACACAGGATAGGATTAGATACACGGCTCAGCAGACAGTATCACACAGGAGAGGATTAGATACACAGCTCAGCAGACAGTATCACACAGGATAGGATTGCATACACGGCTCAGCAGACAGTATCACACAGGATAGGATTAGATACACGGCTCAGCCGACTGTATCACACAGGATAGGATTAGATACACGGCTCAGCAGGCAGTATCACACAGGAGAGGATTAGATACACGGCTCAGCAGACAGTATCACACAGGAGAGGATTAGATACACGGCTCAGCAGACAGTATCACACAGGATAGGATTAGATACACGGCTCAGCAGACAGTATCACACAGGATAGGATTAGATACACGGCTCAGCAGACAGTATCACACAGGATAGGATTAGATACACTGCTCAGCAGACAGTATCACACAGGATGGGATTAGATACACTGCTCAGCAGACAGTATCACACAGGAAGGGATTAGATACACTGCTCAGCAGACAGTATCACACAGGATAGGATTAGATACACGGCTCAGCAGACAGTATCACACAGGAGAGGATTAGATACACGGCTCAGCAGACAGTATCACACAGGAAGGGATTAGATACACTGCTCAGCAGACAGTATCACACAGGATAGGATTAGATACACGGCTCAGCAGACAGTATCACACAGGAGAGGATTAGATACACGGCTCAGCAGACAGTATCACACAGGAGAGGATTAGATACACGGCTCAGCAGACAGTATCACACAGGAAGGGATTAGATACACGGCTCAGCAGACAGTATCGCACAGGATAGGATTAGATACACGGCTCAGCAGACAGTATCACACAGGATAGGATTAGATACACGGCTCAGCAGACAGTATCACACAGGAGAGGATTAGATACATGGCTCAGCAGACAGTATCACACAGGAGAGGATTAGATACAGGGCTCAGCAGACAGTATCACACAGGAGAGGATTAGATACAGGGCTCAGCAGACAGTATCACACAGGATAGGATTAGATACACGGCTCAGCAGACAGTATCACACAGGATAGGATTAGATACACGGCTCAGCAGACAGTATCACACAGGATAGGATTAGATACACGGCTCAGTAGACAGTATCACACAGGATAGGATTAGATACACGGCTCAGCAGACAGTATCACACAGGAGAGGATTAGATACACGGCTCAGCAGACAGTATCACACAGGAGAGGATTAGATACACGGCTCAGCAGACAGTATCACACAGGAAGGGATTAGATATACTGCTCAGCAGACAGTATCACACAGGATAGGATTAGATACACGGCTCAGCAGACAGTATCACACAGGATAGGATTAGATACACTGCTCAGCAGACAGTATCACACAGGATGGGATTAGATACACTGCTCAGCAGACAGTATCACACAGGAAGGGATTAGATACACTGCTCAGCAGACAGTATCACACAGGATGGGATTAGATACACGGCTCAGCAGACAGTATCACACAGGATAGGATTAGATACACGGCTCAGCAGACAGTATCACACAGGAAGGGATTAGATACACTGCTCAGCAGACAGTATCACACAGGATAGGATTAGATACACGGCTCAGAAGACAGTATCACACAGGAAGGGATTAGATACACTGCTCAGCAGACAGTATCACACAGGATAGGATTAGATACACGGCTCAGCAGACAGTATCACACAGGATAGGATTAGATACTCGGCTCAGCAGACAGTATCACACAGGATAGGGTTAGATACACAGCTCAGCAGACAGTATCACACAGGAGAGGATTAGATACACGGCTCAGCAGACAGTATCACACAGGAGAGGATTAGATACACGGCTCAGCAGACAGTATCACACAGGATAGGATTAGATACTCGGCTCAGCAGACAGTATCACACAGGAGAGGATTAGATACACGGCTCAGCAGCCAGTATCACACAGGAGAGGATTAGATACACAGCTCAGCAGACAGTATCACGCAGGAGAGTATTAGATACACTGCTCAGCAGACAGTATCACACAGGAGAGGATTAGATACACGGCTCAGCAGACAGTATCACACAGGAGAGGATTAGATACACGGCTCAGCAGACAGTATCACACAGGATAGGATTAGATACACAGCTCAGCAGACAGTATCACACAGGAGAGGATTAGATACACGGCTCAGCAGACAGTATCACACAGGATAGGATTAGATACACAGCTCAGCAGACAGTATCACACAGGAGAGGATTAGATACACGGCTCAGCAGACAGTATCATACAGGAGAGGATTAGATACACGGCTCAGCAGACAGTATCACACAAGAGAGGATTAGATACACGGCTCAGCCGACAGTATCACACAGGAGAGGATTAGATACACGGCTCAGCAGGCAGTATCACACAGGATAGGATTAGATACACGGCTCAACAGGCAGTATCACACAGGATAGGATTAGATGCACGGCTCAGCAGACAGTATCACACAGGATAGGATTAGATACACGGCTCAGCAGACAGTATCACACAAGAGAGGATTAGATACACAGCTCAGCAGACAGTATCACACAAGAGAGGATCAGATACACGGCTCAGCAGTCAGTATCACACAGGATAGGATTAGATACACGGCTCAGCCGACAGTATCACACAAGAGAGGATCAGATACACGGCTCAGCAGACAGTATCACACAAGAGAGGATCAGATACACGGCTCAGCAGTCAGTATCACACAGGATAGGATTAGATACACGGCTCAGCAGACAGTATCACACAGGAGAGGATTAGATACACGGCTCAGCAGACAGTATCACACAAGAGAGGATTAGATACACGGCTCAGCAGACAGTATCACACAGGATAGGATTAGATACACAGCTCAGCAGTCAGTATCACACAGGAGAGGATTAGATACACGGCTCAGCAGACAGTATCACACAGGATAGGATTAGATACATGGCTCAGCAGACAGTATCCCACAGGAGAGGATTAGATACATGGCTCTGCAGACGGTATCACACAGGAGATGATTAGATACACGGCTCAGCAGACGGTATCACACAGGATAGGATTAGATACACAGCTCAGCAGACAGTATCACACAGGATAGGGTTAGATACACGGCTCAGCAGACAGTATCACACAGGAGAGGATTAGATACACAGCTCAGCAGACAGTATCACACAAGAGAGGATTAGATACACGGCTCAGCAGACAGTATCACACAGGAGAGGATTAGATACACGGCTCAGCAGACAGTATCACACAAGAGAGGATCAGATACACGGCTCAGCAGACAGTATCACACAGGATAGGATTAGATACACGGCTCAGCAGACAGTATCACACAAGAGAGGATCAGATACACGGCTCAGCAGACAGTATCACACAGGATAGGGTTAGATACACGGCTCAGCAGACAGTATCACACAGGATAGGATTAGATACATGGCTCAGCAGACAGTATCACACAGGAGAGGATTAGATACACAGCTCAGCAGACAGTATCACACAAGAGAGGATTAGATACACGGCTCAGCAGACAGTATCACACAGGATAGGATTACATACACGGCTCAGCCGACAGTATCACACAGGATAGGATTAGATACACGGCTCAGCAGGCAGTATCACACAGGAGAGGATTAGATACACGGCTCAGCAGACAGTATCACACAGGAGAGGATTAGATACACAGTGCAGCAGACAGTATCACACAAGAGAGGATTAGATACACGGCTCAGCAGACAGTATCACACAGGAGAGGATTAGATACACAGCTCAGCAGACAGTATCACACAAGAGAGGATTAGATACACGGCTCAGCAGACAGTATCACACAGGATAGGATTAGATACACGGCTCAGCAGACAGTATCACACAGGATAGGATTAGATACACGGCTCAGCCGACAGTATCACACAGGATAGGATTAGATACACGGCTCAGCAGGCAGTATCACACAGGAGAGGATTAGATACACGGCTCAGCAGACAGTATCACACAGGATAGGATTAGATACACGGCTCAGCCGACAGTATCACACAGGATAGGATTAGATACACGGCTCAGCAGGCAGTATCACACAGGAGAGGATTAGATACACGGCTCAGCAGGCAGTATCACACAGGAGAGGATTAGATACACGGATCAGCCGACAGTATCACACAGGATAGGATTAGATACACGGCTCAGCAGGCAGTATCACACAGGAGAGGATTAGATACACGACTCAGCAGACAGTATCACACAGGAAAGGATTAGATACACGGCTCAGCAGACAGTATCACACAGGATAGGATTAGATACACGGCTCAGCAGACAGTATCACACAGGAGAGGATTAGATACACGGCTCAGCAGACAGTATCACACAGGATAGGATTAGATACACGGCTCAGCCGACAGTATCACACAGGAGAGGATTAGATACACAGCTCAGCAGACAGTATCACACAGGATAGGATTAGATACACGGCTCAGCCGACAGTATCACATAGGATAGGATTAGATACACGGCTCAGCCGACAGTATCACACAGGAGAGGATTAGATACACGGCTCAGCAGACAGTATCACACAGGATAGGATTAGATACACGGCTCAGCCGACAGTATCACACAGGAGAGGATTAGATACACGGCTCAGCAGACAGTATCACACAGGAGAGGATTAGATACACGGCTCAGCAGACAGTATCACACAGGAGAGGATTAGATACTCGGCTCAGCAGACAGTATCACACAGGAGAGGATTAGATACACGGCTCAGCAGACAGTATCACACAGGATAGGGTTAGATACACGGCTCAGCAGACAGTATCACACAGGAGAGGATTAGATACACGGCTCAGCAGACAGTATCACACAGGAGAGGATTAGATACACAGCTCAGCAGACAGTATCACACAAGAGAGGATTAGATACACGGCTCAGCAGACAGTATCACACAGGATAGGATTAGATACACAGCTCAGCAGACAGTATCACACAGTACAGGATTAGATACACGGCTCAGCAGACAGTATCACACAGGATAGGATTAGATACACAGCTCAGCCGACAGTATCACACAGGATATGATTAGATACACGGCTCAGCAGACAGTATCACACAGGAGAGGATTAGATACACGGCTCAGCAGACAGTATCACACAGGATCGGATTAGATACACAGCTCAGCAGACAGTATCCCACAGGATAGGATTAGATACACGGCTCAGCAGACAGTATCACACAGGAGAGGATTAGATACACGGCTCAGCAGCCAGTATCACACAGGATGGGATTAGATACACGGCTCAGCAGACAGTATCACACAGGATAGGATTAGATACACGGCTCAGCAGACAGTATCACACAGGATGGGATTAGATACACGGCTCAGCAGACAGTATCACACAGGATAGGATTAGATACACGGCTCAGCAGACAGTATCACACAGGATAGGATTAGATACACGGCTCAGCAGACAGTATCACACAGGATAGGATTAGATACACGGCTCAGCAGACAGTATCACACAGGAGAGGATTAGATACACGGCTCAGCAGACAGTACCACACAGGAGAGGATTAGATACACGGCTCAGCAGACAGTATCACACAGGATAGGGTTAGATACATGGCTCAGCAGACAGTATCACACAGGAGAGGATTAGATACACAGCTCAGCAGACAGTATCACACAAGAGAGGTTTAGATACACGGCTCAGCAGACAGTATCACACAGGAGAGGATTAGATACACGGCTCAGCAGACAGTATCACACAGGATAGGATTAGATACACGGCTCAGCAGACAGTATCACACAGGAGAGGATTAGATACACAGCTCAGCAGACAGTATCACACAAGAGAGGATTAGATACACGGCTCATCAGAGAGTATCACACAAGAGAGGATTAGATACATGGCTCAGCAGACAGTATCACACAGGATAGGATTAGATACACGGCTCAGCAGACAGTATCACACAGGATAGGGTTAGATACACGGCTCAGCAGACAGTATCACACAGGAGAGGATTAGATACACGGCTCAGCAGACAGTATCACACAGGATAGGATTAGATACACGGCTCAGCAGACAGTATCACACAGGAGAGGATTAGATACACAGCTCAGCAGACAGTATCACACAGGATAGGATTAGATACACGGCTCAGCAGACAGTATCACACAGGAGAGGATTAGATACACAGCTCAGCAGACAGTATCACACAGGATAGGATTACATACACGGCTCAGCAGACAGTATCACACAGGAGAGGATTAGATACACGGCTCAGCAGGCAGTATCCCACAGGAGAGGATTAGATACACGGCTCAGCAGACAGTATCACACAGGAGAGGATTAGATACACGGCTCAGCCGACTGTATCACACAGGATAGGATTAGATACACGGCTCAGCAGGCAGAATCACACAGGAGAGGATTAGATACACGGCTCAGCAGACAGTATCACACAGGAGAGGATTAGATACACGGCTCAGCAGACAGTATCACACAGGATAGGATTAGATACACGGCTCAGCAGACAGTATCACACAGGAGAGGATTAGATACACGGCTCAGCAGACAGTATCACACAGGATAGGATTAGATACACGGCTCAGCAGACAGTATCACACAGGATAGGATTAGATACACGGCTCAGCAGACCGTATCACACAGGAGAGGATTAGATACATGGCTCAGCAGACAGTATCACACAGGATAGGATTAGATACACGGCTCAACAGTCAGTATCACACAGGATAGGATTAGATACACGGCTCAGCAGACAGTATCACACAGGATAGGATTAGATACACAGCTCAGCAGACAGTATCACACAGGAGAGGATTAGATACACGGCTCAGCAGACAGTATCACACAGGATAGGATTAGATACACAGCTCAGCAGACAGTATCACACAGGAGCGGATTAGATACACGGCTCAGCAGACAGTATCATACAGGAGAGGATTAGATACATGGCTCAGCAGACAGTATCACACAAGAGAGGATTAGATACACGGCTCAGCCGACAGTATCACACAGGAGAGGATTAGATACACGGCTCAGCAGGCAGTATCACACAGGATAGGATTAGATACACGGCTCAGCAGGCAGTATCACACAGGATAGGATTAGATGCACGGCTCAGCAGACAGTATCACACAGGATAGGATTAGATACACGGCTCAGCAGACAGTATCACACAAGAGAGGATTAGATACACAGCTCAGCAGACAGTATCACACAAGAGAGGATCAGATACACGGCTCAGCAGTCAGTATCACACAGGATAGGATTAGATACACGGCTCAGCCGACAGTATCACACAAGAGAGGATCAGATACACGGCTCAGCAGACAGTATCACACAAGAGAGGATCAGATACACGGCTCAGCAGTCAGTATCACACAGGATAGGATTAGATACACGGCTCAGCAGACAGTATCACACAGGAGAGGATTAGATACACGGCTCAGCAGACAGTATCACACAAGAGAGGATTAGATACACGGCTCAGCAGACAGTATCACACAGGATAGGATTAGATACACAGCTCAGCAGTCAGTATCACACAGGAGAGGATTAGATACACGGCTCAGCAGACAGTATCACACAGGATAGGATTAGATACATGGCTCAGCAGACAGTATCCCACAGGAGAGGATTAGATACATGGCTCTGCAGACGGTATCACACAGGAGATGATTAGATACACGGCTCAGCAGACGGTATCACACAGGATAGGATTAGATACACAGCTCAGCAGACAGTATCACACAGGATAGGGTTAGATACACGGCTCAGCAGACAGTATCACACAGGAGAGGATTAGATACACAGCTCAGCAGACAGTATCACACAAGAGAGGATTAGATACACGGCTCAGCAGACAGTATCACACAGGAGAGGATTAGATACACGGCTCAGCAGACAGTATCACACAAGAGAGGATCAGATACACGGCTCAGCAGACAGTATCACACAGGATAGGATTAGATACACGGCTCAGCAGACAGTATCACACAAGAGAGGATCAGATACACGGCTCAGCAGACAGTATCACACAGGATAGGGTTAGATACACGGCTCAGCAGACAGTATCACACAGGATAGTATTAGATACACGGCTCAGCAGACAGTATCACACAGGAGAGGATTAGATACACAGCTCAGCAGACAGTATCACACAAGAGAGGATTAGATACACGGCTCAGCAGACAGTATCACACAGGATAGGATTAGATACACGGCTCAGCCGACAGTATCACACAGGATAGGATTAGATACACGGCTCAGCAGGCAGTATCACACAGGAGAGGATTAGATACACGGCTCAGCAGACAGTATCACACAGGAGAGGATTAGATACACAGTGCAGCAGACAGTATCACACAAGAGAGGATTAGATACACGGCTCAGCAGACAGTATCACACAGGAGAGGATTAGATACACAGCTCAGCAGACAGTATCACACAAGAGAGGATTAGATACACGGCTCAGCAGACAGTATCACACAGGATAGGATTAGATACACGGCTCAGCAGACAGTATCACACAGGATAGGATTAGATACACGGCTCAGCCGACAGTATCACACAGGATAGGATTAGATACACGGCTCAGCAGGCAGTATCACACAGGAGAGGATTAGATACACGGCTCAGCAGGCAGTATCACACAGGAGAGGATTAGATACACGGATCAGCCGACAGTATCACACAGGATAGGATTAGATACACGGCTCAGCAGGCAGTATCACACAGGAGAGGATTAGATACACGACTCAGCAGACAGTATCACACAGGAAAGGATTAGATACACGGCTCAGCAGACAGTATCACACAGGATAGGATTAGATACACGGCTCAGCAGACAGTATCACACAGGAGAGGATTAGATACACGGCTCAGCAGACAGTATCACACAGGATAGGATTAGATACACGGCTCAGCAGACAGTATCACACAGGAGAGGATTAGATACACGGCTCAGCAGACAGTATCACACAGGAGAGGATTAGATACTCGGCTCAGCAGACAGTATCACACAGGAGAGGATTAGATACACGGCTCAGCAGACAGTATCACACAGGATAGGGTTAGATACACGGCTCAGCAGACAGTATCACACAGGAGAGGATTAGATACACGGCTCAGCAGACAGTATCACACAGGAGAGGATTAGATACACAGCTCAGCAGACAGTATCACACAAGAGAGGATTAGATACACGGTTCAGCAGACAGTATCACACAGGATAGGATTAGATACACAGCTCAGCAGACAGTATCACACAGTACAGGATTAGATACACGGCTCAGCAGACAGTATCACACAGGATAGGATTAGATACACAGCTCAGCCGACAGTATCACACAGGATATGATTAGATACACGGCTCAGCAGACAGTATCACACAGGAGAGGATTAGATACACGGCTCAGCAGACAGTATCACACAGGATCGGATTAGATACACAGCTCAGCAGACAGTATCCCACAGGATAGGATTAGATACACGGCTCAGCAGACAGTATCACACAGGAGAGGATTAGATACACGGCTCAGCAGCCAGTATCACACAGGATGGGATTAGATACACGGCTCAGCAGACAGTATCACACAGGATAGGATTAGATACACGGCTCAGCAGACAGTATCACACAGGATGGGATTAGATACACGGCTCAGCAGACAGTATCACACAGGATAGGATTAGATACACGGCTCAGCAGACAGTATCACACAGGATAGGATTAGATACACGGCTCAGCAGACAGTATCACACAGGATAGGATTAGATACACGGCTCAGCAGACAGTATCACACAGGAGAGGATTAGATACACGGCTCAGCAGACAGTACCACACAGGAGAGGATTAGATACACGGCTCAGCAGACAGTATCACACAGGATAGGGTTAGATACATGGCTCAGCAGACAGTATCACACAGGAGAGGATTAGATACACAGCTCAGCAGACAGTATCACACAAGAGAGGTTTAGATACACGGCTCAGCAGACAGTATCACACAGGAGAGGATTAGATACACGGCTCAGCAGACAGTATCACACAGGATAGGATTAGATACACGGCTCAGCAGACAGTATCACACAGGAGAGGATTAGATACACAGATCAGCAGACAGTATCACACAAGAGAGGATTAGATACACGGCTCAGCAGAGAGTATCACACAAGAGAGGATTAGATACATGGCTCAGCAGACAGTATCACACAGGATAGGATTAGATACACGGCTCAGCAGACAGTATCACACAGGATAGGGTTAGATACACGGCTCAGCAGACAGTATCACACAGGAGAGGATTAGATACACGGCTCAGCAGACAGTATCACACAGGATAGGATTAGATACACGGCTCAGCAGACAGTATCACACAGGAGAGGATTAGATACACAGCTCAGCAGACAGTATCACACAGGATAGGATTAGATACACGGTTCAGCAGACAGTATCACACAGGAGAGGATTAGATACACAGCTCAGCAGACAGTATCACACAGGATAGGATTACATACACGGCTCAGCAGACAGTATCACACAGGAGAGGATTAGATACACGGCTCAGCAGGCAGTATCCCACAGGAGAGGATTAGATACACGGCTCAGCAGACAGTATCACACAGGAGAGGATTAGATACACGGCTCAGCCGACTGTATCACACAGGATAGGATTAGATACACGACTCAGCAGGCAGTATCACACAGGAGAGGATTAGATACACGGCTCAGCAGACAGTATCACACAGGAGAGGATTAGATACACGGCTCAGCAGACAGTATCACACAGGATAGGATTAGATACACGGCTCAGCAGACAGTATCACACAGGAGAGGATTAGATACACGGCTCAGCAGACAGTATCACACAGGATAGGATTAGATACACGGCTCAGCAGACAGTATCACACAGGATAGGATTAGATACACGGCTCAGCAGACCGTATCACACAGGAGAGGATTAGATACATGGCTCAGCAGACAGTATCACACAGGATAGGATTAGATACACGGCTCAACAGTCAGTATCACACAGGATAGGATTAGATACACGGCTCAGTAGACAGTATCACACAGGATAGGATTAGATACACGGCTCAGCAGACAGTATCACACAGGATAGGATTAGATACACGGCTCAGCAGACAGTATCACACAGGATAGGATTAGATACACGGCTCAGCAGACAGTATCACACAGGATAGGATTAGATACACGGCTCAGTAGACAGTATCACACAGGATAGGATTAGATACACGGCTCAGCAGACGGTATCACACAGGAGAGGATTAGATACACGGCTCAGCAGACAGTATCACACAGGAGAGGATTAGATACACGGCTCAGTAGACAGTATCACACAGGATAGGATTAGATACACGGCTCAGCAGACAGTATCACACAGGATAGGATTAGATACACGGCTCAGTAGACAGTATCACACAGGATAGGATTAGATACACGGCTCAGCAGACGGTATCACACAGGAGAGGATTAGATACACGGCTCAGCAGACAGTATCACACAGGAGAGGATTAGATACACGGCTCAGCAGACAGTATCACACAGGATAGGATTAGATACTCGGCTCAGCAGACAGTATCACACAGGAGAGGATTAGATACACGGCTCAGCAGACAGTATCACACAGGATAGGATTAGATACTCGGCTCAGCAGACAGTATCACACAGGAGAGGATTAGATACACGGCTCAGCAGACAGTATCACACAGGATAGGGTTAGATACACGGCTCAGCAGACAGTATCACACAGGATAGGATTAGATACACGGCTCAGCAGACAGTATCACACAGGAGAGGATTAGATACTCGGCTCAGCAGACAGTATCACACAGGAGAGGATTAGATACACGGCTCAGCAGGCAGTATCACACAGGATAGGGTTAGATACACGGCTCAGCAGACAGTATCACACAGGATAGGATTAGATACTCGGCTCAGCAGACAGTATCACACAGTACAGGATTACATACACGGCTCAGCAGACAGTATCACACAGGATAGGATTAGATACACGGCTCAGCAGGCAGTATCACACAGGAGAGGATTAGATACACGGCTCAGCAGACAGTATCACACAAGAGAGGATTAGATACACGGCTCAGCAGACAGTATCACACAGGATAGGATTAGATACACAGCTCAGCAGTCAGTATCACACAGGAGAGGATTAGATACACGGCTCAGCAGGCAGTATCACACAGGATATGATTAGATACACGGCTCAGCAGACAGTATCACACAGGATCGGATTAGATACATGGCTCAGAAGACAGGATAGGATTAGATACACGGCTCAGCAGACGGTATCACACATGATAGGATTAGATACACGGCTCAGCAGACAGTATCACACAGGAGAGGATTAGATACGCGGCTCAGCAGACAGTATCACACAGGAGAGGATTAGATACATGGCTCAGCAGACAGTATCACACAGGATAGGATCAGATACACGGCTCAGCAGACAGTATCACACAGGATAGGGTTAGATACACGGCTCAGCAGACAGTATCACACAGGAGAGGATTAGATACACAGCTCAGCCGACAGTATCACACAAGAGAGGATTAGATACACGGCTCAGCAGACAGTATCACACAGGAGAGGATTAGATACACGGCTCAGCAGACAGTATCACACAAGAGAGGATTAGATACACAGCTCAGCAGACAGTATCACACAAGAGAGGATCAGATACATGGCTCAGCAGTCAGTATCACACAGGATAGGATTAGATACACGGCTCAGCCGACAGTATCACACAAGAGAGGATCAGATACACGGCTCAGCAGTCAGTATCACACAGGATAGGATTAGATACACGGCTCAGCCGACAGTATCACACAAGAGAGGATCAGATACACGGCTCAGCAGTCAGTATCACACAGGATAGGATTAGATACACGGCTCAGCAGACAGTATCACACAGGAGAGGATTAGATACACAGCTCAGCAGACAGTATCACACAAGAGAGGTTTAGATACACGGCTCAGCAGGCAGTATCACACAGGATAGGATTAGATACACAGCTCAGCAGACAGTATCACACAGTACAGGATTAGATACACGGCTCAGCAGACAGTATCACACAGGATAGGATTAGATACACAGCTCAGCCGACAGTATCACACAGGATATGATTAGATACACGGCTCAGCAGACAGTATCACACAGGGAGGATTAGATACACGGCTCAGCAGACAGTATCACACAGGATCGGATTAGATACACAGCTCAGCAGACAGTATCCCACAGGATAGGATTAGATACACGGCTCAGCAGACAGTATCACACAGGAGAGGATTAGATACACGGCTCAGCAGCCAGTATCACACAGGATGGGATTAGATACACGGCTCAGCAGACAGTATCACACAGGATAGGATTAGATACACGGCTCAGCAGACAGTATCACACAGGATAGGATTAGATACACGGCTCAGCAGACAGTATCACACAGGATAGGATTAGATACACGGCTCAGCAGACAGTATCACACAGGATAGGATTAGATACACGGCTCAGCAGACAGTATCACACAGGATAGGATTAGATACACGGCTCAGCAGACAGTATCACACAGGAGAGGATTAGATACACGGCTCAGCAGACAGTACCACACAGGAGAGGATTAGATACACGGCTCAGCAGACGGTATCACACAGGATAGGGTTAGATACATGGCTCAGCAGACAGTATCACACAGGAGAGGATTAGATACACAGCTCAGCAGACAGTATCACACAAGAGAGGTTTAGATACACGGCTCAGCAGACAGTATCACACAGGAGAGGATTAGATACACGGCTCAGCAGACAGTATCACACAGGATAGGATTAGATACACGGCTCAGCAGACAGTATCACACAGGAGAGGATTAGATACACAGCTCAGCAGACAGTATCACACAAGAGAGGATTAGATACACGGCTCAGCAGAGAGTATCACACAAGAGAGGATTAGATACATGGCTCAGCCGACAGTATCACACAGGATAGGGTTAGATACACGGCTCAGCAGACAGTATCACACAGGATAGGGTTAGATACACGGCTCAGCAGACAGTATCACACAGGAGAGGATTAGATACACGGCTCAGCAGACAGTATCACACAGGATAGGATTAGATACACGGCTCAGCAGACAGTATCACACAGGAGAGGATTAGATACACAGCTCAGCAGACAGTATCACACAGGATAGGATTAGATACACGGCTCAGCAGACAGTATCACACAGGAGAGGATTAGATACACAGCTCAGCAGACAGTATCACACAGGATAGGATTACATACACGGCTCAGCAGACAGTATCACACAGGAGAGGATTAGATACACGGCTCAGCAGGCAGTATCCCACAGGAGAGGATTAGATACACGGCTCAGCAGACAGTATCACACAGGAGAGGATTAGATACACGGCTCAGCCGACTGTATCACACAGGATAGGATTAGATACACGGCTCAGCAGGCAGTATCACACAGGAGAGGATTAGATACACGGCTCAGCAGACAGTATCACACAGGAGAGGATTAGATACACGGCTCAGCAGACAGTATCACACAGGATAGGATTAGATACACGGCTCAGCAGACAGTATCACACAGGAGAGGATTAGATACACGGCTCAGCAGACAGTATCACACAGGATAGGATTAGATACACGGCTCAGCAGACAGTATCACACAGGATAGGATTAGATACACGGCTCAGCAGACCGTATCACACAGGAGAGGATTAGATACATGGCTCAGCAGACAGTATCACACAGAAGAGGATTAGATACACGGCTCAGTAGACAGTATCACACAGGATAGGATTAGATACACGGCTCAACAGTCAGTATCACACAGGATAGGATTAGATACACGGCTCAGTAGACAGTATCACACAGGATAGGATTAGATACACGGCTCAGCAGACAGTATCACACAGGATAGGATTAGATACACGGCTCAGCAGACAGTATCACACAGGATAGGATTAGATACACGGCTCAGCAGACAGTATCACACAGGATAGGATTAGATACACGGCTCAGTAGACAGTATCACACAGGATAGGATTAGATACACGGCTCAGCAGACGGTATCACACAGGAGAGGATTAGATACACGGCTCAGCAGACAGTATCACACAGGAGAGGATTAGATACACGGCTCAGTAGACAGTATCACACAGGATAGGATTAGATACACGGCTCAGCAGACAGTATCACACAGGATAGGATTAGATACACGGCTCAGTAGACAGTATCACACAGGATAGGATTAGATACACGGCTCAGCAGACGGTATCACACAGGAGAGGATTAGATACACGGCTCAGCAGACAGTATCACACAGGAGAGGATTAGATACACGGCTCAGCAGACAGTATCACACAGGATAGGATTAGATACTCGGCTCAGCAGACAGTATCACACAGGAGAGGATTAGATACACGGCTCAGCAGACAGTATCACACAGGATAGGATTAGATACTCGGCTCAGCAGACAGTATCACACAGGAGAGGATTAGATACACGGCTCAGCAGACAGTATCACACAGGATAGGGTTAGATACACGGCTCAGCAGACAGTATCACACAGGAGAGGATTAGATACTCGGCTCAGCAGACAGTATCACAAAGGAGAGGATTAGATACACGGCTCAGCAGGCAGTATCACACAGGATAGGGTTAGATACACGGCTCAGCAGACAGTATCACACAGGATAGGATTAGATACTCGGCTCAGCAGACAGTATCACACAGGAGAGGATTAGATACACGGCTCAGCAGACAGTATCACACAGGATAGGGTTAGATACACGGCTCAGCAGACAGTATCACACAGGAGAGGATTAGATACACGGCTCAGCAGACAGTATCACACAGGAGAGGATTAGATACACAGCTCAGCAGACAGTATCACACAAGAGAGGATTAGATACACGGCTCAGCAGGCAGTATCACACAGGATAGGATTAGATACACAGCTCAGCAGACAGTATCACACAGTACAGGATTAGATACACGGCTCAGCAGACAGTATCACACAGGATAGGATTAGATACACGGCTCAGCAGGCAGTATCACACAGGAGAGGATTAGATACACGGCTCAGCAGACAGTATCACACAAGAGAGGATTAGATACACGGCTCAGCAGACAGTATCACACAGGATAGGATTAGATACACAGCTCAGCAGACAGTATCACACAGGAGAGGATTAGATACACGGCTCAGCAGGCAGTATCACACAGGATATGATTAGATACACGGCTCAGCAGACAGTATCACACAGGAGAGGATTAGATACACGGCTCAGCAGGCAGTATCACACAGGATAGGATTAGATACACGGCTCAGCAGGCAGTATCACACAGGATATGATTAGATACACGGCTCAGCAGACAGTATCACACAGGAGAGGATTAGATACACGGCTCAGCAGGCAGTATCACACAGGATAGGATTAGATACACGGCTCAGCAGGCAGTATCACACAGGATATGATTAGATACACGGCTCAGCAGACAGTATCACACAGGATCGGATTAGATACATGGCTCAGAAGACAGGATAGGATTAGATACACGGCTCAGCAGACGGTATCACACATGATAGGATTAGATACACGGCTCAGCAGACATTATCACACAGGAGAGGATTAGATACGCGGCTCAGCAGACAGTATCACACAGGAGAGGATTAGATACATGGCTCAGCAGACAGTATCACACAGGATAGGATCAGATACACGGCTCAGCAGACAGTATCACACAGGATAGGGTTAGATACACGGCTCAGCAGACAGTATCACACAGGAGAGGATTAGATACACAGCTCAGCCGACAGTATCACACAAGAGAGGATTAGATACACGGCTCAGCAGACAGTATCACACAGGAGAGGATTAGATACACGGCTCAGCAGACAGTATCACACAAGAGAGGATTAGATACACAGCTCAGCAGTCAGTATCACACAGGATAGGATTAGATACACGGCTCAGCCGACAGTATCACACAAGAGAGGATCAGATACACAGCTCAGCAGTCAGTATCACACAGGATAGGATTAGATACACGGCTCAGCCGACAGTATCACACAGGATATGATTAGATACACGGCTCAGCAGGCAGTATCACACAGGAGAGGATTAGATACACGGCTCAGCAGACAGTATCACACAAGAGAGGATTAGATACACGGCTCAGCAGACAGTATCACACAGGATAGGATTAGATACACAGCTCAGCAGTCAGTATCACACAGGAGAGGATTAGATACACGGCTCAGCAGGCAGTATCACACAGGATAGGATTAGATACACAGCTCAGCAGACAGTATCACACAGGATAGGATTAGATACATGGCTCAGCAGACAGTATCCCACAGGAGAGGATTAGATACATGGCTCTGCAGACGGTATCACACAGGAGATGATTAGATACACGGCTCAGCAGACGGTATCACACAGGATAGGGTTAGATACACGGCTCAGCAGACAGTATCACACAGGAGAGGATTAGATACACAGCTCAGCAGACAGTATCACACAAGAGAGGATTAGATACACGGCTCAGCAGACAGTATCACACAGGAGAGGATTAGATACACGGCTCAGCAGACAGTATCACACAAGAGAGGATCAGATACACGGCTCAGCAGACAGTATCACACAGGATAGGATTAGATACACGGCTCAGCAGACAGTATCACACAAGAGAGGATCAGATACACGGCTCAGCAGACAGTATCACACAGGATAGGATTAGATACACGGCTCAGCAGACAGTATCACACAGGATAGGGTTAGATACACGGCTCAGCAGACAGTATCACACAGGATAGGATTAGATACACGGCTCAGCAGACAGTATCACACAGGATAGGATTAGATACACGGCTCAGCAGACAGTATCACACAGGATAGGGTTAGATACACGGCTCAGCAGACAGTATCACACAGGATAGGATTAGATACACGGCTCAGCAGACAGTATCACACAGGAGAGGATTAGATACACAGCTCAGCAGACAGTATCACACAGGATAGGATTAGATACACGGCTCAGCAGACAGTATCACACAGGAGAGGATTAGATACACGGCTCAGCCGACAGTATCACACAGGATAGGATTAGATACACGGCTCAGCAGGCAGTATCACACAGGAGAGGATTAGATACACGGCTCAGCAGACAGTATCACACAGGAGAGGATTAGATACACAGCTCAGCAGACAGTATCACACAGGAAAGGATTAGATACACGGCTCAGCAGACAGTATCACACAGGATAGTATTAGATACACGGCTCAGCAGACAGTATCACACAGGAGAGGATTAGATACACGGCTCAGCAGACAGTATCACACAGGATAGGATTAGATACACAGCTCAGCAGACAGTATCACACAGGAAAGGATTAGATACACAGCTCAGCAGACAGTATCACACAGGATAGTATTAGATACACGGCTCAGCAGACAGTATCACACAGGAGAGGATTAGATACATGGCTCAGCAGACAGTATCACACAGGAGAGGATTAGATACTCGGCTCAGCAGACAGTATCACACAGGAGAGGATTAGATACACGGCTCAGCAGACAGTATCACACAGGATAGGGTTAGATACACGGCTCAGCAGACAGTATCACACAGGAGAGGATTAGATACACGGCTCAGCAGACAGTATCACACTGGAGAGGATTAGATACACAGCTCAGCAGACAGTATCACACAAGAGAGGATTAGATACACGACTCAGCAGACAGTATCACACAGGAGAGGATTAGATACACGGCTCAGCAGGCAGTATCACACAGGATAGGATTAGATACACAGCTCAGCAGACAGTATCACACAGTACAGGATTAGATACACGGCTCAGCAGACAGTATCACACAGGATAGGATTAGATACACAGCTCAGCAGACAGTATCACACAGTACAGGATTAGATACACGGCTCAGCAGACAGTATCACACAGGATAGGATTAGATACACAGCTCAGCCGACAGTATCACACAGGATATGATTAGATACACGGCTCAGCAGACAGTATCACACAGGAGAGGATTAGATACACGGCTCAGCAGACAGTATCCCACAGGATAGGATTAGATACACGGCTCAGCAGACAGTATCACACAGGAGAGGATTAGATACACGGCTCAGCAGCCAGTATCACACAGGATGGGATTAGATACACGGCTCAGCAGACAGTATCACACAGGATAGGATTAGATACACGGCTCAGCAGACAGTATCACACAGGATGGGATTAGATACACGGCTCAGCAGACAGTATCACACAGGATAGGATTAGATACACGGCTCAGCAGACAGTATCACACAGGATAGGATTAGATACACGGCTCAGCAGACAGTATCACACAGGAGAGGATTAGATACACGGCTCAGCAGACAGTACCACACAGGAGAGGATTAGATACACGGCTCAGCAGACGGTATCACACAGGATAGGGTTAGATACATGGCTCAGCAGACAGTATCACACAGGAGAGGATTAGATACACAGCTCAGCAGACAGTATCACACAAGAGAGGTTTAGATACACGGCTCAGCAGAGAGTATCACACAGGATAGGTTTAGATACACGGCTCAGCAGACAGTATCACACAGGAGAGGATTAGATACACAGCTCAGCAGACAGTATCACACAAGAGAGGATTAGATACACGGCTCAGCAGAGAGTATCACACAAGAGAGGATTAGATACATGGCTCAGCAGACAGTATCACACAGGATAGGATTAGATACACGGCTCAGCAGACAGTATCACACAGGATAGGGTTAGATACACGGCTCAGCAGACAGTATCACACAGGAGAGGATTAGATACACGGCTCAGCAGACAGTATCACACAGGATAGGATTAGATACACGGCTCAGCAGACAGTATCACACAGGATAGGATTAGATACACGGCTCAGCAGACAGTATCACACAGGAGAGGATTAGATACACAGCTCAGCAGACAGTATCACACAGGAGAGGATTAGATACACGGCTCAGCAGGCAGTATCACACAGGATAGGATTAGATACACGGCTCAGCCGACTGTATCACACAGGATAGGATTAGATACACGGCTCAGCAGGCAGTATCACACAGGAGAGGATTAGATACACGGCTCAGCAGACAGTATCACACAGGAGAGGATTAGATACACGGCTCAGCAGACAGTATCACACAGGAGAGGATTAGATACACGGCTCAGCAGACAGTATCACACAGGATAGGATTAGATACACAGCTCAGCAGTCAGTATCACACAGGAGAGGATTAGATACACGGCTCAGCAGACAGTATCACACAGGATAGGATTAGATACACGGCTCAGCCGACTGTATCACACAGGATAGGATTAGATACACGGCTCAGCAGGCAGTATCACACAGGAGAGGATTAGATACACGGCTCAGCAGACAGTATCACACAGGAGAGGATTAGATACACGGCTCAGCAGACAGTATCACACAGGAGAGGATTAGATACACGGCTCAGCAGACAGTATCACACAGGATAGGATTAGATACACAGCTCAGCAGTCAGTATCACACAGGAGAGGATTAGATACACGGCTCAGCAGGCAGTATCACACAGGATAGGATTAGATACACAGCTCAGCAGACAGTATCACACAGGATAGGATTAGATACATGGCTCAGCAGACAGTATCACACAGGATAGGATTAGATACACAGCTCAGCAGACAGTATCACACAGGATAGGATTAGATACACAGCTCAGCAGTCAGTATCACACAGGAGAGGATTAGATACACGGCTCAGCAGGCAGTATCACACAGGATAGGATTAGATACACAGCTCAGCAGACAGTATCACACAGGATAGGATTAGATACATGGCTCAGCAGACAGTATCCCACAGGAGAGGATTAGATACATGGCTCAGCAGACAGTATCACACAGGAGATGATTAGATACACGGCTCAGCAGACGGTATCACACAGGATAGGGTTAGATACACGGCTCAGCAGACAGTATCACACAGGAGAGGATTAGATACACAGCTCAGCAGACAGTATCACACAAGAGAGGATTAGATACACGGCTCAGCAGACGGTATCACACAGGATAGGGTTAGATACACGGCTCAGCAGACAGTATCACACAGGAGAGGATTAGATACACAGCTCAGCAGACAGTATCACACAAGAGAGGATTAGATACACGGCTCAGCAGACAGTATCACACAGGAGAGGATTAGATACACAGCTCAGCAGACAGTATCACACAGGAGAGGATTAGATACACAGCTCAGCAGACAGTATCACACAAGATAGGATTAGATACACGGCTCAGCAGACAGTATCACACAGGATAGGATTAGATACACGGCTCAGCAGACAGTATCACACAGGAGAGGATTAGATACACAGCTCAGCAGACAGTATCACACAAGAGAGGATTAGATACATGGCTCAGCAGACAGTATCACACAGGATAGGATTAGATACACGGCTCAGCAGACAGTATCACACAGGATAGGATTAGATACACGGCTCAGCCGACAGTATCACACAGGATAGGATTAGATACACGGCTCAGCAGACAGTATCACACAGGAGAGGATTAGATACACAGCTCAGCAGACAGTATCACACAGGAAAGGATTAGATACACGGCTCAGCAGACAGTATCACACAGGATAGGATTAGATACACGGCTCAGCAGACAGTATCACACAGGAGAGGATTAGAAACACGGCTCAGCAGACAGTATCACACAGGAGAGGATTAGATACACGGCTCAGCAGACAGTATCACACAGGATAGGATTAGATACACGGCTCAGCAGACGGTATCACACAGGAGAGGATTAGATACACGGCTCAGCAGACAGTATCACACAGGAGAGGATTAGATACTCGGCTCAGCAGACAGTATCACACAGGATAGGATTAGATACACAGCTCAGCCGACAGTATCACACAGGATATGATTAGATACACGGCTCAGCAGACAGTATCACACAGGAGAGGATTAGATACACGGCTCAGCAGACAGTATCCCACAGGATAGGATTAGATACACGGCTCAGCAGACAGTATCACACAGGAGAGGATTAGATACACGGCTCAGCAGCCAGTATCACACAGGATGGGATTAGATACACGGCTCAGCAGACAGTATCACACAGGATAGGATTAGATACACGGCTCAGCAGACAGTATCACAAAGGATGGGATTAGATACACGGCTCAGCAGACAGTATCACACAGGATAGGATTAGATACACGGCTCAGCAGACAGTATCACACAGGATAGGATTAGATACACGGCTCAGCAGACAGTATCACACAGGATAGGATTAGATACACGGCTCAGCAGACAGTACCACACAGGAGAGGATTAGATACACGGCTCAGCAGACGGTATCACACAGGATAGGGTTAGATACACGGCTCAGCAGACAGTATCACACAGGAGAGGATTAGATACACAGCTCAGCAGAAAGTATCACACAAGAGAGGTTTAGATACACGGCTCAGCAGACAGTATCACACAGGAGAGGATTAGATACACGGCTCAGCAGACAGTATCACACAGGATAGGGTTAGATACACAGCTCAGCAGACAGTATCCCACAGGATAGGATTAGATACACGGCTCAGCAGACAGTATCACACAGGATAGGATTAGATACACGGCTCAGCAGACAGTATCACACAAGAGAGGATTAGATACACGGCTCAGCAGACAGTATCACACAGGATAGGATTAGATACACGGCTCAGCAGACAGTATCACACAGGATAGGATTAGATACACGGCTCAGCAGACAGTATCACACAGGATAGGATTAGATACACGGCTCAGCAGACAGTACCACACAGGAGAGGATTAGATACACGGCTCAGCAGACGGTATCACACAGGATAGGGTTAGATACACCGCTCAGCAGACAGTATCACACAGGAGAGGATTAGATACACAGCTCAGCAGACAGTATCACACAAGAGAGGTTTAGATACACGGCTCAGCAGACAGTATCACACAGGAGAGGATTAGATACACGGCTCAGCAGACAGTATCACACAGGATAGGGTTAGATACACGGCTCAGCAGACAGTATCACACAGGAGAGGATTAGATACACAGCTCAGCAGACAGTATCACACAAGAGAGGATTAGATACACGGCTCAGCAGACAGTATCACACAAGAGAGGATTAAATACATGGCTCAGCAGACAGTATCACACAGGATAGGATTAGATACACGGCTCAGCAGACAGTATCACACAGGATAGGGTTAGATACACGGCTCAGCAGACAGTATCACACAGGAGAGGATTAGATACACGGCTCAGCAGACAGTATCACACAGGATGGGATTAGATACACGGCTCAGCAGACAGTATCACACAGGATAGGATTAGATACACGCCTCAGCAGACAGTATCACACAGGAGAGGATTAGATACACAGCTCAGCAGACAGTATCACACAGGATAGGATTAGATACACGGCTCAGCATACAGTATCACACAGGATAGGATTAGATACACGGCTCAGCCGACTGTATCACACAGGATAGGATTAGATACACGGCTCAGCAGGCAGTATCACACAGGAGAGGATTAGATACACGGCTCAGCAGACAGTATCACACAAGAGAGGATTAGATACACGGCTCAGCAGACAGTATCACACAGGAGAGGATTAGATACACGGCTCAGCAGACAGTATCACACAGGATAGGATTAGATACACGGCTCAGCAGACAGTATCACACAGGATAGGATTAGATACACGGCTCAGCAGACAGTATCACACAGGATAGGATTAGATACACTGCTCAGCAGACAGTATCACACAGGATGGGATTAGATACACTGCTCAGCAGACAGTATCACACAGGAAGGGATTAGATACACTGCTCAGCAGACAGTATCACACAGGATAGGATTAGATACACGGCTCAGCAGACAGTATCACACAGGAAGGGATTAGATACACTGCTCAGCAGACAGTATCACACAGGATAGGATTAGATACACGGCTCAGCAGACAGTATCACACAGGAGAGGATTAGATACACGGCTCAGCAGACAGTATCACACAGGAGAGGATTAGATACACGGCTCAGCAGACAGTATCACACAGGAAGGGATTAGATACACTGCTCAGCAGACAGTATCACACAGTATAGGATTAGATACACGGCTCAGCAGACAGTATCACACAGGAGAGGATTAGATACACGGCTCAGCAGACAGTATCGCACAGGATAGGATTAGATACACGGCTCAGCAGACAGTATCACACAGGATAGGATTAGATACACGGCTCAGCAGACAGTATCACACAGGAGAGGATTAGATACACGGCTCAGCAGACAGTATCACACAGGAGAGGATTAGATACAGGGCTCAGCAGACAGTATCACACAGGATAGGATTAGATACACAGCTCAGCAGACAGTATCACACAGGATAGGATTAGATACACGGCTCAGCAGACAGTATCACACAGGATAGGATTAGATACACGGCTCAGCAGACAGTATCACACAGGATAGGATTAGATACATGGCTCAGCAGACAGTATCACACAGGAGAGGATTAGATACACGGCTCAGCAGACGGTATCACACAGGAGAGGATTAGATACACGGCTCAGCAGACAGTATCACACAGGAGAGGATTAGATACACGGCTCAGCAGACAGTATCACACAGGAAGGGATTAGATATACTGCTCAGCAGACAGTATCACACAGGATAGGATTAGATACACGGCTCAGCAGACAGTATCACACAGGATAGGATTAGATACACTGCTCAGCAGACAGTATCACACAGGATGGGATTAGATACACTGCTCAGCAGACAGTATCACACAGGAGAGGATTAGATACACGGCTCAGCAGACAGTATCACACAGGAGAGGATTAGATACACGGCTCAGCAGACAGTATCACACAGGAAGGGATTAGATACACTGCTCAGCAGACAGTATCACACAGGATAGGATTAGATACACGGCTCAGCAGACAGTATCACACAGGAAGGGATTAGATACACTGCTCAGCAGACAGTATCACACAGGATAGGATTAGATACACGGCTCAGAAGACCGTATCACACAGGAGAGGATTAGATACACGGCTCAGCAGACAGTATCACACAGGAGAGGATTAGATACACGGCTCAGCAGACAGTATCACACAGGAGAGGATTAGATACACGGCTCAGCAGACAGTATCACACAGGAGAGGATTAGATACACGGCTCAGCAGACAGTATCACACAGGATAGGATTAGATACTCGGCTCAGCAGACAGTATCACACAGGAGAGGATTAGATACACGGCTCAGCAGTCAGTATCACACAGGAGAGGATTAGATACACGGCTCAGCAGACAGTATCACACAGGAGAGGATTAGATACACGGCTCAGCAGACAGTATCACACAGGATAGGATTAGATACACGGCTCAGCAGACAGTATCACACAGGATAGGATTAGATACTCGGCTCAGCAGACAGTATCACACAGGAGAGGATTAGATACACGGCTCAGCAGTCAGTATCACACAGGAGAGGATTAGATACACGGCTCAGCAGACAGTATCACACAGGATAGGATTAGATACATGGCTCAGCAGACAGTATCACACAGGATAGGGTTAGATACACAGCTCAGCAGACAGTATCACACAGGAGAGGATTAGATACACGACTCAGCAGACATTATCACACAGGAGAGGATTAGATACACGGCTCAGCAGGCAGTATCACACAGGATAGGATTAGATACACGGCTCAGCAGACAGTATCACACAGGATAGGATTAGATACACGGCTCAGCAGACAGTATCACACAGGATAGGATTAGATACACAGCTCAGCAGACAGTATCACACAGGAGAGGATTAGATACACTGCTCAGCAGACAGTATCACACAGGAGAGGATTAGATACACGGCTCAGCAGACAGTATCACACAGGAGAGGATTAGATACACGGCTCAGCAGACAGTATCACACAGGAGAGGATTAGATACACGGCTCAGCAGACAGTATCACACAGGATAGGATTAGATACACAGCTCAGCAGACAGTATCACACAGGAGAGGATTAGATACACGGCTCAGCAGACAGTATCACACAGGAGAGGATTAGATACACGGCTCAGCAGACAGTATCACACAGGATAGGATTAGATACACAGCTCAGCAGACAGTATCACACAGGAGAGGATTAGATACACGACTCAGCAGGCAGTATCACACAGGATAGGGTTAGATACACGGTTCAGCAGACGGTATCACACAGGAGAGGATTAGATACACGGCTCAGCAGACAGTATCACACAGGATAGGATTAGATACACGGCTCAGCAGACAGTATCACACAGGATAGGATTAGATACACGGCTCAGCCGACAGTATCACACAGGATAGGATTAGATACACGGCTCAGCAGGCAGTATCACACAGGAGAGGATTAGATACACGGCTCAGCAGACAGTATCACACAGGAGAGGATTAGATACACAGCTCAGCAGACAGTATCACACAGGATAGGATTAGATACACGGCTCAGCAGACAGTATCACACAGGATAGGATTAGATACACGGCTCAGCAGACAGTATCACACAGGAGAGGATTAGATACACAGCTCAGCAGACAGTATCACACAGGAAAGGATTAGATACACGGCTCAGCAGACAGTATCACACAGGATAGGATTAGATACACGGCTCAGCAGACAGTATCACACAGGAGAGGATTAGATACACGGCTCAGCAGACAGTATCACACAGGATAGGATTAGATACACGGCTCAGCAGACGGTATCACACAGGAGAGGATTAGATACACGGCTCAGCAGACAGTATCACACAGGAGAGGATTAGATACTCGGCTCAGCAGACAGTATCACACAGTTGAGGATTAGATACACGGCTCAGCAGACAGTATCACACAGGATAGGGTTAGATACACGGCTCAGCAGACAGTATCACACAGGAGAGGATTAGATACACAGCTCAGCAGACAGTATCACACAAGAGAGGATTAGATACACGGCTCAGCAGGCAGTATCACACAGGATAGGATTAGATACACAGCTCAGCAGACAGTATCACACAGTACAGGATTAGATACACGGCTCAGCAGACAGTATCACACAGGATAGGATTAGATACACAGCTCAGCCGACAGTATCACACAGGATATGATTAGATACACGGCTCAGCAGACAGTATCACACAGGAGAGGATTAGATACACGGCTCAGCAGACAGTATCACACAGGATCGGATTAGATACACAGCTCAGCAGACAGTATCCCACAGGATAGGATTAGATACACGGCTCAGCAGACAGTATCCCACAGGATAGGATTAGATACACGGCTCAGCAGACAGTATCACACAGGAGAGGATTAGATACACGGCTCAGCAGCCAGTATCACACAGGATGGGATTAGATACACAGCTCAGCAGACAGTATCACACAGGATAGGATTAGATACACGGCTCAGCAGACAGTATCACACAGGATGGGATTAGATACACGGCTCAGCAGACAGTATCACACAGGATAGGGTTAGATACACGGCTCAGCAGACAGTATCACACAGGAGAGGATTAGATACACAGCTCAGCAGACAGTATCACACAAGAGAGGTTTAGATACACGGCTCAGCAGACAGTATCACACAGGAGAGGATTAGATACACGGCTCAGCAGACAGTATCACACAGGATAGGGTTAGATACACGGCTCAGCAGACAGTATCACACAGGAGAGGATTAGATACACAGCTCAGCAGACAGTATCACACAAGAGAGGATTAGATACACGGCTCAGCAGACAGTATCACACAAGAGAGGATTAGATACATGGCTCAGCAGACAGTATCACACAGGATAGGATTAGATACACGGCTCAGCAGACAGTATCACACAGGATAGGGTTAGATACACGGCTCAGCAGACAGTATCACACAGGAGAGGATTAGATACACGGCTCAGCAGACAGTATCACACAGGATAGGATTAGATACACGGCTCAGCAGACAGTATCACACAGGAGAGGATTAGATACACGGCTCAGCAGACAGTATCACACAGGATGGGATTAGATACACGGCTCAGCAGACAGTATCACACAGGATAGGATTAGATACACGGCTCAGGAGACAGTATCACACAGGAGAGGATTAGATACACAGCTCAGCAGACAGTATCACACAGGATAGGATTAGATACACGGCTCAGCATACAGTATCACACAGGATAGGATTAGATACACGGCTCAGCCGACTGTATCACACAGGAGAGGATTAGATACACGGCTCAGCAGGCAGTATCACACAGGAGAGGATTAGATACAATGCTCAGCAGACAGTATCACACAGGATAGGATTAGATACAATGCTCAGCAGACAGTATCACACAGGATAGGATTAGATACACGGCTCAGCAGGCAGTATCACACAGGAGAGGATTAGATACACGGCTCAGCAGACAGTATCACACAAGAGAGGATTAGATACACGGCTCAGCAGACAGTATCACACAGGAGAGGATTAGATACACGGCTCAGCAGACAGTATCACACAGGATAGGATTAGATACACGGCTCAGCAGACAGTATCACACAGGATAGGATTAGATACACGGCTCAGCAGACAGTATCACACAGGATAGGATTAGATACACTGCTCAGCAGACAGTATCACACAGGATGGGATTAGATACACTGCTCAGCAGACAGTATCACACAGGAAGGGATTAGATACACTGCTCAGCAGACAGTATCACACAGGATAGGATTAGATACACGGCTCAGCAGACAGTATCACACAGGAGAGGATTAGATACACGGCTCAGCAGACAGTATCACACAGGAAGGGATTAGATACACTGCTCAGCAGACAGTATCACACAGGATAGGATTAGATACACGGCTCAGCAGACAGTATCACACAGGAGAGGATTAGATACACGGCTCAGCAGACAGTATCACACAGGAGAGGATTAGATACACGGCTCAGCAGACAGTATCACACAGGAAGGGATTAGATACACTGCTCAGCAGACAGTATCACACAGTATAGGATTAGATACACGGCTCAGCAGACAGTATCACACAGGAGAGGATTAGATACACGGCTCAGCAGACAGTATCGCACAGGATAGGATTAGATACACGGCTCAGCAGACAGTATCACACAGGATAGGATTAGATACACGGCTCAGCAGACAGTATCACACAGGAGAGGATTAGATACACGGCTCAGCAGACAGTATCACACAGGAGAGGATTAGATACAGGGCTCAGCAGACAGTATCACACAGGATAGGATTAGATACACAGCTCAGCAGACAGTATCACACAGGATAGGATTAGATACACGGCTCAGCAGACAGTATCACACAGGATAGGATTAGATACACGGCTCAGCAGACAGTATCACACAGGATAGGATTAGATACATGGCTCAGCAGACAGTATCACACAGGAGAGGATTAGATACACGGCTCAGCAGACAGTATCACACAGGATAGGATTAGATACACGGCTCAGCAGACAGTATCACACAGGATAGGATTAGATACACTGCTCAGCAGACAGTATCACACAGGATGGGATTAGATACACTGCTCAGCAGACAGTATCACACAGGAGAGGATTAGATACACGGCTCAGCAGACAGTATCACACAGGAGAGGATTAGATACACGGCTCAGCAGACAGTATCACACAGGAAGGGATTAGATACACTGCTCAGCAGACAGTATCACACAGGATAGGATTAGATACACGGCTCAGCAGACAGTATCACACAGGAAGGGATAAGATACACTGCTCAGCAGACAGTATCACACAGGATAGGATTAGATACACGGCTCAGAAGACCGTATCACACAGGAGAGGATTAGATACACGGCTCAGCAGACAGTATCACACAGGAGAGGATTAGATACACGGCTCAGCAGACAGTATCACACAGGAGAGGATTAGATACACGGCTCAGCAGACAGTATCACACAGGAGAGGATTAGATACACGGCTCAGCAGACAGTATCACACAGGATAGGATTAGATACTCGGCTCAGCAGACAGTATCACACAGGAGAGGATTAGATACACGGCTCAGCAGTCAGTATCACACAGGAGAGGATTAGATACACGGCTCAGCAGACAGTATCACACAGGAGAGGATTAGATACACGGCTCAGCAGACAGTATCACACAGGATAGGATTAGATACACGGCTCAGCAGACAGTATCACACAGGATAGGATTAGATACACGGCTCAGAAGACCGTATCACACAGGAGAGGATTAGATACACGGCTCAGCAGACAGTATCACACAGGAGAGGATTAGATACACGGCTCAGCAGACAGTATCACACAGGAGAGGATTAGATACACGGCTCAGCAGTCAGTATCACACAGGAGAGGATTAGATACACGGCTCAGCAGACAGTATCACACAGGATAGGATTAGATACATGGCTCAGCAGACAGTATCACACAGGATAGGGTTAGATACACAGCTCAGCAGACAGTATCACACAGGAGAGGATTAGATACACGGCTCAGCAGACAGTATCACACAGGAGAGGATTAGATACACGGCTCAGCAGGCAGTATCACACAGGATAGGATTAGATACACGGCTCAGCAGACAGTATCACACAGGATAGGATTAGATACACGGCTCAGCAGACAGTATCACACAGGATAGGATTAGATACACGGCTCAGCAGACAGTATCACACAGGATAGGATTAGATACACAGCTCAGCAGACAGTATCACACAGGAGAGGATTAGATACACGGCTCAGCAGACAGTATCATACAGGAGAGGATTAGATACACGGCTCAGCAGACAGTATCATACAGGAGAGGATTAGATACACGGCTCAGCAGACAGTATCATACAGGAGAGGATTAGATACACGGCTCAGCAGACAGTATCACACAGGAGAGGATTAGATACACGGCTCAGCAGACAGTATCACACAGGATAGGATTAGATACACAGCTCAGCAGACAGTATCACACAGGAGAGGATTAGATACACGACTCAGCAGGCAGTATCACACAGGATAGGGTTAGATACACGGTTCAGCAGACGGTATCACACAGGAGAGGATTAGATACACGGCTCAGCAGACAGTATCACACAGGATAGGATTAGATACACAGCTCAGCAGTCAGTATCACACAGGAGAGGATTAGATACACGGCTCAGCAGGCAGTATCACACAGGATAGGATTAGATACACAGCTCAGCAGACAGTATCACACAGGATAGGATTAGATACATGGCTCAGCAGACAGTATCCCACAGGAGAGGATTAGATACATGGCTCTGCAGACGGTATCACACAGGAGATGATTAGATACACGGCTCAGCAGACGGTATCACACAGGATAGGGTTAGATACACGGCTCAGCAGACAGTATCACACAGGAGAGGATTAGATACACAGCTCAGCAGACAGTATCACACAAGAGAGGATTAGATACACGGCTCAGCAGACAGTATCACACAGGAGAGGATTAGATACACGGCTCAGCAGACAGTATCACACAGGATAGGGTTAGATACACGGCTCAGCAGACAGTATCACACAGGATAGGATTAGATACACGGCTCAGCAGACAGTATCACACAGGAGAGGATTAGATACACAGCTCAGCAGACAGTATCACACAAGAGAGGATTAGATACACGGCTCAGCAGACAGTATCACACAGGATAGGATTAGATACACGGCTCAGCAGACAGTATCACACAGGATAGGATTAGATACACGGCTCAGCCGACAGTATCACACAGGATAGGATTAGATACACGGCTCAGCAGGCAGTATCACACAGGAGAGGATTAGATACAAGGCTCAGCAGACAGTATCACACAGGAGAGGATTAGATACACAGCTCAGCAGACAGTATCACACAGGATAGGATTAGATACACGGCTCAGCAGACAGTATCACACAGGATAGGATTAGATACACGGCTCAGCAGACAGTATCACACAGGAGAGGATTAGATACACAGCTCAGCAGACAGTATCACACAGGAAAGGATTAGATACACGGCTCAGCAGACAGTATCACACAGGATAGGATTAGATACACGGCTCAGCAGACAGTATCACACAGGAGAGGATTAGATACACGGCTCAGCAGACAGTATCACACAGGATAGGATTAGATACACGGCTCAGCAGACGGTATCACACAGGAGAGGATTAGATACACGGCTCAGCAGACAGTATCACACAGGAGAGGATTAGATACTCGGCTCAGCAGACAGTATCACACAGTTGAGAATTAGATACACGGCTCAGCAGACAGTATCACACAGGATAGGGTTAGATACACGGCTCAGCAGACAGTATCACACAGGAGAGGATTAGATACACAGCTCAGCAGACAGTATCACACAAGAGAGGATTAGATACACGGCTCAGCAGGCAGTATCACACAGGATAGGATTAGATACACAGCTCAGCAGACAGTATCACACAGTACATGATTAGATACACGGCTCAGCAGACAGTATCACACAGGATAGGATTAGATACACAGCTCAGCCGACAGTATCACACAGGATATGATTAGATACACGGCTCAGCAGACAGTATCACACAGGATCGGATTAGATACACAGCTCAGCAGACAGTATCCCACAGGATAGGATTAGATACACGGCTCAGCAGACAGTATCCCACAGGATAGGATTAGATACACGGCTCAGCAGACAGTATCACACAGGAGAGGATTAGATACACGGCTCAGCAGCCAGTATCACACAGGATGGGATTAGATACACAGCTCAGCAGCCAGTATCACACAGGATAGGATTAGATACACGGCTCAGCAGACAGTATCACACAGGATGGGATTAGATACACGGCTCAGCAGACAGTATCACACAGGATAGGGTTAGATACACGGCTCAGCAGACAGTATCACACAGGAGAGGATTAGATACACAGCTCAGCAGACAGTATCACACAAGAGAGGTTTAGATACACGGCTCAGCAGACAGTATCACACAGGAGAGGATTAGATACACGGCTCAGCAGACAGTATCACACAGGATAGGGTTAGATACACGGCTCAGCAGACAGTATCACACAGGAGAGGATTAGATACACAGCTCAGCAGACAGTATCACACAAGAGAGGATTAGATACACGGCTCAGCAGACAGTATCACACAAGAGAGGATTAGATACATGGCTCAGCAGACAGTATCACACAGGATAGGATTAGATACACGGCTCAGCAGACAGTATCACACAGGATAGGGTTAGATACACGGCTCAGCAGACAGTATCACACAGGAGAGGATTAGATACACGGCTCAGCAGACAGTATCACACAGGAGAGGATTAGATACACGGCTCAGCAGACAGTATCACACAGGATGGGATTAGATACACGGCTCAGCAGACAGTATCACACAGGATAGGATTAGATACACGGCTCAGCAGACAGTATCACACAGGAGAGGATTAGATACACAGCTCAGCAGACAGTATCACACAGGATAGGATTAGATACACGGCTCAGCATACAGTATCACACAGGATAGGATTAGATACACGGCTCAGCCGACTGTATCACACAGGATAGGATTAGATACACGGCTCAGCAGGCAGTATCACACAGGAGAGGATTAGATACACGGCTCAGCAGACAGTATCACACAAGAGAGGATTAGATACACGGCTCAGCAGACAGTATCACACAGGAGAGGATTAGATACACGGCTCAGCAGACAGTATCACACAGGATAGGATTAGATACACGGCTCAGCAGACAGTATCACACAGGATAGGATTAGATACACGGCTCAGCAGACAGTATCACACAGGATAGGATTAGATACACTGCTCAGCAGACAGTATCACACAGGATGGGATTAGATACACTGCTCAGCAGACAGTATCACACAGGAAGGGATTAGATACACTGCTCAGCAGACAGTATCACACAGGATAGGATTAGATACACGGCTCAGCAGACAGTATCACACAGGAGAGGATTAGATACACGGCTCAGCAGACAGTATCACACAGGAAGGGATTAGATACACTGCTCAGCAGACAGTATCACACAGGATAGGATTAGATACACGGCTCAGCAGACAGTATCACACAGGAGAGGATTAGATACACGGCTCAGCAGACAGTATCACACAGGAGAGGATTAGATACACGGCTCAGCAGACAGTATCACACAGGAAGGGATTAGATACACTGCTCAGCAGACAGTATCACACAGTATAGGATTAGATACACGGCTCAGCAGACAGTATCACACAGGAGAGGATTAGATACACGGCTCAGCAGACAGTATCGCACAGGATAGGATTAGATACACGGCTCAGCAGACAGTATCACACAGGATAGGATTAGATACACGGCTCAGCAGACAGTATCACACAGGAGAGGATTAGATACACGGCTCAGCAGACAGTATCACACAGGAGAGGATTAGATACAGGGCTCAGCAGACAGTATCACACAGGATAGGATTAGATACACAGCTCAGCAGACAGTATCACACAGGATAGGATTAGATACACGGCTCAGCAGACAGTATCACACAGGATAGGATTAGATACACGGCTCAGCAGACAGTATCACACAGGATAGGATTAGATACATGGCTCAGCAGACAGTATCACACAGGAGAGGATTAGATACACGGCTCAGCAGACAGTATCACACAGGAGAGGATTAGATACACGGCTCAGCAGACAGTATCACACAGGAAGGGATTAGATATACTGCTCAGCAGACAGTATCACACAGGATAGGATTAGATACACGGCTCAGCAGACAGTATCACACAGGATAGGATTAGATACACTGCTCAGCAGACAGTATCACACAGGATGGGATTAGATACACTGCTCAGCAGACAGTATCACACAGGATGGGATTAGATACACGGCTCAGCAGACAGTAGCACACAGGAGAGGATTAGATACACGGCTCAGCAGACAGTATCACACAGGAGAGGATTAGATACACGGCTCAGCAGACAGTATCACACAGGAAGGGATTAGATACACTGCTCAGCAGACAGTATCACACAGGATAGGATTAGATACACGGCTCAGCAGACAGTATCACACAGGAAGGGATTAGATACACTGCTCAGCAGACAGTATCACACAGGATAGGATTAGATACACGGCTCAGAAGACCGTATCACACAGGAGAGGATTAGATACACGGCTCAGCAGACAGTATCACACAGGAGAGGATTAGATACACGGCTCAGCAGACAGTATCACACAGGAGAGGATTAGATACACGGCTCAGCAGACAGTATCACACAGGAGAGGATTAGATACACGGCTCAGCAGACAGTATCACACAGGATAGGATTAGATACTCGGCTCAGCAGACAGTATCACACAGGAGAGGATTAGATACACGGCTCAGCAGTCAGTATCACACAGGAGAGGATTAGATACACGGCTCAGCAGACAGTATCACACAGGAGAGGATTAGATACACGGCTCAGCAGACAGTATCACACAGGATAGGATTAGATACACGGCTCAGCAGACAGTATCACACAGGATAGGATTAGATACTCGGCTCAGCAGACAGTATCACACAGGAGAGGATTAGATACACGGCTCAGCAGTCAGTATCACACAGGAGAGGATTAGATACACGGCTCAGCAGACAGTATCACACAGGATAGGATTAGATACATGGCTCAGCAGACAGTATCACACAGGATAGGGTTAGATACACAGCTCAGCAGACAGTATCACACAGGAGAGGATTAGATACACGGCTCAGCAGACAGTATCACACAGGAGAGCATTAGATACACGGCTCAGCAGGCAGTATCACACAGGATAGGATTAGATACACGGCTCAGCAGACAGTATCACACAGGATAGGATTAGATACACGGCTCAGCAGACAGTATCACACAGGATAGGATTAGATACACAGCTCAGCAGACAGTATCACACAGGAGAGTATTAGATACACTGCTCAGCAGACAGTATCACACAGGAGAGGATTAGATACACGGCTCAGCAGACAGTATCACACAGGAGAGGATTAGATACACGGCTCAGCAGACAGTATCACACAGGATAGGATTAGATACACAGCTCAGCAGACAGTATCACACAGGAGAGGATTAGATACACGGCTCAGCAGACAGTATCATACAGGAGAGGATTAGATACACGGCTCAGCAGACAGTATCACACAGGAGAGGATTAGATACACGGCTCAGCAGACAGTATCACACAGGATAGGATTAGATACACAGCTCAGCAGACAGTATCACACAGGAGAGGATTAGATACACGACTCAGCAGGCAGTATCACACAGGATAGGGTTAGATACACGTTTCAGCAGACGGTATCACACAGGAGAGGATTAGATACACGGCTCAGCAGACAGTATCAAACAGGAGAGGATTAGATACACAGCTCAGCAGACAGTATCACACAAGAGAGGATTAGATACACGGCTCAGCCGACAGTATCACACAGGAGAGGATTAGATACACGGCTCAGCAGGCAGTATCACACAGGATAGGATTAGATACACGGCTCAGCAGGCAGTATCACACAGGATAGGATTAGATACACGGCTCAGCAGACAGTATCACACAAGAGAGGATTAGATACACAGCTCAGCAGACAGTATCACACAAGAGAGGATCAGATACACTGCTCAGCAGTCAGTATCACACAGGATAGGATTAGATACACGGCTCAGCCGACAGTATCACACAAGAGAGGATCAGATACACAGCTCAGCAGTCAGTATCACACAGGATAGGATTAGATACACGGCTCAGCCGACAGTATCACACAAGAGAGGATTAGATACACGGCTCAGCAGACAGTATCACACAAGAGAGGATCAGATACACGGCTCAGCAGTCAGTATCACACAGGATAAGATTAGATACACGGCTCAGCCGACAGTATCACACAGGATAGGATTAGATACACGGCTCAGCAGGCAGTATCACACAGGAGAGGATTAGATACACGGCTCAGCAGACGGTATCACACAGGATAGGATTAGATACACGGCTCAGCAGACAGTATCACACAAGAGAGGATTAGATACACGGCTCAGCAGACAGTATCACACAGGATAGGATTAGATACACAGCTCAGCAGTCAGTATCACACAGGAGAGGATTAGATACACGGCTCAGCAGGCAGTATCACACAGGATAGGATTAGATACACAGCTCAGCAGACAGTATCACACAGGATAGGATTAGATACATGGCTCAGCAGACAGTATCCCACAGGAGAGGATTAGATACATGGCTCTGCAGACGGTATCACACAGGAGATGATTAGATACACGGCTCAGCAGACGGTATCACACAGGATAGGGTTAGATACACGGCTCAGCAGACAGTATCACACAGGAGAGGATTAGATACACAGCTCAGCAGACAGTATCACACAAGAGAGGATTAGATACACGGCTCAGCAGACAGTATCACACAGGAGAGGATTAGATACACAGCTCAGCAGACAGTATCACACAAGAGAGGATTAGATACACGGCTCAGCAGACAGTATCACACAGGATAGGGTTAGATACACGGCTCAGCAGACAGTATCACACAGGATAGGATTAGATACACGGCTCAGCAGACAGTATCACACAGGAGAGGATTAGATACACAGCTCAGCAGACAGTATCACACAAGAGAGGATTAGATACACGGCTCAGCAGACAGTATCACACAGGATAGGATTAGATACACGGCTCAGCAGACAGTATCACACAGGATAGGATTAGATACACGGCTCAGCCGACAGTATCACACAGGATAGGATTAGATACACGGCTCAGCAGGCAGTATCACACAGGAGAGGATTAGATACACGGCTCAGCAGACAGTATCACACAGGAGAGGATTAGATACACAGCTCAGCAGACAGTATCACACAGGATAGGATTAGATACACGGCTCAGCAGACAGTATCACACAGGATAGGATTAGATACACGGCTCAGCAGACAGTATCACACAGGAGAGGATTAGATACACAGCTCAGCAGACAGTATCACACAGGAAAGGATTAGATACACGGCTCAGCAGACAGTATCACACAGGATAGGATTAGATACACGGCTCAGCAGACAGTATCACACAGGATAGGATTAGATACACGGCTCAGCAGACAGTATCACACAGGAGAGGATTAGATACACAGCTCAGCAGACAGTATCACACAGGAAAGGATTAGATACACGGCTCAGCAGACAGTATCACACAGGATAGGATTAGATACACGGCTCAGCAGACAGTATCACACAGGAGAGGATTAGATACACGGCTCAGCAGACAGTATCACACAGGATAGGATTAGATACACGGCTCAGCAGACGGTATCACACAGGAGAGGATTAGATACACGGCTCAGCAGACAGTATCACACAGGAGAGGATTAGATACTCGGCTCAGCAGACAGTATCACACAGTTGAGGATTAGATACACGGCTCAGCAGACAGTATCACACAGGATAGGGTTAGATACACGGCTCAGCAGACAGTATCACACAGGAGAGGATTAGATACACAGCTCAGCAGACAGTATCACACAAGAGAGGATTAGATACACGGCTCAGCAGGCAGTATCACACAGGATAGGATTAGATACACAGCTCAGCAGACAGTATCACACAGTACAGGATTAGATACACGGCTCAGCAGACAGTATCACACAGGATAGGATTAGATACACAGCTCAGCCGACAGTATCACACAGGATATGATTAGATACACGGCTCAGCAGACAGTATCACACAGGAGAGGATTAGATACACGGCTCAGCAGACAGTATCACACAGGATCGGATTAGATACACAGCTCAGCAGACAGTATCCCACAGGATAGGATTAGATACACGGCTCAGCAGACAGTATCCCACAGGATAGGTTTAGATACACGGCTCAGCAGACAGTATCACACAGGAGAGGATTAGATACACGGCTCAGCAGCCAGTATCACACAGGATGGGATTAGATACACAGCTCAGCAGACAGTATCACACAGGATAGGATTAGATACACGGCTCAGCAGACAGTATCACACAGGATGGGATTAGATACACGGCTCAGCAGACAGTATCACACAGGATAGGATTAGATACACGGCTCAGCAGACAGTATCACACAGGATAGGATTAGATACACGGCTCAGCAGACAGTATCACACAGGATAGGATTAGATACACGGCTCAGCAGACAGTATCACACAGGAGAGGATTAGATACACGGCTCAGCAGACAGTACCACACAGGAGAGGATTAGATACACGGCTCAGCAGACGGTATCACACAGGATAGGGTTAGATACACGGCTCAGCAGACAGTATCACACAGGAGAGGATTAGATACACAGCTCAGCAGACAGTATCACACAAGAGAGGTTTAGATACACGGCTCAGCAGACAGTATCACACAGGAGAGGATTAGATACACGGCTCAGCAGACAGTATCACACAGGATAGGGTTAGATACACGGCTCAGCAGACAGTATCACACAGGAGAGGATTAGATACACAGCTCAGCAGACAGTATCACACAGGATAGGATTAGATACACGGCTCAGCAGACAGTATCACACAGGAGAGGATTAGATACACAGCTCAGCAGACAGTATCACACAAGAGAGGATTAGATACATGGCTCAGCAGACAGTATCACACAAGAGAGGATTAGATACATGGCTCAGCAGACAGTATCACACAGGATAGGATTAGATACACGGCTCAGCAGACAGTATCACACAGGATAGGGTTAGATACACGGCTCAGCAGACAGTATCACACAGGAGAGGATTAGATACACGGCTCAGCAGACAGTATCACACAGGATAGGATTAGATACACGGCTCAGCAGACAGTATCACACAGGAGAGGATTAGATACACAGCTCAGCAGACAGTATCACACAGGATGGGATTAGATACACGGCTCAGCAGACAGTATCACACAAGAGAGGATTAGATACATGGCTCAGCAGACAGTATCACACAGGATGGGATTAGATACACGGCTCAGCAGACAGTATCACACAAGAGAGGATTAGATACACGGCTCAGCAGACAGTATCACACAGGATAGGATTAGATATACGGCTCAGCAGACAGTATCACACAGGATAGGGTTAGATACACGGCTCAGCAGACAGTATCACACAGGATAGGATTAGATACACGGCTCAGCAGACAGTATCACACAGGATAGGATTAGATACACGGCTCAGCAGACAGTATCACACAGGATAGGGTTAGATACACGGCTCAGCAGACAGTATCACACAGGAGAGGATTAGATACACGGCTCAGCAGACAGTATCACACAGGATAGGATTAGATACACGGCTCAGCAGACAGTATCACACAGGATAGGGTTAGATACACGGCTCAGCAGACAGTATCACACAGGAGAGGATTAGATACACGGCTCAGCAGACAGTATCACACAGGATAGGATTAGATACACGGCTCAGCAGACAGTATCACACAGGAGAGGATTAGATACACAGCTCAGCAGACAGTATCACACAGGATGGGATTAGATACACGGCTCAGCAGACAGTATCACACAAGAGAGGATTAGATACATGGCTCAGCAGACAGTATCACACAGGATGGGATTAGATACACGGCTCAGCAGACAGTATCACACAAGAGAGGATTAGATACATGGCTCAGCAGACAGTATCACACAGGATAGGATTAGATACACGGCTCAGCAGACAGTATCACACAGGAAGGGATTAGATACACAGCTCAGCAGACAGTATCACACAGGATAGGATTAGATGCACGGCTCAGCAGACAGTATCACACAGGATAGGATTAGATACACGGCTCAGCAGACAGTATCACACAGGATAGGATTAGATACACGGCTCAGCAGACAGTATCACACAGGAGAGGATTAGATACACAGCTCAGCAGACAGTATCACACAGGATAGGATTAGATGCACGGCTCAGCAGACAGTATCACACAGGATAGGATTACATACACGGCTCAGCAGACAGTATCACACAGGAAGGGATTAGATACACGGCTCAGCAGACAGTATCACACAGGAGAGGATTAGATACACGGCTCAGCAGACAGTATCACACAGGATAGGATTAGATACACGGCTCAGCAGACAGTATCACACAGGATAGGATTAGATACACGGCTCAGCAGACAGTATCACACAGGATAGGATTAGATACACGGCTCAGCCGACTGTATCACACAGGATAGGATTAGATACACGGCTCAGCAGGCAGTATCACACAGGAGAGGATTAGATACACGGCTCAGCAGACAGTATCCCACAGGAGAGGATTAGATACACGGCTCAGCAGACAGTATCACACAGGAGAGGATTAGATACACGGCTCAGCAGACAGTATCACACAGGATAGGATTAGATACACGGCTCAGCAGACAGTATCACGCAGGATAGGATTAGATACACGGCTCAGCAGACCGTATCACACAGGAGAGGATTAGATACACGGCTCAGGAGACAGTATCACACAGGATAGGATTAGATACACGGCTCAGCAGACAGTATCACACAGGATAGGATTAGATACACGGCTCAGCAGACAGTATCACACAGAAGAGGATTAGATACACGGCTCAGTAGACAGTATCACACAGGATAGGATTAGATACACGGCTCAACAGTCAGTACCACACAGGATAGGATTAGATACACGGCTCAGTAGACAGTATCACACAGGATAGGATTAGATACACGGCTCAGCAGACAGTATCACACAGGATAGGATTAGATACACGGCTCAGCAGACAGTATCACACAGAAGAGGATTAGATACACGGCTCAGTAGACAGTATCACACAGGATAGGATTAGATACACGGCTCAGCAGACAGTATCACACAGGAGAGGATTAGATACACGGCTCAGCAGACAGTATCACACAGGATAGGGTTAGATACACGGCTCAGCAGACAGTATCACACAGGAGAGGATTAGATACACGGCTCAGCAGACAGTATCACACAGGAGAGGATTAGATACACAGCTCAGCAGACAGTATCACACAAGAGAGGATTAGATACACGGCTCAGCAGGCAGTATCACACAGGATAGGATTAGATACACAGCTCAGCAGACAGTATCACACAGTACAGGATTAGATACACGGCTCAGCAGACAGTATCACACAGGATAGGATTAGATACACGGCTCAGCAGGCAGTATCACACAGGAGAGGATTAGATACACGGCTCAGCAGACAGTATCACACAAGAGAGGATTAGATACACGGCTCAGCAGACAGTATCACACAGGATAGGATTAGATCCACAGCTCAGCAGTCAGTATCACACAGGAGAGGATTAGATACACGGCTCAGCAGGCAGTATCACACAGGATAGGATTAGATACACGGCTCAGCAGGCAGTATCACACAGGATATGATTAGATACACGGCTCAGCAGACAGTATCACACAGGATCGGATTAGATACATGGCTCAGAAGACAGGATAGGATTAGATACACGGCTCAGCAGACGGTATCACACATGATAGGATTAGATACACGGCTCAGCAGACAGTATCACACAGGATAGGATTAGATACATGGCTCAGCAGACAGTATCACACAGGATAGGATCAGATACACGGCTCAGCAGACAGTATCACACAGGAGAGGATTAGATACACAGCTCAGCCGACAGTATCACACAAGAGAGGATTAGATACACGGCTCAGCAGACAGTATCACACAGGAGAGGATTAGATACACGGCTCAGCAGACAGTATCACACAGGAGAGGATTAGATACACAGCTCAGCAGACAGTATCACACAGGAAGGGATTAGATACACGGCTCAGCAGACAGTATCACACAGGATAGGGTTAGATACACGGCTCAGCAGACAGTATCACACAGGAGAGGATTAGATACACAGCTCAGCAGACAGTATCACACAAGAGAGGATTAGATACACGGCTCAGCCGACAGTATCACACAGGATAGGATTAGATACACAGCTCAGCAGACAGTATCACACAGGATAGGATTAGATACACGGTTCAGCAGGCAGTATCACACAGGAGAGGATTAGATACACGGCTCAGCAGACAGTATCACACAGGATAGGATTAGATACACGGCTCAGCAGACAGTATCACACAGGATAGGATTAGATACACGGCTCAGCAGACAGGATCACACAGGATAGGATTAGATACACAGCTCAGCAGTCAGTATCACAAAGGAGAGGATTAGATACACGGCTCAGCAGGCAGTATTACACAGGATAGGATTAGATACATGGCTCAGAAGACAGGATAGGATTAGATACACGGCTCAGCAGACAGTATCACACAGGATCGGATTAGATACATGGCTCAGAAGACAGGATAGGATAAGATACACGGCTCAGCAGACAGTATCACACAGGATCGGATTAGATACATGGCTCAGAAGACAGGATAGGATTAGATACACGGCTCAGCAGACAGTATCACACAGGATAGGATTAGATACACGGCTCAGCGGACAGTATCACACAGCAGAGGATTAGATACACGGCTCAGCAGACAGTATCACACAGGAGAGGATTAGATACACAGCTCAGCAGAGAGTATGACACAGGATAGGATTAGATACACGGCTCAGCAGGCAGTATCACACAGGATAGGATTAGATACACGGCTCAGCAGGCAGTATCACACAGGATAGGATTAGATACACGGCTTGCAAGGGTACACATTATCAGTACCCGGCTGTGCTGTTCCCGTGGTCCGCATGACGTGCTCAGTTCGTGGCTCCGGTCCAGTGTGCGGCCTCTGAGCTCGGATAATGTCACAGATCAGCGGTGATTATACTGATGGGGGAGTTGCTGCCGCCTCTACATTCAGTGATGTCTTCACCCCGGCTTCAGTGCCGGCCCCTCTCACCCCTGCACTTCTAGCTCCGCTCCCCTGGACCCCTGGTGCCATATGTAGGTACAGGAGGCCGTATAGATAAAGGAGCGGCCTAGGCTCGTGCTGTGCCCATGTCTGCGGCACCTGAAGCCTCACAATTAGTGATGGGTGAGCACTAAAATGCTCGGATGCTCGATGCTCGGGTCGAGCACATTGGAATACTCGGGTGCTCGAGCCCAATGTAAGTCTATGAGAAACTCAATGAATGGAATGGAAAATGGATATATCTGTGACGCCCCCCCCCCCGAGCTCCTCCAGACTCGCTTCGGTGGGACTAGCAAAGTCTTTCACCCGGAGCCGGGCGGTGGTTGTTTTGTAAGTCGTGGCCGTGACCCGGTCCGTGCCCAGGGTTGTCACATAAAAAGATGGGCTTACTTGAGTGGTTAAATTTGACTATGCCACCTGTGGTTTCTGGTGATGGCCACCAGCGCTGCCGCAGTCCGCTGAGGCCGGTGTTGTCGCAGCTTCGTTGGTATAGCTCCCCACAGGCGGAGCTGGCCTCAGGGAAGTGATGTGGGATGAGGTGCACGATATGGCGGTGACCCAGCCGGGTCCAAGGAAGAACAGGAGACACACACACAACTGGCTTCTGTACCTTTTACTGGTGGATTTGTGGTACCGTCCGGAGCACTGTAGGGTGACGGGTGCACTGCAGGACTCTCCCCAGTGAGCAGGTATAGGGCCTCCTGTATCCTTGCCACTTCATGTTAGTCTGTGGCCTGTCTGAAACTAGGCCTAACTTAGTCCTTGTGATGCGCCGGCTGACTTGGTATTAGGGCCTTTTATTGGGGAGCACGCTCCCGGTATGGCGGAGCCTCCGTGCCTCCTGGTCCTGCTACGTGTCAGCTCCTGGGCTGTCCTGGGACCTGAAGTCTTCCAGGAAAGATCCGGTTGCTTCTACAGGGGTTGTACAACGCTGTAGACTCGGACCCGGTGTCCGGTATATTTTCTGGGGTGAGCTTGTGAAGCTCCTCTGCCCCCGGTGCTACTGTTCCACTAGCCTTCGGCCTACTCTGGGCCCTCGCTAGCCTATGCACACTGGCAGTTAGCTGGCTGCCTCTTCTGCCGCTCTCTAGAGCGTCGGCAACGCTCCTAGCTCTCTTAGCCTGAGCTACTTGGGTCTCACTTGCAGGAGCCTGGTGCTCCACTGCTCTGCACTCTAGCAGACTGCTCCGCAGGACTGAACTTCTTTCTGGCTGCAGCAGACTGACCGGCTTGCAGGAACTCTCTCTCTCTGCAAGAACTGCCTGACTTCCTGCTTCCACCCTCCTTTATATATCCCTATCCAGGCTCCCTCTGGTGGTTCTGAGGAAGGGTGGAGGTGTGTGTGCGCGCTGAGGGCCTCTTGTGGAGGAATCCTTTTGTGCACCCCTCTAGGATCTGTGGCACCAAGCGGAGCAGGGCGCCACATTCCCCCGTAGCAAAGCTCAGCACTCCGGGCTGAAGTACATTTTAAATTACAATAACAGTAAAACATAACAGTTCTTCCCTTTATGGGAGGCTCGAATCTTAAACGTTGCATAAACAAATCAGTTGGTAAATACAGATATACAGTGTAATAAGTAATAGGCAATGAGCAACTAGAAAGTCCCAGTCTCTTTCAGGAAAAGTTGCTCAAAGGGGGCACTCCACGGAGCGCAAGTATGTACAAATAGAGTCATTGGGCTGCTCAAGTCCTCAGCCTCAGAGTTCATATATGAGGAATAAATAAGTAAAGTGTCCATTTCACTTGGAAGAACTATAAGTTAAATACACACATGAACACAATACGCAATATAATACATCAATATATAATATTATATAAGGCAACAATATATAATACCTCAGGGGTAACTATCTACATAAGTCATTGCCTCTATTTTTAGATTCTATATCTAGCAGGGGTTTGACCTTGTGTGGTGCATGTAGACCTGCGCAGAAATGGGATACGTGAGACACTAGTGTTTGCACTATTTCCCATAAGGTCAGTACTAGATGTAGAGGGACTGCTGGGCTATCCTAACCTCCCTAGTGGACTGGTAAGTATACCGTTTGCTGGGCCTTCTTGCTCTGCTCCCGCTGGGGATCTTTCTTGAGCCTTCTTCAGCATTAGCAGGCTCAACTTGCTGTGGAGGGTCCTCTGGTTGTTGGAAGAAGTGGAGTACTGGGATTATGACTGCTCCTCCGATTTGAGGCCAATCTGCCGGGAAGTCTCCTAAGTCAGTATGGATTACTGCTTCTTCAGGTTCCTCCTGGATGATGAGAGGCACTTCTTCTTGGGGTTTTAGCAGACCTGGACACAACTTCAGGTGATCTCTAGATACTGTAGCAGTTGTTCTTCCTCCATCCTTGCTGATCAAACACGTCTTTCTGTTATCAAACCTTGAATTCAACACAGTGTAGGGTTCTCTCTCCCACTGGTCATCAAGTTTGTGGTTTCTTCTCTTTCTTTTTAGTACTACTTCACCAGGTGTGAAGGGTTCTGCTGGTGCACCTCTGTTGTATTGAGCTTCCTGCTTGTCCCTCACCCAAGTGAGACTGTCTTCGACACAGGCTTGTACTCTTCTATACTGCTCCTGTCTGGTCGTGTCCCAGTCTTCAGTGGTCATATCTGCTTTTGGTTCTACAACACCAAGCTCCAGATCGATGGGCAGCTTTCCTGGTCTTGCTCGCATGAGATAGGCTGGGGTGCAATTGGTGGAACTCACAGTTATGTGATTGTACAGATCTACCAGGTCAGGTAGTAGGTCTGGCCACTGATTTCTCTCCTCAAGTGGTAAAGTCTTCAGCAGGTCGATGACAATGTTGTTCATCTTCTCACAGAGACCATTGGTTTGTGGGTGGTACGGTGTAGTTCTTGTCTTTTTACACCCGTACAGATGGCAGAACTCTTTGAACAATTCAGCCTCAAAGGCCGGGCCTTGGTCAGTCAGTACCTGCTCAGGGTATCCATGGGGTCTGCAGAAGTGCGCTTGGAACGTCTTTGTTGCTGTCTCTGCTGTCAGGTCTTTGACAGGGGCGACCACCAGGAACCTGGAGTAGTGATCCACCATGGTTAGGGAATAGGTATATCCTCACCGGCTGGGTGACAACTTGACATGGTCCAGGGCCACGAACTCCAGGGGACGAGTCGTCTTGATGGGTTGCAGGGGTGCCTTCTGGCTGCTGTAGTCTTTTCTTCTGAGGCTACAGGGCCCACAGTTTCTGCACCACCTCTCAATGGACCTGCGCATTCCCACCCAGTAGATTCGACACTTCAGCAGGGTTTCAAGCTTTTTCCAGCCAAAATGCCCCGCCTGGTCATGGTAGGCCTCCAACACCATCTGGATGTCTGTCTTGGGGACCACTATCTGCCATACCATCTCGTGGGTCTTGGGATTGATGTACCTCCTGCACAGCTTCTCACGGTAGATAAACAGCCGGCTTCTCTCTTTCCACAGCTGCTTTGCTTGGAGAGACGCATCATTCTCCAGGGAGGAACCTTCTTGGGTTATCAGCTCCTTAATGCGGCTGACAACCGGGTCGCTGTCCTGGGTCTCCTTCCAACTGTGGTGAGGCAAAGGGTTTAACGTCTTACCACACTGTATCCTGGAGGTTCTTTGCTTGTGGATCATCCCATTCCGGTGAAAGGCAGGTAGTTCAATCTCTTCCAGGTCATCCACTTCTTCTTCTGTGTCTGACTGGTGAGGCATCCTGGACAGGGCATCGGTGTTGGCGTTCTTGCGACCCGCCTGGTACTTGATTGTGAATTGGTAGTTGGACAGCCGAGCCATCCATCGTTGTTCCATGGCTCCTAGCTTGGCTGTTTCAAGATAAGTCAAGGGGTTATTGTCAGTGTAGGCAGTGAATTTACTGGAGGCTAAGTAGTGCTTGAACCTTTCTGTGATGGCCCAGACTAAGGCCAGGAACTCTAACTTAAAACTGCTATAGTTTTCTGGGTTCCTCTCAGTCGGGAGGAGCTTCCTGCTTGCGTATGCGATCACTTTCTCTTGGCCATTCTGCTTCTGACTTAGGACAGCGTCCAGCCCTTCGTTGCTGGCATCAGTATACAGCAGGAACGGTTGGCTGTAGTCAGGGTAGGCTAGGATCTCATCACCTGTCAGGATCTCCTTCATCTCGTTGAATGATTCAGCCTGCTCTTTACCCCAGTGGAACGGGGGATTTCTGCCCTTGGGGACTGCCCTACCAGGAGGTCTTGCAGAGGTGCTGCTTTCTTAGTGTAGTCTTTTACAAACCTCCGGTAGTATCCTATCAGTCCCAGGAACTGACGCACCTCTTTGAGGTTCTTCGGCTCCGGCCACTTCTGGATGGCAGTGACCTTCTCCAGGTCTGGTGCTACCCCTTCTGGACTGACAATATGCCCCAGGTACTGTACCTTTCTCTTGAGCAGGTGGCACTTTGAGGGCTTCAGCTTCACCCCATACCGGGACAGTGACTCATATACCTCCGCCAGGTGCTTCAAGTGGTCCTCATACGTTTTGGAGTACACAATCACGTCGTCCAGGTAAAGTAACACAGTCTCGAAGTTGCGGTATCCCAGGCAGCGCTCCATCAATCTCTGGAACGTTCCGGGGGCATTGCAGAGTCCAAACGGCATACTGTTGAACTCACAGAGTCCCATCGGGGTGGTAAAGGCCATCTTCTCCCAATCCTCCTCAGCCACAGCTACTTGCCAGTACCCACTAGTGAGGTCAAGGGTGGAGAAGTAATTTGCAGACTTTAAGGCAGCTAGGGATTCCTCTATGCGTGGTAAAGGGTATGTGTGGCACCCCAGGGGTCTGGTCTCCACAATAATAGCAATATTATGTCTGAGAGCAGGTGGGAGGTCTCTTGGTCAGGGATCTTATGCATGCCACACCTCCTGCCCAGTCCTGGGAGGGGAAGAACTTCCCCTATATAAAGCTGGGGCTGAGGCAGGGTTAAGAGAGAGAGAGAACAAGAGTAGAGAAGAGAAGCAGCATAGGAAGAAACAACAGGAGCTCTGTGGGAGCAGTGCTACAAGGAGTCAGGGGCTGGCAGCTGCAGAGCTCGCCCTGACTGAGAAGATTTCTTACCGGAACCGGAGTCCGAGGCTGTGGGGACTAACTCCTACCCAGCAGCAGAATCCGTCAGGCAGGGGATTTCAGGTCCTCTGGCCAAGAAACCCGAAGGCACGGTCACACGCATGGGACCAGCACCGCCGTCATGGAGCGGAAGCTACTAGAAGGCCCCGAGTCACCGGCCATACGGGTGAGCACCACACGGTACACTCAGGGACGTGGGCTACTTATACCCGCCTCTAGCAAGGTAGCCAGAAGAGTACAGTCAGTTTGGGAGGCCTACAACTCCGCCTGGCCAGGGGAGATCCCATCTGCTCAAGGACTGACCAGGCCCCGATCGCTAGCCAGTACTCCGGGAGGGTCTATCTTTGTCACCAGTAAAGACCCTGAATCACACCGCATCGTCTCTGAGTGATTCCTGCTACCCCCATCATCCACTTCGGCTGCCCTGAGGCCATACCCCTCCCGTTGGGGGTTATACCATCCCCGCTGCACCATCCTTCCACCGGCCTCAGCGGTCTGCCCTGCAGCAGCAGCTCCTTAGCTGTACTCAACGGGTGGCGTAGTCGTCCAACATCTACCGCTAATACAGCGCCACTTAGTCTGACTCCCTGGGCACGGACCGGATCACCGCCACGAGACTACAACCCTCAAGAGATCCGGCTCCGGGTAAGCTCCCGCGTGCGCAACGCAGCGCGACACAGGCCCAGGGGCGCGTCATATGCATCTTTATGTGTAATGCTCCCGTCCTTTTTCCTGACTAAAACTAGGGGAGCTGCCCAGGGACTACAACTATCCCTTACTACCCCTGCCTTCTTCATGTCATGCAACATCTCCTTGGCTTTTTGGTAGTGAGCTGGAGGTATGGGCCTGTACCGTTCTTTGATGGGTGGATGGTTGCCTGTGGGGATGTGATGTTGTACCCCCTTAATCCTCCCAAAGTCAAGTGGGTGCTTACTGAATACCTGCTCGTATTCCTGAACCACCCGGTGTACACCCTGTTTCTGGTGAGCAGGAGTGGTGTCTGTCCCAACATGGAGCTGTTGACACCAGTCCTCTACCTGGGTTGCAGGGTCATTATCCTCCACTTGGTCTGGTAAGGCTAATGACTCCGCTGTGTGAATGGAGTTGTTATTTACAGTGTATAGTTTGGCAATAGTGGCATAACGTGGTAATCTGACTTCGCCTTCCTCATAGTTGAGGAGACGGACGGGTACCCTCCCATTGCGTACATCCACTACCCCTCTGGCAGTTAAGAGTGTAGGTCTATGCTCCGAGCTAAGGGGTTCTACTACCGCCTGGTAGCTCTGTCCTCTAAGACCTATTGCTGCTCTACACCAAATCAGCATTTCACCCATTGGGGGAATCACAATGGGTATCGGGTCTGTCACCCGCACGTTACCAATCTCACCACCGGTCAGCTTCACTTGCTGCTGGTACATCAGGGCTCGGATCTCCTTCTGGATCGCTCTCTTCTGCCCTGGTCTGGCACCGTCATCGAGCTGTTGGAGTAAAAACAACACTTCCTCCAAACAGTTACCAACAATGTTAGTGCCTAGTACCACATTCAGTCCACTTTCCTCATCGACAGTCTTTGTTACAATGAGTCCCTGGTCCTTCAACTCCACTCTCCCCACTTTTACTGCTACATTCTTAACACCTAGTAGGTTAAGGGGGAGGCCGTTAGAGGTATATACTGAAAAATCTGGGTTTGGGGGTTGGAGACTGTCCATGGACCAGTATTTCTTATAGAGGACATCAGGTATGATTGTTACCTGAGATCCAGTGTCCAGCAGGGCAGGTATCGTGATGCCATCCAGTATGATCGACAAGAAAGGTCTTCCTCCCACGAATCTGCGGTGCCAGTCTGATGGGCCTGCTGAGCCTACTCCTGGGTGTTGGCCCTCGGCCCCAGGGTTTGCTCGTTTAAAGGACAATCACGCACTGTGTGACCTGTCTTCTGGGAGCAGTGACAGGTGAACTCTCTTTGTGGGTGCTGTTGGTTGCTGGTCCTTCCAGGGGGCGGCGTTGTCCTCCTCCGGGGTAGCGATATCCTCCTCCGGTGTGGCGACGTCCTCCTTCTCCTCCGGCTCATCCAGGGGACATCCTCAGGGCAGTCGGCTAACAGGATCTTTCCCTCCGTCTCTGGCTCCATCCGTAGCTGCAGGGCACTCATCACAGTGGCCAGGTTTTTGGTCAGCTGGCGCACTTCTGAGCGCAAACAGTCCAGCTCAGTAGGGAGCGCTGCTTGCACTTTAGCTTTAGCAGCCAGCGGGGAAAAGGTGCGTGCTGCTGGCATTGGAGTGGCCCCACCCTGGTAACGTTGTATTGCAGTATCTGCTGTTTCCAGGGGTTGCAGTCCCTTCATAGCCATGTCCTTGAGGGTGTCAAAGGTAGCATCTGGATGATCCAAAGACCACCAATGCACAGTCCTGCTCTCCTCTTGGGACCTTAGCCCCCGGACAAATTGTTCTTTTAGCATTTTATTTTCATCAGTTATGCTGGTTGGACTGACCTGTTTCAGAGCCCGCAGGGCCCCTTGCAAACGGCAGGCATAGTCCCGAACATTGTCCTCTGGTTTCTGTGAGCAGTGATAGAACCTCAGCCGGAGGTCTGCCTCAGTGCGGTCCTCAAATACAGTCTGTAACTTTTTGAAGATTGCGGACACTGACTCCTGGTCTGCGGCCGACCAAGTCTCTACTTCTCTTTCCGCACAACTACTGCAGCTCTTTGTTTGCCCGTCATAGCGTACATATCCAGTATGCTGCATATCTTGCGCTTGAACCCAGACAGGGTGTCTGACCTTCCGCTGTACTGGGGGAGCCACTTTGCTCCCGGGATATACGGTAAAGTCATTGGTACTATGGGGGCTACTGGCCCTGGTGATGGAGTGGTTGCTCCGTCCGGCGCGGCGGCGTCTGCAGGTGGATTATTGGGGCTGTCAGCCTGGGCTGCGGCGTCGGGCCGTTGCGGTTCCGACATCTTGGCGCCCCCCTAGCGAACCGTGGCCTACCTTCTTTTTGTAGGCCGCCGCTCCGTAGGTGACGGTCTTCTGGTAGGACCTTGCGTCGCTTGCGTCCTCCGTCAGGGCGTGCATTGGGGTTTCCTGCCAGAACCTGACACTGCGTCAGTGTGTGGGGCGTGTCCAAGACTTCGTGGGCTTTTACAGGTACGCCTCCAAGTTTCCCGCGGTTGCGCCCTTCCTCCCGCACGGTGATGTAATAATGGCGGCAGTCTTCGCCACAGTACAATATACAGTTCGTTAGTAAGGCACACAGTACCCGGTGGCAACGGGCACAACTTCTTCCGTTGCCGCGGGCACAAGATCCTGCCGACTACGCCAGAGTTGTGACGCCCCCCCTGAGCTCCTCCAGACTTGCGTTGGTGGAACTAGCAAAATCTTTCACCCGGAGCCGGGCGGTGGTTGTGTTGTAAGTCGTGGCCGTGACCTGGTCCATGCCCAGGGTTGTCACATAAAAAGATGGGCTTACTTGAGTGGTTAAATTTGACTACGCCACCTGTGGTTTCTGGTGATGGCCACCAGCGCTGCCGCAGTCCGCTGAGTCCGGTGTTGTCGCAGCTTCGTTGGTATAGCTCCCCACAGGCGGAGCTGGCCTCAGGGCAGTGATGTGGGATGAGGTGCACGATATGACGGTGACCCAGCCGAGTCCAAGGAAGAACAGGAGACACACACACGACTGGCTTCTGTACCTTTTACTGGTGGAATAGCGGTACCGTCCGGAGCACTGTAGGGTGAGGGGTGCACTGCAGGACTCTCCCCAGTGAGTAGGTATAGGGCCTCCTGTATCCTTGCCACTTCGTGTTAGTCTGTGACCTGTCTGAAACTAGGCCTAACTTAGTCCTTGTGATGCGCCGGCTGACTTGGTATTAGGGCCTTTTATTGGGGAGCACGCTCCCGGTATGGTGGAGCCTCCGTGCCTGCTGGTCCTGCTACGTGTCAGCTCCTGGGCTGTCCTGGGACCTGAAGTCTTCCAGGAAAGATCCGGTTGCTTCTACAGGGGTTGTACAACGCTGTAGACTCGGACCCGGTGTCCGGTATATTTTCTGGGGTGAACTTGTGAAGCTCCTCTGCCCCCGGTGCTACTGTTCCACTAGCCTTCGGCCTACTCTGGGCCCTCGCTAGCCTATGCACACTGGCAGTTAGCTGGCTGCCTCTTCTGCCGCTCTCTAGAGCGTCGGCAACGCTCCTAGCTCTCTTAGCCTGAGCTACTTGGGTCTCACTTGCAGGAGCCTGGTACTCCACTGCTCTGCACTCTAGCAGACTGCTCCGCAGGACTGAACTGCTTTCTGGCTGCAGCAGACTGACCGGCTTGCAGGAACTCTCTCTCTGCAGGAACTGCCTGACTTCCTGCCTCCACCCTCCTTTATATATCCCTATCCGGGCTCCCTCTGGTGGTTCTGAGGTAGGGTGGAGGTGTGTGTGTGCGCGCTGAGGGCCTCTTGTGGAGGAATCCTTTCGTGCACCCCTCTAGGATCTGTTTCACCAAGCGGAGCAGGGCGCCACATATCCAATCTGGTGAGTAACCATGCTGCTTGCCAGCATGGTTACTCACCAGATTGGATATATCCATTTTCCATTCAGCCCGACCTATTATGGTGTACTCCTGTCATTGTCCCCTGATGAGCCCCGACTGAGGAGTGTTAAATATTAATTACAGATATTCATTTTTCTTAATTATTGTTAAATATTAATTATAGATATTCATTTTATTCTTAATTCTGAGTTCTGTACATAAGATTGCATCAGCCATCGTTTCTAGCTGACATGCGCTGTTTGTGTATTTTTGGTTCAGCACCATAATTGGAAGAACAAGTGCCATATGACCGGGCTATAAAAGCCCATGCTGCAGAAAGGGGGGGCTCTTGCCATTTCACAGGACAGGATGAGGGTCCGTGTGCAAACCAGCAGCTGATGTAGGCCCAGGAAACACGTTCTTTACCCGGACACACGTGCAGAATCCCAGGGAAAGATGGGTGAATCTCAACAATTAAGCTAATTATGGACAAATGGACAATCACTCTGTAACTATCTAATTATCTAATTATTTTATGTACCTACTGCAATCTGATTCTTTTTAATGGACAATCCAAGAATAAATCAATACATTTTTTTATAAGAAAATCTTGATATTGATACTTTGCGAAATCCTTGATAGAGAAAAATAATACAGAAAGAAGTATTTATTTAACAAGGAGGGGGCGAAACGCGTTGGAACTGGGACTAAAGCATCTACTGGGACCACCAATGAACTGGGATCAGATAAATCTGCATTGTTATATTTTATTAACTTATTATGGTTGTGAATACATTGACTATCACCTGTCTCCAGTTTGGTAGATCATTTATGGTAATCATGGTCGTTTTTTTAAGTGCCGATAATTATAGTTTGAAATTACTGCTGATATTTATTGAGACATTTAACCGTGAGACAGTATAGATTGAAGAGGTATCTACATTGATTACTCGTATTGTTTATGGCTTTGGGAAATACCTAAAATATCAGATGTCATTATCTTGATGTTTTCCTATGCTGGCCCCTAGTAGTTTTCTAGCATTTAACATTTTAGAGAAGCTTTATGGAGAAGAACTGATATCTTATCCTCCCCCTTCTCTACTGTAACTGATGCAGGGTCTTTAAAAAACATTTTTTCAGCATGTCTAATTGCGACATGACTGTCTGGTCATTCACCATTGTGATGCTTTTTGTTTTTCATGTTTGTATGTCTGTATAGGGGCTGGTTAGGGACAGGTAAGGGACAGCCTCCATGGAGCGGGGACACCACGCCGACACATTAGGGTGATTACTCTGCTGCCAGGCAGGGCATTCCTCCCTCTAGGGCCGTACAGGGTGAGTTTGAATGCCTATGCATTGACCCTACTGTTACCCCTCCCCCATACTTTTATCTGGATTTTTGTCCCCTATATTATATTATTGATGATACTTTTTAAAAATATCTTCCTCGTTGTCACCCAATCCACGTTAGGATGAGATGAGGCTGGGCTGTGTGTAATCACCCTGTATGGTTCCTTGCTCCATCTCATCGTGCTCCGCCTGCAATGCCTCCTCTTTGATTGTGAGCAGAAAGCGTTTCAGAAGACAGAGAAGCGGGATGGTGACGCTAATTATGGCGTCATCGCCGCTCACCATCTTGGTGGAGTCCTCAAAGTTTTGGAGGATGGTACATATGTCTGACATCCATGTCCATTCCTGAAGTCTAATGTGTGGAGTCTGAACTGAATACCGACGGCCTTGTTGATGCTGGTACTCAACAACTGCCCTCTTCTGCTCACAAATCCTTCCCAACATCTGCAGTGTAGAGGTCCAACGCGTGGAGACATCACACACCAGTCTGTGAGCCGGAAGCTGCAAATGCTGCTGAAACACTGCAAGGGCGGCGGAAGCTGTAGCTGACTTTCTAAAATGGGCACACAGGCGGCGATTTTGACAAGCAGATCCAACAGATCCGGGTAGGATTTGAGAAATCGCTGAACCACGAGGTTAAGCACATGGGCCAGGTTAAGCACATGGGCCAGGCATGGTACGTATGTGAGCTCACCTCGCCTCAGAACCGCTGCCAGGTTCCGGCCATTGTCACACACGACCATGCTTGGCTGTAGGTTCAGTGGTGTGAGCCACAGATCTGCCTGCTCTTTCAGAGTTGTCCACAACTCTTCAGGGTTGTGTGGTTTGTCATCTAAGCTTATTAGCTTCAGCACAGCCTGTTGCCGCTTGACCGAGGCAGTGCTGCAGTGCTTCCAGCTTGTGACTGATGTGGTCATTTCGGAGATGGAGGCTGAAGAGGAAGAGGAGGCTGAGGAGGATGAGGTGCAGGAACTGTAGAATGTGAGGCAACCCTGATTGACCCAGGGCCCGCAATCCTCGACGATGGAAGGACGTGTTCCGTCCCAAGGTCCGACTGGGAGCCAGCTTCCACTATGTTAACCCAGTGTGCCGTCAGCGAGATGTACCATCCCACGTGTCCGTGGTTAGGTGGACTTTACCTGTAACTGCAATATTGAGGGCACAGCTAATGTTGTGGGACACGTGCTTGTGTAATGCGGGGAATGACACACTGGGAGAAATAGTGGATTGACAATCAATCTCACATGCTGTTGTGCAAATGGAATAGACAATAGACGGAAATTATTGGCAATTATCAAGACACCCTCAATAAAGGAGTGGTTCTGCAGGTGGGGACCACAGACCACATCTCAGTACCAATGCTTTCTGGCTGATGTTTTGGTCACTTTCGAATGTTGGTTGTGCTTTCACACTCGTGGTAGCATGAGACGGACTCTACAACCCACAGAAGTTGCTCAGGTAGTGCAGCTCATCCAGGATGGCACATCAATGCGAGCTGTGGCAAGAAGGTTTGCTGTGTCTGTCAGCGTAGTGTCCCGAGGCTGGAGGCGCTACCAGGAGACAGGCCAGTACACCAGGAGACGTGGAGGGGGCCGTAGGAGGGCAATAACCCAGCAGCAGGACCGCTACCTCCGCCTTTGTGCAAGGAGCAACAGGAGGAGCACTGCCAGAGCCCTGCAAAATGACCTCCAGCAGGCCACAAATTTGCATGTGTCTGCACAAACGGTTAGAAACTGACTCCATGAAGGTGGTATGAGGGCCCGACGTCCACAGATGGGGGTTGTGCTCACAGCCCAACACCGTGCAGGACGCTTGGCATTTGCCACAGAACACCAGGATTGGCAAAGTCGCCACTGGTGCCCTGTGCTCTTCACAGATGGAAGCAGGTTCACACTGAGCACATGTGACAGACGTGACAGAGTCTGGAGACGCCGTGGAGAGCGATCTGCTGCCTGCAACATCCTTCAGCATGACCGGTTTGGCAGTGGGTCAGTAATGGTGTGGGGTGGCATTTCTTTGGAGGGCCGCACAGCCCTCCATGTACTCACCAGAGGTAGCCTGACTGCCATTAGGTACCGAGATGAGATCCTCAGACCCCTTGTGAGACCATATGCTGGTGCGGATGGCCCTGGGTTCCTCCTAATGCAGGACAATGCCAGACCTCATGTGGCTGGAGTGTGTCAGCAGTTCCTGCAAGATGAAGGCATTGAAGCTATGGACTGGCCCGCCGATTCCCCAGACCTGAATCCGATTCACCACATCTGGGACATCATGTCTCGCTCCATCCACCAACGTCACGTTGCACCACAGACTGTCCGGGAGTTGGCGGATGCTTTAGTCCAGGTCTGGGAGGAGATCCCACAGGAGACCATCCGCAACCTCATCAGGAGCATGCCCAGGAGTTGTAGGGAGGTCATACAGGCACGTGGAGGCCACACACAATACTCAGCCTCATCAGGAGCATGCTCAGGCGTTGTAGGGAGGTCAAACAGGCACTTGGAGGCCACACACAATACTGAGCCTCATCAGGAGCATGCCCAGGCGTTGTAGGGAGGTCATACAGGCACGTGGAGGCCACACACATTACTCAGCCTCATCAGGAGCATGCCCAGGCATTGTAGGGAGGTCATACAGGCAGGTGGAGGCCACACACAATACTCAGCCTCATCAGGAGCATGCCCAGGCGTTGTAGGAAGGCCATACAGGCACGTGGAGGCCACACACAATTCTCAGCCTCATCAGGAGCATGCCCAGGCGTTGTAGGGAGGCCATACAGGCATGTGGAGGCCACACACAATACTCAGCCTCATCAGGAGCATGCCCAGGCGTTGTAGGGAGGTCATACAAGCACGTGGAGGCCACAAACAATACTCAGCCTCATCAGGAGCATGCCCAGGCGTTGTAGTGAGGTCATACAGGCACGTGGAGGCCACACACAATACTCAGCCTCATCAGGAGCATGCCCAGGCGTTGTAGGGAGGTCATACAGGCACGTGGAGGCCACACACAACCTCATCAGGAGCATACCCAGGCATTGTAGGGAGGTCATACAGGCACATGGAGGCCACACACAATACTCAGTCTCATCAGGAGCATGCCCAGGCGCTGTAGGGAGGTCATACAGGCACGTGGAGGCCACACACAATACTGAGCCTCATCAGGAGCATGCCCGGGCATTGTAGGGAGGTCATACAGGCACGTGGCGGCCACACAGAATACTCAGCCTCATCAGGAGCATGCCCGGGCGTTGTAGGGAGGTCATACAGGCACGTGGAGGCCACACACAATACTCAGCCTCATCAGGAGCATGCCCAGGCGTTGTAGGGAGGTCAGACAGGCACGTGGAGGCCACACACAATACTCAGCCTCATCAGGAGCATGCCCAGACGTTGTAGGGAGGTCATACAGGCACGTGGAGGCCACACACAATACTCAGCCTCATCAGGAGCATGCCCAGGCGTTGTAGGGAGGCCATACAGGCACGTGGAGGCCACACACAATACTCAGCCTCATCAGGAGCATGCCCAGGCGTTGTAGGGAGGTCATACAAGCACGTGGAGGCCACACACAATACTCAGCCTCATCAGGAGCATGCCCAGGCGTTGTAGGGAGGTCATACAAGCACGTAGAGACCACACACAATACTCAGCCTCATCAGGAGCATGCCCAGGCGTTGTAGGGAGGTCATACAGGCACGTGTAGGCCACACACAATACTCAGTCTCATCAGGAGCATGCCCAGGCGTTGTAGGGAGGTCATACAGGCACGTGGAGGCCACACACAATACTCAGCCTCATCAGGAGCATGCCCAGGCGTTGTAGGGAGGTCATACAGGCACGTGGAGGCCGCACACAATACTGAGCCTCATCAGGAGCATGCCCAGGTGTTGTAGGGAGGTCATAAAGGCACGTGGAGGCCACACACAACCTCATCAGGAGCATGCGCGGGCGTTGTAGGGAGGTCATACAGGCACGTGGAGGCCACACAAAATACTGAGCCTCATCAGGAGCATGCCCGGACATTGTAGGGAGGTCATACAGGCACGTGGAGGCCACACACAATACTGAGACTCATCAGGAGCATGCCCGGGCGTTGTAGGGAGGTCATACAGGCACGTGGAGGCCACACACAATACTGAGACTCATCAGGAGCATGCCCAGGCGTTGTAGGGAGGTCATACAGGCACGTGGAGGCCACACACAATACTGAGACTCATCAGGAGCATGCCCAGGTGTTGTAGGGAGGTCATACAGGCACATGGAGGCCACACACAATACTCAGCCTCATCAGGAGCATGCCCAGGCGTTGTAGGGAGGTCATACAGGCACGTGGAGGCCACACACAATAGTCAGCCTCATCAGGAGCATGCCCAGGCGTTGTAGGGAGGTCATACAGGCACGTGGAGGCCACACACAATACTGAGACTCATCAGGAGCATGCCCAGGCGTTGTAGGGAGGTCATACAGGCAAGTGGAGGCCACACACAATACTCAGCCTCATCAGGAGCATGCTCAGGCGTTGTAGGGAGGTCATACAGGCAAGTGGAGGCCACACACAATACTCAGCCTCATCAGGAGCATGCCCAGGCATTGTAGGGAGGTCATACAGGCACGTGGAGGCCACACACAATACTGAGCCTCATCAGGAGCATGCCCAGGCGTTGTAGGGAGGTCATACAGGCACGTGGAGGCCGCACACAATACTCAGACTCATCAGGAGCATGCCCAGGCGCTGTAGGGGGGTCATGCAAGCATGTGGAGGCCACACACAATACTCAGCCTCATCAGGAGCATGCCCAGGCGTCGTAGGGAGGTCATACAGGCACGTGGAGGCCACACACAATACTCAGCCTCATCAGGAGCATGCCCAGGCATTGTAGGGAGGTCATACAGGCACGTGGAGGCCACACACAATACTCAGCCTCATCAGGAGCATGCCCAGACGTTGTAGGGAGGTCATACAGGCACGTGGAGGCCACACACAATACTGAACCTCATCAGGAGCATGGCCAGGCGTTGTAAGGAGGTCATACAGGCACGTGGAGGCCACACACAATACTCAGCCTCATCAGGAGCATGCCCAGGCGTTGTAGGGAGGTCATACAGGCACGTGGAGGCCGCACACAATACTCAGCCTCATCAGGAGCATGCCCAGGCGTTGTAGGGAGGTCATACAGGCACGTGGAGGCCACACACAATACTCAGCCTCATCAGGAGCATGCCCAGGCGTTGTAGGGAGGTCATACAGGCACGTGGAGGCCACACACAATACTCAGCCTCATCAGGAGCATGCCCAGGCGTTGTAGGGAGGTCATACAGGCACGTGGAGGCCACACACAATACTGAGCCTCATCAGGAGCATACCCAGGTGTTGTAGGGAGGTCATACAGGCACGTGGAGGCCACACACAACCTCATCAGGAGCATGCGCGGGCGTTGTAGGGAGGTCATACAGGCACATGGAGGCCACACTCAACCTCATCAGGAGCATGCCCAGGCGTTGTAGGGAGGTCATACAGGCACGTGGAGGCCACACACAATACTCAGCCTCATCAGGAGCATGCCCAGGCGTTGTAGGGAGGTCATACAGGCACGTGGAGGCCACACACAATACTCAGCCTCATCAGGAGCATGCCCAGGCGTTGTAGGGAGGTCATACAGGCACGTGGAGGCCACACACAATACTCAGGCTCATCAGGAGCATGCCCAGGCGTTGTAGGGGGGTCATACAGGCACGTGGAGGCCACACACAATACTCAGCCTCATCAGGAGCATGCCCAGGCATTGTAGGGAGGTCATACAGGAGGCCACACACAATACTCAGCCTCATCAGGAGTGACGCGCCCCCTGGGCCAGTGCTGTTTGGGGATTACCCGGAGCCGGATCAGATGGGGGTTGTAGTCTCCGAGTGGCGGTGACCCGGTCCGTGCCCAGGGTGTCAAACTCAGTGTGTGGCAGTCCTACAGATGTTGCTGGATGTTCTTTAGTGTCGACTACGCCACCCGTTGATTTGCGGTCAATACGGCCGCCGCTGCAGAAGGGTCCGCTGAGGCTGGTGGTGTGTGTGCAGCTCTGGTAGTATAACCCCCAACGGGAGGGGTATAGCCTCAGGGGGTCAGTTGTGGAGGATGGTGGTTGTGAAGGTGCAGGATGAATCAGCAAGAAGACTCAGAGTCGGGCTGTGCAGTTCAGGGGTTTTTACTTACGGGTGTTCTTATGGTCACTCTGGCCTGAAGCGACCACCCGAGCCGTGCTGCGTCCACCAGGTCCTGGACTCGGCCAACCCCCAAGTAATTCTGGAGCGTGGTCCTGAGCTCCTGTCTGACTTTCCCTCTCTTCTGGCCGTTCTCACCAGGGATCCACCTATGTCCGGCTCCCTCGGGTCTCTTGGTGGGTACACCTCTTCTGGGTTCCCTGACCCTATACTTGGTCTGCCTTCCGGGTGGATTTGGTGAGGGTCGTGGCAGATCCTGCCCACGACCTCCGGTCTCTGGCTAAGGTGTGCTTTTCTCTCTGCCAGCTTGGGATCCGGTACCCTAGGTGCCAACCCTTCACCCTGTTGCTTGTATTCTGGGGTCTTGGGGTTCCTTCTCCTTCTCTCTGGGTCCTTCTGACTCCTCTCTCTCTCTTGGCCTTGGAGCTGGGCCCAGCCGGAACCACAACTCCCTGTCAGCCCTTCTGGCTGAGCTTCTCTGCTCTGCTCCTCAGGTTACACTCTGACAGACTGACCCTGATCTAAGATGGTGCCCACCTTATATACTCCCTCTATGTGTGAGCTCAGGTGACCAGCACCCAATGAGCTCCTAGCATTACCCAGACTGCTCCCTCTATCTGCCCCTACACTACTGGGATGTTCCAACCCCTCCCACTCCAGCCAGGGACAGACACTATCGTACCTGCACATAAACTGGTGGGAGTACCGTCGATCTGTCCCCCGGAAATGGGATGTATGTAGTGTATGCAGCTAACTAGCTCAGTTCCACACTCCATCCTTACCCGGGAGTGGAATACCACACCTCTGGCTTGAGGTGTAATACCCCTGTAGCAGCCGAATCCTCAGGGTGCTACAGGAGCATGCCCAGGCGTTGTAGGGAGGTCATACAGGCACGTGGAGGCCACACACAATACTCAGCCTGATCAGGAGCATGTCCAGGCGTTGTAGGGAGGTCATACAGGCACGTGGAGGCCACACACAATACTCAGCCTCATCAGGAGCATGCCCAGGTGTTGTAGGGAGGTCATGCAAGCATGTGGAGGCCACACACAATACTCAGCCTCATCAGGAGCATGCCCAGGCGTCGTAGGGAGGTCATACAGGCACGTGGAGGCCACACACAATACTCAGCCTCATCAGGAGCATGCCCAGGCATTGTAGGGAGGTCATAAAGGCACGTGGAGGCCACACACAATACTCAGCCTAATCAGGAGCATGCCCAGGCATTGTAGGGAGGTCATACAGGCACGTGGAGGCCACACACAATACTCAGCCTCATCAGGAGCATGCCCAGGCATTGTAGGGAGGTCATACAGGCACGTGGAGGCCACACACAATACTCAGCCTCATCAGGAGCATGCCCAGACGTTGTAGGGAGGTCATACAGGCACGTGGAGGCCACACACAATACTGAACCTCATCAGGAGCATGCCCAGGCGTTGTAGGGAGGTCATACAGGCACGTGGAGGCCACACACAATACTCAGCCTCATCAGGAGCATGCCCAGGCGTTGTAGGGAGGTCATACAGGCACGTGGAGGCCGCACACAATACTCAGCCTCATCAGGAGCATGCCCAGGCGTTGTAGGGAGGTCATACAGGCACGTGGAGGCCACACACAATACTCAGCCTCATCAGGAGCATGCCCAGGCGTTGTAGGGAGGTCATACAGGCACGTGGAGGCCACACACAATACTCAGTCTCATCAGGAGCATGCCCAGGCGTTGTCATCCAACATCTACTGCTAATAGACTCGCTAATAGACTCGCCACTTAGTTTGACTCCCTGGGCACGGACCGGGTCACCGCCATGAGACTACTACCCCCATCTGATCCGGCTCCGGGTAAGCCCCCGTGCGATGCCGCACGACACAGAAGGCCCAGGGGCGCGTCAACTTTGGCGTAGTCGGCAGGATCACGTGCCCGCCACCACCGGGTACTGCGTGCCTGAAGAAAAGTTTATCTGTACCGTAAGAAGAAGTCTCCCGCCGGTTCCGGAGGGTCCCCGCCATCGGACGCCATCTCGGATCGTTTCCCGCCGTTTGCCCGCCATCTGCAGTCTTTTCCCGCCATCCACAGAGTTTCCCGCCATTGGGAGATGGTTCCCGCCATCTGAGAAGATTTCCCGCCCTGGCAGAGCGGACGCCATTATGGGCGTGCCAGAGGGTGGCAAGAGACTACCTCCCATCGTGGGCCTGGTCCCAGAAGAGCGCCAAAAGCAAAGACCGCCCCCACCAGCAGAGACTGCAATGATAGAGATGTCCATCAGCGTGGGGGGACTGCCCCTGGAACTGACAATCACCAAGTTGCCCCGGGACCACCCTCAGTGTGGGCGGATCAAGAACAAAAGAGTGAGGATGGGTGCAGCCTGGAGGAGTCTGGAGAGTTCGCACCCGGAGATGGAGGGAGAGTCAGGCAGCACCGACCCTGTGGTCAGGAGCCTGCTGCAGGCCGCCACCCCAGAAGGCCTGGTGGAGATTCTGGCACAGCTCCCCAAAGATCGGGAGCATGCACGGACCGCGCTGGAGGGCCTGGCTCGGAAGATGGCCCGAGTACAGCGAGAAGTACTAGCTGAGTGGAGCAGAGAGATGGCCCTGCAGGCTGGAACCCGCCAGCAAAGGACACCACCCGCAACGAGGAGCACGCCTGCCCCTGAAGCCGGTGCGGAAGGGATGAAGGCCGGAGACGACGCCGTGGAAGGAGCTGAAGAGACGGAGGCAGGTAAAGGGGACGTTACTACCCCAAGCCCAGCAACCGTAAGCCTGCCCCAGCTCCCCGTCGCAGAGCCCGAAATCCCACCGACCGTGCCCGTTGCTGCACCGCCACCGCTCCAGACCAGGCCTCAAGCAGGAGCCGCGGCCAAGCCCCCTGTGACGTCACGCGCCTCAACCCCGAGCGCGGCCAAGCAGGAGACGCCACCGGCCTGGTCGCAGGGCCGAGTACCCCCGGGCGCCGCAGTTCCAACAGAGCCCTCTATCTCCACCAAGTCACTGGCCTGGTCGCAAGGTCGAGTACCCCCGGGCGCCGCCGTCTCCGCAGTGCCCTTCACCTTTAAGGTGCCACCGGCCTGGTCACAAGGCCTGGTGAATCCGGGCGCCGCTGCCATCACCGCGCCCTCAACCCTCAAAGTCCTGCCCTTGGGTGAAGACCTGTTCGCCCAGCATGCTTGCCCGGATGGGCAGCCCTTTGAGTGGCCACCGGAGTACTACCATCCCCGACTCCGGAAGGAAGGGCCCCTGTGTGAGCCCCTGATCCCGGCTCCGGCACCCGCCAAGATCACCCCACTCCCGTTGGAGGAGGCGCAGTTCGCATGGGACCCCACTGGAGAAAACCTCATCGGCTTCACCCAAGAGACCCGGGCGGCCGCAGCCGAGCGTGCGGAGTGCTGCCGGCAACAACTGGAGGTCTTCGACAGGGAGCGGCGAGAGAGGCGGGTCCGCGAGGAGCGGCTGCAAGTTCAGAGTGCGGAGCAGAAAAGCCGGACCCGGCGAGACCGCCGTGCGGCCCACGGTCCCCGCGCCACCGGGACCGTAATTAAGTTCCAACTGGAGCACGGTTGGGGCTTTATCCGGGATCACCGAACCCCCGGCGACGTCTTTGTCACCCGCAGGGATGTCGAGTCTCATCTGCCGGAGGGACATCGCGGACGTGACCTTTACCTGGGTGACGAGGTCACTTTCACCCGGCACCAGTGTGCCAAAGGACCGTACGCCCTTCATGTACACCGGTTGACGGAGGAAGAGCTGCGGTATGAGGAGAATCAAGAGGACCCGGACGGGTTTGAAGATTACCCTCAGGAAGGAGCAGGAGGACGCCGTTACTGAAGTACGGTAAAGTGGAACTGTACATAGTTACCTGTAAGGTACTTGTCATGCTGCTAGAGTAAAGTGAGTTCCCCGTTGGGACAAGTGTGAACTGTTACCTGCGTCCCCTATCCTTAAACAGGCTGAGGACTGTGAGCAGCCATTCCCCTATTCCCACTGACCGAGGACTGAGAGCGGTCGTTCCTTCCCTTTACCTGGCCGAGGACTGAGAGCGGCCATACCCTGTATATAGTTGCGCTTTCTAAAGCGCCCCCTACCGGTTTTAAAGAAAAACTGTTTTTCTACAAGTGACTGTTGCACTTTACCTGGTCACAAGTTGCACGGTGGCCAGGGATCAAGAATGTTTCTTATGAAAAAGTTTTTATTATGCTAAAAGAGTTAATGATATTTTATAAATGTGTGTGTTCGTAATGTTTTATACTTGTAACGTTAAAAGAGAAAAGTACCTCCCATAAAGGGATGAGTGAAAGTTAAAATATCTTATATGTAAGTGCACTTTTAAAAATTTTTTGTATGTTTGTATGTTTTGCTCTTTTACAGCCCAAGGACGTGCTGTGGTTTACCAGGGGGGAATGTAGCACCCCGAGGACTCGGCTGCTACAGGGGTAGTGCACCTCGAGCCAGAGGTGTGGTATTCCACTCCCGGGTAAGGATGGAGTGTGGGACTGAGCTCAGCTAGCTGCATGCACTACACTCATCCCATTTCCGGGGGACAGATCAATGGTACTCCCACTAGGTGAATGTGCAGGTACGACAGTGTCTGTCCCTGGCTGGAGTGGGAGGGGGGGTGGAACATCCCAGTAGTGTAGGGGCAGATAGGGGAGGGGCTCTGGGCATAGAGATAGGAGCCCATTGGGTGCTAGTCACCTGGGCTCACACATAGAGGGAGTATATATGGTGGGCACCATCTTAGGACAGGGTCAGTCAGTCAGTCAGTCAGTCTGAGGAGGGCTGACGGGGAGCTGTGGCTCCGGCTGGGCCCAGCTCCAGGGCCAAGCCTGCAGTGGAGAGAGAGGAGGAAGAAAGGCCCAGAGACGCAGAGCCAGAGGGAACCCTGAGATCCCACAAGTTACCGGGTGAAGGGTTGGCGGAAACGGGTACCGGAACCCAAACTGGTGGAGGCTAATGATCCTCAGCCAGGAACCAGAGGTCGTGGTCAAGTTTTGCCACGACCCTCACCATATCCACCAGGAAGGCACACCACGAGTAGGGTCAGGAAAGCCAGAGAAGGTTTAACCACCAAGAGGCCCGAGGGAGCCGGACAAAGGTGGATCCCTGGTGGGGACGGCCAGCAGAAAGAGAGAGAGAGGGGAGCTCAGGACCACGCTCCGGAACTGCCTGGGGGTTAGCCGAGTCCCGCACCTGGTGAACGCAGTACGGCTCGGGTGGTCACTCCCGGCCGAAGTGACTGAAGTACCATCTGTGAGTAAAAACCCTGAAACTGCACCATACGTTTCTGACTCTGCTTGCTGCACCATCACAACCCCCATCATCTACACCTGCTGCCCTGAGGCCATACCCCTCCCGTTGGGGGTTATACCATCCCCGCTGCACCATCCTTCCACCGGCCTCAGCGGTCTGCCCTGCAGCGGCAGCTCCAAAGCTGCATTCAACGGGTGGCGTAGTCATCCAACATCTACTGCTAATAGACTCGCCACTTAGTTTGACTCCCTGGGCACGGACCGGGTCACCGCCACGAGACTACTACCCCCATCTGATCCGGCTCCGGGTAAGCCCCCGTGCGCGCGATGCCGCACGACACAGAAGGCCCAGGGGCGCGTAAGAGCCTCATCAGGAGCATGCCCAGGCGTTGTAGGGAGGTCATACAGGCACGTGGAGGTCACACACAATACTCAGCCTCATCAGGAGCATGCCCAGGCGTTGTAGGGAGGTCATACAGGCACGTGGAGGCCACTCACAATACTCAGCCTCATCAGGAGCATGCCCAGGCGTTGTAGGGAGGTCATACAGGCACGTGGAGGCCACTCACAATACTCAGCCTCATCAGGAGCATGCCCAGGCGTTGTAGGGAGGTCATACAGGCAAGTGGAGGCCACACACAATACTCAGCCTCATCAGGAGCATGCCCAGGCGTTGTAGGGAGGTCATACAGGCACGTGGAGGCCACACACAATACTCAGCCTCATCAGGAGCATGCCCAGGCGTTGTAGGGAGGTCATACAGGCACGTGGAGGCCACACACAATACTCAGCCTCATCAGGATCATGCCCAGGCGTTGTAGGGAGGTCATACAGGCACGTGGAGGCCACACACAATACTGAGCCTCATCAGTAGCATGCCCAGGCGTTGTAGGGAGGTCATACAGGCACGTGGAGGCCACACACAATACTCAGCCTCATCAGGAGCATGCCCAGGCATTGTAGGGAGGTCATACAGGCACGTGGAGGCCACACACAATACTCAGCCTCATCAGGAGCATGCCCAGGCGTTGTAGGGAGGTCATACAGGCACGTGGAGGCCACACACAATACTCAGCCTCATCAGGAGCATGCCCAGGCGTTGTAGGGAGGTCATACAGGCACGTGGAGTTCACACACAATACTCAGCCTCATCAGGAGCATGCCCAGGCGTTATAGGGAGGTCATACAGGCACGTGGAGGCCACACACAATACTCAGCCTCATCAGGAGCATGCCCAGGCGCTGTAGGGAGGTCATACAGGCACGTGGAGGCCACACACAATACTGAGCCTCATCAGGAGCATGCCCAGGCGTTGTAGGGAGGTCATACAGGCACGTGGAGGCCACACACAATACTCAGCCTCATCAGGAGCATGCCCAGGTGACGCGCCCCTGGGCCTGCTGTGTCGTGCGGCATCGCGCGCACGGGGGCTTACCCGGAGCCGGATCAGATGGGGGTAGTAGTCTCGTGGCGGTGACCCGGTCCGTGCCCAGGGAGTCAAACTGTGTGGCTGAGTATAGCAGTAGATGTTAGAATGTTCGACTACGCCACCCGTTGAATGCGGCTATGAAGCCGCCGCTGCAGGACAGTCCGCTGAGGCCGGTGGTACGGATGTGCAGCGTGGATGGTATAACCCCCAACGGGAGGGGTATGGCCTCAGGGCAGCAGATGTGGATGATAGTGGTAGTGATGGTGCAGCAAGGAAGCTCAGAGACGTGTGGTGCAGTTTCAAGGCTTTTACTCACAGGTATTGCTCCGGTCACTTTGGCCAGCAGTGACCACCCGAGCCGTGCTGCGTCCACCAGGTGCGGGACTCGGCCAACCCCCAGGCAGTTCCAGAGCGTGGTCCCGAGCTCCCCTCTATTCCTTCCTACGGGCCGTCCTCACCAGGGACCCACCTTTGTCCGGCTCCCTCGGGTCTTTTGGTGGCGAAACCTTTCCCGGCTTCCCTGACCCTATGCGTGGTTTGCCTTCCTGGTGGATATGGTGAGGGGTCGCGCCAAAACTTGTCCACGACCTCCGGTTCCTGGCTAAGGATGTTTTGCCTCTACCAGTTTGGGATCCGGTACCCTCTTCTGCCAACCCTTCACCCGTCTTAGTTCACTTGTGGGATCTCAGGGTTCCCTCTGCTTGTGTCTCTGGGCCTTTCACTGGGTTTTTCCTCTTCTTCCTCTTTCTCTGCCCTTCAGGCCTGGCCCTGGAGCTGGGCCCAGCCGGAGCCACAGCTCCCTGTCAGCCCTCTCTGGCTGAACTCTCCCTCAGAACAGACCCTGTCTCAAGATGGTGCCCACCTCTTATACTCCCTCTGACACCCGAGCCCAGGTGACTAGCACCCAATGGGCTCCTTCCTATGCCCAGAGTCCCTCCCCTGTCTGCTCCTACACTACTGGGATGTTCCTCCCCCCTCCCACTCCAGCCAGGGACAGACGCTGTCGTACCTGCACATCTACCTAGTGGGAGTACCGTTGTTCTGTCCCCCGGAAATGGGATGAGTGTAGTGCATGCAGCTACTGAACTCGGTCCCACACTCCATCCTTACCCGGGAGTGGAATACTACACCTCTGGTTTGAGGTGCAATACCCCTGTAGCAGCCGAGTCCTCGGGGTGCTACACAGGCGTTGTAGGGGGGTCATACAGGCACGTGGAGGCCACACACAATACTCAGCCTCATCAGGAGCATGCCCAGGCGTCGTAGGGAGGTCATACAGGCACGTGGAGGCCACATACAATACTGAGACTCATCAGGAGCATGCCCAGGCGTTGTAGGGAGGTCATACAGGCACGTGGAGGCCACACACAATACTGAGCCTCATCAGGAGCATGCCCAGGCGTCGTAGGGAGGTCATACAGGCACGTGGAGGTCACACACAATGCTCAGCCTCATCAGGAGCATGCCCAGGCGTTGTAGGGAGGTCATACAGGCACGTGGAGGCCACTCACAATACTCAGCCTCATCAGGAGCATGCCCAGGCGTTGTAGGGAGGTCATACAGGCACGTGGAGGCCACTCACAATACTCAGCCTCATCAGGAGCATGCCCAGGCGTTGTAGGGAGGTCATACAGGCAAGTGGAGGCCACACACAATACTCAGCCTCATCAGGAGCATGCCCAAGCGTTGTAGGGAGGTCATACAGGCACGTGGAGGCCACACACAATACTCAGCCTCATCAGGAGCATGCCCAGGCATTGTAGGGAGGTCATACAGGCACGTGGAGGTCACACACAATACTCAGCCTCATCAGGATCATGCCAAGGCGTTGTAGGGAGGTCGTACAGGCACGTGGAGGCCACACACAATACTCAGCCTCATCAGGAGCATGCCCAGGCGTTGTAGGGAGGTCATACAGGCACGTGGAGGCCACACACAATACTCAGCCTCATCAGGAGCATGCCTAGGCGTTGTAGGGAGGTTATACAGGCACGTGGAGGCCACACACAATACTCTGCCTCATCAGGAGCATGCCCAGGCGTTTTAGAGAGTTCATACAGGCACGTGGAGGCCACACACAATACTCAGCCTCATCAGGAGCATGCCCAGGCGTTGTAGGGAGGTCATACAGGCACGTGGAGGCCACACACAATACTCAGCCTCATCAGGAGCATGCCCAGGCGTTGTAGGGAGGTCATACAGGAAAGTGGAGGCCACACACAATACTCAGCCTCATCAGGAGCATGCCCAGGCGTTGTAGGGAGGTCATACAGGCACGTGGAGGCCACACACAATACTCAGCCTCATCAGGAGCATGCCAAGTTGACGCGCCCCTGGGCCTGTGTCGCGCAGCGTTGCGCACGCGGGAGCTTACCCGGAGCCGGATCTGTTGAGGGTTGTAGTCTCGTGGCGGTGATCCGGTCCGTGCCCAGGGAGTCAGACTAAGTGGCGCTGTATCAGCGGTAGATGTTGGACGACTACGCCACCCGTTGAGTACAGCTAAGGAGCTGCTGCTGCAGGGCGGACCGCTGAGGCCGGTGGTAGGATTGTGCAGCGTGATAGTATAACCCCCAACGGGAGGGGTATGGCCTCAGGGCAGCCGACGTGGATGATGGGGGTAGCAGGAACCACTCGGAGACGGTACGGTGTAGTTCAGGGTCTTTTACTGGTGACAAAGATAGACCCTCCCGGAGTACTGGCTAGCGATTGGGGCCTGGTCAGTCCTTGAGCAGATGGGATCTCCCCTGGCCAGGCGGAGTTGTAGGCCTCCCAAACTAACGATACTCTTCTGGCTACCTTGCTAGAGGCGGGTATAAGTAGCCCACGTCCCTGAGTGTACCGTGTGGTGCTCACCCGTATGGCCGGTGACTCGGGGCCTTCTAGTAGCTTTCGCTCCACGACGGCAGTGCTGGTCCCACGCGTGTGACCGTGCCTTCGGGTTTCTGGGCCAGAGGACCTGCAATCCCCTGCCGGTCGGTTTCTGCTGCTGGATAGGAGTTAATCCCCACAGCCTCGGACTCCGGGTCCGGTGATAACTTCTCAGTCAGGGCGAGCTCTGCAGCTGCCAGCCCCTGACTCCTTGTAGCACTGCTCCCACAGAGCTCCTGTTGTTTCTTCCTATGCTGCTTCTCTTCTCTACTTCTTCTCTACTCCCTAACCCTGCCTCAGCCCTAGGTTTATATAGGGGAAGTTCTTCCCCTCCCAGGACTGGGCAGGAGGTGTGGCATGCATAGGATCCCTGACCAAGAGACCTCCCACCTGCTCTCAGACGTAATATCTCTATCACTGTGGCAACCAGACCCCTGGGGTGTCACATTCTCCCCTAGTGAAATTTAGTACTCCGGGACTAACATATTTTTAGAAAAACATAACAAGGTATAAACAATAATAATACAATAAGAAAAACACATAAAGATGGTTACGGCGTGTCCGCAACCGGGTGCAGTTTTGAAGAAAACAAAGGTGTCCATTTCACCAAAACAGGGAGACGTAACCAGGTAGGGGTCTGTCCTGCCCCGAGTCCTTAACAGTCTTTAGTCCATTCCTAGGTTACGCTCCAACCAATTGTACAAGGATTCCCGGTAAATCCACCAAGGACTCCTAAAAATAACTAGAAACACATAATTAATTACAAGTAACAGACAGGTGACCACAAATAAAACAATTTAAACACTTCAAATCCTCCAACGTGCGGGTAACTGGCCTCTAGTGGCCCTAGTGGACCTACGGAGCTGACTGTCTGGCCCTGAACTACAGGGTGTAGGAGCTGTCAAGGGTAAACTGGGCAGCTGTCTACCGGCTCTTTGGCTCACTAGGGGTACGGCAGGCTCACTATAAGCAGAGGGTTGATCCTCCTGTTCTGCTTGTGTGGAGTCTTCTGCCTCCTGGACCGGCTGTTCTTCCAGCTCTACCTGTTGCTCCGTAGGTGCTTGGGATGCTGGTTGGAGGAAGGTGAGTACGGGTACCACAACTGCGCCATTGACTTGAGTCCAAGACCGAGGGAAGTCTCCGAGCACAGTACTAACCATGTCTTCCCTTTCCTCTACGGGTCGAGGGTCTTCTTGTTCCTCTTCAGGGTTCCGTAGCTGTTCGGGACACTTCTTCAGGTGATCCCGGGATACAATGGTTGTGGTTTCCCCTCCGTCTTTACTGATGGTACAGACCTTTGGGTTGTCGTGGCTTGAGGGCAGTATGATGTACGGGTCCTTCTCCCACTGGTCATCCAACTTGTGGAGCCGCCTTTTCCTCTTCAAGACCTGCTCTCCGGGTACCAGGGGAACAGCGGGAGCATACTGGTTGTAAGTTTTCTCTTGTCTTTCCCTAGCTTGACAGAGACTTCGCTCCACGCTCTCCTGTACTTTCCGGTACTGCTGCTGCCTCTCGGTGTCCCAGTCTGCTTCTGGTGAAGTGTCCTCGGGTGTCAGGACTCCCATCTCCAGGTCAACAGGTAGCTTACCAGGCCTTGCCCTCATCAGGTAAGCCGGGGTACAGTTGGTGGAACCTACCGGGATGTGGTTGTATAGGTCCACCAGATCGGGCAGCTTCTCAGGCCACAGACTGCGTTCTTCCAGGGGCAACGTTTTCAGAAGATCCATTACCACCTGGTTCATTTTCTCACAAAGTCCATTAGTTTGCGGATGATAGGGTGTCGTCCTTATCTTCCGGCAGCCATACAGATTGCAGAATTCCTGGAAGACCTCCGCTTCAAAAGCAGGTCCCTGGTCCGTCAGCACTTGGTCCGGGTACCCGTGTGGACGGCAGAAGTGCTGCTGGAAGGCTCTAGCTGCTGTTCGAGCTGTTAAGTCCTTGACGGGGACGACAACCAAGAACCGGGAGTAGTGATCCACGATGGTTAGTGCGTAAACGTAGCCACTTCTGCTTGGGGTCAGTTTTACATGATCCAAGGCTACCAGTTCCAACGGCTGCCGGGTGACGATGGACTGCAGGGGAGTCTTCTGGCTGGCACGGTCCTTCCTTCTTAGGTTTCACGGGCCACAGTCTCTGCACCACCTCTCGATGGTTCCCCTCATGCCTACCCAGTGGAACCGCCCGCGCAGCAGGAACTCCAGCTTCTTCCATCCGAAGTGTCCAGCCCCGTCGTGGTATGCCTCCATCACCATGGCTGCGTCTCTCCGTGGCACCACTACTTGCCAGATTAGTTCATGTGTCCGGGAGTTAACCATTCTGCGGCACAACTTCCCCTTGTAAAGGAACAGTCGACTCTTCTCAGCCCACAGTTGCTTGGCTTCCTCCGGAGCGTCTGGGTCAAGGCGAGCCTCTGGCCGAGTCAGCATCTCCTTCACCAGTCGGACGGCAGGGTCACTGTCTTGCGTTTCCTCCCAGTTGTAGTGAGGCAAGGGGTTAAACGTAGCGGCTTGCTTACTCCTTACCCGATGGGAATACTGGATAGTCCCATGACGGTGGAACGCGGGGAGTTCAACTTCTTCCAGTGCCTCTGGATCTTCTCCTACGTCCGGTAGGTTTGGCATCCTGGACAGGGCGTCCGCGTTGGTATTGGAGCGTCCTGCCCGGTATTTGATTGTGAACTCGTAGTTGGACAGACGGGCCATCCATCTCTGCTCTAGGGCACCGAGTCTTGCCGTGTCCAGGTGTGTCAACGGGTTGTTATCCGTGTACACGGTGAACCGGGAAGAAGCGAGGTAGTGCTTAAAGCGTTCGGTGACTGCCCACACCACTGCCAGGAACTCTAGCTTAAATGAGCTGTAATTCTCAGGGTTTCTCTCGGTGGGTCGCAGTTTTCGGCTGGCGTAAGCGATTACTCGTTCTTTCCCCTGCTGGATCTGGGACAGCACGGCTCCTAGCCCGATGTTACTTGCGTCGGTGTAGAGGATAAAGGGCTGGCTGTAATCAGGGTACGCCAGGATTTCATCCCCCGTGAGGGCCATCTTCAGCTGGCGGAAGGACTCTTCTTCTAACTTCTCCCATCTGAAGGGTGGCTTCTGGTTCTTGGCCTTCCGGGACTGGCCTATCAGGAGGTCCTGCATAGGAGCTGCCTTTTTGGTGAAACCGGGAATGAACCTTCGGTAGTAGCCTACCAACCCGAGGAACTGCCGCACTTCCTTTACACTGGAGGGACTTGGCCATTCCTTAATTGCGGTGATCTTATCAGGGTCGGGAGCCACTCCATCAGCACTCACCACGTGTCCCAGGTACTGCACCTTTGGTTTCAGGAGGTGACACTTGGAGGGTTTCACCTTTAGGCCGTAGCTTGCCAGAGCTTCGAACACTTCCACCAGGTGTTTCAGGTGGTCCTCATACGTCTTGGAATATACGATGACATCGTCCAGGTACAACAAGACCGTCTCGAAGTTTCTGTGGCCCAGACAGCACTCCATTAATCGTTGGAAGGTCCCTGGTGCGTTGCAGAGTCCGAACGGCATGCAGGTAAACTCGCTAAGTCCCATCGGGGTGGTGAATGCGGTCTTCTCCCGGTCCGCCTCTGCTACAGGAACCTGCCAGTACCCACTAGTGAGATCCAAGGTAGAGAAGAAGTTAGCAGATCTTAAAGCAGCCAAAGACTCCTCTATCCTTGGTAAGGGGTACGCATCCTTGTGTGTGATACGGTTGATTTTCCGGTAATCTACACACATCCTCATGGTGTTGTCTTTCTTTTTGACTAAGACTAGTGGAGCTGCCCAGGGGCTACAGCTATCCCTGATCACCCCAGCCTCCTTCATGTCTCTAAGCATCCCCTTGGCGCGTTGGTAGTGTGCAGGGGGTACGGGTCGATACCTCTCTTTTATGGGAGGATGGTCTCCCGTGGGGATGTGGTGTTCTACCCCCTTGACTCGCCCGAAGTCTAACGGGTGTTTACTAAACACTCTCTCGTACTCTTGAACCACCCGATAGACTCCCTGTTTCTGGTGTGAGGGAGTGGAGTCAGTACCCAAATGTAGTTGCTGACACCAGTCCTCCATTGTTTTCTTAGAGCCGTTACCTTCCTCCGGGGAAGATGGAGGCAAGGGTTCTACGGACTGTATGGAATCTTGATTGATGGTATACAATTTGGCTAGCGTGGCATACCGGGGCAGGTACACTTCCCTCTTCCCGATATTTATTATGCGAACGGGCACCCTCCCATGGCGTACATTGACCACCCCCCGTGCTGTCAAAATGGTGGGCCTACTGTCTGAGTAAACTGGTTCTACCATTGCCTGGTAATCTCTACCTCTCAGACCAATAGCTGCCCGGCACCAAATCATCATTTCACTTTTCGGGGGCATGGCAATAGGGAAAGGGTCACACATTCGCACGCTACCAATCTCACCACCGGAGAGTTCTAGCTGTTGCCGTCGCATCAGTGCCCGGATCTCTTTCTGGAGCACTCGCTGCTCGCCGGAGCTGGCGTTCTTGGCAACCTGCTGTAAAAGGAAAATCACCTCTGCAAGACAATTTTCAATTACATTAGTTCCTAGAGTTATCTTTGGGTGACTCTCGTGTTTGTCAATGTCTACAATGATCAGTCCCTGTGCTGCCAATTCGACTCTACCGATTTTAATGGTCACCTCTTTAAATCCAATCTGTGGCACGGGCTGACCATTGCTGGCGATGATACTCAAGTCGTCGTCAGGGTAGCGGGTGATATCCGAGTCATTCCAGTACTGCTTGAAGAGCACGTACGGGATGGTGGTGACCTGTGACCCGGTGTCCAGCAGGGCACTCATAGGAATGCCATCCAGTACCACGGGTAAGACTGGACGTCCTCCCACATATTTGTCGCGCCAGTTCGATGGGCCTGGTGATCTTTTTCCTGGGGGTTGGCCCTCTACCCCAGGTTGTGCCAGTTTAAAGGACAGTACCTTGCCATATGTCCGGGTTGATTGCAGCGACGCCAGATGGGTCGTCCGTCCTCGTTGTATCGGTCGCTGGGTCTTCCTCTGGCCGGTGGGGTCCTCCTTGGTCGATGCCACGGGATGTCCTCCGGTCCGGATGCCAGCTGGATCTTCCCTGGAGTGGAAACCTGTAAAGACTGCACAGTTCGGGTTAGCGCAGCAACGCTTTTAGCTAGCTCTTGGACCTGATGGTGCAGGTCTGGAGCCGGGTCATTGTTCAAAGCCTGCGCATCAGCTCCCACAGGCCCTGCCGACAAGGGCGCCGCCTCCTGGTGGTAAGTGGTAGTGGGGCGTCTGTGGGTCACAACGCCACCTGGTGCCGGTTCTCGAAGCACCCGGATGGCTCTGTCCTTGAACTGTGCAAATCCCAGATGAGGGTCCTGTAAGGCCATTGCCCGCAACTGGGTTCGGTGGGCATTGCAATATAAACCCTCTATAAATTGTTCAGTCAACAGCCTGTCCTCGTCTCCCACGCCGTCAGGGTCGGTCTGCTTAATGGCTCTCAGGGCCTCTTGTAGGTTCAGGGCATAGTCCCTTATACTCTCATGTGCCCGCTGTTTGCACCCGTAGAATCTAAGCTTGATCTCGGCTGAGGTGCGGGTATCAAAGGTGTCCCTCAGCCGGGTTAGTATCCCTGCGACAGTCCTCCCCCCAGGTGGCCAGCACTTTACCTCCCTTTGGGCTGCCCCGGTTAATTGGGCCACCAGGATGCTCACTTTTTGCTCCTCTGTGAGGGGGTACACCTGGAAGAGGCTATCCAGCTTTTCTCTAAAGTCATGCAGGGTATGTGACTCCCCTGAGTACTGGGGTAGCCAGGCTGCCCCCGGGATATAGGGCATGGTGAAAGGCATGACCGCAACAGCGGTGGCGCTGGCGGGGGTTGAAGCGGTGAAGCTCTCCTCCGTATCCGACATCCTTCTCCCCCCTAGTGGACCGTGGCCTACCTTGCGATGATCCTCTTCCGTAGGCCGCGGCTCCGCAGTGGATCGTCAGGGTTGAGGACCTTCCGTCGCGCTCCTGTGACGTCGGCGTCTGCTGGGCTCCTTCCAGGACCTTACGCAACGTCCGGACGTGAGGCGGGCTTCAGTTCTCGCGCGCTTTCGGAGTCCACGCCCCTCTTCTTCCCGCGCGGCGTCCTCAAGATGGCGTCCAATGGTGGGAAAACTCCACGTGTGGCGGGAAGAAGGCTGAAGATGGCGCCGGATGGCGGGAAAACTCCACCGATGGCGGGAAGGAAGCGGAAGATGGCGCCGGATGGCGGGAATCTTCACCACAGGTAAGTTTGAACAGTCTTTTTCAGGCACGCAGTACCCGGTGGTTGCGGGCACGTGATCCTGCCGACTACGCCAAAAGTTGACGCGCCCCTGGGCCTGTGTCGCGCAGCGTTGCGCACGCGGGAGCTTACCCGGAGCCGGATCTGTTGAGGGTTGTAGTCTTGTGGCGGTGATCCGGTCCGTGCCCAGGGAGTCAGACTAAGTGGCGCTGTATCAGCGGTAGATGTTGGACGACTACGCCACCCGTTGAGTACAGCTAAGGAGCTGCTGCTGCAGGGCAGACCGCTGAGGCCGGTGGTAGGATTGTGCAGCGTGATAGTATCACCCCCAACGGGAGGGGTATGGCCTCAGGGCAGCCGACGTGGATGATGGGGGTAGCAGGAACCACTCGGAGACGGTACGGTGTAGTTCAGGGTCTTTTACTGGTGACAAAGATAGACCCTCCCGGAGTACTGGCTAGCGATTGGGGCCTGGTCAGTCCTTGAGCAGATGGGATCTCCCCTGGCCAGGCGGAGTTGTAGGCCTCCCAAACTAACGATACTCTTCTGGCTACCTTGCTAGAGGCGGGTATAAGTAGCCCACGTCCCTGAGTGTACCGTGTGGTGCTCACCCGTATGGCCGGTGACTCGGGGCCTTCTAGTAGCTTTCACTCCACGACGGCGGTGCTGGTCCCACGCGTGTGACCGTGCCTTCGGGTTTCTGGGCCAGAGGACCTGCAATCCCCTGCCGGTCGGTTTCTGCTGCTGGATAGGAGTTAATCCCCACAGCCTCGGACTCCGGGTCCGGTGATAACTTCTCAGTCAGGGCGAGCTCTGCAGCTGCCAGCCCCTGACTCCTTGTAGCACTGCTCCCACAGAGCTCCTGTTGTTTCTTCCTATGCTGCTTCTCTTCTCTACTTCTTCTCTACTCCCTAACCCTGCCTCAGCCCTAGGTTTATATAGGGGAAGTTCTTCCCCTCCCAGGACTAGGCAGGAGGTGTGGCATGCATAGGATCCCTGACCAAGAGACCTCCCACCTGCTCTCAGACGTAATATCTCTATCACTGTGGCAACCAGACCCCTGGGGTGTCACATAGGCGTTGTAGGGAGGTCATACAGGCACGTGGAGGCCACACACAATACTCAGCCTCATCAGGAGCATGCCTAGGCGTTGTAGGGAGGTCATACAGGCACGTGGAGGCCACACACAATACTCAGCCTCATCAGGAGAATGTCCAGGCGTTGTAGGGAGGTCATACAGGCACGTGGAGGCCACACACAATACTCAGCCTCATCAGGAGCATGCCCAGGCGTTGTAGGGAGGTCATACAGGCACGTGGAGGCCACACACAATACTCAGCCTCATCAGGAGCATGTCCAGGCATTGTAGGGAGGTCATACAGGCACGTGGAGGCCACACACAATACTCAGCCTTATCAGGAGCATGTCCAGGCATTGTAGGGAGGTCATACAGGCACGTGGAGGCCACACACAATACTCAGCCTCATCAGGAGCATGCCCAGGTGTTGTAGGGAGGTCATACAGGCATGTGGAGGCCACACACAATACTCAGCCTCATCAGGAGCATGCCCAGGCGTTGTAGGGAGGTCATACAGGCACGTGGAGGCCACACACAATACTCAGCCTCATCAGGAGCATGCCCAGGTGTTGTAGGGAGGTCATACAGGCATGTGGAGGCCACACACAATACTCAGCCTCATCAGGAGCATGCCCAGGCGTTGTAGGGAGGTCATACAGGCACGTGGAGGCCACACACAATACTCAACCTCATCAGGAGCATGCCCAGGCGTTGTAGGGTAGTCATACAGGCACGTGGAGGCCACACACAATACTCAGCCTCATCAGGAGCATGCCCAGGCATTGTAGGGAGGTCATACAGGCACGTGGAGGCCACACACAATACTCAGCCTCATCAGGAGCATGCCCAGGCGTTGTAGGGAGGTCATACAGGCACGTGGAGGCCACACACAATACTCAGCCTCATCAGGAGCATGCCCAGGCGTTGTAGGGAGGTCATACAGGCACGTGGAGGCCACACACAATACTAAGCCTCATCAGGAGCATGCCCAGGCGTTGTAGGGAGGTCATACAGGCACGTGGAGGCCACACACAATACTCAGCCTCATCAGGAGCATGCCCAGGCGTTGTAGGGAGGTCATACAGGCACGTGGAGGCCACACACAATACTCAGCCTCATCAGGAGCATGCCCAGGCGTTGTAGGGAGGTCATACAGGCACGTGGAGGCCGCACACAATACTCAGCCTCATCAGGAGCATGCCCAGGTGTTGTAGGGAGGTCATACAGGCACGTGGAGGCCACAGACAATACTCAGCCTCATCAGGAGCATGCCCAGGCATTGTAGGGAGATCATACAGGCACGTGGAGGCCACACACAATACTCAGCCTCATCAGGAGCATGCACAGGCGTTGTAGGGAGGTCATACAGGCACGTGGAGGCCACACACAATACTCAGCCTCATCAGGAGCATGCCCAGGCGTTGTAGGGAGGTCATACAGGCACGTGGAGGCCACACACAATACTCAGCCTCATCAGGAGCATGCCCAGGCGTTGTAGGGAGGTCATACAAGCACGTGGAGGCCGCACACAATACTCAGCCTCATCAGGAGCATGCCCAGGCGTTGTAGGGAGGTCATACAGGCACGTGGAGGCCACACACAATACTGAGCCTCATCAGGAGCATGCCCAGGCGTTGTAGGGAGGTCATACAGGCAAGTGGAGGCCACACACAATACTCAGCCTCATCAGGAGCATGCCCAGGCGTTGTAGGGAGGTCATACAGGCACGTGGAGGCCACACACAATACTCAGCCCCATCAGGAGCATGCCCAGGCGTTGTAGGGAGGCCATACAGGCACGTGGAGGCCACACACAATACTCAGCCTCATCAGGAGCATGCCCAGGCGTTGTAGGGAGGTCATACAGGCACGTGGAGGCCACACACAATACTCAGCCTCATTGTGACTTGTTTTAAGGACATTACATCACAGTTGGATCAGCCTGTAGTGTGTTTTTCCACTTTAATTTTGGGGGTGACTCCAGATCCAGGCCTCCATTGGTTAATAAATGTGATTTCCATTGATGATTTTTGTGTGATTTTGTTGTCAGCACATTCAGCTTTCTACAGAACAAAGAATTCAATGAGAAGATTTCATTCATTCACATCTAGGAGGGGGGATTTCACTGTTCCCTTTATTTTGAGCAGTGGATATATATATATAGATAGATATATGTTGTGGAATACCTACACTAACTATGAAGAAGCAAATCTCTCCCTGACGCAGCAGCAGCAGCTCTCCCTACACTGCCTGACTCTGGAGTGACTGTGACGAGCATGGCGGCGCCCGGTCTGATATAGACCTGATGACGCTGTGCGGTCAGCCAATCACTGTAATGCCACAACCAACATGGCTGCAGCATTACAGTCACTGGCTGGCAATCCCTGCATGTTCATTGGCTCTGTAAAGAGCGCCAAACATGCAGGGAGGGGACCCGAGCTCCCGCCGAGCAACCCGGAAATACTCGGTGAGCGCAGAGCAGTAGCGAGCATGCTCGCTCATCACTACTCACAATACCTGGCAATAAACTGGTACCTAATGGGCAGCCGGCCCGGATTTTATGTCACCCCAGGACACGACAGCCATGGAGGCCGCATACATAAAATAATGGGTACATAGATCCCTGATGACCGCCGGGCAGTTTCTGAATGGCTGTAACGGGAGATAAAATGATGGTGTTCTGCTGCCAGTGTGACCGCATCGACCTGCCGTGGATTTACAATGTGTTCACCTGCAGGAGAAAAGATATTTAAGCATGGTGACTCAGTGGTTAGCACTGTATGGTGGCTCAGTGGTTAGTACTATATGGTGACTCAGTGGTTAGTACTATATGGTGACTCAGTGGTTAGCACTGTATGGTGGCTCAGTGGTTAGCACTGTATGGCGACTCAGTGGTTAGCACTGTATGGTGGCTCAGTGGTTAGCACTGTATGGTGACTCAGTGGTTAGCACTGTATGGTGGCTCAGTGGTTAGCACTGTATGGTGACTCAGTGGTTAGCACTGTATGGTGACTCAGTGGTTAGCACTGTATGGTGGCTCAGTGGTTAGCACTGTATGGCGACTCAGTGGTTAGCACTGTATGGTGACTCAGTGGTTAGCACTGTATTGTGGCTCAGTGGTTAGCACTGTATGGTGGCTCAGGGGTTAGCACTATATGGTGACTCAGTGGTTAGCACTGTATGGTGGCTCAGTGGTTAGCACTGTATGGTGGCTCAGGGGTTAGCACTGTATGGTGGCTCAGTGGTTAGTACTATATGGTGACTCAGTGGTTAGCACTGTATGGTGGCTCAGTGGTTAGTACTAAATGGTGACTCAGTGGTTAGCACTGTATGGTGACTCAGTGGTTAGCACTGTATGGTGACTCAGTGGTTAGTACTATATGGTGACTCAGTGGTTAGCACTGTATGGTGACTCAGTGGTTAGCACTGTATGGTGGCTCAGTGGTTAGTACTATATGGTGACTCAGTGGTTAGCACTGTATGGTGGCTCAGTGGTTAGTACTATATGGTGACTCAGTGGTTAGCACTGTATGGTGACTCAGTGGTTAGCACTGTATGGTGACTCAGTGGTTAGTACTATATGGTGACTCAGTGGTTAGCACTGTATGGTGACTCAGTGGTTAGCACTGTATGGTGGCTCAGTGGTTAGTACTATATGGTGACTCAGTGGTTAGCACTGTATGGTGGCTCAGTGGTTAGTACTATATGGTGACTCAGTGGTTAGCACTCTATGGTGACTCAGTGGTTAGCACTGTATGGTGACTCAGTGGTTAGTACTATATGGTGACTCAGTGGTTAGCACTGTATGGTGACTCAGTGGTTAGCACTGTATGGTGGCTCAGTGGTTAGTACTATATGGTGACTCAGTGGTTAGCACTGTATGGTGACTCAGTGGTTAGCACTGTATGGTGACTCAGTGGTTAGTACTATATGGTGACTCAGTGGTTAGCACTGTATGGTGACTCAGTGGTTAGCACTGTATGGTGGCTCAGTGGTTAGTACTATATGGTGACTCAGTGGTTAGCACTGTATGGTGACTCAGTGGTTAGCACTGTATGGTGGCTCAGTGGTTAGCACTGTATGGTGGCTCAGTGGTTAGTACTATATGGTGACTCAGTGGTTAGCACTGTATGGTGACTCAGTGGTTAGTACTATATGGTGACTCAGTGGTTAGCACTGTATGGTGGCTCAGTGGTTAGCACTGTATGGTGGCTCAGTGGTTAGCACTGTATGGTGGCTCAGTGGTTAGCACTGTATGGTGACTCAGTGGTTAGCACTGTATGGTGGCTCAGTGGTTAGCACTGTATGGTGACTCAGTGGTTAGCACTGTATGGTGACTCAGTGGTTAGCACTGTATGGTGGCTCAGTGGTTAGCACTGTATGGCGACTCAGTGGTTAGCACTGTATGGTGACTCAGTGGTTAGCACTGTATGGTGGCTCAGTGGTTAGCACTGTATGGTGGCTCAGGGGTTAGCACTATATGGTGACTCAGTGGTTAGCACTGTATGGTGGCTCAGTGGTTAGCACTGTATGGTGGCTCAGGGGTTAGCACTGTATGGTGGCTCAGTGGTTAGTACTATATGGTGACTCAGTGGTTAGCACTGTATGGTGGCTCAGTGGTTAGTACTATATGGTGACTCAGTGGTTAGCACTGTATGGTGACTCAGTGGTTAGCACTGTATGGTGACTCAGTGGTTAGTACTATATGGTGACTCAGTGGTTAGCACTGTATGGTGACTCAGTGGTTAGCACTGTATGGTGGCTCAGTGGTTAGTACTATATGGTGACTCAGTGGTTAGCACTGTATGGTGGCTCAGTGGTTAGTACTATATGGTGACTCAGTGGTTAGCACTGTATGGTGACTCAGTGGTTAGCACTGTATGGTGGCTCAGTGGTTAGTACTATATGGTGACTCAGTGGTTAGCACTGTATGGTGGCTCAGTGGTTAGTACTATATGGTGACTCAGTGGTTAGCACTCTATGGTGACTCAGTGGTTAGCACTGTATGGTGACTCAGTGGTTAGTACTATATGGTGACTCAGTGGTTAGCACTGTATGGTGACTCAGTGGTTAGCACTGTATGGTGGCTCAGTGGTTAGTACTATATGGTGACTCAGTGGTTAGCACTGTATGGTGACTCAGTGGTTAGCACTGTATGGTGACTCAGTGGTTAGTACTATATGGTGACTCAGTGGTTAGCACTGTATGGTGGCTCAGTGGTTAGCACTGTATGGTGGCTCAGTGGTTAGTACTATATGGTGACTCAGTGGTTAGCACTGTATGGTGACTCAGTGGTTAGCACTGTATGGCGACTCAGTGGTTAGCACTGTATGGTGGCTCAGTGGTTAGTACTATATGGTGACTCAGTGGTTAGCACTGTATGGTGACTCAGTGGTTAGCACTGTATGGTGGCTCAGTGGTTAGCACTGTATGGTGGCTCAGTGGTTAGTACTATATGGTGACTCAGTGGTTAGCACTGTATGGTGACTCAGTGGTTAGCACTGTATGGCGACTCAGTGGTTAGCACTGTATGGTGGCTCAGTGGTTAGTACTATATGGTGACTCAGTGGTTAGCACTGTATGGTGACTCAGTGGTTAGCACTGTATGGTGACTCAGTGGTTAGCACTGTATGGCGACTCAGTGGTTAGCACTGTATGGTGGCTCAGTGGTTAGCACTGTATGGTGGCTCAGTGGTTAGCACTGTATGGTGACTCAGTGGTTAGCACTGTATGGTGGCTCAGTGGTTAGTACTATATGGTAACTCAGTGGTTAGCACTGTATGATGACTCAGTGGTTAGCACTGTATGGTGACTCAGTGGTTAGCACTGTATGGTGGCTCAGTGGTTAGCACTGTATGGCGACTCAGTGGTTAGCACTGTATGGTGACTCAGTGGTTAGCACTGTATGGTGGCTCAGTGGTTAGCACTGTATGGTGGCTCAGGGGTTAGCACTATATGGTGACTCAGTGGTTAGCACTGTATGGTGGCTCAGTGGTTAGCACTGTATGGTGGCTCAGGGGTTAGCACTGTATGGTGGCTCAGTGGTTAGTACTATATGGTGACTCAGTGGTTAGCACTGTATGGTGGCTCAGTGGTTAGTACTATATGGTGACTCAGTGGTTAGCACTGTATGGTGACTCAGTGGTTAGCACTGTATGGTGACTCAGTGGTTAGTACTATATGGTGACTCAGTGGTTAGCACTGTATGGTGACTCAGTGGTTAGCACTGTATGGTGGCTCAGTGGTTAGTACTATATGGTGACTCAGTGGTTAGCACTGTATGGTGGCTCAGTGGTTAGTACTATATGGTGACTCAGTGGTTAGCACTGTATGGTGACTCAGTGGTTAGCACTGTATGGTGACTCAGTGGTTAGTACTATATGGTGACTCAGTGGTTAGCACTGTATGGTGACTCAGTGGTTAGCACTGTATGGTGGCTCAGTGGTTAGTACTATATGGTGACTCAGTGGTTAGCACTGTATGGTGACTCAGTGGTTAGCACTGTATGGTGGCTCAGTGGTTAGCACTGTATGGTGGCTCAGTGGTTAGTACTATATGGTTACTCAGTGGTTAGCACTGTATGGTGACTCAGTGGTTAGCACTGTATGGCGACTCAGTGGTTAGCACTGTATGGTGGCTCAGTGGTTAGTACTATATGGTGACTCAGTGGTTAGCACTGTATGGTGACTCAGTGGTTAGCACTGTATGGTGGCTCAGTGGTTAGCACTGTATGGTGGCTCAGTGGTTAGTACTATATGGTGACTCAGTGGTTAGCACTGTATGGTGACTCAGTGGTTAGCACTGTATGGCGACTCAGTGGTTAGCACTGTATGGTGGCTCAGTGGTTAGTACTATATGGTGACTCAGTGGTTAGCACTGTATGGTGACTCAGTGGTTAGCACTGTATGGTGACTCAGTGGTTAGCACTGTATGGCGACTCAGTGGTTAGCACTGTATTGTGACTCAGTGGTTAGCACTGTATGGTGGCTCAGTGGTTAGTACTATATGGTGACTCAGTGGTTAGCACTGTATGGTGGCTCAGTGGTTAGTACTATATGGTGACTCAGTGGTTAGCACTGTATGGTGACTCAGTGGTTAGCACTGTATGGTGACTCAGTGGTTAGTACTATATGGTGACTCAGTGGTTAGCACTGTATGGTGACTCAGTGGTTAGCACTGTATGGTGGCTCAGTGGTTAGTACTATATGGTGACTCAGTGGTTAGCACTGTATGGTGACTCAGTGGTTAGTACTATATGGTGACTCAGTGGTTAGCACTGTATGGTGACTCAGTGGTTAGCACTGTATGGTGGCTCAGTGGTTAGTACTATATGGTGACTCAGTGGTTAGCACTGTATGGTGACTCAGTGGTTAGCACTGTATGGTGGCTCAGTGGTTAGCACTGTATGGTGGCTCAGTGGTTAGTACTATATGGTGACTCAGTGGTTAGCACTGTATGGTGACTCAGTGGTTAGCACTGTATGGCGACTCAGTGGTTAGCACTGTATGGTGGCTCAGTGGTTAGCACTGTATGGCGACTCAGTGGTTAGCACTGTATGGTGACTCAGTGGTTAGCACTGTATGGTGGCTCAGTGGTTAGCACTGTATGGCGACTCAGTGGTTAGCACTGTATGGTGGGTCAGTGGTTAGCACTGTATGGCGACTCAGTGGTTAGCACTGTATGGTGGCTCAGTGGTTAGCACTGTATGGCGACTCAGTGGTTAGCACTGTATGGTGACTCAGTGGTTAGCACTGTATGGTGACTCAGTGGTTAGCACTGTATGGTGGCTCAGTGGTTAGCACTGTATGGTGGCTCAGTGGTTAGCACTGTATGGCGACTCAGTGGTTAGCACTGTATGGTGACTCAGTGGTTAGCACTGTATGGTGGCTCAGTGGTTAGCACTGTATGGCGACTCAGTGGTTAGCACTGTATGGTGGCTCAGTGGTTAGCACTGTATGGCGACTCAGTGGTTAGCACTGTATGGTGGCTCAGTGGTTAGCACTGTATGGCGACTCAGTGGTTAGCACTGTATGGTGGCTCAGTGGTTAGCACTGTATGGCGACTCAGTGGTTAGCACTGTATGGTGGCTCAGTGGTTAGCACTGTATGGCGACTCAGTGGTTAGCACTGTATGGCGACTCAGTGGTTAGCACTGTATGGTGGCTCAGTGGTTAGCACTGTATGGCGACTCAGTGGTTAGCACTGTATGGTGGCTCAGTGGTTAGCACTGTATGGCGACTCAGTGGTTAGCACTGTATGGCGACTCAGTGGTTAGCACTGCAGCCTTGCAGCGGTGGGGTCCTGGGTTCAAATCCCACCAAGGACAATATCAGCAAGGGGTTTGCATGTTCTCCCCGTGTTTGCGTGGGTTTCCTTCGGGTTCTCCAGTTTCCTCCCACACTCCAAAGACTGATAGGGAATGTAGATTGTGAGCCCCAATGGGGACAGCGATGATGATGTCTGTAAAGCGCTGTGGGATTAATGGCGCTATATAAGTGAGAAAAATAAATAAATAGGATTCAGTGCGGGATCAAAAGAGTCGGAAATCACGGACAGCAGCTGTATAAGGAGCGGCTGCAGCCCGAGGACATCTAGTGGACACATGCGGCACCCCAGGGGTCTGGTTGCCGCAGTAATAGAGATATTATGTCTGAGAGCAAGTGGGAGGTTTCTCTGGTCAGGATCCCTAAACATGCAACACGGTCCGCCCAGACCTGGGAGGGGAGGAATCTGCCCTTATAAACTGGGTCTGGGGCGGGATTAGGAGAGACAGAGCCTGCAGAACAAGCAGAGCAGTCAGAGCCTAGAGTGAAGTCCCAGACAGAGACGCAGTCAGGTCTGGAGGACAGCAGACACAGGGAAAGTAAGAACCAGGAGCTCTGTAGGAGCAGTAGCTGAATACCAGGGGCTGGAGCTGAGCAGAGCTCGCCCTGGACGAAGATACTAAAACCGGACACAGGAGTCCGAGGCTGTGGGGACTGATATATACCCAGCAGCAGAAACCAGCCGGCAGGGGATTCCATGTCCTCTGGCCATAGAAGCCCGGAGGCTCAGTCACAGAGAAGGGACCAGCACCGCCATCCCGGAGCGGAGGCTAACAGAAGGCCCCAAGTCACCAGCCATACGGGTGAGCACCACACGGTATACCCAGGGACGTGGGCTACTTGTAACCGCTGACAGCAAGGTAGCCAGGAAGAGTGCAGATTAACGGGGAGGCCTACAACTCCACCTGGCCAGGGGGAGATCCTGCTTGCTCGTAGACTGACCAGGCCCCTTATACTAGCCAGTACTCCCGGGAGGGTCTGCCTTGTACCATCAGTAAAGACCCTGAACTGCACCATGCGTTTCTGTGATTCCTTGCCGCACCAGCACCATTAGCACTGGGACGCTCACACGATCACTCCCATCATCCCTCACATTAGCTGCCCTGAGGCAATACTTCTCCCGTGGGGAGTTATCCCATACTCGGCTGCGCAACCAACATCAGCCTCAGCGGTCGGCAGCGCAGCGGCGGTCCCCACTGACCGCAATCCACGGGTGGCGTAGTCGGACACTTATTACAACATTTAAACTGCCACTGGTTTGACCACCCTGGGCACGGACCGGGTCACCGCCACGGAGAACTACAAACCCCAGCGATCCGGCTCCGGGTATTCCCCCTGCACAGCAGCACAGCATAGGCCCAGGGGGCGCGTCAACTTGCCCGCAACCACCGGGTACTGCGTGCCTGAAAAAGACTTTTGAACTTACCTGTGGTGAAGATTCCCGCCGTCCGGAGTCATTTCCCGCCATCCGGAGCCAATTCCCGCCATCAGACGCCATCTTGGACCGCTTCCCGCCGTCTTCTGCCATCTTCCCGCCATCCGCAGCTGCTTCCCGCCATCGGACGCCATCTTCGGGACGCCGCACAAGAAGAAGAGGGGCGTGGACGCCGAAAGCGCGCGAGATCCGAAGCTCCGCCCCACGCTGACGCTGCGCAAGGTCCTGGAAGGGAGGAAGAGCGACGCTGATGTCATCGGAGCGCGACGCCAGGTCCTCAACCCCGACGATCGACTGCGGAGCCGCGGCCTACGGAAGAAGCGCATCGCAAGGTAGGCCACGATCCACTAGGGGGAGGAGGATGCCGGATACCGAGGGGAGCTCCACTGCCACAGCCACCGCCAGCGCAACCGCTGCAACAGTCATGCCATTCACCATGCCCTATATCCCGGGGGCAACCTGGCTACCCCAGTACTCAGGGGAGTCACATACTCTAAATGACTTTAGAGAAAGACTGGATAGCCTCTTCCAGGTGTACCCCCTCACAGAAGAGCAAAAAGTGAGCATCCTGGTGGCCCAATTAATCGGGGCAGCCCAAAGGGAGGTAAAGTCCTGGTCACCTGGGAAGAAGAGGACTGTCAGAGAGATACTAGCCCGGCTGAAAGACACGTTTGACACCCGAACCTCAGCCGAAATAAAGCTCAGATTTTATGGGTGCAAACAACGGGCACATGAGAGTATAAGAGACTATGCTCTAAACCTACAAGAGGCCCTGAGAGCCATTAAGCAGGCAGACCCTGACAGCGTGGGAAATGAAGATAAGCTGTTGACTGAACAATTCATTGAGGGTCTACTGTGCAACGCCCACCGAACCCAGTTGCGGGCAATGGCCTTACAGGACCCTGACCTGGACTTTGCACAGTTCAAGGACAGAGCCATCCGGGTGCTCCGAGAACCGGCACCAGGTGGCGCTGTGACCCACAGGCGCCCTGCTATCACTTATCACCAGGAGACGGCGCCCTTGTCTGCAGGGCCTGTGGGAGCTGATGCGCAGGCTTTAAACAGTGACCCGGCTACAGACCTGTACCATCAGGTCCAAGAGCTGACTAAGAGCGTTGCCGCGCTAACCAGAACTGTGCAGTCTTTACAGGTCTCTTCTCCAGGAAAGATCCAGCTGGCATCCGGACCGGAGGACGTCCCGTGGCGCCGACTGAGGAGGACCCCACCGGCCAGAGGAAGACCCAGCGACAGATACAACGAGGACGGACGACCCATCTGCCGCCGCTGCAATCAACCCGGACATGTGGCAAGGTACTGTCATTTAAATGGGCACAACCTGGGGTAGAGGGCCAACCCCCAGGCACAAGACCATCAGGCCCATCAAACTGGCGTGATGGCATTCCTATGAGTGCCCTACTAGACACCGGGTCACAGGTCACCACCATCCCGTACGTGCTCTTCAAGCAGTACTGGAATGACTCGGACATAACCCGCTACCCAGATGACGACCTGAGTATCATCGCCAGCAATGGTCAGCCCGTGCCGCAGGTGGGATTCAAAGAGGTGACCATTAAGATCGGTAAAGTCGAACTGGCGGCACAAGGACTGATTATAGTGGACATAGACCGTCATGAGAGTCACCCTAGAATAACCTTGGGAACTAATGTGATTGAAAATTGTCTTGCAGAGGTGATTCTCATTTTACAGCAGGTTGCCAAGAACGCCAGTTCCGGCCAGCAGCGTGTGCTCCAAAAAGAGATCCGGGCACTGATGAAGCGGCAACAGGTGGAACTATCTGGTGGTGAGATAGGTAGCGTGAGAATGTGTGACCCGTTCCCTATTGCCATGCCCCCAAAAAGTGAGATGATGATTTGGTGCCGGGCAGCTATTGGTCTAAGAGGTAGAGACTACCAAGCAATGGTAGAACCTGTCTACTCAGACAGTAGGCCCACCATTTTGACAGCACGGGGGGTGGTCGATGTACGCCATGGGAGGGTGCCCGTTCGCATCATAAATATCGGGGAGAGAGAAGTACACCTGCCCCGGTATGCCACCCTAGCCAAATTGTTCACCATACACCAGAATTCTGTACAGGCCGTGGAACCCTTGCCTCCATCTCAACCAGAGGAAGGTAACGGCTCTAAGAAACCAATGGAGGACTGGTGTCAGCAACTGCATTTGGGTACTTACTCCACTCCCTCACACCAAAAACAGGGAGTCTACCGGGTGGTTCAAGAGTACGAGAGAGTGTTTAGCAAACACCCGCTAGACTTTGGGCGAGTAAAGGGGGTACAACATCACATCCCAACGGGAGACCATCCTCCCATTAAGGAGAGATACCAACCCGTACCCCCTGCACACTATCAACACGCCAAGGGGATGCTCAGAGACATGAAGGAGGCTGGGGTAATCAGGGACAGCTGTAGCCCCTGGGCAGCTCCACTAGTCTTAGTGAAAAAGAAAGACAACACCATGAGAATGTGTGTAGACTACAGGAAGGTCAACCGTATCACACACAAAGATGCGTACCCGTTACCAAGGATAGAAGAGTCCTTAGCTGCATTAAAATCTGCTAACTTCTTCTCTACTTTGGATCTCACTAGCGGGTACTGGCAGGTTCCTGTAGCAGAGGCGGACCGGGAGAAGACCGCATTCACCACCCCGATGGGTCTCAGCGAATTTAACTGTATGCCGTTCGGGCTCTGCAACGCACCAGGAACCTTCCAACGGTTGATGGAATGCTGTCTGGGACACCGAAACTTCGAGACGGTCCTATTATACCTGGACGATGTCATTGTCTATTCCAAGACCTACGAGCACCACCTGAAACACCTGGCAGAAGTGTTTGAAGCTCTGGCAAACTACGGCCTAAAGGTGAAACCCTCCAAGTGTCACCTCCTGAAACCAAAGGTGCAGTACCTCGGACACGTGGTGAGTGCTGACGGAGTGGCTCCCGACCCTGATAAGATCACCATGATTAAGGACTGGCCAAGACCCTCCAGCATAAAGGAAGTGCGGCAGTTCCTCGGGTTGGTAGGCTACTACCGAAGATTCATTCCCGGTTTCACCAAAATGGCAGCCCCTATGCAGGACCTCCTGATAAGTCAATCTCGGAAAGCCAGAAACCAGAAGCCGCCCTTCAGGTGGGAAAAGCTGGAAGAGGAGTCCTTTTGCCAGCTGAAGATGGCCCTCACGGGGGATGAAATCCTGGCATATCCAGACTACAGCCAGCCCTTTATCCTCCACACGGACGCAAGCAACATCGGGCTAGGAGCCGTACTGTCCCAGATCCAGCAGGGGAAAGAACGGGTAATCGCTTACGCCAGACGAAAGCTACGGCCCACGGAGAGGAACCCTGAGAATTATAGCTCATTCAAGCTGGAGTTCATGGCAGTAGTGTGGGCGGTGACCGAACTTTTCAAGCATTACCTTGCCTCCTCCAAATTTACCGTGTACACGGATAACAACCCGTTGACACACCTGGACACTGCAAGGCTCGGTGCCCTGGAACAGAGATGGATGGCCCGCCTGTCCAACTTTGAATTCACCATCAAATACCGGGCAGGACGCTCAAATACCAACGCGGATGCCCTGTCTAGAATGCCGAACTTACCGGATGTAGGGGAAGATCCAGAAGATCTGGAAGAAGTTGAGCTCCCTGCGTTCCACCGTCATGGGATTACCCTGTATTCCCACCGTGTGAAGGACAGGCGCTCCGTGACGTTCAATCCCTTGCCCCACTACAACTGGGCGGAGACGCAAGACAGTGATCCCGCAGTCCATTTGGTGAAGGAAATGCTGACCCAAGCCGATGCCTGTCTTGACCCAGACGCTCCGGAGGAGACCAAGCAACTGTGGAAGGAGAAAAGTAAGCTGTTCCTCTACAGGGAGAAGCTGTGCCGGAGAATGGTTAACTTTCGAACACATGAGTTGACCTGGCAGGTAGTGGTCCCAAGACGAGACGCGGCTATGGTTCTGGAGGCATACCACAACGGAGCAGGGCATTTCGGATGGAAGAAGCTGGAGTTCTTGTTGCGTGAACGGTTCTACTGGATAGGCATGAGAGGAGCCATTGAGAGGTGGTGCAGAGACTGTAGCCCGTGCAACCTAAGAAGAAAGGACCGTGCCAGCCAGAAGACTCCCCTGCAGCCCATCATCACCAGACAGCCACTGGAACTAGTAGCCCTGGACCATGTGAAACTGGCTCCAAGCAGATCTGGGTATGTCTACGCCCTCACAATCGTAGATCATTACTCCCGTTTCCTGGTGGTGGTCCCGGTCAAGGACTTAACGGCTCAAACAGCAGCTAGAGCCTTCCAGCAGCACTTTTGCCGTCCACACGGGTACCCGGACCAAGTGTTGACAGACCAAGGACCAGCCTTGGAAGCGGAGGTCTTCCAGGAGTTCTGCAACCTGTATGGCTGCAAGAAGATAAGAACAACGCCCTATCACCCTCAAACCAATGGACTCTGCAAGAAGATGAACCAGGTGGTGATAGATCTGCTAAAAACATTGCCCCTGGAAGAACGCAGTCTGTGGCCTGAGAAACTGCCTGATCTGGTGGACCTGTATAACCACATCCCTGTAGGTTCCACCAACTGTACCCCGGCTTACCTAATGAGAGCAAGACCTGGTAAGCTGCCTATCGACCTGGATATGGGAGTCCTGACGCCTGAGGACACCTCGCCAGAGGCAGACTGGGATACAGAAAGGCAGCAGCAGTATCGGAAAGTGCAGGAGAAGGTCGAGCGAAGTCTGTCTCAAGCTAGAGAAAGGCAAGAGAAGGCTTATAACCAGTATGCTCCCGCTGTTCCCCTGGTACCTGGAGAGCAGGTCTTGAAGAGGAAGAGGCAGCTCCACAAGTTGGACGACCAGTGGGAGAAGGACCCGTACACCGTACTGCCATCAAGCCATGAGAACCCAAAAATCTGCGTGATCAGTAAGGATGCAGGAGAAACCACAGCCATTGTCTCCAGAGACCACCTGAAGAAGTGTCCCGAGCAGCTGCAAAGCCCTGAAGAAGATCAAGAAAACCCTCAACCCGCAGAGGAAAGGGAAGAAATGATCAGTACCGTACTCGGAGACTTCCCCCGGTCTTGGACACAAGTAAACGGCGCTGTCGTGGTACCCGTCCTCACCTTTCTCCAGCCAGCCCCGCAAGTGCCTACAGAGGAACCGGTAGAGCTGGAAGAGCAGCCGGCCCAAGAGGCAGAAGAGTCCACACCAGCAGTACAGGAGGATCAACCCTCTGCTAGTAGTGAGCCTGCCGTGCCCCTAGTGAGCCAAAGAGTGCGCAGACAGCTGCCCAGCTTGCCCATAACACCTCCTACACCCTGTAGTGCAGAACCAGTTAGTGAGCTCCGTAGGTCCACTAGAGTCACTAGAGGTCAGATGCCCGCTCGCTGGAGAATCTAAACGAATGCACTGTGAATTTATCTGTTAACTGTTTATGGTTTTTGTTGTTGCCTGTTACTAATTATGTTTCTCAGTTACCCTGCAGATTTCTTTGGACTAACAGGTTATGGACACTGGATAACCGGAACAATTCTTGTAGATAGTTGCACCTTGGTGCCTCTTGCGAAGACGGTCGCAGAAGAGAAAACCTGTCTGGCATGGCCTACTTGCGGCCCAAAGTAGCTAGCTCCAGCCTTGCAGCCACGCCCAAGGACAACGCAAGGGGTTTGCTTTGGACAGGTCCCCTATTCTGTGCCAAGACTTCGCCTTGTTGGGTGACATGGACACCCCCTTTGTTTCATAAACTTCACCTTGGGTGATATGGACACCCGGTCACGGAAACGCCGTGACCTCTACAGACGAAAGCTTCTTGTAAATATGTTGTCTTGTTATTGTTATACCTTGTATTTATGTTTCTTTAAAAATGTGTTTAGTCCCGGAGTACTAAAATTTACTAGGGGGGAATGCGGCACCCCAGGGGTCTGGTTACCACAGTAATAGAGATATTATGTCTGAGAGCAAGTGGGAGGTTTCTCTGGTCAGGATCCCTAAACATGCAACACGGTCCGCCCAGACCTGGGAGGGGAGGAATCTGCCCTTAAAAACTGGGTCTGGGGCGGGATTAGAGCAGTCAGAGCCTGGAGTAAAGTTCCAGACACAGGGAAAGTGAGATCAGGAGCTCTGGAGGAGCAGTAGCTGAAGACCAGGGGCTGGAGCTGAGCAGAGCTCGCCCTGGACGAAGATACTAAAACCGGACACCGGAGTCCGAGGCTGTGGGGACTGATATACACCCAGCAGCAGAAACCAGCCGGCAGGGGATTCCATGTCCTCTGGCCATAGAAGCCCGGAGGCTCAGTCACAAAGAAGGGACCAGCGCCGCCATCCAGGAGCGGAGGCTAACAGAAGGCCCCAAGTCACCAGCCATACGGGTGAGCACCACACGGTATACTCAGGGACGTGGGCTAAATGTAACCGCTGACAGCAAGGTAGCCAGGAAGAGTGCAGATAAACGGGGAGGCCTACAACTCCACCTGGCCAGGGGAGATCCTACTTGCTCGCAGACTGACCAGGCCCCTTATACTAGCCAGTACTCCCGGGAGGGTCTGCCTTGTACCATCAGTAAAGACCCTGAACTGCACCATGCGTTTCTGTGATTCCTTGCCGCACCAGCACCATTAGCACTGGGACCCTCACACGATCACTCCCATCATCTCTCACATTAGCTGCCCTGAGGCAATACTTCTCCCGTGGGGAGTCATCCCATACTCGGCTGCGCAACCAACATCAGCCTCAGCGGTCGGCAGCGCAGCGGCGGTCCCCACTGACCGCAATCCACGGGTGGTGTAGTCGGACACTTATTACAATATTTAGACTGCCACTGGTTTGACCACCCTGGGCACGGACCGGGTCACCGCCACGGAGAACTACAACCCCCAGCGATCCGGCTCCGGGTATTCCCCCTGCACAGCAGCACAGCATAGGCCCAGGGGGCGCGTCACACACACTGAACTGCGCATACATACAATGTACATAGGATTACATGTCATAGTTGTAATGCTGAGCCGTGTATCTAATCCTCTCCTGTGTGATACTGCCTGCTGAGCCGTGTATCTAATCCTCTCCTGTGTGATACTGTCTGCTGAGCCGTATATCTAATCCTATCCTGTGTGATACTGTCTGCTGAGACATATATCTAACCCTATCCTGTGTGATACTGCCTGCTGAGCCGTGTATCTAATCCTCTCCTGTGTGATACTGTCTGCTGAGCCGTGTATCTAATCCTATCCTGTGTGATACTGTCTGCTGAGCCGTGTATCTAATCCTATCCTGTGTGATACTGTCCGCTGAGCCGTGTATCTAATCCTATCCTGTGTGATACTGTCTGCTGAGCCGTGTATCTAATCCTCTCCTGTGTGATACCGTCTGCTGAGCCGTGTATCTAATCCTCTCCTGTGTGATACTGTCTGCTGAGCCGTGTATCTAATCCTCTCCTGTGTGATACTGTCTGCTGAGCCGTGTATCTAATCCTATCCTGTGTGATACTGTCTGCTGAGCCGTGTATCTAATCCTATCCTGTGTGATACTGTCTGCTGAGCAGTGTATCTAATCCTATCCTGTGTGATACTGTCTGCTGAGCCGTGTATCTAATCCTCTCCTGTGTGATACTGTCTGCTGAGCCGTATATCTAATCCTCTCCTGTGTGATACTGTCTGCTGAGCCGTGTATCTAATCCTATCCTGTGTGATACTGTCTGCTGAGCCGTGTATCTAATCCTATCCTGTGTGATACTCTCTGCTGAGCCGGGTATCTAATCCTATCCTGTGTGATACTGTCTGCTGAGCCGTATATCTAATCCTATCCTGTGTGATACTGACTGTTGAGCCGTGTATCTAATCCTCTCCTGTGTGATACTGTCTGCTGAGCCGTGTATCTAATCCTCTCCTGTGTGATACTGTCTGCTGAGCAGTGTATCTAATCCTCTCCTGTGTGATACTCTCTGCTGAGCCGGGTATCTAATCCTCTCCTGTGTGATACTGTCTGCTGAGCCGTGTATCTAATCCTCTCCTGTGTGATACTGTCTGCTGAGCAGTGTATCTAATCCTCTCCTGTGTGATACTCTCTGCTGAGCCGTGTATCTAATCCTATCCTGTGTGATACTGTCTGCTGAGCCGTGTATCTAATCCTCTCCTGTGTGATCCTGTCTGCTGAGCCGTGTATCTAATCCTATCCTGTGTGATATTGTCTGCTGAGCCGTGTATCTAATCCTATCCTGTGTGATACTCTATGCTGAGCCGGGTATCTAATCCTCTCCTGTGTGATACTGTCTGCTGAGCCGTGTATCTAATCCTCTCCTGTGTGATATTGTCTGCTGAGCTGTGTATCTAATCCTCTCCTGTGTGATATTGTCTGCTGAGCAGTGTATCTAATCCTATCCTGTGTGATACTGTCTGCTGAGCCGTGTATCTAATCCTATCCTGTGTGATACTGTCTGCTGAGCTGTGTATCTAATCCTCTCCTGTGTGATACTGTCTGCTGAGCCGTGTATCTAATCCTCTCCTGTGTGATACTGTCTGCTGAGCCATGTATCTAATCCTATCCTGTGTGATACTGTCTGCTGAGCCGTGTATCTAATCCTATCCTGTGTGATACTGTCTGCTGAGCCGTGTATCTAATCCACTCCTGTGTGATACTGTCTGCTGAGCCGTGTATCTAATCCTCTCCTGTGTGATACTGTCTGCTGAGCCGTGTATCTAATCCTATCCTGTGTGATACTGTCTGCTGAGCCGTGTATCTAATCCACTCCTGTGTGATACTGTCTGCTGAGCCGTGTATCTAATCCTCTCCTGTGTGATACTGTCTGCTGAGCCGTGTATCTAATCCTATCCTGTGTGATACTGTCTGCTGAGCCGTGTATCTAATCCTCTCCTGTGTGATACTGTCTGCTGAGCTGTGTATCTAATCCTATCCTGTGTGATACTGTCTGCTGAGCTGTGTATCTAATCCTATCCTGTGTGATACTGTCTGCTGAGCAGTGTATATAATCCTCTCCTGTGTGATATTGTCTGCTGAGCCGTGTATCTAATCCTCTCCTGTGTGATACTGTCTGCTGAGCCATGTATCTAATCCTATCCTGTGTGATACTGTCTGCTGAGCTGTGTATCTAATCCTATCCTGTGTGATACTGTCTGCTGAGCTGTGTATCTAATCCTATCCTGTGTGATACTGTCTGCTGAGCTGTGTATCTAATCCTATCCTGTGTGATACTGTCTGCTGAGCTGTGTATCTAATCCTATCCTGTGTGATACTGTCTGCTGAGCTGTGTATCTAATCCTATCCTGTGTGATACTGTCTGCTGAGCTGTGTATCTAATCCTATCCTGTGTGATACTGTCTGCTGAGCCGTGTATCTAATCCTATCCTGTGTGATACTGTCTGCTGAACCGTGTATCTAATCCTATCCTGTGTGATACTGTCTGCTGAGCAGTGTATCTAATCCTATCCTGTGTGATATTGTCTGCTGAGCTGTGTATCTAATCCTATCCTGTGTGATACTGTCTGCTGAGCCATGTATCTAATCCTATCCTGTGTGATACTGTCTGCTGAGCCGTGTATCTAATCCACTCCTGTGTGATACTGTCTGCTGAGCCGTGTATCTAATCCTATCCTGTGTGATACTGTCTGCTGAGCCGTGTATCTAATCCACTCCTGTGTGATACTGTCTGCTGAGCTGTGTATCTAATCCTCTCCTGTGTGATACTGTCTGCTGAGCTGTGTATCTAATCCTATCCTGTGTGATACTGTCTGCTGAGCCGTGTATCTAATCCTATCCTGTGTGATACTGTCTGCTGAGCCGTGTATCTAATCCTATCCTGTGTGATATTGTCTGCTGAGCCGTGTATCTAATCCTCTCCTGTGTGATACTGTCTGCTGAGCCGTGTATCTAATCCTCTCCTGTGTGATACTGTCTGCTGAGCCGTGTATCTAATCCTCTCCTGTGTGATACTCTCTGCTGAGGCGGGTATCTAATCCTATCCTGTGTGATACTGTCTGCTGAGCCATGTATCTAATCCTATCCTGTGTGATACTGTCTGCTGAGCCGTGTATCTAATCCACTCCTGTGTGATACTGTCTGCTGAGCCGTGTATCTAATCCTATCCTGTGTGATACTGTCTGCTGAGCCGTGTATCTAATCCACTCCTGTGTGATACTGTCTGCTGAGCTGTGTATCTAATCCTCTCCTGTGTGATACTGTCTGCTGAACCGTGTATCTAATCCTATCCTGTGTGATACTGTCTGCTGAGCTGTGTATCTAATCCTCTCCTGTGTGATACTGTCTGCTGAGCCGTATATCTAATCCTATCCTGTGTGATACTGTCTGCTGAGCCGTGTATCTAATCCTCTCCTGTGTGATACTGTCTGCTGAGCCGTGTATCTAATCCTCTCCTGTGTGATACTGTCTGCTGAGCCGTGTATCTAATCCTCTCCTGTGTGATACTCTCTGCTGAGGCGGGTATCTAATCCTATCCTGTGTGATACTGTCTGCTGAGCCGTATATCTAATCCTCTCCTGTGTGATACTGTCTGCTGAGCCGTGTATCTAATCCTATCCTGTGTGATACTGTCTGCTGAGCCGTGTATCTAATCCTCTCCTGTGTGATACTGTCTGCTGAGCCGTGTATCTAATCCTATCCTGTGTGATACTGTCTGCTGAACCGTGTATCTAATCCTATCCTGTGTGATACTGTCTGCTGAGCAGTGTATCTAATCCTATCCTGTGTGATACTGTCTGCTGAACCGTGTATCTAATCCTATCCTGTGTGATACTGTCTGCTGAGCAGTGTATCTAATCCTGTCCTGTGTGATACTGTCTGCTGAGCCGTGTATCTACTCCTATCCTGTGTGATACTGTCTGCTGAACCGTGTATCTAATCCACTCCTGTGTGATACTGTCTGCTGAGCCGTGTATCTAATCCTATCCTGTGTGATACTGTCTGCTGAACCGTGTATCTAATCCTATCCTGTGTGATACTGTCTGCTGAGCAGTGTATCTAATCCTATCCTGTGTGATACTGTCTGCTGAACCGTGTATCTAATCCTATCCTGTGTGATACTGTCTGCTGAGCAGTGTATCTAATCCTGTCCTGTGTGATACTGTCTGCTGAGCCGTGTATCTAATCCTATCCTGTGTGATACTGTCTGCTGAACCGTGTATCTAATCCTATCCTGTGTGATACTGTCTGCTGAACCGTGTATCTAATCCTATCCTGTGTGATACTGTCTGCTGAGCAGTGTATCTAATCCTATCCTGTGTGATACTGTCTGCTGAACCGTGTATCTAATCCCTTCCTGTGTGATACTGTCTGCTGAACCGTGTATCTAATCCCTTCCTGTGTGATACTGTCTGCTGAGCTGTGTATCTAATCCTCTCCTGTGTGATACTGTCTGCTGAGCCGTGTATCTAATCCTATCCTGTGTGATACTGTCTGCTGAGCCGTGTATCTAATCCACTCCTGTGTGATACTGTCTGCTGAGCCGTGTATCTAATCCTATCCTGTGTGATACTGTCTGCTGAGCCGTGTATCTAATCCACTCCTGTGTGATACTGTCTGCTGAGCAGTGTATCTAATCCTATCCTGTGTGATACTGTCTGCTGAGCCGTGTATCTAATCCTATCCAGTGTGATATTGTCTGTTGAGCCGTGTATCTAATCCTATCCTGTGTGATACTGTCTGCTGAGCAGTGTATCTAATCCTATCCTGTGTGATACTGTCTGCTGAGCCGTGTATCTAATCCTATCCTGTGTGATATTGTCTGCTGAGCCGTGTATCTAATCCTCTCCTGTGTGATACTGTCTGCTGAGCCGTGTATCTAATCCTATCCTGTGTGATATTGTCTGCTGAGCCGTGTATCTAATCCTATCCTGTGTGATACTGTCTGCTGAGCCGTGTATCTAATCCTATCCTGTGTGATACTGTCTGCTGAGCCGTGTATCTAATCCTCTCCTGTGTGATACTGTCTGCTGAGCCGTGTATCTAATCCTCTCCTGTGTGATACGGTCTGCTGAGCCGTGTATATAATCCTCTCCTGTGTGATACTGTCTGCTGAGCCGTGTATCTAATCCTCTCTTGTGTGATACTGTCTGCTGAGCCATGTATCTAATCCTCTCCTGTGTGATACTGTCTGCTGAGCTGTGTATCTAATCCTCTCCTGTGTGATACTGTCTGCTGAGCCGTGTATCTAATCCTATCCTGTGTGATATTGTCTGCTGAGCCGTGTATCTAATCCTCTCCTGTGTGATACTGTCTGCTGAGCCGTGTATCTAATCCTATCCTGTGTGATACTGTCTGCTGAGCCGTATATCTAATCCTATCCTGTGTGATACTGTATGCTGAGCCGTGTATCTAATCCACTCCTGTGTGATACTGTCTGCTGATCCGTGTATCTAATCCACTCCTGTGTGATACTGTCTGCTGAGCCGTGTATCTAATCCTATCCTGTGTGATACTGTCTGCTGAGCCGTGTATCTAATCCTCTACTGTGTGATACTGTCTGCTGAGCCGTGTATCTAATCCTCTCCTCTGTGATACTGTCTGCTGAGCCGTGTATCTAATCCTCTCCTCTGTGATACTGTCTGCTGAGCCGTGTATCTAATCCTCTACTGTGTGATACTGTCTGCTGAGCCGTGTATGTAATCCTCTCCTGTGTGATACTGTCTGCTGAGCCGTGTATCTAATCCTCTACTGTGTGATACTGTCTGCTGAGCCGTGTATCTAATCCTCTCCTCTGTGATACTCTCTGCTGAGCCGTGTATCTAATCCTCTACTGTGTGATACTGTCTGCTGAGCTGTGTATCTAATCCTCTCCTGTGTGATACTGTCTGCTGAGCCGTGTATCTAATCCTCTCCTGTGTGATACTGTCTGCTGAGCCGTGTATCTAATCCTCTCCTGTGTGATACTGTCTGCTGAGCTGTGTATCTAATCCTCTCCTGTGTGATACTGTCTGCTGAGCCGTGTATCTAATCCTATCCTGTGTGATATTGTCTGCTGAGCCGTGTATCTAATCCTCTCCTGTGTGATACTGTCTGCTGAGCCGTGTATCTAATCCTATCCTGTGTGATACTGTCTGCTGAGCCGTATATCTAATCCTATCCTGTGTGATACTGTATGCTGAGCCGTGTATCTAATCCACTCCTGTGTGATACTGTCTGCTGATCCGTGTATCTAATCCACTCCTGTGTGATACTGTCTGCTGAGCCGTGTATCTAATCCTATCCTGTGTGATACTGTCTGCTGAGCCGTGTATCTAATCCTCTACTGTGTGATACTGTCTGCTGAGCCGTGTATCTAATCCTCTCCTCTGTGATACTGTCTGCTGAGCCGTGTATCTAATCCTCTACTGTGTGATACTGTCTGCTGAGCCGTGTATGTAATCCTCTCCTGTGTGATACTGTCTGCTGAGCCGTGTATCTAATCCTCTACTGTGTGATACTGTCTGCTGAGCCGTGTATCTAATCCTCTCCTCTGTGATACTGTCTGCTGAGCCGTGTATCTAATCCTCTACTGTGTGATACTGTCTGCTGAGCTGTGTATCTAATCCTCTCCTGTGTGATACTGTCTGCTGAGCCATGTATCTAATCCTATCCTGTGTGATACTGTCTGCTGAGCCGTGTATCTAATCCTATCCTGTGTGATACTGTCTGCTGAGCCGTGTATCTAATCCTATGCTGTGTGATACTGTCTGCTGAGCCGTGTATCTAATCCTCTCCTCTGTGATACTGTCTGCTGAGCCGTGTATCTAATCCTCTCCTGTGTGATACTGACTGCTGAGCCATGTATCTAATCCTCTCCTGTGTGATACTGTCTGCTGAGCTGTGTATCTAATCCTCTCCTGTGTGATACTGTCTGCTGAGCCGTGTATCTAATCCTATCCTGTGTGATACTGACTGCTGAGCCGTATATCTAATCCTATCCTGTGTGATACTGTCTGCTGAGCCGTGTATCTAATCCTATCCTGTGTGATACTGTCTGCTGAGCCATGTATCTAATCCTCTACTGTGTGATACTGTCTGCTGAGCCGTGTATCTAATCCTCTCCTCTGTTATACTGTCTGCTGAGCCGTGTATCTAATCCTCTCCTCTGTGATACTGTCTGCTGAGCCGTGTATCTAATCCTCTCCTGTGTGATACTGACTGCTGAGCCGTGTATCTAATCCTATCCTGTGTGATACTGTCTGCTGAACCGTGTATCTAATCCTCTCCTGTGTGATACTCTCTGTTGAGCCGTGTATCTAATACTATCCTGTGTGATACTGACTGTTGAGCCGTGTATCTAATCTTCTCCTGTGTGATACTGACTGCTGAGCAGTGTATCTAATCCTATCCTGTGTGATACCGTCTGCTGAGCTGTGTATCTAATCCTCTCCTGTGTGATACTGTCTGCTGAGCCGTGTATCTAATCCTCTCCTGTGTGATACTGTCTGCTGAGCAGTGTATCTAATCCTATCCTGTGTGATACTGTCTGCTGAGCAGTGTATCTAATCCTATCCTGTGTGATACTGACTGCTGAGCTGTGTATCTAATCCTATCCTGTGTGATACTGTCTGCTGAGCCGTGTATCTAATCCTATCCTGTGTGATACTGTCTGCTGAGCTGTGTATCTAATCCTCTCCTCTGTGATGCTGTCTGCTGAGCCGTGTATCTAATCCTCTCCTGTGTGATACTGACTGCTGAGCCGTGTATCTAATCCTATCCTGTGTGATACTGTCTGCTGAGCCGTGTATCTAATCCTATCCTGTGTGATACTGTCTGCTGAGCCGTATATCTAATCCTATCCTGTGTGATACTGTCTGCTGAGCCGTTTATCTAATCCTCTCCTGTGTGATACTGTCTGCTGAGCCGTGTATCTAATCCTATCCTGTGTGATACTGTCTGCTGAGCCGTGTATCTAATCCTCTCCTGTGTGATACTGTCTGCTGAGCCGTGTATCTAATCCTATCCTGTGTGATACTGTCTGCTGAGCCGTGTATCTAATCCTATCCTGTGTGATACTCTCTGCTGAGGCGGGTATCTAATCCTATCCTGTGTGATACTGTCTGCTGAGCCGTGTATCTAATCCTCTCCTGTGTGATACTGTCTGCTGAGCCGTGTATCTAATCCTCTCCTGTGTGATACTGTCTGCTGAGCCGTGTATCTAATCCTATCCTGTGTGATACTGTCTTCTGAGCCGTGTATCTAATCCTATCCTGTGTGATACTGTCTGCTGAGCTGTGTATCTAATCCTATCCTGTGTGATACTGTCTGCTGAACCGTGTATCTAATCCTATCCTGTGTGATACTGTCTGCTGAGCTGTGTACCTAATCCTATCCTGTGTGATACTGTCTGCTGAACCGTGTATCTAATCCTATCCTGTGTGATACTGTCTGCTGAACCGTGTATCTAATCCCTTCCTGTGTGATACTGTCTGCTGAGCTGTGTATCTAATCCTCTCCTGTGTGATACTGTCTGCTGAGCCGTGTATCTAATCCTATCCTGTGTGATACTGTCTGCTGAGCCGTGTATCTAATCCTATCCTGTGTGATACTGTCTGCTGAGCCGTGTATCTAATCCACTCCTGTGTGATACTGTCTGCTGAACCGTGTATCTAATCCTATCCTGTGTGATACTGTCTGCTGAGCCGTGTATCTAATCCTATCCTGTGTGATACTGTCTGCTGAGCTGTGTATCTAATCCTCTCCTCTGTGATGCTGTCTGCTGAGCCGTGTATCTAATCCTCTCCTGTGTGATACTGACTGCTGAGCCGTGTATCTAATCCTATCCTGTGTGATACTGTCTGCTGAGCCGTGTATCTAATCCTATCCTGTGTGATACTGTCTGCTGAGCCGTATATCTAATCCTATCCTGTGTGATACTGTCTGCTGAGCTGTGTATCTAATCCTCTCCTGTGTGATACTGTCTGCTGAGCTGTGTATCTAATCCTATCCTGTGTGATACTGTCTGCTGAGCCGTGTATCTAATCCTATCCTGTGTGATACTGTCTGCTGAGCCGTGTATCTAATCCTATCCTGTGTGATACTGTCTGCTGAGCCGTGTATCTAATCCACTCCTGTGTGATACTGTCTGCTGAGCCGTGTATCTAATCCTATCCTGTGTGATACTGTCTGCTGAGCCGTGTATCTAATCCTCTCCTGTGTGATACTGTCTGCTGAGCCGTGTATCTAATCCTATCCTGTGTGATACTGTCTGCTGAGCTGTGTATCTAATCCTCTCCTGTGTGATACTGTCTGCTGAGTCGTGTATCTAATCCTATCCTGTGTGATACTGTCTGCTGAGCCGTATATCTAATCCTATCCTGTGTGATACTGTCTGCTGAGCCGTGTATCTAATCCTCTCCTGTGTGATACTGTCTGCTGAGCCGTGTATCTAATCCTCTCCTGTGTGATACTGTCTGCTGAGCCGTGTATCTAATCCTCTCCTGTGTGATACTCTCTGCTGAGGCGGGTATCTAATCCTATCCTGTGTGATACTGTCTGCTGAGCCGTATATCTAATCCTCTCCTGTGTGATACTCTCTGCTGAGCCGTATATCTAATCCTATCCTGTGTGATACTGTCTGCTGAGCCGTATATCTAATCCTATCCTGTGTGATACTGTCTGCTGAGCCGTATATCTAATCCTATCCTGTGTGATACTGTCTGCTGAGCCGTGTATCTAATCCTCTCCTGTGTGATACTGTCTGCTGAGCCGTGTATCTAATCCTCTCCTGTGTGATACTGTCTGCTGAGTCGTGTATCTAATCCTCTCCTGTGTGATACTCTCTGCTGAGGCGGGTATCTAATCCTATCCTGTGTGATACTGTCTGCTGAGCCGTATATCTAATCCTCTCCTGTGTGATACTGTCTGCTGAGCCGTGTATCTAATCCTATCCTGTGTGATACTGTCTGCTGAGCTGTGTATCTAATCCTATCCTGTGTGATACTGTCTGCTGAACCGTGTATCTAATCCTTTCCTGTGTGATACTGTCTGCTGAGCAGTGTATCTAATCCTATCCTGTGTGATACTGTCTGCTGAACCGTGTATCTAATCCTCTCCTGTGTGATACTGTCTGCTGAACCGTGTATCTAATCCTATCCTGTGTGATACTGTCTGCTGAACCGTGTATATAATCCTATCCTGTGTGATACTGTCTGCTGAGCAGTGTATCTAATCCTATCCTGTGTGATACTGTCTGCTGAACCGTGTATCTAATCCTATCCTGTGTGATACTGTCTGCTGAACCGTGTATCTAATCCTATCCTGTGTGATACTGTCTGCTGAGCAGTGTATCTAATCCTATCCTGTGTGATACTGTCTGCTGAACCGTGTATCTAATCCTATCCTGTGTGATACTGTCTGCTGAACCGTGTATCTAATCCCTTCCTGTGTGATACTGTCTGCTGAGCTGTGTATCTAATCCTCTCCTGTGTGATACTGTCTGCTGAGCCGTGTATCTAATCCTATCCTGTGTGATACTGTCTGCTGAGCCGTGTATCTAATCCACTCCTGTGTGATACTGTCTGCTGAGCCGTGTATCTAATCCTATCCTGTGTGATACTGTCTGCTGAGCCGTGTATCTAATCCACTCCTGTGTGATACTGTCTGCTGAGCAGTGTATCTAATCCTATCCTGTGTGATACTGTCTGCTGAGCCGTGTATCTAATCCTATCCAGTGTGATATTGTCTGCTGAGCCGTGTATCTAATCCTATCCTGTGTGATACTGTCTGCTGAGCAGTGTATCTAATCCTATCCTGTGTGATACTGTCTGCTGAGCCGTGTATCTAATCCTATCCTGTGTGATATTGTCTGCTGAGCCGTGTATCTAATCCTCTCCTGTGTGATACTGTCTGCTGAGCCGTGTATCTAATCCTATCCTGTGTGATATTGTCTGCTGAGCCGTGTATCTAATCCTATCCTGTGTGATACTGTCTGCTGAGCCGTGTATCTAATCCTATCCTGTGTGATACTGTCTGCTGAGCCGTGTATCTAATCCTCTCCTGTGTGATACTGTCTGCTGAGCCGTGTATCTAATCCTCTCCTGTGTGATACGGTCTGCTGAGCCGTGTATATAATCCTCTCCTGTGTGATACTGTCTGCTGAGCCGTGTATCTAATCCTCTCCTGTGTGATACTGTCTGCTGAGCTGTGTATCTAATCCTCTCCTGTGTGATACTGTCTGCTGAGCCGTGTATCTAATCCTATCCTGTGTGATATTGTCTGCTGAGCCGTGTATCTAATCCTCTCCTGTGTGATACTGTCTGCTGAGCCGTGTATCTAATCCTATCCTGTGTGATACTGTCTGCTGAGCCGTATATCTAATCCTATCCTGTGTGATACTGTATGCTGAGCCGTGTATCTAATCCACTCCTGTGTGATACTGTCTGCTGATCCGTGTATCTAATCCACTCCTGTGTGATACTGTCTGCTGAGCCGTGTATCTAATCCTATCCTGTGTGATACTGTCTGCTGAGCCGTGTATCTAATCCTCTACTGTGTGATACTGTCTGCTGAGCCGTGTATCTAATCCTCTCCTCTGTGATACTGTCTGCTGAGCCGTGTATCTAATCCTCTCCTCTGTGATACTGTCTGCTGAGCCGTGTATCTAATCCTCTACTGTGTGATACTGTCTGCTGAGCCGTGTATGTAATCCTCTCCTGTGTGATACTGTCTGCTGAGCCGTGTATCTAATCCTCTACTGTGTGATACTGTCTGCTGAGCCGTGTATCTAATCCTCTCCTCTGTGATACTGTCTGCTGAGCCGTGTATCTAATCCTCTACTGTGTGATACTGTCTGCTGAGCCGTGTATCTAATCCTCTCCTCTGTGATACTGTCTGCTGAGCCGTGTATCTAATCCTCTACTGTGTGATACTGTCTGCTGAGCCATGTATCTAATCCTATCCTGTGTGATACTGTCTGCTGAACCGTGTATCTAATCCTCTCCTGTGTGATACTGTCTGCTGAGCCGTGTATCTAATCCTATCCTGTGTGATACTGTCTGCTGAGCCGTGTATCTAATCCTATGCTGTGTGATACTGTCTGCTGAGCCGTGTATCTAATCCTCTCCTCTGTGATACTGTCTGCTGAGCCGTGTATCTAATCCTCTCCTGTGTGATACTGACTGCTGAGCCATGTATCTAATCCTCTCCTGTGTGATACTGTCTGCTGAGCTGTGTATCTAATCCTCTCCTGTGTGATACTGTCTGCTGAGCCGTGTATCTAATCCTATCCTGTGTGATACTGACTGCTGAGCCGTATATCTAATCCTATCCTGTGTGATACTGTCTGCTGAGCCGTGTATCTAATCCTATCCTGTGTGATACTGTCTGCTGAGCCATGTATCTAATCCTCTACTGTGTGATACTGTCTGCTGAGCCGTGTATCTAATCCTCTCCTCTGTTATACTGTCTGCTGAGCCGTGTATCTAATCCTCTCCTCTGTGATACTGTCTGCTGAGCCGTGTATCTAATCCTCTCCTGTGTGATACTGACTGCTGAGCCGTGTATCTAATCCTATCCTGTGTGATACTGTCTGCTGAACCGTGTATCTAATCCTCTCCTGTGTGATACTCTCTGTTGAGCCGTGTATCTAATACTATCCTGTGTGATACTGACTGTTGAGCCGTGTATCTAATCTTCTCCTGTGTGATACTGACTGCTGAGCAGTGTATCTAATCCTATCCTGTGTGATACCGTCTGCTGAGCTGTGTATCTAATCCTCTCCTGTGTGATACTGTCTGCTGAGCCGTGTATCTAATCCTCTCCTGTGTGATACTGTCTGCTGAGCAGTGTATCTAATCCTATCCTGTGTGATACTGTCTGCTGAGCAGTGTATCTAATCCTATCCTGTGTGATACTGACTGCTGAGCTGTGTATCTAATCCTATCCTGTGTGATACTGTCTGCTGAGCCGTGTATCTAATCCTATCCTGTGTGATACTGTCTGCTGAGCTGTGTATCTAATCCTCTCCTCTGTGATGCTGTCTGCTGAGCCGTGTATCTAATCCTCTCCTGTGTGATACTGACTGCTGAGCCGTGTATCTAATCCTATCCTGTGTGATACTGTCTGCTGAGCCGTGTATCTAATCCTATCCTGTGTGATACTGTCTGCTGAGCCGTATATCTAATCCTATCCTGTGTGATACTGTCTGCTGAGCCGTTTATCTAATCCTCTCCTGTGTGATACTGTCTGCTGAGCCGTGTATCTAATTCTATCCTGTGTGATACTGTCTGCTGAGCCGTGTATCTAATCCTCTCCTGTGTGATACTGTCTGCTGAGCCGTGTATCTAATCCTATCCTGTGTGATACTGTCTGCTGAGCCGTGTATCTAATCCTATCCTGTGTGATACTCTCTGCTGAGGCGGGTATCTAATCCTATCCTGTGTGATACTGTCTGCTGAGCCGTGTATCTAATCCTCTCCTGTGTGATACTGTCTGCTGAGCCGTGTATCTAATCCTCTCCTGTGTGATACTGTCTTCTGAGCCGTGTATCTAATCCTATCCTGTGTGATACTGTCTGCTGAGCTGTGTATCTAATCCTATCCTGTGTGATACTGTCTGCTGAGCCGTGTATCTAATCCTATCCTGTGTGATACTGTCTTCTGAGCCGTGTATCTAATCCTATCCTGTGTGATACTGTCTGCTGAACCGTGTATCTAATCCTATCCTGTGTGATACTGTCTGCTGAACCGTGTATCTAATCCTATCCTGTGTGATACTGTCTGCTGAACCGTGTATCTAATCCCTTCCTGTGTGATACTGTCTGCTGAGCTGTGTATCTAATCCTCTCCTGTGTGATACTGTCTGCTGAGCCGTGTATCTAATCCTATCCTGTGTGATACTGTCTGCTGAGCCGTGTATCTAATCCTATCCTGTGTGATACTGTCTGCTGAGCCGTGTATCTAATCCACTCCTGTGTGATACTGTCTGCTGAACCGTGTATCTAATCCTATCCTGTGTGATACTGTCTGCTGAGCCGTGTATCTAATCCTATCCTGTGTGATACTGTCTGCTGAGCCGTGTATCTAATCCACTCCTGTGTGATACTGTCTGCTGAACCGTGTATCTAATCCACTCCTGTGTGATACTGTCTGCTGAACCGTGTATCTAATCCTATCCTGTGTGATACTGTCTGCTGAACCGTGTATCTAATCCTATCCTGTGTGATACTGTCTGCTGAGCTGTGTATCTAATCCTCTCCTCTGTGATGCTGTCTGCTGAGCCGTGTATCTAATCCTCTCCTGTGTGATACTGACTGCTGAGCCGTGTATCTAATCCTATCCTGTGTGATACTGTCTGCTGAGACGTGTATCTAATCCTATCCTGTGTGATACTGTCTGCTGAGCCGTATATCTAATCCTATCCTGTGTGATACTGTCTGCTGAGCTGTGTATCTAATCCTCTCCTGTGTGATACTGTCTGCTGAGCTGTGTATCTAATCCTATCCTGTGTGATACTGTCTGCTGAGCCGTGTATCTAATCCTATCCTGTGTGATACTGTCTGCTGAGCCGTGTATCTAATCCTCTCCTGTGTGATACTGTCTGCTGAGCCGTGTATCTAATCCTCTCCTGTGTGATACTGTCTGCTGAGCCGTGTATCTAATCCTCTCCTGTGTGATACTCTCTGCTGAGGCGGGTATCTAATCCTATCCTGTGTGATACTGTCTGCTGAGCCGTATATCTAATCCTATCCTGTGTGATACTGTCTGCTGAGCTGTGTATCTAATCCTCTCCTGTGTGATACTGTCTGCTGAGCTGTGTATCTAATCCTATCCTGTGTGATACTGTCTGCTGAGCCGTGTATCTAATCCTATCCTGTGTGATATTGTCTGCTGAGCCGTGTATCTAATCCTCTCCTGTGTGATACTGTCTGCTGAGCCGTGTATCTAATCCTCTCCTGTGTGATACTGTCTGCTGAGCCGTGTATCTAATCCTCTCCTGTGTGATACTCTCTGCTGAGGCGGGTATCTAATCCTATCCTGTGTGATACTGTCTGCTGAGCCGTATATCTAATCCTATCCTGTGTGATACTGTCTGCTGAGCCGTGTATCTAATCCACTCCTGTGTGATACTGTCTGCTGAGCCGTGTATCTAATCCTATCCTGTGTGATACTGTCTGCTGAGCCGTGTATCTAATCCACTCCTGTGTGATACTGTCTGCTGAGCTGTGTATCTAATCCTCTCCTGTGTGATACTGTCTGCTGAGCCGTGTATCTAATCCTATCCTGTGTGATACTGTCTGCTGAGCTGTGTATCTAATCCTCTCCTGTGTGATACTGTCTGCTGAGTCGTGTATCTAATCCTATCCTGTGTGATACTGTCTGCTGAGCCGTATATCTAATCCTATCCTGTGTGATACTGTCTGCTGAGCCGTGTATCTAATCCTCTCCTGTGTGATACTGTCTGCTTAGCCGTGTATCTAATCCTATCCTGTGTGATACTGTCTGCTGAGCCGTATATCTAATCCTCTCCTGTGTGATACTGTCTGCTGAGCCGTGTATCTAATCCTATCCTGTGTGATACTGTCTGCTGAGCTGTGTATCTAATCCTATCCTGTGTGATACTGTCTGCTGAACCGTGTATCTAATCCTATCCTGTGTGATACTGTCTGCTGAGCAGTGTATCTAATCCTATCCTGTGTGATACTGTCTGCTGAACCGTGTATCTAATCCTATCCTGTGTGATACTGTCTGCTGAGCAGTGTATCTAATCCTGTCCTGTGTGATACTGTCTGCTGAGCCGTGTATCTAATCCTCTCCTGTGTGATACTGTCTGCTGAGCCGTGTATCTAATCCTATCCTGTGTGATACTGTCTGCTGAGCAGTGTATCTAATCCTGTCCTGTGTGATACTGTCTGCTGAGCAGTGTATCTAATCCTATCCTGTGTGATACTGTCTGCTGAGCCGTGTATCTAATCCTATCATGTGTGATACTGTCTGCTGAGCAGTGTATCTAATCCTGTCCTGTGTGATACTGTCTGCTGAGCCGTGTATCTAATCCTCTCCTGTGTGATACTGTCTGCTGAGCCGTGTATCTAATCCTCTCCTGTGTGATACTGTCTGCTGAACCGTGTATCTAATCCTATCCTGTGTGATACTGTCTGCTGAACCGTGTATCTAATCCTATCCTGTGTGATACTGTCTGCTGAGCAGTGTATCTAATCCTATCCTGTGTGATACTGTCTGCTGAACCGTGTATCTAATCCTATCCTGTGTGATACTGTCTGCTGAACCGTGTATCTAATCCCTTCCTGTGTGATACTGTCTGCTGAGCTGTGTATCTAATCCTCTCCTGTGTGATACTGTCTGCTGAGCCGTGTATCTAATCCTATCCTGTGTGATACTGTCTGCTGAGCCGTGTATCTAATCCACTCCTGTGTGATACTGTCTGCTGAGCCGTGTATCTAATCCTCTCCTGTGTGATACTGTCTGCTGAGCCGTGTATCTAATCCTATCCTGTGTGATACTGTCTGCTGAGCCGTGTATCTAATCCACTCCTGTGTGATACTGTCTGCTGAGCCGTGTATCTAATCCTATCCTGTGTGATACTGTCTGCTGAGCCGTGTATCTAATCCACTCCTGTGTGATACTGTCTGCTGAGCAGTGTATCTAATCCTATCCTGTGTGATACTGTCTGCTGAGCCGTGTATCTAATCCTATCCAGTGTGATATTGTCTGCTGAGCCGTGTATCTAATCCTATCCTGTGTGATACTGTCTGCTGAGCAGTGTATCTAATCCTCTCCTGTGTGATACTGTCTGCTGAGCCGTGTATCTAATCCTATCCTGTGTGATATTGTCTGCTGAGCCGTGTATCTAATCCTATCCTGTGTGATACTGTCTGCTGAGCCGTGTATCTAATCCTATCCTGTGTGATACTGTCTGCTGAGCCGTGTATCTAATCCTCTCCTGTGTGATACTGTCTGCTGAGCCGTGTATCTAATCCTCTCCTGTGTGATACGGTCTGCTGAGCTGTGTATCTAATCCTCTCCTGTGTGATACTGTCTGCTGAGCCGAGTATCTAATCCTATCCTGTGTGATACTGTCTGCTGAGCCGAGTATCTAATCCTATCCTGTGTGATACTGTCTGCTGAGCTGTGTATCTAATCCTCTCCTGTGTGATACTGTCTGCTGAGCCGTGTATCTAATCCTATCCTGTGTGATATTGTCTGCTGAGCCGTGTATCTAATCCTCTCCTGTGTGATACTGTCTGCTGAGCCGTGTATCTAATCCTATCCTGTGTGATACTGTCTGCTGAGCCGTATATCTAATCCTATCCTGTGTGATACTGTATGCTGAGCCGTGTATCTAATCCACTCCTGTGTGATACTGTCTGCTGATCCGTGTATCTAATCCACTCCTGTGTGATACTGTCTGCTGAGCCGTGTATCTAATCCTATCCTGTGTGATACTGTCTGCTGAGCCGTATATCTAATCCTATCCTGTGTGATACTGTATGCTGAGCCGTGTATCTAATCCACTCCTGTGTGATACTGTCTGCTGATCCATGTATCTAATCCACTCCTGTGTGATACTGTCTGCTGAGCCGTTTATCTAATCCTCTACTGTGTGATACTGTCTGCTGAGCCGTGTATCTAATCCTCTCCTCTGTGATACTGTCTGCTGAGCCGTGTATCTAATCCTCTACTGTGTGATACTGTCTGCTGAGCCGTGTATCTAATCCTCTCCTCTGTGATACTGTCTGCTGAGCCGTGTATCTAATCCTCTCCTCTGTGATACTGTCTGCTGAGCCGTGTATCTAATCCTCTACTGTGTGATACTGTCTGCTGAGCCGTGTATGTAATCCTCTCCTGTGTGATACTGTCTGCTGAGCCGTGTATCTAATCCTCTACTGTGTGATACTGTCTGCTGAGCCGTGTATCTAATCCTCTCCTCTGTGATACTGTCTGCTGAGCCGTGTATCTAATCCTCTACTGTGTGATACTGTCTGCTGAGCTGTGTATCTAATCCTCTCCTGTGTGATACTGTCTGCTGAGCCGTGTATCTAATCCTCTCCTCTGTGATACTGTCTGCTGAGCCGTGTATCTAATCCTCTCCTGTGTGATACTGACTGCTGTGCTATGTATCTAATCCTCTCCTGTGTGATACTGTCTGCTGAGCTGTGTATCTAATCCTCTCCTGTGTGATACTGTCTGCTGAGCCGTGTATCTAATCCTATCCTGTGTGATACTGACTGCTGAGCCGTATATCTAATCCTATCCTGTGTGATACTGTCTGCTGAGCCGTGTATCTAATCCTATCCTGTGTGATACTGTCTGCTGAGCCATGTATCTAATCCTCTACTGTGTGATACTGTCTGCTGAGCCGTGTATCTAATCCTCTCCTCTGTGATACTGTCTGCTGAGCCGTGTATCTAATCCTCTCCTGTGTGATACTGTCTGCTGAGCCGTGTATCTAATCCTCTCCTCTGTGATACTGTCTGCTGAGCCGTGTATCTAATCCTCTCCTGTGTGATACTGACTGCTGAGCCGTGTATCTAATCCTATCCTGTGTGATACTGTCTGCTGAACCGTGTATCTAATCCTCTCCTGTGTGATACTCTCTGCTGAGCCGTGTATCTAATACTATCCTGTGTGATACTGACTGTTGAGCCGTGTATCTAATCTTCTCCTGTGTGATACTGACTGCTGAGCAGTGTATCTAATCCTATCCTGTGTGATACCGTCTGCTGAGCTGTGTATCTAATCCTCTCCTGTGTGATACTGTCTGCTGAGCCGTGTATCTAATCCTATCCTGTGTGATACTGTCTGCTGAGCAGTGTATCTAATCCTCTCCTGTGTGATACTGTCTGCTGAGCAGTGTATCTAATCCTATCCTGTGTGATACTGTCTGCTGAGCTGTGTATCTAATCCTCTCCTGTGTGATACTGTCTGCTGAGCAGTGTATCTAATCCTATCCTGTGTGATACTGACTGCTGAGCTGTGTATCTAATCCTATCCTGTGTGATACTGTCTGCTGAGCCGTGTATCTAATCCTATCCTGTGTGATACTGTCTGCTGAGCTGTGTATCTAATCCTCTCCTCTGTGATGCTGTCTGCTGAGCCGTGTATCTAATCCTATCCTGTGTGATACTGTCTGCTGAGCAGTGTATCTAATCCTATCCTGTGTGATACTGACTGCTGAGCTGTGTATCTAATCCTCTCCTGTGTGATACTGACTGCTGAGCCGTGTATCTAATCCTATCCTGTGTGATACTGTCTGCTGAGCCGTGTATCTAATCCTATCCCGTGTGATACTGTCTGCTGAGCCGTATATCTAATCCTATCCTGTGTGATACTGTCTGCTGAGCCGTGTATCTAATCCTCTCCTGTGTGATACTGTCTGCTGAGCCGTGTATCTAATCCTATCCTGTGTGATACTGTCTGCTGAGCCGTGTATCTAATCCTCTCCTGTGTGATACTGTCTGCTGAGCCGTGTATCTAATCCTATCCTGTGTGATACTGTCTGCTGAGCCGTGTATCTAATCCTATCCTGTGTGATACTCTCTGCTGAGGCGGGTATCTAATCCTATCCTGTGTGATACTGTCTGCTGAGCCGTGTATCTAATCCTCTCCTGTGTGATACTGTCTGCTGAGCGCTGTATCTAATCCTCTCCTGTGTGATACTGTCTGCTGAGCCGTGTATCTAATCCTCTCCTGTGTGATACTGTCTTCTGAGCCGTGTATCTAATCCTATCCTGTGTGATACTGTCTGCTGAGCTGTGCATCTAATCCTATCCTGTGTGATACTGTCTGCTGAACCGTGTATCTAATCCTATCCTGTGTGATACTGTCTGCTGAGCTGTGTATCTAATCCTGTCCTGTGTGATACTGTCTGCTGAACCGTGTATCTAATCCTATCCTGTGTGATACTGTCTGCTGAACCGTGTATCTAATCCCTTCCTGTGTGATACTGTCTGCTGAGCTGTGTATCTAATCCTCTCCTGTGTGATACTGTCTGCTGAGCCGTGTATCTAATCCTATCCTGTGTGATACTGTCTGCTGAGCCGTGTATCTAATCCTATCCTGTGTGATACTGTCTGCTGAGCCGTGTATCTAATCCACTCCTGTGTGATACTGTCTGCTGAGCCGTGTATCTAATCCTATCCTGTGTGATACTGTCTGCTGAGCCGTGTATCTAATCCTATCCTGTGTGATACTGTCTGCTGAGCCGTGTATCTAATCCTCTCCTGTGTGATACTGTCTGCTGAGCCGTGTATCTAATCCTATCCTGTGTGATACTGTCTGCTGAGCTGTGTATCTAATCCTATCCTGTGTGATACTGTCTGCTGAGCTGTGTATCTAATCCTCTCCTGTGTGATACTGTCTGCTGAGCCGTGTATCTAATCCTATCCTGTGTGATACTGTCTGCTGAGCCGTGTATCTAATCCTATCCTGTGTGATACTGTCTGCTGAGCCGTGTATCTAATCCACTCCTGTGTGATACTGTCTGCTGAGCCGTGTATCTAATCCTATCCTGTGTGATACTGTCTGCTGAGCCGTGTATCTAATCCTATCCAGTGTGATATTGTCTGCTGAGCCGTGTATCTAATCCTATCCTGTGTGATACTGTCTGCTGAGCCGTGTATCTAATCCTATCCAGTGTGATATTGTCTGCTGAGCAGTGTATCTAATCCTATCCTGTGTGATACTGTCTGCTGAGCCGTGTATCTAATCCTATCCTGTGTGATACTGTCTGCTGAGCCGTGTATCTAATCCTATCCTGTGTGATATTGTCTGCTGAGCCGTGTATCTAATCCTCTCCTGTGTGATACTGTCTGCTGAGCCGTGTATCTAATCCTATCCTGTGTGATACTGTCTGCTGAGCTGTGTATCTAATCCTATCCTGTGTGATACTGTCTGCTGATCCGTGTATCTAATCCACTCCTGTGTGATACTGTCTGCTGAGCCGTGTATCTAATCCTATCCTGTGTGATACTGTCTGCTGAGCCGTGTATCTAATCCTCTACTGTGTGATACTGTCTGCTGAGCCGTGTATCTAATCCTCTCCTCTGTGATACTGTCTGCTGAGCCGTGTATCTAATCCTCTCCTCTGTGATACTGTCTGCTGAGCCGTGTATCTAATCCTCTCCTGTGTGATACTGTCTGCTGAACCGTGTATCTAATCCTCTCCTGTGAGATACTCTCTGCTGAGCCGTGTATCTAATCCTATACTGTGTGATACTGACTGTTGAGCCGTGTATCTAATCTTCTCCTGTGTGATACTGACTGCTGAGCAATGTATCTAATCCTATCCTGTGTGATACCGTCTGCTGAGCTGTGTATCTAATCCTATCCCGTGTGATACTGTCTGCTGAGCCGTGTATCTAATCCTATCCTGTGTGATACTGTCTGCTGAGCCGTGTATCTAATCCTATCCTGTGTGATACTGACTGTTGAGCCGTGTATCTAATCCTCTCCTGTGTGATACGGACTGCTGAGCTGCGTATCTAATCCTATCCTGTGTGATACTGACTGTTGAGCCGTGTATCTAATCCTCTCCTGTGTGATACGGACTGCTGAGCTGTGTATCTAATCCTATTCTGTGTGATACTGTCTGCTGAGCCGTGTATCTAATCCTATCCTATGTGATACTGTCTGCTGAGCTGTGTATCTAATCCTATCCTGTGTGAAACTGTCTGCTGAGCTGTGTATCTAATCCTCTCCTGTGTGATACTGACTGCTGAGCCGTATATCTAATCCTATCCTGTGTGATACTGACTGCTGAGCCGTGTATCTAATCCTCTCCTGTGTGATACTGTCTGCTGAGCCGTATATCTAATCCTATCCTGTGTGATACTGACTGCTGAGCCGTGTATCTAATCCTATCCTGTGTGATACTGTCTGCTGAGCCGTGTATCTAATCCTCTCCTGTGTGATACTGTCTGCTGAGCTGTGTATCTAATCCTCTCCTGTGTGATACTGACTGCTGAGCCGTATATCTAATCCTATCCTGTGTGATACTGACTGCTGAGCCGTGTATCTAATCCTATCCTGTGTGATACTGTCTGCTGAGCCGTGTATCTAATCCCCTCCTGTGTGATACTGTCTGCTGAGCAGTGTATCTAATCCTCTCCTGTGTGATACTGTCTGCTGAGCTGTGTATCTAATCCTATCCTGTGTGATACTGTCTGCTGAGCAGTGTATCTAATCCTATCCTGTGTGATACTGTCTGCTGAGCCGTGTATCTAATCCTCTCCTGTGTGATACTGTCTGCTGAGCCGTATATCTAATCCTCTCCTGTGTGATACTGTCTGCTGAGCCGTGTATCTAATCCTATCCTGTGTGATACTGTCTGCTGAGCCGTGTATCTAATCCTATCCTGTGTGATACTCTCTGCTGAGCCGGGTATCTAATCCTATCCTGTGTGATACTGTCTGCTGAGCCGTATATCTAATCCTATCCTGTGTGATACTGTCTGCTGAGCCGTGTATCTAATCCTCTCCTGTGTGATACTGTCTGCTGAGCCCTGTATCTAATCCTATCCTGTGTGATACTGTCTGCTGAGCCGTGTATCTAATCCTATCCTGTGTGATACTGTCTGCTGAGCCGTGTATCTAATCCTCTCCTGTGTGATACCATCTGCTGAGCCGCGTATCTAATCCTCTCATGTGTGATACTGTCTGCTGAGCCGTGTATCTAATCCTCTCCTGTGTGATATTGTCTGCTGAGCTGTGTATCTAATCCTCTCCTGTGTGATACTGTCTGCTGAGCCGTGTATCTAATCCTCTCCTGTGTGATATTGTCTGCTGAGCTGTGTATCTAATCCTCTCCTGTGTGATACTGTCTGCTGAGCCGTGTATCTAATCCTATCCTGTATGATACTGTCTGCTGAGCCGTGTATCTAATCCTCTCCTGTGTGATACTGTCTGCTGAGCCGTGTATCTAATCCTATCCTGTGTGATACTGTCTGCTGAGCTGTGTATCTAATCCTCTCCTGTGTGATATTGTCTGCTGAGCTGTGTATCTAATCCTCTCCTGTGTGATACTGTCTGCTGAGCCGTGTATCTAATCCTCTCCTGTGTGATACTGTCTGCTGAGCCGTGTATCTAATCCTCTCCTGTGTGATACTGTCTGCTGAGCCGTGTATCTAATCCTATCCTGTGTGATACTGTCTGCTGAGCCGTGTATCTAATCCTCTCCTGTGTGATACTGTCTGCTGAGCCGTGTATCTAATCCTCTCCTGTATGATACTGTCTGCTGAGCCGTGTATCTAATCCTATCCTGTGTGATACTGTCTGCTGAGCCGTGTATCTAATCCTCTCCTGTGTGATACTGTCTGCTGAGCCGTGTATCTAATCCTCTCCTGTATGATACTGTCTGCTGAGCCGTGTATCTAATCCTCTCCTGTATGATACTGTCTGCTGAGCCGTGTATCTAATCCTATCCTGTGTGATACTGTCTGCTGAGCCGTGTATCTAATCCTCTCCTGTGTGATACTGTCTGCTGAGCCGTGTATCTAATCCTCTCCTGTGTGATATTGTCTGCTGAGCCGTGTATCTAATCCTATCCTGTGTGATACTGTCTGCTGAGCCGTGTATCTAATCCTATCCTGTGTGATACTCTCTGCTGAGCCGGGTATCTAATCCTATCCTGTGTGATACTGTCTGCTGAGCCGTATATCTAATCCTATCCTGTGTGATACTCTCTGCTGAGCCGGGTATCTAATCCTCTCCTGTGTGATATTGTCTGCTGAGCCGTATATCTAATCCTATCCTGTGTGATACTGTCTGCTGAGCCGTGTATCTAATCCTCTCCTGTGTGATATTGTCTGCTGAGCCGTATATCTAATCCTATCCTGTGTGATACTGTCTGCTGAGCCGTGTATCTAATCCTATCCTGTGTGATACTCTCTGCTGAGCCGGGTATCTAATCCTATCCTGTGTGATACTGTCTGCTGAGCCGTGTATCTAATCCTATCCTGTGTGATACTGTCTGCTGAGCCGTGTATCTAATCCTATCCTGTGTGATACTCTCTGCTGAGCCGGGTATCTAATCCTATCCTGTGTGATACTGTCTGCTGAGCCGTGTATCTAATCCTCTCCTGTGTGATACTGTCTGCTGAGCCGTGTATCTAATCCTCTCCTGTGTGATACTGTCTGCTGAGCCGTGTATCTAATCCTATCCTGTGTGATACTGTCTGCTGAGCTGTGTATCTAATCCTATCCTGTGTGATACTGTCTGCTGAGCTGTGTATCTAATCCTATCCTGTGTGATACTGTCTGCTGAGCTGTGTATCTAATCCTCTCCTGTGTGATACTGTCTGCTGAGCTGTGTATCTAATCCTCTCCTGTGTGATACTGTCTGCTGAACCGTGTATCTAATCCTATCCTGTGTGATACTGTCTGCTGAACCGTGTATCTAATCCTATCCTGTGTGATACTGTCTGCTGAGCAGTGTATCTAATCCTATCCTGTGTGATATTGTCTTCTGAGCCGTGTATCTAATCCTATCCTGTGTGATACTGTCTGCTGAGCCGTGTATCTAATCCTATCCTGTGTGATACTGTCTGCTGAGCTGTGTATCTAATCCTATCCTGTGTGATACTGTATGCTGAGCCGTGTATCTAATCCACTCCTGTGTGATACTGTCTGCTGAGCTGTGTATCTAATCCTATCCTGTGATACTGTCTGCTGAGCTGTGTATCTAATCCTATCCTGTGTGATACTGTCTGCTGAGCCATGTATCTAATCCTATCCTGTGTGATACTGTCTGCTGAGCTGTGTATCTAATCCACTCCTGTGTGATACTGTCTGCTGAGCTGTGTATCTAATCCTATCCTGTGTGATACTGTCTGCTGAGCCGTGTATCTAATCCTATCCTGTGTGATACTGTCTGCTGAGCCGTGTATCTAATCCTCTCCTGTGTGATACTGTCTGCTGAGCTGTGTATCTAATCCTCTCCTGTGTGATACTGTCTGCTGAACCGTGTATCTAATCCTCTCCTGTGTGATATTGTCTGCTGAGCTGTGTATCTAATCCTCTCCTGTGTGATACTGTCTGCTGAGCTGTGTATCTAATCCTCTCCTGTGTGATACTGTCTGCTGAACCGTGTATCTAATCCTATCCTGTGTGATACTGTCTGCTGAGCAGTGTATCTAATCCTATCCTGTGTGATACTGTCTGCTGAGCAGTGTATCTAATCCCATCCTGTGTGATACTGTCTGCTGAGCCGTGTATCTAATCCTATCCTGTGTGATACTGTCTGCTGAGCTGTGTATCTAATCCTCTCCTGTGTGATACTGTCTGCTGAGCCGTGTATCTAATCCTATCCTGTGTGATACTGTCTGCTGAGCCGTGTATCTAATCCACTCCTGTGTGATACTGTCTGCTGAGCCGTGTATCTAATCCTATCCTGTGTGATACTGTCTGCTGAGCCGTGTATCTAATCCACTCCTGTGTGATACTGTCTGCTGAGCAGTGTATCTAATCCTATCCTGTGTGATACTGTCTGCTGAGCCGTGTATCTAATCCTATCCTGTGTGATATTGTCTGCTGAGCCGTGTATCTAATCCTATCCTGTGTGATACTGTCTGCTGAGCAGTGTATCTAATCCTATCCTGTGTGATACTGTCTGCTGAGCCGTGTATCTACTCCACTCCTGTGTGATACTGTCTGCTGAGCAGTGTATCTAATCCTATCCTGTGTGATACTGTCTGCTGAGCCGTGTATCTAATCCTCTCCTGTGTGATACTGTCTGCTGAGCAGTGTATCTAATCCTCTCCTGTGTGATACTCTCTGCTGAGCCGGGAATCTAATCCTCTCCTGTGTGATACTGTCTGCTGAGCCGTGTATCTAATCCTCTCCTGTGTGATACTGTCTGCTGAGCAGTGTATCTAATCCTCTCCTGTGTGATACTGTCTGCTGAGCAGTGTATCTAATCCTCTCCTGTGTGATACTCTCTGCTGAGCCGTGTATCTAATCCTATCCTGTGTGATACTGTCTGCTGAGCCGTGTATCTTATCCTATCCTGTGTGATACTGTCTGCTGAGCTGTGTATCTAATCCTATCCTGTGTGATACTGTCTGCTGAGCCGTGTATCTAATCCTCTCCTGTGTGATCCTGTCTGCTGAGCCGTGTATCTAATCCTATCCTGTGTGATACTGTCTGCTGAGCCGTGTATCTAATCCTATCCTGTGTGATACTCTCTGCTGAGCCGGGTATCTAATCCTCTCCTGTGTGATACTGTCTGCTGAGCCGTGTATCTAATCCTATCCTGTGTGATACTGTCTGCTGAGCCGTGTATCTAATCCTCTCCTGTGTGATACTGTCTGCTGAGCTGTGTATCTAATCCTCTCCTGTGTGATATTGTCTGCTGAGCAGTGTATCTAATCCTATCCTGTGTGATACTGTCTGCTGAGCCGTGTATCTAATCCTATCCTGTGTGATACTGTCTGCTGAGCTGTGTATCTAATCCTCTCCTGTGTGATACTGTCTGCTGAGCCATGTATCTAATCCTATCCTGTGTGATACTGTCTGCTGAGCCGTGTATCTAATCCTATCCTGTGTGATACTGTCTGCTGAGCCGTGTATCTAATCCTCTCCTGTGTGATACTGTCTGCTGAGCTGTGTATCTAATCCTCTCCTGTGTGATACTGTCTGCTGAGCTGTGTATCTAATCCTCTCCTGTGTGATACTGTCTGCTGAGCCATGTATCTAATCCTATCCTGTGTGATACTGTCTGCTGAGCCGTGTATCTAATCCTATCCTGTGTGATACTGTCTGCTGAGCTGTGTATCTAATCCTCTCCTGTGTGATACTGTCTGCTGAGCCGTGTATCTAATCCTATCCTGTGTGATACTGTCTGCTGAGCCGTGTATCTAATCCACTCCTGTGTGATACTGTCTGCTGAGCCGTGTATCTAATCCTCTCCTGTGTGATACTGTCTGCTGAGCCGTGTATCTAATCCTATCCTGTGTGATACTGTCTGCTGAGCCGTGTATCTAATCCACTCCTGTGTGATACTGTCTGCTGAGCCGTGTATCTAATCCTCTCCTGTGTGATACTGTCTGCTGAGCCGTGTATCTAATCCTATCCTGTGTGATACTGTCTGCTGAGCCGTGTATATAATCCTCTCCTGTGTGATATTGTCTGCTGAGCCGTGTATCTAATCCTCTCCTGTGTGATACTGTCTGCTGAGCCATGTATCTAATCCTATCCTGTGTGATACTGTCTGCTGAGCTGTGTATCTAATCCTATCCTGTGTGATACTGTCTGCTGAGCTGTGTATCTAATCCTATCCTGTGTGATACTGTCTGCTGAGCTGTGTATCTAATCCTATCCTGTGTGATACTGTCTGCTGAGCTGTGTATCTAATCCTCTCCTGTGTGATACTGTCTGCTGAGCCGTGTATCTAATCCTCTCCTGTGTGATACTGTCTGCTGAGCCGTGTATCTAATCCTATCCTGTGTGATACTGTCTGCTGAGCTGTGTATCTAATCCTATCCTGTGTGATACTGTCTGCTGAGCTGTGTATCTAATCCTATCCTGTGTGATACTGTCTGCTGAGCCATGTATCTAATCCTATCCTGTGTGATACTGTCTGCTGAGCCGTGTATCTAATCCACTCCTGTGTGATACTGTCTGCTGAGCCGTGTATCTAATCCTATCCTGTGTGATACTGTCTGCTGAGCCGTGTATCTAATCCACTCCTGTGTGATACTGTCTGCTGAGCTGTGTATCTAATCCTCTCCTGTGTGATACTGTCTGCTGAGCCGTGTATCTAATCCTATCCTGTGTGATACTGTCTGCTGAGCTGTGTATCTAATCCTATCCTGTGTGATACTGTCTGCTGAGCCATGTATCTAATCCTATCCTGTGTGATACTGTCTGCTGAGCCGTGTATCTAATCCACTCCTGTGTGATACTGTCTGCTGAGCCGTGTATCTAATCCTATCCTGTGTGATACTGTCTGCTGAGCCGTGTATCTAATCCACTCCTGTGTGATACTGTCTGCTGAGCTGTGTATCTAATCCTCTCCTGTGTGATACTGTCTGCTGAGCCATGTATCTAATCCTCTCCTGTGTGATACTGTCTGCTGAGTCGTGTATCTAATCCTATCCTGTGTGATACTGTCTGCTGAGCCGTATATCTAATCCTATCCTGTGTGATACTGTCTGCTGAGCCGTATATCTAATCCTATCCTGTGTGATACTGTCTGCTGAGCAGTGTATCTAATCCTCTCCTGTGTGATACTGTCTGCTGAGCCGTGTATCTAATCCTCTCCTGTGTGATACTCTCTGCTGAGGCGGGTATCTAATCCTATCCTGTGTGATACTGTCTGCTGAGCCGTGTATCTAATCCTATCCTGTGTGATACTGTCTGCTGAGCTGTGTATCTAATCCTATCCTGTGTGATACTGTCTGCTGAACCGTGTATCTAATCCTATCCTGTGTGATACTGTCTGCTGAGCAGTGTATCTAATCCTATCCTGTGTGATACTGTCTGCTGAACCGTGTATCTAATCCTATCCTGTGTGATACTGTCTGCTGAGCCGTGTATCTAATCCTCTCCTGTGTGATACTGTCTGCTGAGCCGTGTATCTAATCCTATCCTGTGTGATACTCCATGCTGAACCGTGTATCTAATCCTATCCTGTGTGATACTGTCTGCTGAGTAGTGTATCTAATCCTATCCTGTGTGATACTGTCTGCTGAACCGTGTATCTAATCCTATCCTGTGTGATACTGTCTGCTGAACCGTGTATCTAATCCCTTCCTGTGTGATACTGTCTGCTGAGCTGTGTATCTAATCCTCTCCTGTGTGATACTGTCTGCTGAGCCGTGTATCTAATCCTATCCTGTGTGATACTGTCTGCTGAACCGTGTATCTAATCCTATCCTGTGTGATACTGTCTGCTGAACCGTGTATCTAATCCCTTCCTGTGTGATACTGTCTGCTGAGCTGTGTATCTAATCCTCTCCTGTGTGATACTGTCTGCTGAGCCGTGTATCTAATCCTATCCTGTGTGATACCGTCTGCTGATCCGTGTATCTAATCATCTCCTGTGTGATACTGTCTGCTGAGCCGTGTATCTAATCCACTCCTGTGTGATACTGTCTGCTGAGCCGTGTATCTAATCCTATCCTGTGTGATACTGTCTGCTGAGCCGTGTATCTAATCCACTCCTGTGTGATACTGTCTGCTGAGCAGTGTATCTAATCCTATCCTGTGTGATACTGTCTGCTGAGCCGTGTATCTAATCCTATCCAGTGTGATATTGTCTGCTGAGCCGTGTATCTAATCCTATCCTGTGTGATACTGTCTGCTGAGCAGTGTATCTAATCCTATCCTGTGTGATACTGTCTGCTGAGCCGTGTATCTAATCCTATCCTGTGTGATATTGTCTGCTGAGCCGTGTATCTAATCCTCTCCTGTGTGATACTGTCTGCTGAGCCGTGTATCTAATCCTATCCTGTGTGATATTGTCTGCTGAGCCGTGTATCTAATCCTATCCTGTGTGATACTGTCTGCTGAGCCGTGTATCTAATCCTATCCTGTGTGATACTGTCTGCTGAGCCGTGTATCTAATCCTCTCCTGTGTGATACTGTCTGCTGAGCCGTGTATCTAATCCTCTCCTGTGTGATACGGTCTGCTGAGCCGTGTATATAATCCTCTCCTGTGTGATACTGTCTGCTGAGCCGAGTATCTAATCCTATCCTGTGTGATACTGTCTGCTGAGCTGTGTATCTAATCCTCTCCTGTGTGATACTGTCTGCTGAGCCGTGTATCTAATCCTATCCTGTGTGATACTGTCTGCTGAGCTGTGTATCTAATCCTATCCTGTGTGATATTGTCTGCTGAGCCGTGTATCTAATCCTCTCCTGTGTGATACTGTCTGCTGAGCCGTGTATCTAATGCTCTCCTGTGTGATACTGACTGCTGAGCCGTGTATCTAATCCACTCCTGTGTGATACTGTCTGCTGAGCCGTGTATCTAATCCTCTCCTGTGTGATACTGTCTGCTGAGCCGTGTATCTAATGCTCTCCTGTGTGATACTGTCTGCTGATCCGTGTATCTAATCCACTCCTGTGTGATACTGTCTGCTGAGCCGTGTATCTAATCCTATCCTGTGTGATACTGTCTGCTGAGCTGTGTATCTAATCCTATCCTGTGTGATACTGTCTGCTGAGCCGTGTATCTAATCCTATCCTGTGTGATACTGTCTGCTGAGCAGTGTATCTAATCCTATCCTGTGTGATACTGTCTGCTGATCCGTGTATCTAATCCACTCCTGTGTGATACTGTCTGCTGAGCCGTGTATCTAATCCTATCCTGTGTGATACTGTCTGCTGAGCTGTGTATCTAATCCTATCCTGTGTGATACTGTCTGCTGATCCGTGTATCTAATCCACTCCTGTGTGATACTGTCTGCTGAGCCGTGTATCTAATCCTATCCTGTGTGATACTGTCTGCTGAGCCGTGTATCTAATACTCTACTGTGTGATACTGTCTGCTGAGCCGTGTATCTAATCCTCTCCTCTGTGATACTGTCTGCTGAGCCGTGTATCTAATCCTCTCCTCTGTGATACTGTCTGCTGAGCCGTGTATCTAATCCTCTACTGTGTGATACTGTCTGCTGAGCCGTGTATCTAATCCTCTCCTGTGTGATACTGTCTGCTGAGCCGTGTATCTAATCCTCTACTGTGTGATACTGTCTGCTGAGCCGTGTATCTAATCCTCTCCTCTGTGATACTGTCTGCTGAGCCGTGTATCTAATCCTCTACTGTGTGATACTGTCTGCTGAGCTGTGTATCTAATCCTCTCCTGTGTGATACTGTCTGCTGAGCCATGTATCTAATCCTATCCTGTGTGATACTGTCTGCTGAGCCGTGTATCTAATCCTATCCTGTGTGATACTGTCTGCTGAGCCGTGTATCTAATCCTATGCTGTGTGATACTGTCTGCTGAGCCGTGTATCTAATCCTCTCCTCTGTGATACTGTCTGCTGAGCCGTGTATCTAATCCTCTCCTGTGTGATACTGACTGCTGAGCCATGTATCTAATCCTCTCCTGTGTGATACTGTCTGCTGAGCTGTGTATCTAATCCTCTCCTGTGTGATACTGTCTGCTGAGCCGTGTATCTAATCCTATCCTGTGTGATACTGTCTGCTGAGCCGTGTATCTAATCCTATCCTGTGTGATACTGTCTGCTGAGCCGTGTATCTAATCCTCTCCTGTGTGATACTGACTGCTGAGCCGTATATCTAATCCTATCCTGTGTAATACTGTCTGCTGAGCCGTGTATCTAATCCTCTCCTGTGTGATACTGACTGCTGAGCCGTATATCTAATCCTATCCTGTGTGATACTGTCTGCTGAGCCGTGTATCTAATCCTATCCTGTGTGATACTGTCTGCTGAGCCATGTATCTAATCCTCTACTGTGTGATACTGTCTGCTGAGCCGGGTATCTAATCCTCTCCTCTGTTATACTGTCTGCTGAGCCGTGTATCTAATCCTCTCCTGTGTGATACTGTCTGCTGAGCCGTGTATCTAATCCTCTCCTCTGTGATACTGTCTGCTGAGCCGTGTATCTAATCCTCTCCTGTGTGATATTGTCTGCTGAGCCGTGTATCTAATCCTATCCTGTGTGATACTGTCTGCTGAGCAGTGTATCTAATCCTATCCTGTGTGATACTGTCTGCTGAGCCGTGTATCTAATCCTATCCTGTGTGATATTGTCTGCTGAGCCGTGTATCTAATCCTCTCCTGTGTGATACTGTCTGCTGAGCCGTGTATCTAATCCTATCCAGTGTGATATTGTCTGCTGAGCCGTGTATCTAATCCTATCCTGTGTGATACTGTCTGCTGAGCAGTGTATCTAATCCTATCCTGTGTGATACTGTCTGCTGAGCCGTGTATCTAATCCTATCCTGTGTGATATTGTCTGCTGAGCCGTGTATCTAATGCTATCCTGTGTGATACTGTCTGCTGAGCCGTGTATCTAATCCTATCCTGTGTGATACTGTCTGCTGAGCCGTGTATCTAATCCTTTCCTGTGTGATACTGTCTGCTGAGCCGTGTATCTAATCCTATCCTGTGTGATACTGTCTGCTGAGCCGTGTATCTAATCCTATCCTGTGTGATACTGTCTGCTGAGCCGTGTATCTAATCCTATCCTGTGTGATACTGTCTGCTGAGCCGTGTATCTAATCCTATCCTGTGTGATACTGTCTGCTGAGCCGTGTATCTAATCCTATCCTGTGTGATACTGTCTGCTGAGCCGTGTATCTAATGCTATCCTGTGTGATACTGTCTGCTGAGCCGTGTATCTAATCCTATCCTGTGTGATACTGTCTGCTGAGCCGTGTATCTAATCCTTTCCTGTGTGATACTGTCTGCTGAGCCGTGTATCTAATCCTATCCTGTGTGATACTGTGTGCTGAGCCGTGTATCTAATCCTATCCTGTGTGATACTGTCTGCTGAGCCGTGTATCTAATCCTATCCTGTGTGATACTGTCTGCTGAGCCGTGTATCTAATCCTATCCTGTGTGATACTGTCTGCTGAGCCGTGTATCTAATCCTATCCTGTGTGATACTGTCTGCTGAGCCGTGTATCTAATCCTATCCTGTGTGATATTGTCTGCTGAGCCGTGTATCTAATCCTCTCCTGTGTGATACTGTCTGCTGAGCCGTGTATCTAATCCTATCCTGTGTGATACTGTCTGCTGAGCTGTGTATCTAATCCTATCCTGTGTGATACTGTCTGCTGATCCGTGTATCTAATCCACTCCTGTGTGATACTGTCTGCTGAGCCGTGTATCTAATCCTATCCTGTGTGATACTGTCTGCTGAGCCGTGTATCTAATCCTCTACTGTGTGATACTGTCTGCTGAGCCGTGTATCTAATCCTCTCCTCTGTGATACTGTCTGCAGAGCCGTGTATCTAATCCTCTCCTCTGTGATACTGTCTGCTGAGCCGTGTATCTAATCCTCTCCTGTGTGATATTGTCTGCTGAACCGTGTATCTAATCCTCTCCTGTGAGATACTCTCTGCTGAGCCGTGTATCTAATCTTCTCCTGTGTGATACTGACTGCTGAGTAATGTATCTAATCCTATCCTGTGTGATACCGTCTGCTGAGCTGTGTATCTAATCCTATCCCGTGTGATACTGGCTGCTGAGCTGTGTATCTAATCCTATCCTGTGTGATACTGTCTGGTGAGCCGTGTATCTAATCCTATCCTGTGTGATACTGACTGTTGAGCCGTGTATCTAATCCTCTCCTGTGTGATACGGACTGCTGAGCTGCGTATCTAATCCTATTCTGTGTGATACTGTCTGCTGAGCCGTGTATCTAATCCTATCCTATGTGATACTGTCTGCTGAGCTGTGTATCTAATCCTATCCTGTGTGAAACTGTCTGCTGAGCCGTGTATCTAATCCTATCCTGTGTGATACTGTCTGCTGAGTCGTGTATCTAATCCTATCCTGTGTGATACTGTCTGCTGAGCCGTGTATCTAATCCTATCCTGTGTGATACCGTCTGCTGAGCCGTGTATCTAATCCTATCCTGTGTGATACTGACTGTTGAGCCGTGTATCTAATCCTCTCCTGTGTGATACTGTCTGCTGAGCTGTGTATCTAATCCTCTCCTGTGTGATACTGACTGTTGAGCCGTGTATCTAATCCTCTCCTGTGTGATACTGTCTGCTGAGCCGTATATCTAATCCTCTCCTGTGTGATACTGTCTGCTGAGCTGTGTATCTAATCCTATCCTGTGTGATACTGTCTGCTGAGCTGTGTATCTAATCCTCTCCTGTGTGATACTGTCTGCTGAGCCGTATATCTAATCCTCTCCTGTGTGATACTGTCTGCTGAGCCGTATATCTAATCCTCTCCTGTGTGATACTGTCTGCTGAGCCGTATATCTAATCCTATCCTGTGTGATACAGACTGCTGAGCCGTGTATCTAATCCTATCCTGTGTGATACTGTCTGCTGAGCCGTGTATCTTATCCTATCCTGTGTGATACTGTCTGCTGAGCTGTGTATCTAATCCTATCCTGTATGATACTGACTGCTGAGCTGTGTATCTAATCCTATCCTGTGTGATACTGACTGCTGAGCCGTGTATCTAATCCTCTCCTGTGTGATACTGTCTGCTGAGCCATGTATCTAATCCCCTCCTGTGTGATACTGTCTGCTGAGCAGTGTATCTAATCCTCTCCTGTGTGATACTGTCTGCTGAGCCGTGTATCTAATCATCTACTGTGTGATACTGTCTGCTGAGCCGTGTATCTAATCCCATCCTGTGTGATACTGTCTGCTGAGCCGTGTATCTAATCCTCTCCTGTGTGATACTGTCTGCTGAGCTGTGTATCTAATCCTCTCCTGTGTGATACTGTCTGCTGAGCCGTGTATCTAATACTATCCTGTGTGATACTGTCTGCTGAGCCGCGTATCTAATCCTATCCTGTGTGATACTGTCTGCTGAGCCGTGTATCTAATCCTATCCTGTGTGATACTGCCTGCTGAGCCGTGTATCTAATCCTATCCTGTGTGATACTGTCTGCTGAGCCGTGTATCTAATCCTATCCTGTGTGATACTGTCTGCTGAGTCGTGTATCTAATCTTCTCCTGTGTGATACCGTCTGCTGAGCCATGTATCTAATCCCCTCCTGTGTGATACTGTCTGCTGAGCCGCGTATCTAATCCTATCCTGTGTGATACTGTCTGCTGAGCCGTGTATCTTATCCTATCCTGTGTGATACTGCCTGCTGAGCTGTGTATCTAATCATATCCTGTGTGATACTGTCTGCTGAGCCGTGTATCTAATCCTATCCTGTGTGATACTGTCTGCTGAGCCGCGTATCTAATCCTATCCTGTGTGATACTGTCTGCTGAGCCGTGTATCTTATCCTATCCTGTGTGATACTGCCTGCTGAGCTGTGTATCTAATCCTATCCTGTGTGATACTGCCTGCTGAGCCGTGTATCTAATCCTATCCTGTGTGATACTGTCTGCTGAGCCGTGTATCTAATCCTATCCTGTGTGATACTGTCTGCTGAGTCGTGTATCTAATCCTGTCCTGTGTGATACCGTCTGCTGAGCTGTGTATCTAATCCTATCCTGTGTGATACTGTCTGCTGAGTCGTGTATCTAATCCTCTCCTGTGTGATACTGTCTGCTGAGCTGTGTATCTAATCCTATCCTGTGTGATACTGTCTGCTGAGCCGTGTATCTAATCCTCTCCTGTGTGATACCGTCTGCTGAGCCGTGTATCTAATCCTATCCTGTGTGATACTGTCTGCTGAGCTGTTTATCTAAACCTATCCTGTGTGATACTGTCTGCTGAGGCGTGTATCTAATCCTCTCCTGTGTGATACTGTCTGCTGAGCCGTGTATCTAATCCTATCCTGTGTGATACTGCCTGCTGAGCCGTGTATCTAATCCTATCCTATGTGATACTGTCTGCTGAGCCGTGTATCTAATCCTATCCTGTGTGATGCTGTCTGCTGAGTCGTGTATCTAATCCTATCCTGTGTGATACTGTCTGCTGAGCAGTGTATCTAATCCTATCCTGTGTGATACTGTCTGCTGAGCCGTGTATCTAATCCTCTCCTCTGTGATACTGTCTGCTGAGCCGTGTATCTTATCCTATCCTGTGTGATACTGTCTGCTGAGCTGTGTATCTAATCCTATCCTGTGTGATATTGTCTGCTGAGCTGTGTATCTAATCCTCTCCTATGTGATACTGTCTGCTGAGCTGTGTATCTAATCCTATCCTGTGTGATACTGTCTGCTGAGCTGTGTATCTAATCCTCTCCTGTGTGATACTGTCTGCTGAGCCGCGTATCTAATCCTATCCTGTGTGATACTGTCTGCTGAGCCGTGTATCTAATCCTCTCCTGTGTGATACCGTCTGCTGAGCTGTGTATCTAATCCTCTCCTGTGTGATACTGTCTGCTGAGCCGCGTATCTAATCCTCTCCTGTGTGATACTGTCTGCTGAGCCGTGTATCTAATCCTCTCCTGTGTGATACTGTCTGCTGAGCCGTGTATCTAATCCTATCCTGTGTGATACTGTCTACTGAGCTGTGTATCTAATCCTATCCTATGTGATACTGTCTGCTGAGCCGTGTTTCTAATCCTCTCCTGTGTGATACTGTCTGCTGAGCCGTGTATCTAATCCTCTCCTGTGTGATACTGTCTGCTGAGCCGTGTATCTAATCCTCTCCTGTGTGATACTGTCTGCTGAGCCATGTATCTAATCCTCTCCTGTGTGATACTGTCTGCTGAGCCGTGTATCTAATCCTCTCCTGTGTGATACTGTCTGCTGAGCCGTGTATCTAATCCTCTCCTGTGTGATACTGTCTGCTGAGCTGTGTATCTAATCCTATCCTGTGTGATACTGTCTGCTGAGCCGTGTATCTAATCCTCTCCTGTGTGATACTGTCTGCTGAGCCGTGTATCTAATCCTCTCCTGTGAGATACTGTCTGCTGAGCCGTGTATCTAATCCTATCCTGTGTGATACTGTCTGCTGAACTGTGTATCTAATCCTCTCCTGTGTGATACTGTCTGCTGAGCAGTGTATGTAATCCTATCCTGTGATATTGTCTGCTGAGCTGTGTATCTAATCCTATCCTGTGTGATACTGTCTGCTGAGTCGTGTATCTAATCCTATCCTGTGTGATACTGTCTGCTGAGCTGTGTATCTAATCCTATCCTGTGTGATACTGTCTGCTGAGCCGTGTATCTAATCCTCTCCTGTGTGATACTGTCTGCTGAGCTGTGTATCTAAACCTATCCTGTGTGATACTGTCTGCTGAGGCGTGTATCTAATCCTCTCCTGTGTGATACTGTCTGCTGAGCCGTGTATCTAATCCTATCCTGTGTGATACTGCCTGCTGAGCCGTGTATCTAATCCTATCCTATGTGATACTGTCTGCTGAGCCGTGTATCTAATCCTATCCTGTGTGATGCTGTCTGCTGAGTCGTGTATCTAATCCTATCCTGTGTGATACTGTCTGCTGAGCTGTGTATCTAATCCTATCCTGTGTGATACTGTCTGCTGAACCGTGTATCTAATCCTATCCTGTGTGATACTGTCTGCTGAGCAGTGTATCTAATCCTATCCTGTGTGATACTGTCTGCTGAACCGTGTATCTAATCCTATCCTGTGTGATACTGTCTGCTGAGCAGTGTATCTAATCCTATCCTGTGTGATACTGTCTGCTGAACCGTGTATCTAATCCCTTCCTGTGTGATACTGTCTGCTGAGCTGTGTATCTAATCCTCTCCTGTGTGATACTGTCTGCTGAGCCGTGTATCTAATCCTATCCTGTGTGATACTGTCTGCTGAGCTGTGTATCTAATCCACTCCTGTGTGATACTGTCTGCTGAGCCGTGTATCTAATCCTATCCTGTGTGATACTGTCTGCTGAGCCGTGTATCTAATCCTATCCAGTGTGATATTGTCTGCTGAGCCGTGTATCTAATCCTATCCTGTGTGATACTGTCTGCTGAGCAGTGTATCTAATCCTATCCTGTGTGATACTGTCTGCTGAGCCGTGTATCTAATCCTATCCTGTGTGATATTGTCTGCTGAGCCGTGTATCTAATCCTCTCCTGTGTGATACTGTCTGCTGAGCCGTGTATCTAATCCTATCCAGTGTGATATTGTCTGCTGAGCCGTGTATCTAATCCTCTCCTGTGTGATACTGTCTGCTGAGCAGTGTATCTAATCCTATCCTGTGTGATACTGTCTGCTGAGCCATGTATCTAATCCTATCCTGTGTGATATTGTCTGCTGAGCCGTGTATCTAATGCTATCCTGTGTGATACTGTCTGCTGAGCCGTGTATCTAATCCTATCCTGTGTGATACTGTCTGCTGAGCAGTGTATCTAATCCTATCCTGTGTGATACTGTATGCTGAGCCATGTATCTAATCCTATCCTGTGTGATATTGTCTGCTGAGCCGTGTATCTAATGCTATCCTGTGTGATACTGTCTGCTGAGCCGTGTATCTAATCCTATCCTGTGTGATACTGTCTGCTGAGCCGTGTATCTAATCCTATCCTGTGTGATACTGTCTGCTGAGCCGTGTATCTAATCCTATCCTGTGTGATATTGTCTGCTGAGCCGTGTATCTAATCCTCTCCTGTGTGATACTGTCTGCTGAGCCGTGTATCTAATCCTATCCTGTGTGATACTGTCTGCTGAGCTGTGTATCTAATCCTATCCTGTGTGATACTGTCTGCTGATCCGTGTATCTAATCCACTCCTGTGTGATACTGTCTGCTGAGCCGTGTATCTAATCCTATCCTGTGTGATACTGTCTGCTGAGCTGTGTATCTAATCCTATCCTGTGTGATACTGTCTGCTGATCCGTGTATCTAATCCACTCCTGTGTGATACTGTCTGCTGATCCGTGTATCTAATCCACTCCTGTGTGATACTGTCTGCTGAGCCGTGTATCTAATCCTATCCTGTGTGATGCTGTCTGCTGAGCCGTGTATCTAATCCTCTACTGTGTGATACTGTCTGCTGAGCCGTGTATCTAATCCTCTCCTCTGTGATACTGTCTGCTGAGCCGTGTATCTAATCTTCTCCTCTGTGATACTGTCTGCTGAGCCGTGTATCTAATCCTCTCCTGTGTGATACTGTCTGCTGAACCGTGTATCTAATCCTCTCCTGTGAGATACTCTCTGCTGAGCCGTGTATCTAATCCTATACTGTGTGATACTGACTGTTGAGCCGTGTATCTAATCTTCTCCTGTGTGATACTGACTGCTGAGCAATGTATCTAATCCTATCCTGTGTGATACCGTCTGCTGAGCTGTGTATCTAATCCTATCCCGTGTGATACTGGCTGCTGAGCCGTATATCTAATCCTATCCTGTGTGATACTGTCTGCTGAGCCGTGTATCTAATCCTATCCTGTGTGATACTGACTGTTGAGCCGTGTATCTAATCCTCTCCTGTGTGATACGGACTGCTGAGCTGCGTATCTAATCCTATTCTGTGTGATACTGTCTGCTGAGCCGTGTATCTAATCCTATCCTGTGTGAAACTGTCTGCTGAGCTGCGTATCTAATCCTATCCTATGTGATACTGTCTGCTGAGCTGTGTATCTAATCCTATCCTGTGTGAAACTGTCTGCTGAGCCGTGTATCTAATCCTATCCTGTGTGATACTGTCTGCTGAGTCGTGTATCTAATCCTATCCTGTGTGATACTGTCTGCTGAGCCGAGTATCTAATCCTCTCCTGTGTGATACTGACTGCTGAGCCGTATATTTAATCCTATCCTGTGTGATACTGACTGTTGAGTCGTGTATCTAATCCTCTCCTGTGTGATACTGTCTGCTGAGCCGTATATCTAATCCTATCCTGTGTGATACTGACTGCTGAGCTGTGTATCTAATCCTATCCTGTGTGATACTGTCTGCTGAGCCGTGTATCTAATCCTCTCCTGTGTGATACTGTCTGCTGAGCCGTATATCTAATCCTATCCTGTGTGATACTGACTGCTGAGCCGTGTATCTAATCCTATCCTGTGTGATACTGTCTGCTGAGCCGTGTATCTAATCCCCTCCTGTGTGATACTGTCTGCTGAGCAGTGTATCTAATCCTCTCCTGTGTGATACTGTCTGCTGAGCTGTGTATCTAATCCTATCCTGTATGATACTGACTGCTGAGCTGTGTATCTAATCCTCTCCTGTGATCCTGTCTGCTGAGCCGTGTATCTAATCCTCTCCTGTGTGATACTGTCTGCTGAGCCATGTATCTAATCCCCTCATGTGTGATACTGTCTGCTGAGCAGTGTATCTAATCCTCTCCTGTGTGATACTGTCTGCTGAGCCGTGTATCTAATCATCTACTGTTTGATACTGTCTGCTGAGCCGTGTATCTAATCCCATCCTGTGTGATACTGTCTGCTGAGCCGTGTATCTAATCCTCTCCTGTGTGATACTGTCTGCTGAGCTGTGTATCTAATCCTCTCCTGTGTGATACTGTCTGCTGAGCCGTGTATCTAATACTATCCTGTGTGATACTGTCTGCTGAGCCGCGTATCTAATCCTATCCTGTGTGATACTGTCTGCTGAGCCGTGTATCTTATCCTATCCTGTGTGATACTGCCTGCTGAGCCGTGTATCTAATCCTATCCTGTGTGATACTGTCTGCTGAGCCGTGTATCTAATCCTATCCTGTGTGATACTGTCTGCTGAGTCGTGTATCTAATCCTCTCCTGTGTGATACCGTCTGCTGAGCTGTGTATCTAATCCTATCCTGTGTGATACTGCCTGCTGAGCCGTGTATCTAATCCTATCCTGTGTGATACTGTCTGCTGAGTCGTGTATCTAATCCTCTCCTGTGTGATACCGTCTGCTGAGCTGTGTATCTAATCCTATCCTGTGTGATACTGCCTGCTGAGCCGTGTATCTTATCCTATCCTGTGTGATACTGTCTGCTGAGCCGTGTATCTTATCCTATCCTGTGTGATACTGCCTGCTGAGCCGTGTATCTAATCCTCTCCTGTGTGACACTGTCTGCTGCGCCGTGTATCTAATCCTATCCTGTGTGATACTGCCTGCTGAGCCGTGTATCTAATCCTATCCTGTGTGATACTGTCTGCTGAGCCGTGTATCTAATCCTATCCTGTGTGATACTGTCTGCTGAGTCGTGTATCTAATCCTCTCCTGTGTGATACCGTCTGCTGAGCTGTGTATCTAATCCTATCCTGTGTGATACTGTCTGCTGAGTCGTGTATCTAATCCTCTCCTGTGTGATACTGTCTGCTGAGCTGTGTATCTAATCCTATCCTGTGTGATACTGTCTGCTGAGCCGTGTATCTAATCCTCTCCTGTGTGATACTGTCTGCTGAGCTGTGTATCTAAACCTATCCTGTGTGATACTGTCTGCTGAGGCGTGTATCTAATCCTATCCTGTGTGATACTGTCTGCTGAGCCGTGTATCTAATCCTATCCTGTGTGATACTGCCTGCTGAGCCGTGTATCTAATCCTATCCTATGTGATACTGTCTGCTGAGTCGTGTATCTAATCCTATCCTGTGTGATACTGTCTGCTGAGCAGTGTATCTAATCCTATCCTGTGTGATACTGTCTGCTGAGCCGTGTATCTAATCCTCTCCTCTGTGATACTGTCTGCTGAGCCGTGTATCTTATCCTATCCTGTGTGATACTGTCTGCTGAGCTGTGTATCTAATCCTCTCCTCTGTGATACTGTCTGCTGAGCTGTGTATCTAATCCTATCCTGTGTGATACTGTCTGCTGAGCTGTGTATCTAATCCTATCCTGTGTGATACTGTCTGCTGAGCCGTGTATCTAATCCTATCCTGTGTGATACTGTCTGCTGAGCCGTGTATCTAATCCTCTCCTCTGTGATACTGTCTGCTGAGCCGTGTATCTTATCCTATCCTGTGTGATACTGTCTGCTGAGCTGTGTATCTAATCCTATCCTGTGTGATACTGTCTGCTGAGCTGTGTATCTAATCCTATCCTATGTGATACTGTCTGCTGAGCCGTGTATCTAATCCTATCCTGTGTGATACTGTCTGCTGAGCTGTGTATCTAATCCTCTCCTGTGTGATACTGTCTGCTGAGCCGCGTATCTAATCCTATCCTGTGTGATGCTGTCTGCTGAGCCATGTATCTAATCCTCTCCAGTGTGATACTGTCTGCTGAGCTGTGTATCTAATCCTCTCCTGTGTGATACTGTCTGCTGAGCCGCGTATCTAATCCTATCCTGTGTGATACTGTCTGCTGAGCCGTGTATCTAATCCTCTCCTGTGTGATACCGTCTGCTGAGCTGTGTATCTAATCCTCTCCTGTGTGATACTGTCTGCTGAGCCGCGTATCTAATCCTGTCCTGTGTGATACTGTCTGCTGAGCCGTGTATCTAATCCTCTCCTGTGTGATACTGTCTGCTGAGCCGTGTATCTAATCCTATCCTGTGTGATACTGTCTACTGAGCTGTGTATCTAATCCTATCCTATGTGATACTGTCTGCTGAGCCGTGTATCTAATCCTCTCCTGTGTGATACTGTCTGCTGAGCCGTGTATCTAATCCTCTCCTGTGTGATACTGTCTGCTGAGCCGTGTATCTAATCCTCTCCTGTGTGATACTGTCTGCTGAGCCATGTATCTAATCCTCTCCTGTGTGATACTGTCTGCTGAGCCGTGTATCTAATCCTCTCCTGTGTGATACTGTCTGCTGAGCTGTGTATCTAATCCTATCCTGTGTGATACTGTCTGCTGAGCCGTGTATCTAATCCTCTCCTGTGTGATACTGTCTGCTGAGCCGTGTATCTAATCCTCTCCTGTGTGATACTGTCTGCTGAGCCGTGTATCTAATCCTATCCTGTGCTACTGTCTGCTGAGCTGTGTATCTAATCCTATCCTGTGTGATACTGTCTGCTGAGCTGTGTATCTAATCCACTCCTGTGTGATACTGTCTGCTGAGCCGTATATCTAATCCTATCCTGTGTGATACTGACTGCTGAGCCGTGTATCTAATCCTATCCTGTGTGATACTGTCTGCTGAGCCGTATATCTAATCCTATCCTGTGTGATACTGACTGCTGAGCCGTATATCTAATCCTATCCTGTGTGATACTGACTGCTGAGCTGTGTATCTAATTCTATCCTGTGTGATACTGTCTGCTGAGTCGTGTATCTAATCCTCTCCTGTGTGATACCGTCTGCTGAGCTGTGTATCTAATCCTATCCTGTGTGATACTGTCTGCTGAGTCGTGTATCTAATCCTCTCCTGTGTGATACTGTCTGCTGAGCTGTGTATCTAATCCTATCCTGTGTGATACTGTCTGCTGAGCCGTGTATCTAATCCTATCCTGTGTGATACTGTCTGCTGAGCTGTGTATCTAAACCTATCCTGTGTGATACTGTCTGCTGAGGCGTGTATCTAATCCTATCCTGTGTGATACTGTCTGCTGAGCCGTGTATCTAATCCTATCCTGTGTGATGCTGTCTGCTGAGTCGTGTATCTAATCCTATCCTGTGTGATACTGTCTGCTGAGCAGTGTATCTAATCCTATCCTGTGTGATACTGTCTGCTGAGCCGTGTATCTAATCCTCTCCTGTGTGATGCTGTCTGCTGAGCCGTGTATCTTATCCTATCCTGTGTGATACTGTCTGCTGAGCTGTGTATCTAATCCTATCCTGTGTGATACTGTCTGCTGAGCTGTGTATCTAATCCTATCCTGTGTGATACTGTCTGCTGAGCTGTGTATCTAATCCTATCCTGTGTGATACTGTCTGCTGAGCTGTGTATCTAATCCTCTCCTGTGTGATACTGTCTGCTGAGCCGCGTATCTAATCCTATCCTGTGTGATACTGTCTGCTGAGCCGTGTATCTAATCCTATCCTGTGTGATACTGTCTGCTGAGCCATGTATCTAATCCTCTCCAGTGTGATACTGTCTGCTGAGCTGTGTATCTAATCCTCTCCTGTGTGATACTGTCTGCTGAGCCGCGTATCTAATCCTATCCTGTGTGATACTGTCTGCTGAGCCGTGTATCTAATCCTCTCCTGTGTGATACTGTCTGCTGAGCCGTGTATCTAATCCTCTCCTGTGTGATACTGTCTGCTGAGCCGTGTATCTAATCCTATCCTGTGATACTGTCTGCTGAGCTGTGTATCTAATCCTATCCTGTGTGATACTGTCTGCTGAGCTGTGTATCTAATCCACTCCTGTGTGATACTGTCTGCTGAGCCGTATATCTAATCCTATCCTGTGTGATACTGACTGCTGAGCCGTGTATCTAATCCTATCCTGTGTGATACTGACTGCTGAGCAGTGTATCTAATCCCTTCCTGTGTGATACTGTCTGCTGAGCTGTGTATCTAATTCTATCCTGTGTGATACTGTCTGCTGAGTCGTGTATCTAATCCTCTCCTGTGTGATACCGTCTGCTGAGCTGTGTATCTAATCCTATCCTGTGTGATACTGTCTGCTGAGTCGTGTATCTAATCCTCTCCTGTGTGATACTGTCTGCTGAGCTGTGTATCTAATCCTATCCTGTGTGATACTGTCTGCTGAGCCGTGTATCTAATCCACTCCTGTGTGATACTGTCTGCTGAGCCGTGTATCTAATCCCATCCTGTGTGATACTGTCTGCTGAGCTGTGTATCTAAACCTATCCTGTGTGATACTGTCTGCTGAGGCGTGTATCTAATCCTATCCTGTGTGATACTGTCTGCTGAGCCGTGTATCTAATCCTATCCTGTGTGATGCTGTCTGCTGAGTCGTGTATCTAATCCTATCCTGTGTGATACTGTCTGCTGAGCAGTGTATCTAATCCTCTCCTGTGTGATGCTGTCTGCTGAGCCATGTATCTTATCCTATCCTGTGTGATACTGTCTGCTGAGCCGTGTATCTAATCCTATCCTGTGTGATACTGTCTGCTGAGCTGTGTATCTAATCCTATCCTGTGTGATACTGTCTGCTGAGCCGCGTATCTAATCCTATCCTGTGTGATGCTGTCTGCTGAGCCATGTATCTTATCCTATCCTGTGTGATACTGTCTGCTGAGCCGTGTATCTAATCCTATCCTGTGTGATACTGTCTGCTGAGCTGTGTATCTAATCCTATCCTGTGTGATACTGTCTGCTGAGCCGCGTATCTAATCCTATCCTGTGTGATACTGTCTGCTGAGCCATGTATCTAATCCTCTCCAGTGTGATACTGTCTGCTGAGCTGTGTATCTAATCCTCTCCTGTGTGATACTGTCTGCTGAGCCGCGTATCTAATCCTATCCTGTGTGATACTGTCTGCTGAGCCGTGTATCTAATCCTCTCCTGTGTGATACCGTCTGCTGAGCTGTGTATCTAATCCTCTCCTGTGTGATACTGTCTGCTGAGCCGCGTATCTAATCCTCTCCTGTGTGATACTGTCTGCTGAGCCGTGTATCTAATCCTCTCCTGTGTGATACTGTCTGCTGAGCCGTGTATCTAATCCTATCCTGTGTGATACTGTCTACTGAGCTGTGTATCTAATCCTATCCTATGTGATACTGTCTGCTGAGCCGTGTATCTAATCCTCTCCTGTGTGATACTGTCTGCTGAGCCGTGTATCTAATCCTCTCCTGTGTGATACTGTCTGCTGAGCCGTGTATCTAATCCTCTCCTGTGTGATACTGTCTGCTGAGCCGTGTATCTAATCCTCTCCTGTGTGATACTGTCTGCTGAGCCGTGTATCTAATCCTCTCCTGTGTGATACTGTCTGCTGAGCCGTGTATCTAATCCTCTCCTGTGTGATACTGTCTGCTGAGCCGTGTATCTAATCCTCTCCTGTGTAATACTGTCTGCTGAGCCGTGTATCTAATCCTCTCCTGTGTAATACTGTCTGCTGAGCCGTGTATCTAATCCTATCCTGTGTGATACTGTCTGCTGAGCTGTGTATCTAATCCTATCCTGTGTGATACTGTCTGCTGAGCCGTGTATCTAATCCTCTCCTGTGTGATACTGTCTGCTGAGCCGTGTATCTAATCCTCTCCTGTGTAATACTGTCTGCTGAGCCGTGTATCTAATCCTCTCCTGTGTGATACTGTCTGCTGAGCCGTGTATCTAATCCTATCCTGTGATACTGTCTGCTGAGCTGTGTATCTAATCCTATCCTGTGTGATACTGTCTGCTGAGCTGTGTATCTAATCCACTCCTGTGTGATACTGTCTGCTGAGCCGTATATCTAATCCTATCCTGTGTGATACTGACTGCTGAGCCGTGTATCTAATCCTATCCTGTGTGATACTGTCTGCTGAGCCGTGTATCTAATCCTATCCTGTGTGATACTGTCTGCTGAGCTGTGTATCTAATCCACTCCTGTGTGATACTGTCTGCTGAGCCGTGTATCTAATCCTATCCTGTGTGATACTGTCTGCTGAGCTGTGTATCTAATCCTATCCTGTGTGATACTGTCTGCTGAGCCATGTATCTAATCCTATCCTGTGTGATACTGTCTGCTGAGCCGTGTATCTAATCCTATGCTGTGTGATACTGTCTGCTGAGCCGTGTATCTAATCCTCTCCTCTGTGATACTGTCTGCTGAGCCGTGTATCTAATCCTCTCCTGTGTGATACTGACTGCTGAGCCATGTTTCTAATCCTCTCCTGTGTGATACTCTCTGCTGAGCCGTGTATCTAATCCTATCCTGTGTGATACTGACTGTTGAGCTGTGTATCTAATCTTCTCCTGTGTGATACTGACTGCTGAGCAGTGTATCTAATCCTCTCCTGTGTGATACCGTCTGCTGAGCTGTGTATCTAATCCTCTCCTGTGTGATACTGTCTGCTGAGCCGTGTATCTAATCCTATCCTGTGTGATACTGACTGTTGAGCCGTATATCTAATCCTCTCCTGTGTGATACGGACTGCTGAGCAGTGTATCTAATCCTATCCTGTGTGATACTGACTGCTGAGCCGTATATCTAATCCTCTCCTGTGTGATACGGACTGCTGAGCCGTGTATCTAATCCTATCCTGTGTGATACTGTCTGCTGAGCCGTGTATCTAATCCTATCCTGTGTGATACTGTCTGCTGAGCTGTGTATCTAATCCTCTCCTGTGTGATACGGACTGCTGAGCCGTGTATCTAATCCTATCCTGTGTGATACTGTCTGCTGAGCCGTGTATCTAATCCTATCCTGTGTGATACTGTCTACTGAGCTGTGTATCTAATCCTATCCTATGTGATACTGTCTGCTGAGCCGTGTATCTAATCCTCTCCTGTGTGATACTGACTGCTGAGCCGTGTATCTAATCCTATCCTGTGTGATACTGTCTGCTGAGCCGTGTATCTAATCCTCTAATGTGTGATACTGTCTGCTGAGCCGTGTATCTAATCCTATCCTGTGTGATACTGACTGCTGAGCTGTGTATCTAATCCTATCCTGTGTGATACTGTCTGCTGCGCCGTGTATCTAATCTTCTCCCGTGTGATACTGTCTGCTGAGCCGTGTATCTAATCCTATCCTGTGTGATACTGTCTGCTGAGCCGTGTATCTAATCCTCTCCTCTGTGATACTGTCTGCTGAGCCGTGTATCTAATCCTATCCTGTGTGATACTGTCTGCTGAGCGGTGTATCTAATCCTCTCCTGTGTGATACTGTCTGCTGAGCCGTGTATCTAATCCTATCCTGTGTGATACTGACTGTTGAGCCGTGTATCTAATCCTCTCCTGTGTGATACGGACTGCTGAGCAGTGTATCTAATCCTATCCTGTGTGATACTGACTGCTGAGCTGTGTATCTAATCCTATCCTGTGTGATACTGTCTGCTGAGCCGTGTATCTAATCCTATCCTGTGTGATACTGTCTGCTGAGCTGTGTATCTAATCCTATCCTGTGTGATACTGTCTGCTGAGCCGTGTATCTAACCCTATCCTGTGTGATACTGTCTGCTGAGCTGTGTATCTAATCCTATCCTGTGTGATACTGTCTGCTGAGCCGTGTATCTAATCCTATCCTGTGTGATACTGACTGTTGAGCCGTGTATCTAACCCTCTCCTGTGTGATACTGTCTGCTGAGCCGTGTATCTAATCCTATCCTGTGTGATACTGACTGCTGAGCTGTGTATCTAATCCTATCCTGTGTGATACTGTCTGCTGAGCCGTGTATCTAATCCTATCCTGTGTGATACCGTCTGCTGAGCCGTGTATCTAATCCACTCCTGTGTGATACTGTCTGCTGTGCCGTGTATCTAATCCTCTCCTGTGTGATACTGACTGCTGAGCCGTGTATCTAATCCTATCCTGTGTGATACCGTCTGCTGAGCCGTGTATCTAATCCACTCCTGTGTGATACTGTCTGCTGAGCCGTGTATCTAATCCTCTCCTGTGTGATACTGTCTGCTGTGCCGTGTATCTAATCCTCTCCTGTGTGATACTGTCTGCTGAGCCGTGTATCTAATCCTCTCCTGTGTGATACTGACTGCTGAGCCGTGTATCTAATCCTATCCTGTGTGATACTGACTGTTGAGCCGTGTATCTAATCCTATCCTGTGTGATACTGTCTGCTGAGCCGTGTATCTAATCCTCTCCTGTGTGATACTGTCTGCTGAGCCGTGTATCTAATCCTCTCCTGTGTGATACTGTCTGCTGTGCCGTGTATCTAATCCTCTCCTGTGTGATACTGTCTGCTGAGCCGTGTATCTAATCCTCTCCTGTGTGATACTGACTGCTGAGCCGTGTATCTAATCCTATCCTGTGTGATACTGACTGTTGAGCCGTGTATCTAATCCTATCCTGTGTGATACTGTCTGCTGAGCCGTGTATCTTATCCTATCCTGTGTGATACTGTCTGCTGAGCCGTGTATCTGATCCTATCCTGTGTGATACTGTCTGCTGAGCCATATATCTAATCCTATCCTGTGTGATACTGACTGTTGAGCCGTGTATCTAATCCTCTCCTGTGTGATACTGTCTGCTGAGCCGTGTATCTAATCCTCTCCTGTGTGATACGGACTGCTGAGCAGTGTATCTAATCCTCTCCTGTGTGATACTGTCTGCTGAGCCGTGTATCTAATCCTCTCCTGTGTGATACGGACTGCTGAGCAGTGTATCTAATCCTCTCCTGTGTGATACTGTCTGCTGAGCCGTGTATCTAATCCTCTCCTGTGTGATACTGTCTGCTGAGCCGTGTATCTAATCCTATCCTGTGTGATACGGACTGCTGAGCCGTGTATCTAATCCTCTCCTGTGTGATACGGACTGCTGAGCAGTGTATCTAATCCTCTCCTGTGTGATACTGTCTGCTGAGCCGTGTATCTAATCCTCTCCTGTGTGATACTGTCTGCTGAGCCGTGTATCTGATCCTCTCCTGTGTGATAATGTCTGCTGAGCTGTGTATCTAATCCTCTCCTGTGTGATACGGACTGCTGAGCCGTGTATCTAATCCTCTCCTGTGTGATACGGACTGCTGAGCCGTGTATCTAATCCTCTCCTGTGTGATACTGTCTGCTGAGCCGTGTATCTAATCCTCTCCTGTGTGATACTGACTGTTGAGCCGTGTATCTAATCCTATGCTGTGTGATACTGTCTGTTGAGCCGTGTATCTAATCCTCTCCTCTGTGATACTGTCTGCTGAGCCGTGTATCTAATCCTCTCCTGTGTGATACTGTCTGCTGAGCCATGTATCTAATTCTCTCCTGTGTGATACTGTCTGCTGAGCCGTGTATCTAATCCTCTCCTGTGTGATACTGTCTGCTGAGCCGTGTATCTAATCCTCTCCTCTGTGGTACTGTCTGCTGAGCCATGTATCTAATCCTCTCCTCTGTGATACTGTCTGCTGAGCCGTGTATCTAATCCTCTCCTGTGTGATACTGTCTGCTGAGCCGTGTATCTAATCCTCTCCTCTGTGATACTGTCTGCTGAGCCGTGTATCTAATCCTATCCTGTGTGATACTGTCTGCTGAGCCGTGTATCTTATCCTATCCTGTGTGATACTGTCTGCTGAGCCGTGTATCTGATCCTATCCTGTGTGATACTGTCTGCTGAGCCGTATATCTAATCCTATCCTGTGTGATACTGACTGTTGAGCCGTGTATCTAATCCTCTCCTGTGTGATACTGTCTGCTGAGCCGTGTATCTAATCCTATCCTGTGTGATACGGACTGCTGAGCCGTGTATCTAATCCTCTCCTGTGTGATACGGACTGCTGAGCAGTGTATCTAATCCTCTCCTGTGTGATACTGTCTGCTGAGCCGTGTATCTAATCCTCTCCTGTGTGATACTGTCTGCTGAGCCGTGTATCTGATCCTCTCCTGTGTGATACTGTCTGCTGAGCTGTGTATCTAATCCTCTCCTGTGTGATACGGACTGCTGAGCCGTGTATCTAATCCTCTCCTGTGTGATACTGTCTGCTGAGCCGTGTATCTAATCCTCTCCTGTGTGATACTGACTGTTGAGCCGTGTATCTAATCCTATGCTGTGTGATACTGTCTGCTGAGCCGTGTATCTAATCCTCTCCTCTGTGATACTGTCTGCTGAGCCGTGTATCTAATCCTCTCCTGTGTGATACTGTCTGCTGAGCCATGTATCTAATTCTCTCCTGTGTGATACTGTCTGCTGAGCTGTGTATCTAATCCTCTCCTGTGTGATACTGTCTGCTGAGCCGTGTATCTAATCCTATCCTGTGTGATACTGACTGCTGAGCCGTATATCTAATCCTATCCTGTGTGATACTGTCTGCTGAGCCATGTATCTAATTCTCTCCTGTGTGATACTGTCTGCTGAGCTGTGTATCTAATCCTCTCCTGTGTGATACTGTCTGCTGAGCCGTGTATCTTATCCTATCCTGTGTGATACTGTCTGCTGAGCTGTGTATCTAATCCTCTCCTGTGTGATACTGTCTGTTGAGCCGTGTATCTAATCCTATGCTGTGTGATACTGTCTGCTGAGCCGTGTATCTAATCCTCTCCTGTGTGATACTGTCTGCTGAGCAATGTATCTAATCCTCTCCTGTGTGATACTGTCTGCTGAGCTGTGTATCTAATCCTCTCCTGTGTGATACTGTCTGCTGAGCCGTGTATCTAATCCTATCCTGTGTGATACTGACTGCTGAGCCGTATATCTAATCCTATCCTGTGTGATACTGTCTGCTGAGCCGTGTATCTAATCCTATCCTGTGTGATACTGTCTGCTGAGCCGTGTATCTAATCCTCTCCTGTGTGATACTGTCTGCTGAGCCGTGTATCTTATCCTATCCTGTGTGATACTGTCTGCTGAGCTGTGTATCTAATCCTCTCCTGTGTGATACTGTCTGTTGAGCCGTGTATCTAATCCTATGCTGTGTGATACTGTCTGCTGAGCCGTGTATCTAATCCTCTCCTGTGTGATACTGTCTGCTGAGCCATGTATCTAATCCTCTCCTGTGTGATACTGTCTGCTGAGCTGTGTATCTAATCCTCTCCTGTGTGATACTGTCTGCTGAGCCGTGTATCTAATCCTATCCTGTGTGATACTGACTGCTGAGCCGTATATCTAATCCTATCCTGTGTGATACTGTCTGCTGAGCCGTGTATCTAATCCTATCCTGTGTGATACTGTCTGCTGAGCCGTGTATCTAATCCTATCCTGTGTGATACTGACTGTTGAGCCGTGTATCTAATCCTCTCCTGTGTGATACGGACTGCTGAGCAGAGTATCTAATCCTATCCTGTGTGATACTGACTGCTGAGCTGTGTATCTAATCCTCTCCTCTGTGATACTGTCTGCTGAGCCGTGTATCTAATCCTCTCCTGTGTGATACTGTCTGCTGAGCCGTGTATCTAATCCTCTCCTGTGTGATACTGACTGCTGAGCCGTGTATCTAATCCTATCCTGTGTGATACTGTCTGCTGAACCGTGTATCTAATCCTCTCCTGTGTGATACTCTCTGCTGAGCCGTGTATCTAATCCTATCCTGTGTGATACTGACTGTTGAGCCGTGTATCTAATCTTCTCCCGTGTGATACTGTCTGCTGAGCCGTGTATCTAATCCTATCCTGTGTGATACTGTCTGCTGAGCCATGTATCTAATCCTCTCCTCTGTGATACTGTCTGCTGAGCCGTATATCTAATCCTATCCTGTGTGATACTGTCTGCTGAGCCGTGTATCTAATCCTATCCTGTGTGATACTGTCTGCTGAGCGGTGTATCTAATCCTATCCTGTGTGATACTGTCTGCTGAGCCGTGTATCTAATCCTATCCTGTGTGATACTGTCTGCTGAGCCGTGTATCTAATCCTCTCCTGTGTGATACTGACTGCTGAGCCGTGTATCTAATCCTATCCTGTGTGATACTGTCTGCTGAACCGTGTATCTAATCCTCTCCTGTGTGATACTCTCTGCTGAGCCGTGTATCTAATCCTATCCTGTGTGATACTGACTGTTGAGCCGTGTATCTAATCTTCTCCCGTGTGATACTGTCTGCTGAGCCGTGTATCTAATCCTATCCTGTGTGATACTGTCTGCTGAGCCGTGTATCTAATCCTCTCCTCTGTGATACTGTCTGCTGAGCCGTGTATCTAATCCTATCCTGTGTGATACTGTCTGCTGAGCGGTGTATCTAATCCTATCCTGTGTGATACTGTCTGCTGAGCGGTGTATCTAATCCTATCCTGTGTGATACTGTCTGCTGAGCCATGTATCTAATCCTATCCTGTGTGATACTGACTGTTGAGCCGTGTATCTAATCCTCTCCTGTGTGATACGGACTGCTGAGCAGTGTATCTAATCCTATCCTGTGTGATACTGTCTGCTGAGCCGTGTATCTGATCCTCTCCTGTGTGATACTGTCTGCTGAGCCGTGTATCTAATCCTAGCAAGTGTGATACTGTCTGCTGAGCTGTGTATCTAATCCTCTCCTGTGTGATACTGACTGCTGAGCAGTGTATCTAATCCTCTCCTGTGTGATACTGTCTGCTGAGCAGTGTATCTAATCCTATCCTGTGTGATACTGTCTGCTGAGCTGTGTATCTAATCCTATCCTGTGTGATACTGTCTGCTGAGCCGTGTATCTGATCCTCTCCTGTGTGATACTGTCTGCTGAGCCGTGTATCTAATCCTAGCAAGTGTGATACTGTCTGCTGAGCCGTGTATCTCATCCTCTCCTGTGTGATACTGTCTGCTGAGCCGTGTATCTAACCCTATCCTGTGTGATACTGTCTGCTGAGCCGTGTATCTAATCCTCTCCTGTGTGATACTGTCTGCTGAGCCGTGTATCTAACCCTATCCTGTGTGATGCTGTCTGCTGAGCTGTGTATCTAATCCTATCCTGTGTGATACTGTCTGCTGAGCCGTGTATCTAATCCTATCCTGTGTGATACTGACTGTTGAGCCGTGTATCTAATCCTCTCCTGTGTGATACTGTCTGCTGAGCCGTGTATCTAATCCTATCCTGTGTGATACTGACTGCTGAGCTGTGTATCTAATCCTATCCTGTGTGATACCGTCTGCTGAGCCGTGTATCTAATCCACTCCTGTGTGATACTGTCTGCTGAGCCGTGTATCTAATCCTATCCTGTGTGATACTGACTGCTGAGCCGTGTATCTAATCCTCTCCTGTGTGATACTGTCTACTGAGCCGTGTATCTAATCCTATCCTGTGTGATACTGACTGCTGAGCTATGTATCTAATCCTATCCTGTGTGATACCGTCTGCTGAGCCGTGTATCTAATCCTCTCCTGTGTGATACTGTCTGCTGAGTCGTGTATCTAATCCTATCCTGTGTGATACTGTCTGCTGAGCCGTGTATCTTATCCTATCCTGTGTCATACTGTCTGCTGAGCCGTGTATCTAATCCTATCCTGTGTGATACCGTCTGCTGAGCCGTGTATCTAATCCTCTCCTGTGTGATATTGTCTGCTGAGTCGTGTATCTAATCCTATCCTGTGTGATACTGTCTGCTGAGCCGTGTATCTAATCCTCTCCTGTGTGATACTGTCTGCTGAGTCGTGTATCTAATCCTATCCTGTGTGATACTGTCTGCTGAGCCGTGTATCTTATCCTATCCTGTGTGATACTGTCTGCTGAGCCGTGTATCTAATCCTATCCTGTGTGATACCGTCTGCTGAGCCGTGTATCTAATCCTCTCCTGTGTGATATTGTCTGCTGAGTCGTGTATCTAATAATATCCTGTGTGATACTGTCTGCTGAGCCGTGTATCTTATCCTATCCTGTGTCATACTGTCTGCTGAGCCGTGTATCTAATCCTATCCTGTGTGATACTGTCTGCTGAGCCGTGTATCTGATCCTATCCTGTGTGATACTGTCTGCGGAGCCGTGTATCTAATCCTCTCCTGTGTGATACTGTCTGCTGAGCTGTGTATCTAATCCTATCCTGTGTGATACTGTCTGCTGAGCCGTATATCTAATCCTATCCTGTGTGATACTGACTGTTGAGCCGTGTATCTAATCCTATCCTGTGTGATACTGTCTGCTGAGCCGTGTATCTAATCCTATCCTGTGTGATACTGACTGTTGAGCCGTGTATCTAATCCTCTCCTGTGTGATACGGACTGCTGAACCGTGTATCTAATCCTCTCCTGTGTGATACCGTCTGCTGAGCGGTGTATCTAATCCTATCCTGTGTGATATTGTCTGCTGAGCAGTGTATCTAATCCTCTCCTGTGTGATACTGTCTGCTGAGCCGTGTATCTAATCCTCTCCTGTGTGATACTGACTGTTGAGCCGTGTATCTAATCCTATCCTGTGTGATACTGACTGTTGAGACGTGTATCTAATCCTCTCCTGTGTGATACGGACTGCTGAGCCGTATATCTAATCCTATCCTGTGTGATACTGACTGTTGAGCCGTGTATCTAATCCTATCCTGTGTGATACTGACTGTTGAGCCGTGTATCTAATCCCATCCTGTGTGATACTGTCTGCTGAGCCGTATATCTAATCCTCTCCTGTGTGATACTGTCTGCTGAGCCGTGTATCTAATCCTATCCTGTGTGATACTGTCTGCTGAGCCGTGTATCTAATCCTATCCTGTGTGATACTGTCTGCTGAGCCGTGTATCTAATCCTCTCCTGTGTGATACTGTCTGCTGAGCCGTGTATCTAATCCTATCCTGTGTGATACTGTCTGCTGAGCCGTGTATCTAATTCTATCCTGTGTGATATTGTCTGCTGAGCCGTGTATCTAATCCTATCCTGTGTGATACTGTCTGCTGAGCCGTGTATCTAATCCTCTCCTGTGTGATACTGTCTGCTGAGCCGTGTATCTAATCCTCTCCTCTGTGATACTGTCTGCTGAGCCGTGTATCTAATCCTCTCCTGTGTGATACTGTCTGCTGAGCCGTGTATCTAATCCTCTCCTGTGTGATACTGTCTGCTGAGCCGTGTATCTAATCCTATCCTGTGTGATACTGACTGCTGAGCCGTGTATCTAATCCTATCCTGTGTGATACTGACTGCTGAGCCGTGTATCTAATCCTATCCTGTGTGATATTGTCTGCTGAGCCGTGTATCTAATCCTATCCTGTGTGATATTGTCTGCTGAGCCGTGTATCTAATCCTCTCCTGTGTGATACCCTCTGCTGAGCCGTGTATCTAATCCTATCCTGTGTGATACTGACTGTTGAGCCATGTATCTAATCTTCTCCTGTGTGATACTGACTGCTGAGCAATGTTTCTAATCCTATCCTGTGTGATACTGACTGTTGAGCCGTGTATCTAATCTTCTCCTGTGTGATACTGACTGCTGAGCAATGTATCTAATCCTATCCTGTGTGATACCGTTTGCTGAGCTGTGTATCTAATCCTATCCCGTGTGATACTGGCTGCTGAGCCATGTATCTAATCCTCTCCTGTGTGATACTGTCTGCTGAGCCGTGTATCTAATGCTATCCTGTGTGATACTGACTGTTGAGCCGTGTATCTAATCCTCTCCTGTGTGATACGGACTGCTGAGCAGTGTATCTAATCCTATCCTGTGTGATACTGACTGCTGAGCTGTGTATCTAATCCTCTCCTGTGTGATACTGTCTGCTGAGCCGTGTATCTAATCCACTCCTGTGTGATACTGTCTGCTGAGCCGTGTATCTAATCCTATCCTGTGTGATACTGTCTGCTGAGCCGTGTATCTAATCCTATCCTATGTGATACTGTCTGCTGAGCCGTGTATCTAATCCTCTCCTGTGTGATACTGTCGGCTGAGCCGTGTAACTAATCCTTTCCTGTGTGATACTGTCTGCTGAGCCGTGTATCTAATCCCATCCTGTGTGATACTGTCTGCTGAGCCATGTATCTAATTCTCTCCTGTGTGATACTGTCTGCTGAGCCGTGTATCTAATTCTCTCCTGTGTGATACTGTCTGCTGAGCCGTGTATCTAATCCTATCCTGTGTGATACTGTCTGCTGAGCCGTGTATCTAATCCTATCCTATGTGATACTGTCTGCTGAGCCGTGTATCTAATCCTCTCCTGTGTGATACTGTCGGCTGAGCCGTGTATCTAATCCTTTCCTGTGTGATACTGTCTGCTGAGCCATGTATCTAATCCTCTCCTGTGTGATACTGTCTGCTGAGCCGTATATCTAATCCTATCCTGTGTGATACTGTCTGCTGAGCCGTGTATCTAATCCTCTCCTGTGTGATACTGACTGTTGAGCCGTGTATCTAATCCTCTCCTGTGTGATACGGACTGCTGAGCAGTGTATCTAATCCTATCCTGTGTGATACTGACTGCTGAGCTGTGTATCTAATCCTCTCCTGTGTGATACTGTCTGCTGAGCCGTGTATCTAATCCACTCCTGTGTGATACTGTCTGCTGAGACGTGTATCTAATCCTATCCTGTGTGATACTGTCTGCTGAGCGGTGTATCTAATCCTATCCTGTGTCATACTGTCTGCTGAGCCGTGTATCTAATCCTATCCTATGTGATACTGTCTGCTGAGCCGTGTATCTAATCCTTTCCTGTGTGATACTGTCTGCTGAGCCGTGTATCTAATCCCATCCTGTGTGATACTGTCTGCTGAGCCGTGTATCTAATCCTCTCCTGTGTGATACTGTCTGCTGAGCCGTATATCTAATCCTATCCTGTGTGATACTGTCTGCTGAGCCGTGTATCTAATCCTATCCTGTGTGATACTGTCTGCTGAGCCGTGTATCTAATCCCCTCCTGTGTGATACTGGCTGCTGAGCTGTGTATCTAATCCTATCCTGTGTGATATTGTCTGCTGAGCCGTGTATCTAATCCTCTCCTGTGTGATACCGTCTGCTGAGCCGTGTATCTAATCCTATCCTGTGTGATACTGTCTGCTGAGCCGTGTATCTAATCCTATCCTGTGTGATACTGTCTGCTGAGCCATGTATCTAATCCTCTCCTGTGTGATACCATCTGCTGAGCCGTGTATCTAATCCTATCCTGTGTGATACTGTCTGCAGAGCCGTGTATCTAATCCTCTCCTGTGTGATACTGTCTGCTGAGCCGTGTATCTAATCCTCTCCTGTGTGATACTGTCTGCTGAGCCGTGTATCTAATCCTCTCCTGTGTGATATTGTCTGCTGAGCCGTGTATCTAATCCTATCCTGTGTGATACTGTCTGCTGAGCCATGTATCTAATCCTCTCCTGTGTGATACTGTCTGCTGAGCCGTGTATCTAATCCTACCCTGTGTGATACTGTCTGCTGAGCCGTGTATCTAATCCTATCCTGTGTGATACTGTCTACTGAGCCATGTATCTAATCCTCTCCTGTGTGATACCGTCTGCTGAGCCGTGTATCTAATCCTCTCCTGTGTGATACTGTCTGCTGAGCCGTGTATCTAATCCTCTCCTGTGTGATACTGTCTGCTGAGCCGTGTATCTAATCCTATCCTGTGTGATATTGTCTGCTGAGCTGTGTATCTAATCCACTCCTGTGTGATACTGTCTGCTGAGCCGTGTATCTAATCCTATCCTGTGTGATACTGTCTGCTGAGCGGTGTATCTAATCCTCTCCTGTGTGATACTGTCTGCTGAGCCGTGTATCTAATCCTATCCTGTGTGATACTGACTGTTGAGCCGTGTATCTAATCCTCTCCTGTGTGATACTGTCTGCTGAGCAGTGTATCTAATCCTATCCTGTGTGATACTGACTGCTGAGCTGTGTATCTAATCCTATCCTGTGTGATACTGTCTGCTGAGCGGTGTATCTAATCCTATCCTGTGTGATACTGTCTGCTGAGCCGTGTATCTAATTCTATCCTGTGTGATATTGTCTGCTGAGCCGTGTATCTAATCCTATCCTGTGTGATACTGTCTGCTGAGCCGTGTATCTAATCCTCTCCTGTGTGATACTGTCTGCTGAGCCGTGTATCTAATCCTCTCCTCTGTGATACTGTCTGCTGAGCCGTGTATCTAATCCTCTCCTGTGTGATACTGTCTGCTGAGCCGTGTATCTAATCCTCTCCTGTGTGATACTGTCTGCTGAGCCGTGTATCTAATCCTATCCTGTGTGATACTGACTGCTGAGCCGTGTATCTAATCCTATCCTGTGTGATACTGTCTGCTGAGCCGTGTATCTAATCCTCTCCTGTGTGATACTGTCGGCTGAGCCGTGTATCTAATCCTTTCCTGTGTGATACTGTCTGCTGAGCCGTGTATCTAATCCCATCCTGTGTGATACTGTCTGCTGAGCCGTGTATCTAATCCTCTCCTGTGTGATACTGTCTGCTGAGCCGTATATCTAATCCTATCCTGTGTGATACTGTCTGCTGAGCCGTGTATCTAATCCTATCCTGTGTGATACTGTCTGCTGAGCCGTGTATCTAATCCCCTCCTGTGTGATACTGGCTGCTGAGCTGTGTATCTAATCCTATCCTGTGTGATATTGTCTGCTGAGCCGTGTATCTAATCCTCTCCTGTGTGATACCGTCTGCTGAGCCGTGTATCTAATCCTATCCTGTGTGATACTGTCTGCTGAGCCGTGTATCTAATCCTATCCTGTGTGATACTGTCTGCTGAGCCATGTATCTAATCCTCTCCTGTGTGATACCGTCTGCTGAGCCGTGTATCTAATCCTATCCTGTGTGATACTGTCTGCAGAGCCGTGTATCTAATCCTCTCCTGTGTGATACTGTCTGCTGAGCCGTGTATCTAATCCTCTCCTGTGTGATATTGTCTGCTGAGCCGTGTATCTAATCCTATCCTGTGTGATACTGTCTGCTGAGCCATGTATCTAATCCTCTCCTGTGTGATACTGTCTGCTGAGCCGTGTATCTAATCCTACCCTGTGTGATACTGTCTGCTGAGCCGTGTATCTAATCCTATCCTGTGTGATACTGTCTACTGAGCCATGTATCTAATCCTCTCCTGTGTGATACCGTCTGCTGAGCCGTGTATCTAATCCTCTCCTGTGTGATACTGTCTGCTGAGCCGTGTATCTAATCCTCTCCTGTGTGATACTGTCTGCTGAGCCGTGTATCTAATCCTATCCTGTGTGATATTGTCTGCTGAGCTGTGTATCTAATCCACTCCTGTGTGATACTGTCTGCTGAGCCGTGTATCTAATTCTATCCTGTGTGATACTGTCTGCTGAGCCGTGTATCTAATCCTCTCCTGTGTGATACTGTCTGCTGAGCCGTGTATCTAATCCTCTCCTCTGTGATACTGTCTGCTGAGCCGTGTATCTAATCCTCTCCTGTGTGATACTGTCTGCTGAGCCGTGTATCTAATCCTCTCCTCTGTGATACTGACTGCTGAGCCGTGTATCTAATCCTATCCTGTGTGATACTGTCTGCTGAACCGTGTATCTAATCCCATCCTGTGTGATACTGTCTGCTGAGCCGTGTATCTAATTCTCTCCTGTGTGATACTGTCGGCTGAGCCGTATATCTAATTCTCTCCTGTGTGATACTGTCTGCTGAGCCGTGTATCTAATCCTATCCTGTGTGATACTGTCTGCTGAGCCGTGTATCTAATCCTATCCTATGTGATACTGTCTGCTGAGCCGTGTATCTAATCCTCTCCTGTGTGATACTGTCGGCTGAGCCGTGTATCTAATCCTTTCCTGTGTGATACTGTCTGCTGAGCCATGTATCTAATCCTCTCCTGTGTGATACTGTCTGCTGAGCCGTGTATCTAATCCTTTCCTGTGTGATACTGTCTGCTGAGCCATGTATCTAATCCTCTCCTGTGTGATACTGTCTGCTGAGCCGTGTATCTAATCCTCTCCTGTGTGATACTGACTGTTGAGCCGTGTATCTAATCCTCTCCTGTGTGATACGGACTGCTGAGCAGTGTATCTAATCCTATCCTGTGTGATACTGACTGCTGAGCTGTGTATCTAATCCTCTCCTGTGTGATACTGTCTGCTGAGCCGTGTATCTAATCCACTCCTGTGTGATACTGTCTGCTGAGCCGTGTATCTAATCCTATCCTGTGTGATACTGTCTGCTGAGCCGTGTATCTAATCCTATCCTATGTGATACTGTCTGCTGAGCCGTGTATCTAATCCTCTCCTGTGTGATACTGTCGGCTGAGCCGTGTATCTAATCCTTTCCTGTGTGATACTGTCTGCTGAGCCGTGTATCTAATCCCATCCTGTGTGATACTGTCTGCTGAGCCGTGTATCTAATCCTCTCCTGTGTGATACTGTCTGCTGAGCCGTATATCTAATCCTATCCTGTGTGATACTGTCTGCTGAGCCGTGTATCTAATCCTATCCTGTGTGATACTGACTGCTGAGCCGTGTATCTAATCCTCTCCTGTGTGATACTGTCTGCTGAGCCGTGTATCTAATCCTATCCTGTGTGATACTGACTACTGAGCTGTGTATCTAATCCTATCCTGTGTGATACCGTCTGCTGAGCCGTGTATCTAATCCTCTCCTGTGTGATACTGTCTGCTGAGTCGTGTATCTAATCCTATCCTGTGTGATACTGTCTGCTGAGCCGTGTATCTTATCCTATCCTGTGTCATACTGTCTGCGGAGCCGTGTATCTAATCCTATCCTGTGTGATACTGACTGTTGAGCCGTGTATCTGATCCTATCCTGTGTGATACTGTCTGCGGAGCCGTATATCTAATCCTATCCTGTGTGATACTGACTGTTGAGCCGTGTATCTAATCCTATACTGTGTGATACTGTCTGCTGAGCCGTGTATCTGATCCTATCCTGTGTGATACTGTCTGCTGAGCCGTGTATCTAATCCCCTCCTGTGTGATACTGTCTGCTGAGCCGTGTATCTAATCCTATCCTGTGTGATACTGACTGTTGAGCCGTGTATCTAATCCTCTCCTGTGTGATACGGACTGCTGAGCCGTGTATCTAATCCTCTCCTGTGTGATACGGACTGCTGAGCCGTGTATCTAATCCTCTCCTGTGTGATACCGTCTGCTGAGCGGTGTATCTAATCCTATCCTGTGTGATATTGTCTGCTGAGCAGTGTATCTAATCCTCTCCTGTGTGATACTGTCTGCTGAGCCGTGTATCTAATCCTATCCTGTGTGATATTGTCTGCTGAGCAGTGTATCTAATCCTCTCCTGTGTGATACTGTCTGCTGAGCCGTGTATCTAATCCTCTCCTGTGTGATACTGACTGTTGAGCCGTGTATCTAATCCTCTCCTGTGTGATACGGACTGCTGAGCCGTATATCTAATCCTATCCTGTGTGATACTGACTGTTGAGCCGTGTATCTAATCCTATCCTGTGTGATACTGACTGTTGAGCCGTGTATCTAATCCCATCCTGTGTGATACTGTCTGCTGAGCCGTATATCTAATCCTCTCCTGTGTGATACTGTCTGCTGAGCCGTGTATCTAATCCTATCCTGTGTGATACTGTCTGCTGAGCCGTGTATCTAATCCTCTCCTGTGTGATACTGTCTGCTGAGCCGTGTATCTAATCCTATCCTGTGTGATACTGTCTGCTGAGCCGTGTATCTAATTCTATCCTGTGTGATATTGTCTGCTGAGCCGTGTATCTAATCCTATCCTGTGTGATACTGTCTGCTGAGCCGTGTATCTAATCCTCTCCTGTGTGATACTGTCTGCTGAGCCGTGTATCTAATCCTCTCCTCTGTGATACTGTCTGCTGAGCCGTGTATCTAATCCTCTCCTGTGTGATACTGTCTGCTGAGCCGTGTATCTAATCCTCTCCTGTGTGATACTGTCTGCTGAGCCGTGTATCTAATCCTATCCTGTGTGATACTGACTGCTGAGCCGTGTATCTAATCCTATCCTGTGTGATACTGACTGCTGAGCCGTGTATCTAATCCTATCTTGTGTGATATTGTCTGCTGAGCCGTGTATCTAATCCTCTCCTGTGTGATACCCTCTGCTGAGCCGTGTATCTAATCCTATCCTGTGTGATACTGACTGTTGAGCCGTGTATCTAATCTTCTCCTGTGTGATACTGACTGCTGAGCAATGTATCTAATCCTATCCTGTGTGATACTGACTGTTGAGCCGTGTATCTAATCTTCTCCTGTGTGATACTGACTGCTGAGCAATGTATCTAATCCTATCCTGTGTGATACCGTTTGCTGAGCTGTGTATCTAATCCTATCCCGTGTGATACTGGCTGCTGAGCCATGTATCTAATCCTATCCTGTGTGATACTGTCTGCTGAGCTGTGTATCTAATCCTATCCTGTGTGATACTGCCTGCTGAGCCGTGTATCTAATTCTCTCCTGTGTGATACTGTCTGCTGAGCCGTGTATCTAATCCTCTCCTGTGTGATACTGTCTGCTGAGCCGTGTATCTAATCCTCTCCTCTGTGATACTGTCTGCTGAGCCGTGTATCTAATCCTCTCCTGTGTGATACTGTCTGCTGAGCCGTGTATCTAATCCTCTCCTCTGTGATACTGACTGCTGAGCCGTGTATCTAATCCTATCCTGTGTGATACTGTCTGCTGAACCGTGTATCTAATCCCATCCTGTGTGATACTGTCTGCTGAGCCGTGTATCTAATTCTCTCCTGTGTGATACTGTCGGCTGAGCCGTATATCTAATTCTCTCCTGTGTGATACTGTCTGCTGAGCCGTGTATCTAATCCTATCCTGTGTGATACTGTCTGCTGAGCCGTGTATCTAATCCTATCCTATGTGATACTGTCTGCTGAGCCGTGTATCTAATCCTCTCCTGTGTGATACTGTCGGCTGAGCCGTGTATCTAATCCTTTCCTGTGTGATACTGTCTGCTGAGCCATGTATCTAATCCTCTCCTGTGTGATACTGTCTGCTGAGCCGTGTATCTAATCCTTTCCTGTGTGATACTGTCTGCTGAGCCATGTATCTAATCCTCTCCTGTGTGATACTGTCTGCTGAGCCGTGTATCTAATCCTCTCCTGTGTGATACTGACTGTTGAGCCGTGTATCTAATCCTCTCCTGTGTGATACGGACTGCTGAGCAGTGTATCTAATCCTATCCTGTGTGATACTGACTGCTGAGCTGTGTATCTAATCCTCTCCTGTGTGATACTGTCTGCTGAGCCGTGTATCTAATCCACTCCTGTGTGATACTGTCTGCTGAGCCGTGTATCTAATCCTATCCTGTGTGATACTGTCTGCTGAGCCGTGTATCTAATCCTATCCTATGTGATACTGTCTGCTGAGCCGTGTATCTAATCCTCTCCTGTGTGATACTGTCGGCTGAGCCGTGTATCTAATCCTTTCCTGTGTGATACTGTCTGCTGAGCCGTGTATCTAATCCCATCCTGTGTGATACTGTCTGCTGAGCCGTGTATCTAATCCTCTCCTGTGTGATACTGTCTGCTGAGCCGTATATCTAATCCTATCCTGTGTGATACTGTCTGCTGAGCCGTGTATCTAATCCTATCCTGTGTGATACTGACTGCTGAGCCGTGTATCTAATCCTCTCCTGTGTGATACTGTCTGCTGAGCCGTGTATCTAATCCTATCCTGTGTGATACTGACTACTGAGCTGTGTATCTAATCCTATCCTGTGTGATACCGTCTGCTGAGCCGTGTATCTAATCCTCTCCTGTGTGATACTGTCTGCTGAGTCGTGTATCTAATCCTATCCTGTGTGATACTGTCTGCTGAGCCGTGTATCTTATCCTATCCTGTGTCATACTGTCTGCGGAGCCGTATATCTAATCCTATCCTGTGTGATACTGACTGTTGAGCCGTGTATCTGATCCTATCCTGTGTGATACTGTCTGCTGAGCCGTGTATCTGATCCTATCCTGTGTGATACTGTCTGCGGAGCCGTATATCTAATCCTATCCTGTGTGATACTGACTGCTGAGCCGTGTATCTGATCCTATCCTGTGTGATACTGTCTGCTGAGCCGTGTATCTGATCCTATCCTGTGTGATACTGTCTGCTGAGCCGTGTATCTAATCCCCTCCTGTGTGATACTGTCTGCTGAGCCGTGTATCTAATCCTATCCTGTGTGATACTGACTGTTGAGCCGTGTATCTAATCCTATACTGTGTGATACTGTCTGCTGAGCCGTGTATCTGATCCTATCCTGTGTGATACTGTCTGCTGAGCCGTGTATCTAATCCCCTCCTGTGTGATACTGTCTGCTGAGCCGTGTATCTAATCCTATCCTGTGTGATACTGACTGTTGAGCCGTGTATCTAATCCTCTCCTGTGTGATACGGACTGCTGAGCCGTGTATCTAATCCTCTCCTGTGTGATACGGACTGCTGAGCCGTGTATCTAATCCTCTCCTGTGTGATACCGTCTGCTGAGCGGTGTATCTAATCCTATCCTGTGTGATATTGTCTGCTGAGCAGTGTATCTAATCCTCTCCTGTGTGATACTGTCTGCTGAGCCGTGTATCTAATCCTATCCTGTGTGATATTGTCTGCTGAGCAGTGTATCTAATCCTCTCCTGTGTGATACTGTCTGCTGAGCCGTGTATCTAATCCTCTCCTGTGTGATACTGACTGTTGAGCCGTGTATCTAATCCTCTCCTGTGTGATACGGACTGCTGAGCCGTATATCTAATCCTATCCTGTGTGATACTGACTGTTGAGCCGTGTATCTAATCCTATCCTGTGTGATACTGACTGTTGAGCCGTGTATCTAATCCCATCCTGTGTGATACTGTCTGCTGAGCCGTATATCTAATCCTCTCCTGTGTGATACTGTCTGCTGAGCCGTGTATCTAATCCTATCCTGTGTGATACTGTCTGCTGAGCCGTGTATCTAATCCTCTCCTGTGTGATACTGTCTGCTGAGCCGTGTATCTAATCCTATCCTGTGTGATACTGTCTGCTGAGCCGTGTATCTAATTCTATCCTGTGTGATATTGTCTGCTGAGCCGTGTATCTAATCCTATCCTGTGTGATACTGTCTGCTGAGCCGTGTATCTAATCCTCTCCTGTGTGATACTGTCTGCTGAGCCGTGTATCTAATCCTCTCCTCTGTGATACTGTCTGCTGAGCCGTGTATCTAATCCTCTCCTGTGTGATACTGTCTGCTGAGCCGTGTATCTAATCCTCTCCTGTGTGATACTGTCTGCTGAGCCGTGTATCTAATCCTATCCTGTGTGATACTGACTGCTGAGCCGTGTATCTAATCCTATCCTGTGTGATACTGACTGCTGAGCCGTGTATCTAATCCTATCTTGTGTGATATTGTCTGCTGAGCCGTGTATCTAATCCTCTCCTGTGTGATACCCTCTGCTGAGCCGTGTATCTAATCCTATCCTGTGTGATACTGACTGTTGAGCCGTGTATCTAATCTTCTCCTGTGTGATACTGACTGCTGAGCAATGTATCTAATCCTATCCTGTGTGATACTGACTGTTGAGCCGTGTATCTAATCTTCTCCTGTGTGATACTGACTGCTGAGCAATGTATCTAATCCTATCCTGTGTGATACCGTTTGCTGAGCTGTGTATCTAATCCTATCCCGTGTGATACTGGCTGCTGAGCCATGTATCTAATCCTATCCTGTGTGATACTGTCTGCTGAGCTGTGTATCTAATCCTATCCTGTGTGATACTGCCTGCTGAGCCGTGTATCTAATTCTCTCCTGTGTGATACTGTCTGCTGAGCCGTGTATCTAATCCTCTCCTGTGTGATACGGACTGCTGAGCAGTGTATCTAATCCTATCCTGTGTGATACTGACTGCTGAGCTGTGTATCTAATCCTCTCCTGTGTGATACTGTCTGCTGAGCCGTGTATCTAATCCACTCCTGTGTGATACTGTCTGCTGAGCCGTGTATCTAATCCTATCCTGTGTGATGCTGTCTGCTGAGCCGTGTATCTAATCCTATCCTGTGTGATACTGTCTGCTGAGCCGTGTATCTAATCCTATCCTGTGTGATACTGTCTGCTGAGCCGTGTATCTAATCCTATCCTGTGTGATACTGTCTGCTGAGCCGTGTATCTAATCCTATCCTATGTGATACTGTCTGCTGAGCCGTGTATCTAATCCTCTCCTGTGTGATACTGTCGGCTGAGCCGTGTATCTAATCCTCTCCTGTGTGATACTGTCTGCTGAGCTGTGTATCTAATCCTATCCTGTGTGATACTGTCTGCTGAGCCGTATATCTAATCCTATCCTGTGTGATACTGTCTGCTGAGCCGTATATCTAATCCTATCCTGTGTGATACTGTCTGCTGAGCCGTGTATCTAATCCTCTCCTGTGTGATACTGACTGTTGAGCCGTGTATCTAATCCTCTCCTGTGTGATACGGACTGCTGAGCAGTGTATCTAATCCTATCCTTTGTGATACTGACTGCTGAGCTGTGTATCTAATCCTCTCCTGTGTGATACTGTCTGCTGAGCCGTGTATCTAATCCACTCCTGTGTGATACTGTCTGCTGAGCCGTGTATCTAATCCTATCCTGTGTGATACTGTCTGCTGAGCCGTGTATCTAATCCTATCCTGTGTCATACTGTCTGCTGAGCCGTGTATCTAATCCCATCCTGTGTGATACTGTCTGCTGAGCCGTATATCTAATTCTCTCCTGTGTGATACTGTCGGCTGAGCCGTATATCTAATTCTCTCCTGTGTGATACTGTCTGCTGAGCCGTGTATCTAATCCTATCCTGTGTGATACTGTCTGCTGAGCCGTGTATCTAATCCTCTCCTGTGTGATACTGTCTGCTGAGCTGTGTATCTAATCCTATCCTATGTGATACTGTCTGCTGAGCCGTGTATCTAATCCTCTCCTGTGTGATACTGTCTGCTGAGCCGTGTATCTAATCCTCTCCTGTGTGATACTGTCTGCTGAGCCGTATATCTAATCCTCTCCTGTGTGATACTGTCTGCTGAGCCGTGTATCTAATCCTATCCTGTGTGATACTGTCTGCTGAGCCGTGTATCTAATCCTCTCCTGTGAGATACTGTCTGCTGAGCTGTGTATCTAATCCTATCCTGTGTGATACTGTCTGCTGAGCCGTGTATCTAATCCTCTCCTGTGTGATACTGTCTGCTGAGCCGTGTATCTAATCCTCTCCTGTGTGATACTGACTGTTGAGCCGTGTATCTAATCCTCTCCTGTGTGATACGGACTACTGAGCAGTGTATCTAATCCTATCCTGTGTGATACTGACTGCTGAGCTGTGTATCTAATCCTCTCCTGTGTGATACTGTCTGCTGAGCCGTGTATCTAATCCACTCCTATGTGATACTGTCTGCTGAGCCGTGTATCTAATCCTATCCTGTGTGATACTGTCTGCTGAGCCGTGTATCTAATCCTATCCTGTGTCATACTGTCTGCTGAGCCGTGTATCTAATCCTATCCTATGTGATACTGTCTGCTGAGCCGTGTATCTAATCCTCTCCTGTGTGATACTGTCGGCTGAGCCGTGTATCTAAACCTTTCCTGTGTGATACTGTCTGCTGAGCCGTGTATCTAATCCCATCCTGTGTGATACTGTCTGCTGAGCCGTGTATCTAATCCTCTCCTGTGTGATACTGTCTGCTGAGCCGTATATCTAATCCTATCCTGTGTGATACTGTCTGCTGAGCCGTATATCTAATCCTATCCTGTGTGATACTGTCTGCTGAGCCATGTATCTAATCCTATCCTGTGTGATACTGTCTGCTGAGCCGTGTATCTAATCCCCTCCTGTGTGATACTGGCTGCTGAGCTGTGTATCTAATCCTATCCTGTGTGATATTGTCTGCTGAGCCGTGTATCTAATCCTCTCCTGTGTGATACCGTCTGCTGAGCCGTGTATCTAATCCTATCCTGTGTGATACTGTCTGCTGAGCCGTGTATCTAATCCTATCCTGTGTGATACTGTCTGCTGAGCCATGTATCTAATCCTCTCCTGTGTGATACCGTCTGCTGAGCCGTGTATCTAATCCTATCCTGTGTGATACTGTCTGCAGAGCCGTGTATCTAATCCTCTCCTGTGTGATACTGTCTGCTGAGCCGTGTATCTAATCCTCTCCTGTGTGATACTGTCTGCTGAGCCGTGTATCTAATCCTCTCCTGTGTGATATTGTCTGCTGAGCCGTGTATCTAATCCTATCCTGTGTGATACTGTCTGCTGAGCCATGTATCTAATCCTCTCCTGTGTGATACTGTCTGCTGAGCCGTGTATCTAATCCTACCCTGTGTGATACTGTCTGCTGAGCCGTGTATCTAATCCTATCCTGTGTGATACTGTCTACTGAGCCATGTATCTAATCCTCTCCTGTGTGATACCGTCTGCTGAGCCGTGTATCTAATCCTCTCCTGTGTGATACTGTCTGCTGAGCCGTGTATCTAATCCTCTCCTGTGTGATACTGTCTGCTGAGCCGTGTATCTAATCCTATCCTGTGTGATATTGTCTGCTGAGCTGTGTATCTAATCCACTCCTGTGTGATACTGTCTGCTGAGCCGTGTATCTAATTCTATCCTGTGTGATACTGTCTGCTGAGCCGTGTATCTAATCCTCTCCTGTGTGATACTGTCTGCTGAGCCGTGTATCTAATCCTCTCCTCTGTGATACTGTCTGCTGAGCCGTGTATCTAATCCTCTCCTGTGTGATACTGTCTGCTGAGCCGTGTATCTAATCCTCTCCTCTGTGATACTGACTGCTGAGCCGTGTATCTAATCCTATCCTGTGTGATACTGTCTGCTGAGCCGTGTATCTAATCCCATCCTGTGTGATACTGTCTGCTGAGCCGTGTATCTAATTCTCTCCTGTGTGATACTGTCGGCTGAGCCGTATATCTAATTCTCTCCTGTGTGATACTGTCTGCTGAGCCGTGTATCTAATCCTATCCTGTGTGATACTGTCTGCTGAGCCGTGTATCTAATCCTATCCTATGTGATACTGTCTGCTGAGCCGTGTATCTAATCCTCTCCTGTGTGATACTGTCGGCTGAGCCGTGTATCTAATCCTTTCCTGTGTGATACTGTCTGCTGAGCCATGTATCTAATCCTCTCCTGTGTGGTACTGTCTGCTGAGCCGTATATCTAATCCTATCCTGTGTGATACTGTCTGCTGAGCCGTGTATCTAATCCTCTCCTGTGTGATACTGACTGTTGAGCCGTGTATCTAATCCTCTCCTGTGTGATACGGACTGCTGAGCAGTGTATCTAATCCTATCCTGTGTGATACTGACTGCTGAGCTGTGTATCTAATCCTCTCCTGTGTGATACTGTCTGCTGAGCCGTGTATGTAATCCACTCCTGTGTGATACTGTCTGCTGAGCCGTGTATCTAATCCTATCCTGTGTCATACTGTCTGCTGAGCCGTGTATCTAATCCTATCCTATGTGACACTGTCTGCTGAGCCGTGTATCTAATCCTCTCCTGTGTGATACTGTCGGCTGAGCCGTGTATCTAATCCTTTCCTGTGTGATACTGTCTGCTGAGCCGTGTATCTAATCCCATCCTGTGTGATACTGTCTGCTGAGCCGTGTATCTAATCCTCTCCTGTGTGATACTGTCTGCTGAGCCGTATATCTAATCCTATCCTGTGTGATACTGTCTGCTGAGCCGTGTATCTAATCCTATCCTGTGTGATACTGTCTGCTGAGCCGTGTATCTAATCCCCTCCTGTGTGATACTGTCTGCTGAGCCGTGTATCTAATCCTCTCCTGTGTGATACTGTCTGCTGAGCCGTATATCTAATCCTATCCTGTGTGATACTGTCTGCTGAGCCGTGTATCTAATCCTCTCCTGTGTGATACTGTCTGCTGAGCCGTGTATCTAATCCTATCCTGTGTGATACCGTCTGCTGAGCCGTGTATCTAATCCTATCCTGTGTGATACTGTCTGCTGAGCCGTGTATCTAATCCTATCCTGTGTGATACTGTCTGCTGAGCCGTGTATCTAATCCTATCCTGTGTGATACTGTCTGCTGAGCCATGTATCTAATCCTCTCCTGTGTGATACTGTCTGCTGAGCCGTGTATCTAATCCTATCCTGTGTGATACTGTCTGCAGAGCCGTGTATCTAATCCTCTCCTGTGTGATACTGTCTGCTGAGCCGTGTATCTAATCCTATCCTGTGTGATACTGTCTGCTGAGCGGTGTATCTAATCCTATCCTGTGTGATACTGTCTGCTGAGCCGTGTATCTAATCCTATCCTGTGTGATACTGACTGTTGAGCCGTGTATCTAATCCTCTCCTGTGTGATACGGACTGCTGAGCTGTGTATCTAATCCTATCCTGTGTGATACTGTCTGCTGAGCCGTGTATCTAATCCTATCCTGTGTGATACTGTCTGCTGAGCTGTGTATCTAATCCTATCCTGTGTGATACTGTCTGCTGAGCCGTGTATCTGATCCTCTCCTGTGTGATACTGTCTGCTGAGCCGTGTATCTAATCCTAGCAAGTGTGATACTGTCTGCTGAGCTGTGTATCTAATCCTATCCTGTGTGATACTGTCTGCTGAGCTGTGTATCTAATCCTATCCTGTGTGATACTGTCTGCTGAGCCGTGTATCTGATCCTCTCCTGTGTGATACTGTCTGCTGAGCCGTGTATCTAATCCTAGCAAGTGTGATACTGTCTGCTGAGCCGTGTATCTCATCCTCTCCTGTGTGATACTGTCTGCTGAGCCGTGTATCTAACCCTATCCTGTGTGATACTGTCTGCTGAGCCGTGTATCTAATCCTCTCCTGTGTGATACTGTCTGCTGAGCCGTGTATCTAACCCTATCCTGTGTGATACTGTCTGCTGAGCTGTGTATCTAATCCTATCCTGTGTGATACTGTCTGCTGAGCCGTGTATCTAATCCTATCCTGTGTGATACTGTCTGCTGAGCCGTGTATCTAATCCTATCCTGTGTGATACTGACTGCTGAGCTGTGTATCTAATCCTATCCTGTGTGATACCGTCTGCTGAGCCGTGTATCTAATCCACTCCTGTGTGATACTGTCTGCTGAGCCGTGTATCTAATCCTATCCTGTGTGATACTGACTGCTGAGCCGTGTATCTAATCCTCTCCTGTGTGATACTGTCTGCTGAGCCGTGTATCTAATCCTATCCTGTGTGATACCGTCTGCTGAGCCGTGTATCTAATCCTCTCCTGTGTGATACTGTCTGCTGAGTCGTGTACCTAATCCTATCCTGTGTGATACTGACTGCTGAGCCGTATATCTAATCCTATCCTGTGTGATACTGACTGTTGAGCCGTGTATCTAATCCTATCCTGTGTGATACTGTCTGCTGAGCCGGGTATCTAATCCTATCCTGTGTCATACTGTCTGCTGAGCCGTGTATCTGATCCTATTCTGTGTGATACTGTCTGTTGAGCCGTGTATCTAATCCTCTCCTGTGTGATACTGTCTGCTGAGCCGTGTATCTAATCCTATCCTGTGTGATACTGACTGCTGAGCTGTGTATCTAATCCTATCCTGTGTGATACCGTCTGCTGAGCCGTGTATCTAATCCACTCCTGTGTGATACTGTCTGCTGAGCCGTGTATCTAATCCTATCCTGTGTGATACTGACTGCTGAGCCGTGTATCTAATCCTCTCCTGTGTGATACTGTCTGCTGAGCCGTGTATCTAATCCTATCCTGTGTGATACCGTCTGCTGAGCCGTGTATCTAATCCTCTCCTGTGTGATACTGTCTGCTGAGTCGTGTACCTAATCCTATCCTGTGTGATACTGACTGCTGAGCCGTATATCTAATCCTATCCTGTGTGATACTGACTGTTGAGCCGTGTATCTAATCCTATCCTGTGTGATACTGTCTGCTGAGCCGTGTATCTTATCCTATCCTGTGTCATACTGTCTGCTGAGCCGTGTATCTGATCCTATCCTGTGTGATACTGTCTGCTGAGCCGTATATCTAATCCTATCCTGTGTGATACTGACTGTTGAGCCGTATATCTAATCCTATCCTGTGTGATACTGTCTGCTGAGCCGTGTATCTGATCCTATCCTGTGTGATACTGTCTGTTGAGCCGTATATCTAATCCTATCCTGTGTGATACTGTCTGCTGAGCCGTGTATCTGATCCTATCCTGTGTGATACTGTCTGCGGAGCCGTGTATCTAATCCTATCCTGTGTGATACTGTCTGCTGAGCCGTATATCTAATCCTATCCTGTGTGATACTGTCTGCTGAGCCGTGTATCTGATCCTATCCTGTGTGATACTGTCTGCGGAGCCGTGTATCTAATCCTATCCTGTGTGATACTGTCTGCTGAGCCATATATCTAATCCTATCCTGTGTGATACTGACTGTTGAGCCGTGTATCTAATCCTATCCTGTGTGATACTGTCTGCTGAGCCGTATATCTAATCCTATCCTGTGTGATACTGACTGTTGAGCCGTGTATCTAATCCTATCCTGTGTGATACTGTCTGCTGAGCCGTGTATCTAATCCTCTCCTGTGTGATACTGTCTGCTGAGCCGTGTATCTGATCCTATCCTGTGTGATACTGTCTGCTGAGCCGTGTATCTAATCCCCTCCTGTGTGATACTGTCTGCTGAGCCGTGTATCTAATCCTATCCTGTGTGATACTGACTGTTGAGCCGTGTATCTAATCCTCTCCTGTGTGATACGGACTGCTGAGCCGTGTATCTAATCCTCTCCTGTGTGATACGGACTGCTGAGCCGTGTATCTAATCCTCTCCTGTGTGATACCGTCTGCTGAGCAGTGTATCTAATCCTCTCCTGTGTGATACTGTCTGCTGAGCCGTGTATCTAATCCTATCCTGTGTGATATTGTCTGCTGAGCAGTGTATCTAATCCTCTCCTGTGTGATACTGTCTGCTGAGCCGTGTATCTAATCCTCTCCTGTGTGATACTGACTGTTGAGCCGTGTATCTAATCCTATCCTGTGTGATACTGACTGTTGAGCCGTGTATCTAATCCCATCCTGTGTGATACTGTCTGCTGAGCCGTGTATCTAATCCTCTCCTGTGTGATACGGACTGCTGAGCCGTATATCTAATCCTATCCTGTGTGATACTGACTGTTGAGCCGTGTATCTAATCCTATCCTGTGTGATACTGACTGTTGAGCCGTGTATCTAATCCCATCCTGTGTGATACTGTCTGCTGAGCCGTATATCTAATCCTCTCCTGTGTGATACTGTCTGCTGAGCCGTGTATCTAATCCTATCCTGTGTGATACTGTCTGCTGAGCCGTGTATCTAATCCTCTCCTGTGTGATACTGTCTGCTGAGCCGTGTATCTAATTCTATCCTGTGTGATATTGTCTGCTGAGCCGTGTATCTAATCCTATCCTGTGTGATACTGTCTGCTGAGCCGTGTATCTAATCCTCTCCTGTGTGATACTGTCTGCTGAGCCGTGTATCTAATCCTCTCCTCTGTGATACTGTCTGCTGAGCCGTGTATCTAATCCTCTCCTGTGTGATACTGTCTGCTGAGCCGTGTATCTAATCCTCTCCTGTGTGATACTGTCTGCTGAGCCGTGTATCTAATCCTATCCTGTGTGATACTGACTGCTGAGCCGTGTATCTAATCCTATCCTGTGTGATACTGACTGCTGAGCCGTGTATCTAATCCTATCCTGTGTGATATTGTCTGCTGAGCCGTGTATCTAATCCTATCCTGTGTGATATTGTCTGCTGAGCCGTGTATCTAATCCTATCCTGTGTGATACTGTCTGCTGAGTCATGTATCTAATCCTCTCCTGTGTGATACCCTCTGCTGAGCCGTGTATCTAATCCTATCCTGTGTGATACTGACTGTTGAGCCGTGTATCTAATCTTCTCCTGTGTGATACTGACTGCTGAGCAATGTATCTAATCCTATCCTGTGTGATACTGACTGTTGAGCCGTGTATCTAATCTTCTCCTGTGTGATACTGACTGCTGAGCAATGTATCTAATCCTATCCTGTGTGATACCGTTTGCTGAGCTGTGTATCTAATCCTATCCCGTGTGATACTGGCTGCTGAGCCATGTATCTAATCCTCTCCTGTGTGATACTGTCTGCTGAGCTGTGTATCTAATCCTATCCTGTGTGATACTGCCTGCTGAGCCGTGTATCTAATTCTCTCCTGTGTGATACTGTCTGCTGAGCCGTGTATCTAATCCTATCCTGTGTGATACTGTCTGCTGAGCCGTGTATCTAATGCTATCCTGTGTGATACTGACTGTTGAGCCGTGTATCTAATCCTCTCCTGTGTGATACGGACTGCTGAGCAGTGTATCTAATCCTATCCTGTGTGATACTGACTGCTGAGCTGTGTATCTAATCCTCTCCTGTGTGATACTGTCTGCTGAGCCGTGTATCTAATCCACTCCTGTGTGATACTGTCTGCTGAGCCGTGTATCTAATCCTATCCTGTGTGATACTGTCTGCTGAGCCGTGTATCTAATCCTATCCTGTGTGATACTGTCTGCTGAGCCGTGTATCTAATCCTATCCTGTGTGATACTGTCTGCTGAGCCGTGTATCTAATCCTATCCTATGTGATACTGTCTGCTGAGCCGTGTATCTAATCCTTTCCTGTGTGATACTGTCTGCTGAGCCGTGTATCTAATCCCATCCTGTGTGATACTGTCTGCTGAGCCGTGTATCTAATTCTCTCCTGTGTGATACTGTCTGCTGAGCCGTGTATCTAATTCTCTCCTGTGTGATACTGTCTGCTGAGCCGTGTATCTAATCCTATCCTGTGTGATACTGTCTGCTGAGCCGTGTATCTAATCCTATCCTATGTGATACTGTCTGCTGAGCCGTGTATCTAATCCTCTCCTGTGTGATACTGTCGGCTGAGCCGTGTATCTAATCCTTTCCTGTGTGATACTGTCTGCTGAGCCATGTATCTAATCCTCTCCTGTGTGATACTGTCTGCTGAGCCGTGTATCTAATCCTCTCCTGTGTGATACTGACTGTTGAGCCGTGTATCTAATCCTATCCTGTGTGATACTGTCTGCTGAGCCGTATATCTAATCCTATCCTGTGTGATACTGTCTGCTGAGCCGTGTATCTAATCCTCTCCTGTGTGATACTGACTGTTGAGCCGTGTATCTAATCCTCTCCTGTGTGATACGGACTGCTGAGCAGTGTATCTAATCCTATCCTGTGTGATACTGACTGCTGAGCTGTGTATCTAATCCTCTCCTGTGTGATACTGTCTGCTGAGCCGTGTATCTAATCCACTCCTGTGTGATACTGTCTGCTGAGCCGTGTATCTAATCCTATCCTGTGTGATACTGTCTGCTGAGCCGTGTATCTAATCCTATCCTGTGTCATACTGTCTGCTGAGCCGTGTATCTAATCCTATCCTATGTGATACTGTCTGCTGAGCCGTGTATCTAATCCTCTCCTGTGTGATACTGTCGGCTGAGCCGTGTATCTAATCCTTTCCTGTGTGATACTGTCTGCTGAGCCGTGTATCTAATCCCATCCTGTGTGATACTGTCTGCTGAGCCGTGTATCTAATCCTCTCCTGTGTGATACTGTCTGCTGAGCCGTATATCTAATCCTATCCTGTGTGATACTGTCTGCTGAGCCGTGTATCTAATCCTATCCTGTGTGATACTGTCTGCTGAGCCGTGTATCTAATCCCCTCCTGTGTGATACTGGCTGCTGAGCTGTGTATCTAATCCTATCCTGTGTGATATTGTCTGCTGAGCCGTGTATCTAATCCTCTCCTGTGTGATACCGTCTGCTGAGCCGTGTATCTAATCCTATCCTGTGTGATACTGTCTGCTGAGCCGTGTATCTAATCCTCTCCTGTGTGATACTGTCTGCTGAGCCGTGTATCTAATCCTCTCCTGTGTGATATTGTCTGCTGAGCCGTGTATCTAATCCTATCCTGTGTGATACTGTCTGCTGAGCCATGTATCTAATCCTCTCCTGTGTGATACTGTCTGCTGAGCCGTGTATCTAATCCTACCCTGTGTGATACTGTCTGCTGAGCCGTGTATCTAATCCTATCCTGTGTGATACTGTCTACTGAGCCATGTATCTAATCCTCTCCTGTGTGATACCGTCTGCTGAGCCGTGTATCTAATCCTCTCCTGTGTGATACTGTCTGCTGAGCCGTGTATCTAATCCTATCCTGTGTGATATTGTCTGCTGAGCCGTGTATCTAATCCACTCCTGTGTGATACTGTCTGCTGAGCCGTGTATCTAATTCTATCCTGTGTGATACTGTCTGCTGAGCCGTGTATCTAATCCTCTCCTGTGTGATACTGTCTGCTGAGCCGTGTATCTAATCCTCTCCTCTGTGATACTGTCTGCTGAGCCGTGTATCTAATCCTCTCCTGTGTGATACTGTCTGCTGAGCCGTGTATCTAATCCTCTCCTCTGTGATACTGACTGCTGAGCCGTGTATCTAATCCTATCCTGTGTGATACTGTCTGCTGAACCGTGTATCTAATCCCATCCTGTGTGATACTGTCTGCTGAGCCGTGTATCTAATTCTCTCCTGTGTGATACTGTCGGCTGAGCCGTATATCTAATTCTCTCCTGTGTGATACTGTCTGCTGAGCCGTGTATCTAATCCTATCCTGTCTGATACTGTCTGCTGAGCCGTGTATCTAATCCTATCCTATGTGATACTGTCTGCTGAGCCGTGTATCTAATCCTCTCCTGTGTGATACTGTCGGCTGAGCCGGGTATCTAATCCTTTCCTGTGTGATACTGTCTGCTGAGCCATGTATCTAATCCTCTCCTGTGTGATACTGTCTGCTGAGCCGTATATCTAATCCTATCCTGTGTGATACTGTCTGCTGAGCCGTGTATCTAATCCTCTCCTGTGTGATACTGACTGTTGAGCCGTGTATCTAATCCTCTCCTGTGTGATACGGACTGCTGAGCAGTGTATCTAATCCTATCCTGTGTGATACCGTCTGCTGAGCTGTGTATCTAATCCTCTCCTGTGTGATACTGTCTGCTGAGCCGTGTATCTAATCCACTCCTGTGTGATACTGTCTGCTGAGCCGTGTATCTAATCCTATCCTGTGTGATACTGTCTGCTGAGCCGTGTATCTAATCCTATCCTGTGTCATACTGTCTGCTGAGCCGTGTATCTAATCCTATCCTATGTGATACTGTCTGCTGAGCCGTGTATCTAATCCTCTCCTGTGTGATACTGTCGGCTGAGCCGTGTATCTAATCCTTTCCTGTGTGATACTGTCTGCTGAGCCGTGTATCTAATCCCATCCTGTGTGATACTGTCTGCTGAGCCGTATATCTAATCCTATCCTGTGTGATACTGTCTGCTGAGCCGTGTATCTAATCCTATCCTGTGTGATACTGTCTGCTGAGCCGTGTATCTAATCCTATCCTGTGTGATACTGTCTGCTGAGCCGTGTATCTAATCCTATCCTGTGTGATACTGTCTGCTGAGCCGTGTATCTAATCCCCTCCTGTGTGATACTGTCTGCTGAGCCGTGTATCTAATCCTCTCCTGTGTGATACTGTCTGCTGAGCCGTATATCTAATCCTATCCTGTGTGATACTGTCTGCTGAGCCGTGTATCTAATCCTATCCTGTGTGATACTGTCTGCTGAGCCGTGTATCTAATCCTATCCTGTGTGATACTGTCTGCTGAGCCGTGTATCTAATCCCCTCCTGTGTGATACTGTCTGCTGAGCCGTGTATCTAATCCTCTCCTGTGTGATACTGTCTGCTGAGCCGTGTATCTAATCCTATCCTGTGTGATACTGTCTGCTGAGCCATGTATCTAATCCTATCCTGTGTGATACTGTCTGCTGAGCCGTGTATCTAATCCTATCCTGTGTGATACTGTCTGCTGAGCCGTGTATCTAATCCCCTCCTGTGTGATACTGTCTGCTGAGCCGTGTATCTAATCCTCTCCTGTGTGATACTGTCTGCTGAGCCGTATATCTAATCCTATCCTGTGTGATACTGTCTGCTGAGCCGTGTATCTAATCCTATCCTGTGTGATACCGTCTGCTGAGCCGTGTATCTAATCCTATCCTGTGTGATACTGTCTGCTGAGCCGTGTATCTAATCCTATCCTGTGTGATACTGTCTGCTGAACCATGTATCTAATCCTCTCCTGTGTGATACCGTCTGCTGAGCCGTGTATCTAATCCTATCCTGTGTGATACTGTCTGCAGAGCCGTATATCTAATCCTATCCTGTGTGATACTGTCTGCTGAGCCGTGTATCTAATCCTCTCCTGTGTGATACTGTCTGCTGAGCCGTGTATCTAATCCTCTCCTGTGTGATATTGTCTGCTGAGCCGTGTATCTAATCCTCTCCTGTGTGATACTGTCTGCTGAGCCATGTATCTAATCCTCTCCTGTGTGATACTGTCTGCTGAGCCGTGTATCTAATCCTACCCTGTGTGATACTGTCTGCTGAGCCGTGTATCTAATCCTATCCTGTGTGATACTGTCTACTGAGCCATGTATCTAATCCTCTCCTGTGTGATACCGTCTGCTGAGCCGTGTATCTAATCCTCTCCTGTGTGATACTGTCTGCTGAGCCGTGTATCTAATCCTCTCCTGTGTGATACTGTCTGCTGAGCCGTGTATCTAATCCTATCCTGTGTGATATTGTCTGCTGAGCTGTGTATCTAATCCACTCCTGTGTGATACTGTCTGCTGAGCAGTGTATCTAATTCTATCCTGTGTGATACTGTCTGCTGAGCCGTGTATCTAATCCTCTCCTGTGTGATACTGTCTGCTGAGCCGTGTATCTAATCCTCTCCTCTGTGATACTGTCTGCTGAGCCGTGTATCTAATCCTCTCCTGTGTGATACTGTCTGCTGAGCCGTGTATCTAATCCTCTCCTCTGTGATACTGACTGCTGAGCCGTGTATCTAATCCTATCCTGTGTGATACTGTCTGCTGAACCGTGTATCTAATCCTCTCCTGTGTGATACTCTCTGCTGAGCCGTGTATCTAATCTTCTCCTGTGTGATACTGTCTGCTGAGCAATGTATCTAATCCTCTCCTGTGTGATACTCTCTGCTGAGCCGTGTATCTAATCCTCTCCTGTGTGATACTGTCTGCTGAACCGTGTATCTAATCCTATCCCGTGTGATACTGGCTGCTGAGCCGTGTATCTAATCCTATCCTGTGTGATACTGTCTGCTGAGCCGTGCATCTAATCCTCTCCTGTGTGATACTGTCTGCTGAGCTGTGTATCTAATCCTATCCTGTGTGATACTGTCTGCTGAGCCGTGCATCTAATCCTCTCCTGTGTGATACTGTCTGCTGAGCTGTGTATCTAATCCTATCCTGTGTGATACTGTCTGCTGAGCCGTGTATCTAATCCTCTCCTGTGTGATACTGTCTGCTGAGCTGTGTATCTAATCCTCTCCTGTGTGATATTGTCTGCTGAGCCGTGTATCTAATCCTCTCCTGTGTGATACCGTCTGCTGAGCCGTGTATCTAATCCTCTCCTGTGTGATACCGTCTGCTGAGCCGTGTATCTAATCCTCTCCTGTGTGATATTGTCTGCTGAGCCGTGTATCTAATCCTATCCTGTGTGATACTGTCTGCTGAGCCATGTATCTAATCCTCTCCTGTGTGATACTGTCTGCTGAGCCGTGTATCTAATCCTATCCTGTGTGATACTGTCTGCTGAGCCGTGTATCTAATCCTATCCTGTGTGATACTGTCTGCTGAGCCGCGTATCTAATCCTCTCCTGTGTGATACTGTCTGCTGAGCCGTGTATCTAATCCTATCCTGTGTGATACTGTCTGCTGAGCCGTGTATCTAATCCTATCCTGTGTGATACTGTCTGCTGAGCCATGTATCTAATCCTCTCCTGTGTGATATTGTCTGCTGAGCCGTGTATCTAATCCTATCCTGTGTGATACTGTCTGCTGAGCCGTGTATCTAATCCTCTCCTGTGTGATATTGTCTGCTGAGCCGTGTATCTAATCCTCTCCTGTGTGATACTGTCTGCTGAGCCATGTATCTAATCCTCTCCTGTGTGATACCGTCTGCTGAGCCGTGTATCTAATCCTCTCCTGTGTGATACTGTCTGCTGAGCCGTGTATCTAATCCTCTCCTGTGTGATACTGTCTGCTGAGCCGTGTATCTAATCCTCTCCTGTGTGATACTGTCTGCTGAGCCGTGTATCTAATCCTCTCCTCTGTGATACTGACTGCTGAGCCGTGTATCTAATCCTATCCTGTGTGATACTGTCTGCTGAACCGTGTATCTAATCCTCTCCTGTGTGATACTCTCTGCTGAGCCGTGTATCTAATCTTCTCCTGTGTGATACTGTCTGCTGAGCAATGTATCTAATCCTCTCCTGTGTGATACTCTCTGCTGAGCCGTGTATCTAATCTTCTCCTGTGTGATACTGTCTGCTGAACCGTGTATCTAATCCTATCCCGTGTGATACTGGCTGCTGAGCCGTGTATCTAATCCTATCCTGTGTGATACTGTCTGCTGAGCCGTGTATCTAATCCTCTCCTGTGTGATACTGTCTGCTGAGCTGTGTATCTAATCCTATCCTGTGTGATACTGCCTGCTGAGCCGTGTATCTAATTCTCTCCTGTGTGATACTGTCTGTTGAGCCGTGTATCTAATCCTATCCTGTGTGATACTGTCTGCTGAGCCGTGTATCTAATCCTATCCTGTGTGATACTGACTGTTGAGCCGTGTATCTAATCCTCTCCTGTGTGATACGGACTGCTGAGCAGTGTATCTAATCCTATCCTGTGTGATACTGACTGCTGAGCTGTGTATCTAATCCTCTCCTGTGTGATACTGTCTGCTGAGCCGTGTATCTAATCCACTCCTGTGTGATACTGTCTGCTGAGCCGTGTATCTTATCCTATCCTGTGTGATACTGTCTGCTGAGCCGTGTATCTAATCCTATCCTGTGTGATACTGTCTGCTGAGCCATGTATCTAATCCTCTCCTGTGTGATACTGTCTGCTGAGCCGTGTATCTAATCCTATCCTATGTGATACTGTCTGCTGAGCCGTGTATCTAATCCTCTCCTGTGCGATACTGTCGGCTGAGCCGTGTATCTAATCCTTTCCTGTGTGATACTGTCTGCTGAGCCGTGTATCTAATCCCATCCTGTGTGATACTGTCTGCTGAGCCGTGTATCCAATCCTATCCTGTGTGATACTGTCTGCTGAGCCGTGTATCTAATCCTCTCCTGTGTGATACTGTCTGCTGAGCCGTGTATCTAATCCTATCCTGTGTGATACTGTCTGCTGAGCCGTGTATCTAATCCCCTCCAGTGTGATACTGTCTGCTGAGCTGTGTATCTAATCCTCTCCTGTGTGATATTGTCTGCTGAGCCGTGTATCTAATCCTCTCCTGTGTGATACCGTCTGCTGAGACGTGTATCTAATCCTATCCTGTGTGATACTGTCTGCTGAGCCGTGTATCTAATCCTCTCCTGTGTGATACCGTCTGCTGAGCCGTGTATCTAATCCTATCCTGTGTGATACTGTCTGCTGAGCCGTGTATCTAATCCTCTCCTGTGTGATATTGTCTGCTGAGCCGTGTATCTAATCCTATCCTGTGTGATACTGTCTGCTGAGCCATGTATCTAATCCTCTCCTGTGTGATACTGTCTGCTGAGCCGTGTATCTAATCCTATCCTGTGTGATACTGTCTGCTGAGCCGTGTATCTAATCCTATCCTGTGTGATACTGTCTGCTGAGCCGCGTATCTAATCCTCTCCTGTGTGATACTGTCTGCTGAGCCGTGTATCTAATCCTATCCTGTGTGATACTGTCTGCTGAGCCGTGTATCTAATCCTATCCTGTGTGATACTGTCTGCTGAGCCATGTATCTAATCCTCTCCTGTGTGATATTGTCTGCTGAGCCGTGTATCTAATCCTATCCTGTGTGATACTGTCTGCTGAGCCGTGTATCTAATCCTCTCCTGTGTGATATTGTCTGCTGAGCCGTGTATCTAATCCTCTCCTGTGTGATACTGTCTGCTGAGCCATGTATCTAATCCTCTCCTGTGTGATACCGTCTGCTGAGCCGTGTATCTAATCCTCTCCTGTGTGATACTGTCTGCTGAGCCGTGTATCTAATCCTCTCCTGTGTGATACTGTCTGCTGAGCCGTGTATCTAATCCTATCCTGTGTGATATTGTCTGCTGAGCTGTGTATCTAATTCACTCCTGTGTGATACTGTCTGCTGAGCCGTGTATCTAATTCTATCCTGTGTGATACTGTCTGCTGAGTCGTGTATGTAATCCTCTCCTGTGTGATACTGTCTGCTGAGCCGTGTATCTAATCCTCTCCTCTGTGATACTGTCTGCTGAGCCGTGCATCTAATCCTCTCCTGTGTGATACTGTCTGCTGAGCCGTGTATCTAATCCTCTCCTCTGTGATACTGACTGCTGAGCCGTGTATCTAATCCTATCCTGTGTGATACTGTCTGCTGAACCGTGTATCTAATCCTCTCCTGTGTGATACTGACTGTTGAGCCGTGTATCTAATCTTCTCCTGTGTGATACTGTCTGCTGAGCAATGTATCTAATCATATCCTGTGTGATACCGTCTGCTGAGCTGTGTATCTAATCCTATCCCGTGTGATACTGGCTGCTGAGCCGTGTATCTAATCCTATCCTGTGTGATACTGTCTGCTGAGCCGTGTATCTAATCCTCTCCTGTGTGATACTGTCTGCTGAGCTGTGTATCTAATCCTCTCCTGTGTGATACTGTCTGCTGAGCTGTGTATCTAATCCTATCCTGTGTGATACTGTCTGCTGAGCCGTGTATCTAATCCTCTCCTGTGTGATACTGTCTGCTGAGCCGTGTATCTAATCCTCTCCTTTGTGATACTGTCTGCTGAGCTGTGTATCTAATCCTCTCCTGTGTGATACTGTCTGCTGAGCTGTGTATCTAATCCTATCCTGTGTGATACTGTCTGCTGAGCCGTGTATCTAATCCTCTCCTATGTGATACTGTCTGCTGAGCCGTGTATCTAATTCTCTCCTGTGTGATACTGTCTGCTGAGCCGTGTATCTAATCCTATCCTGTGTGATACTGTCTGCTGAGCCGTGTATCTAATCCTATCCTGTGTGATACTGTCTGCTGAGCAGTGTATCTAATCCTATCCTGTGTGATACTGACTGCTGAGCTGTGTATCTAATCCTATCCTGTGTGATACTGTCTGCTGAGCCGTGTATCTAATCCACTCCTGTGTGATACTGTCTGCTGAGCCGTGTATCTAATCCTATCCTGTGTGATACTGTCTGCTGAGCCGTGTATCTAATCCTATCCTGTGTCATACTGTCTGCTGAGCCGTGTATCTAATCCTATCCTGTGTGATACTGTCTGCTGAGCTGTGTATCTAATCCTATCCTATGTGATACTGTCTGCTGAGCCGTGTATCTAATCCTTTCCTGTGTGATACTGTCTGCTGAGCCGTGTATCTAATCCCATCCTGTGTGATACTGTCTGCTGAGCCGTGCATCTAATCCTATCCTGTGTCATACTGTCTGCTGAGCCGTGTATCTAATCCTATCCTGTGTGATACTGTCTGCTGAGCCGTGTATCTAATCCTCTCCTGTGTGATACAGTCTGCTGAGCCGTGTATCTAATCCTTTCCTGTGTGATACTGTCTGCTGAGCCGTGTATCTAATCCCATCCTGTGTGATACTGTCTGCTGAGCCGTGCATCTAATCCTATCCTGTGTCATACTGTCTGCTGAGCCGTGTATCTAATCCTATCCTGTGTGATACTGTCTGCTGAGTCGTGTATCTAATCCTATCCTGTGTGATACTGTCTGCTGAGCCGTGTATCTAATCCTGTCCTGTGTGATACTGACTGCTGAGCCGTGTATCTAATCCTATCCTGTGTGATACTGTCTGCTGAGCGGTGTATCTAATCCTATCCTGTGTGATACTGTCTGCTGAGCCGTGTATCTAATCCTGTCCTGTGTGATACTGACTGCTGAGCCGTGTATCTAATCCTATCCTGTGTGATACTGTCTGCTGAGCCATGTATCTAATCCTCTCCTGTGTGATACTGTCTGCTGAGCCGTGTATTTAATCCTATCCTGTGTGATACTGTCTGCTGAGCCGTGTATCTAATCCTATCCTGTGTGATACTGTCTGCTGAGCCGTGTATCTAATCCTCTCCTGTGTGATACTGTCTGCTGAGCCGTGTATCTAATCCTGTCCTGTGTGATACTGACTGCTGAGCCGTGTATCTAATCCTATCCTGTGTGATACTGTCTGCTGAGCGGTGTATCTAATCCTATCCTGTGTGATACTGTCTGCTGAGCCGTGTATTCAATCCTCTCCTGTGTGATACTGTCTGCTGAGCCGAGTATCTAATCCTATCCTGTGTGATACTGTCTGCTGAGCCGTGTATCTAATCCTATCCTGTGTGATACTGTCTGCTGAGCCGTGTATCTAATCCTCTCCTGTGTGATACTGTCTGCTGAGCCGTGTATCTAATCCTATCCTGTGTGATACTGTCTGCTGAGCCGTGTATCTAATCCTATCCTGTGTGATACTGTCTGCTGAGCCGTGTATCTAATCCTCTCCTGTGTGATACTGTCTGCTGAGCCGTGTATCTAATCCTCTCCTGTGTGATACTGTCTGCTGAGCCGTGTATCTAATCCTCTCCTGTGTGATACTGTCTGCTGAGCCGTGTATCTAATCCTCTCCTGTGTGATACTGTCTGCTGAGCCGTGTATCTAATCCTTTCCTGTGTGATACTGTCTGCTGAGCCGTGTATCTAATCCCATCCTGTGTGATACTGTCTGCTGAGCCGTGCATCTAATCCTATCCTGTGTCATACTGTCTGCTGAGCCGTGTATCTAATCCTATCCTGTGTGATACTGTCTGCTGAGCCGTGTATCTAATCCTCTCCTGTGTGATACGGACTGCTGAGCCGTGTATCTAATCCTATCCTGTGTGATACTGTCTGCTGAGTCGTGTATGTAATCCTCTCCTGTGTGATACTGTCTGCTGAGCCGTGTATCTAATCCTCTCCTCTGTGATACTGTCTGCTGAGCCGTGCATCTAATCCTCTCCTGTGTGATACTGTCTGCTGAGCCGAGTATCTAATCCCTTCCTGTGTCATACTGTCTGCTGAGCCGTGTATCTAATCCTATCCTGTGTGATACTGTCTGCTGAGCCGTGTATCTAATCCTATCCTGTGTGATACTGTCTGCTGAGCCGTGTATCTAATCCTCTCCTGTGTGATACTGTCTGCTGAGCTGTGTATCTAATCCTATCCTGTGTGATACTGTCTGCTGAGCCGTGTATCTAATCCTCTCCTGTGTGATACTGTCTGCTGAGCCGTGTATCTAATCCTCTCCTGTGTGATACTGTCTGCTGAGCTGTGTATCTAATCCTCTCCTGTGTGATACTGTCTGCTGAGCTGTGTATCTAATCCTATCCTGTGTGATACTGTCTGCTGAGCCGTGTATCTAATCCTCTCCTATGTGATACTGCCTGCTGAGCCGTGTATCTAATTCTCTCCTGTGTGATACTGTCTGCTGAGCCGTGTATCTAATCCTATCCTGTGTGATACTGACTGCTGAGCAGTGTATCTAATCCTATCCTGTGTGATACTGACTGCTGAGCTGTGTATCTAATCCTATCCTGTGTGATACTGTCTGCTGAGCCGTGTATCTAATCCTATCCTGTGTGATACTGACTGCTGAGCAGTGTATCTAATCCTATCCTGTGTGATACTGACTGCTGAGCTGTGTATCTAATCCTATCCTGTGTGATACTGTCTGCTGAGCCGTGTATCTAATCCACTCCTGTGTGATACTGTCTGCTGAGCCGTGTATCTAATCCTATCCTGTGTGATACTGTCTGCTGAGCCGTGTATCTAATCCTATCCTGTGTCATACTGTCTGCTGAGCCGTGTATCTAATCCTATCCTGTGTGATACTGTCTGCTGAGCTGTGTATCTAATCCTATCCTATGTGATACTGTCTGCTGAGCCGTGTATCTAATCCTTTCCTGTGTGATACTGTCTGCTGAGCCGTGTATCTAATCCCATCCTGTGTGATACTGTCTGCTGAGCCGTGCATCTAATCCTATCCTGTGTCATACTGTCTGCTGAGCCGTGTATCTAATCCTATCCTGTGTGATACTGTCTGCTGAGCCGTGTATCTAATCCTCTCCTGTGTGATACTGTCTGCTGAGCCGTGTATCTAATCCTGTCCTGTGTGATACTGACTGCTGAGCCGTGTATCTAATCCTATCCTGTGTGATACTGTCTGCTGAGCGGTGTATCTAATCCTATCCTGTGTGATACTGTCTGCTGAGCCGTGTATCTAATCCTCTCCTGTGTGATACTGTCTGCTCGGCCGTGTATCTAATCCCTTCCTGTGTGATACTGTCTGCTGAGCCGTGTATTTAATCCTATCCTGTGTGATACTGTCTGCTGAGCCGTGTATCTAATCCTATCCTGTGTGATACTGTCTGCTGAGCCGTGTATCTAATCCTCTCCTGTGTGATACTGTCTGCTGAGCCGTGTATCTAATCCTGTCCTGTGTGATACTGACTGCTGAGCCGTGTATCTAATCCTATCCTGTGTGATACTGTCTGCTGAGCCGTGTATCTAATCCTATCCTGTGTGATACTGTCTGCTGAGCCGTGTATCTAATCCTATCCTGTGTGATACTGACTGTTGAGCCGTGTATCTAATCCTATCCTGTGTGATACTGTCTGCTGAGCCGTGTATCTAATCCTATCCTGTGTGATACTGTCTGCTGAGCCGTGTATCTAATCCTATCCTGTGTGATACTGTCTGCTGAGCCGTGTATCTAATCCTATCCTGTGTGATACTGTCTGCTGAGCCGTGTATCTAATCCTATCCTGTGTGATACTGTCTGTTGAGCCGTGTATCTAATCCTATCCTGTGTGATACTGACTGTTGAGCCGTGTATCTAATCCTATCCTGTGTGATACTGTCTGCTGAGCCGTGTATCTAATCCTATCCTGTGTGATACTGTCTGCTGAGCCGTGTATCTAATCCTATCCTGTGTGATACTGTCTGCTGAGCCGTGTATCTAATCCTATCCTGTGTGATACTGACTGCTGAGCCGTGTATCTAATCCTATCCTGTGTGATACTGTCTGCTGAGCCGTGTATCTAATCCTATCCTGTGTGATACTGTCTGCTGAGCCGTGTATCTAATCCTATCCTGTGTGATACTGACTGTTGAGCCGTGTATCTAATCCTATCCTGTGTGATACCGTCTGCTGAGCCGTGTATTCAATCCTCTCCTGTGTGATACTGTCTGCTCGGCCGTGTATCTAATCCCTTCCTGTGTGATACTGTCTGCTGAGCCGTGTATCTAATCCTATCCTGTGTGATACTGTCTGCTGAGCCGTGTATCTAATCCTCTCCTGTGTGATACTGTCTGCTGAGCCGTGTATCTAATCCTATCCTGTGTGATACTGTCTGCTGAGCCGTGTATCTAATCCTTTCCTGTGTGATACTGTCTGCTGAGCCGTGTATCTAATCCTCTCCTGTGTGATACTGTCTGCTGAGCCGTGTATCTAATCCTCTCCTGTGTGATACTGTCTGCTGAGCCGTGTATCTAATCCTCTCCTGTGTGATACTGTCTGCTGAGCCGTGTATCTAATCCTATCCTGTGTGATACTGTCTGCTGAGCCGTGTATCTAATCCTCTCCTGTGTGATACTGTCTGCTGAGCCGTGTATCTAATCCTCTCCTGTGTGATACTGTCTGCTGAGCCGTGTATCTAATCCTATCCTGTGTGATACTGTCTGCTGAGCCGTGTATCTAATCCTATCCTGTGTGATACTGTCTGCTGAGCCGTGTATCTAATCCTATCCTGTGTGATACTGACTGTTGAGCCGTGTATCTAATCCTCTCCTGTGTGATACGGAGTGCTGAGCAGTGTATCTAATCCTATCCTGTGTGATACTGTCTGCTGAGCCGTGTATCTAATCCTCTCCTGTGTGATACTGACTGCTGAGCCGTGTATCTAATCTTATCCTGTGTGATACTGACTGTTGAGCCGTGTATCTAATCCTCTCCTGTGTGATACTGTCTGCTGAGATGTGTATCTAATCCTATCCTGTGTGATACTGACTGCTGAGCAGTGTATCTAATCCTATCCTGTGTGATGCTGTCTGCTGAGCCGTGTATCTAATCTTATCCTGTGTGATACTGACTGTTGAGCCGTGTATCTAATCCTATCCTGTGTGATACTGTCTGCTGAGATGTGTATCTAATCCTATCCTGTGTGATACTGACTGCTGAGCAGTGTATCTAATCCTATCCTGTGTGATACTGTCTGCTGAGCTGTGTATCTAATCCTCTCCTGTGTGATACTGTATGCTGAGCCGTGTATCTAATCCTATGCTGTGTGATACTGTCTGCTGAGCCGTGTATCTAATCCTATCCTGTGTGATACTGTCTGCTGAGCTGTGTATCTAATCCTCTCCTGTGTGATACTGTATGCTGAGCCGTGTATCTAATCCTATCCTGTGTGATACTGTCTGCTGAGCCGTGTATCTAATCCTATCCTGTGTGATACTGTCTGCTGAGCAGTGTATCTAATCCTATGCTGTGTGATACTGTCTGCTGAGCCGTGTATCTAATCCTATCCTGTGTGATACTGTCTGCTGAGCTGTGTATCTAATCCTATCCTGTGTGATACTGTCTGCTGAGCCGTGTATCTAATCCTCTCCTGTGTGATACTGTCTGCTGAGCCGTGTATCTAATCCTATCCTGTGTGATACTGTCTGCTGAGCCGTGTATCTAATCCTCTCCTGTGTGATACTGTCTGCTGAGCAGTGTATCTAATCCTCTCCTGTGTGATACTGTCTGCTGAGCCGTGTATCTAATCCTATCCTGTGTGATACTGTCTGCTGAGCCGTGTATCTAATCCTATCCTGTGTGATACTGTCTGCTGAGCCATGTATCTAATCCTATCCTGTGTGATACTGACTGTTGAGCCGTGTATCTAATCCTATCCTGTGTGATACTGTCTGCTGAGCTGTGTATCTAATCCTCTCCTGTGTGATACTGTCTGCTGAGCCGTGTATATAATCCTATGCTGTGTGATACTGTCTGCTGAGCCGTGTATCTAATCCTATGCTGTGTGATACTGTCTGCTGAGCCGTGTATATAATCCTATGCTGTGTGATACTGTCTGCTGAGCTGTGTATCTAATCCTCTCCTGTGTGATACTGTCTGCTGAGCTGTGTATCTAATCCTCTCCTGTGTGATACTGTCTGCTGAGCCGTGTATATAATCCTATGCTGTGTGATACTGTCTGCTGAGCCGTGTATCTAATCCTATGCTGTGTGATACTGTCTGCTGAGCCGTGTATCTAATCCTATGCTGTGTGATACTGTCTGCTGAGCCGTGTATCTAATCCTATCCTGTGTGATACTGTCTGCTGAGCTGTGTATCTAATCCTCTCCTGTGTGATACTGTATGCTGAGCCGTGTATCTAATCCTATGCTGTGTGATACTGTCTGCTGAGCCGTGTATCTAATCCTCTCCTGTGTGATACTGTCTGCTGAGCTGTGTATCTAATCCTATCCTGTGTGATACTGTCTGCTGAGCCGTGTATCTAATCCTCTCCTGTGTGATACTGTCTGCTGAGCCGTGTATCTAATCCTATCCTGTGTGATACTGTCTGCTGAGCCGTGTATCTACTCCTATCCTGTGTGATACTGTCTGCTGAGCCGTGTATCTAATCCTATCCTGTGTGATACTGTCTGCTGAGCTGTGTATCTAATCCTATCCTGTGTGATACTGTCTGCTGATCCGTGTATCTAATCCTATCCTGTGTGATACTGTCTGCTGAGCTGTGTATCTAATCCTATCCTGTGTGATACTGTCTGCTGAGCCGTGTATCTAATCCTCTCCTGTGTGATACTGTCTGCTGAGCTGTGTATCTAATCCTCTCCTGTGTGATACTGTATGCTGAGCCGTGTATCTAATCCTATGCTGTGTGATACTGTCTGCTGAGCCGTGTATCTAATCCTATGCTGTGTGATACTGTCTGCTGAGCCGTGTATCTAATCCTCTCCTGTATGATACTGACTGCTGAGCCGTGTATCTAATCCTCTCCTGTGTGATACTGTCTGCTGAGCCGTGTATCTAATCCTATCCTGTGTGATACTGTCTGCTGAGCTGTGTATCTAATCCTATCCTGTGTGATACTGTCTGCTGAGCCGTGTATCTAATCCTCTCCTGTGTGATACTGTCTGCTGAGCCGTGTATCTAATCCTATCCTGTGTGATACTGTCTGCTGAGCCGTGTATCTAATCCTCTCCTGTGTGATACTGTCTGCTGAGCCGTGTATCTAATCCTATCCTGTGTGATACTGTCTGCTGAGCAGTGTATCTAATCCTATCCTGTGTGATACTGTCTGCTGAGCCGTGTATCTAATCCTCTCCTGTGTGATACTGTCTGCTGAGCCGTGTATCTAATCCTATCCTGTGTGATACTGTCTGCTGAGCCGTGTATCTAATCCTATCCTGTGTGATACTGTCTGCTGAGCAGTGTATCTAATCCTCTCCTGTGTGATACTGTCTGCTGAGCCATGTATCTAATCCTATCCTGTGTGATACTGTCTGCTGAGCCGTGTATCTAATCCTATCCTGTGTGATACTGTCTGCTGAACTATGTATCTTATCCTCTCCTGTGTGATACTGTCTGCTGAGCCGTGTATCTAATCCTATCCTGTGTGATACTGTCTGCTGAGCCGTGTATCTAATCCTATCCTGTGTGATACTGTCTGCTGAGCCGTGTATCTAATCCTATCCTGTGTGATACTGTCTGCTGAGCCGTGTATCTAATTCTCTCCTGTGTGATACTGTCTGCTGAGCCATGTATCTAATCCTATCCTGTGTGATACTGTCTGCTGAGCCGTGTATCTAATCCTATGCTGTGTGATACTGTCTGCTGAACTATGTATCTTATCCTCTCCTATGTGATACTGTCTGCTGAGCCGTGTATCTAATCCTATCCTGTGTGATACTGTCTGCTGAGCCGTGTATCTAATCCTATCCTGTGTGATACTGTCTGCTGAGCCGTGTATCTAATCCTCTCCTGTGTGATACTGTATGCTGAGCCGTGTATCTAATCCTATCCTGTGTGATACTGTCTGCTGAGCCGTGTATCTAATCCTATCCTGTGTGATACTGTCTGCTGAGCCGTGTATCTAATCCTATCTTGTGTGATACTGTCTGCTGAGCAGTGTATCTAATCCTATGCTGTGTGATACTGTCTGCTGAGCCGTGTATCTAATCCTATCCTGTGTGATACTGTCTGCTGAGCTGTGTATCTAATCCTATCCTGTGTGATACTGTCTGCTGAGCCGTGTATCTAATCCTCTCCTGTGTGATACTGTCTGCTGAGCCGTGTATCTAATCCTATCCTGTGTGATACTGTCTGCTGAGCCGTGTATCTAATCCTCTCCTGTGTGATACTGTCTGCTGAGCAGTGTATCTAATCCTCTCCTGTGTGATACTGTCTGCTGAGCCGTGTATCTAATCCTATCCTGTGTGATACTGTCTGCTGAGCCGTGTATCTAATCCTATCCTGTGTGATACTGTCTGCTGAGCCGTGTATCTAATCCTATCCTGTGTGATACTGTCTACTGAGCCATGTATCTAATCCTATCCTGTGTGATACTGACTGTTGAGCCGTGTATCTAATCCTATCCTGTGTGATACTGTCTGCTGAGCTGTGTATCTAATCCTCTCCTGTGTGATACTGTATGCTGAGCCGTGTATCTAATCCTATGCTGTGTGATACTGTCTGCTGAGCCGTGTATCTAATCCTATGCTGTGTGATACTGTCTGCTGAGCCGTGTATCTAATCCTCTCCTGTGTGATACTGTCTGCTGAGCTGTGTATCTAATCCTATCCTGTGTGATACTGTCTGCTGAGCCGTGTATCTAATCCTCTCCTGTGTGATACTGTCTGCTGAGCCGTGTATCTAATCCTATCCTGTGTGATACTGTCTGCTGAGCTGTGTATCTACTCCTATCCTGTGTGATACTGTCTGCTGAGCCGTGTATCTAATCCTATCCTGTGTGATACTGTCTGCTGAGCTGTGTATCTAATCCTATCCTGTGTGATACTGTCTGCTGAGCCGTGTATCTAATCCTATCCTGTGTGATACTGTCTGCTGAGCTGTGTATCTAATCCTCTCCTGTGTGATACTGTATGCTGAGCCGTGTATCTAATCCTATGCTGTGTGATACTGTCTGCTGAGCCGTGTATCTAATCCTCTCCTGTGTGATACTGTCTGCTGAGCCGTGTATCTAATCCTATGCTGTGTGATACTGTCTGCTGAGCCGTGTATCTAATCCTATCCTGTGTGATACTGTCTGCTGAGCTGTGTATCTAATCCTCTCCTGTGTGATACTGTATGCTGAGCCGTGTATCTAATCCTATGCTGTGTGATACTGTCTGCTGAGCCGTGTATCTAATCCTATGCTGTGTGATACTGTCTGCTGAGCCGTGTATCTAATCCTCTCCTGTGTGATACTGTCTGCTGAGCTGTGTATCTAATTCTATCCTGTGTGATACTGTCTGCTGAGCCGTGTATCTAATCCTCTCCTGTGTGATACTGTCTGCTGAGCCGTGTATCTAATCCTATCCTGTGTGATACTGTCTGCTGAGCTGTGTATCTAATCCTCTCCTGTGTGATACTGTATGCTGAGCCGTGTATCTACTCCTATCCTGTGTGATACTGTCTGCTGAGCCGTGTATCTAATCCTATCCTGTGTGATACTGTCTGCTGAGCTGTGTATCTAATCCTATCCTGTGTGATACTGTCTGCTGAGCCGTGTATCTAATCCTCTCCTGTGTGATACTGTCTGCTGAGCTGTGTATCTAATCCTCTCCTGTGTGATACTGTATGCTGAGCCGTGTATCTAATCCTATGCTGTGTGATACTGTCTGCTGAGCCGTGTATCTAATCCTCTCCTGTGTGATACTGTCTGCTGAGCCGTGTATCTAATCCTATCCTGTGTGATACTGTCTGCTGAGCCGTGTATCTAATCCTATCCTGTGTGATACTGTCTGCTGAGCCGTGTATCTAATCCTCTCCTGTGTGATACTGTCTGCTGAGCCGTGTATCTAATCCTATCCTGTGTGATACTGTCTGCTGAGCTGTGTATCTAATCCTCTCCTGTGTGATACTGTCTGCTGAGCAGTGTATCTAATCCTCTCCTGTGTGATACTGTCTGCTGAGCCGTGTATCTAATCCTATCCTGTGTGATACTGTCTGCTGAGCCGTGTATCTAATCCTTACACTTAGGTCTGCTGAGCTGTGTATCTAATCCTTACACTTAGGTCTGCTGAGCTGTGTATCTAATCCTTACACTTAGGTCTGCTGAGCTGTGTATCTAATCCTTACACTTAGGTCTGCTGAGCTGTGTATCTAATCCTTACACTTAGGTCTGCTGAGCTGTGTATCTAATCCTTACACTTAGGTCTGCTGAGCTGTGTATCTAATCCTTACACTTAGGTCTGCTGAGCCGTGTATCTAATCCTTACACTTAGGTCTGCTGAGCCGTGTATCTAATCCTTACACTTAGGTCTGCTGAGCTGTGTATCTAATCCTTACACTTAGGTCTGCTGAGCTGTGTATCTAATCCTTACACTTAGGTCTGCTGAGCTGTGTATCTAATCCTTACACTTAGGTCTGCTGAGCTGTGTATCTAATCCTTACACTTAGGTCTGCTGAGCTGTGTATCTAATCCTTACACTTAGGTCTGCTGAGCTGTGTATCTAATCCTTACACTTAGGTCTGCTGAGCTGTGTATCTAATCCTTACACTTAGGTCTGCTGAGCCGTGTATCTAATCCTTACACTTAGGTCTGCTGAGCCGTGTATCTAATCCTTACACTTAGGTCTGCTGAGCTGTGTATCTAATCCTTACACTTAGGTCTGCTGAGCTGTGTATCTAATCCTTACACTTAGGTCTGCTGAGCTGTGTATCTAATCCTTACACTTAGGTCTGCTGAGCCGTGTATCTAATCCTTACACTTAGGTCTGCTGAGCTGTGTATCTAATCCTTACACTTAGGTCTGCTGAGCCGTGTATCTAATCCTTACACTTAGGTCTGCTGAGCCGTGTATCTAATCCTTACACTTAGGTCTGCTGAGCTGTGTATCTAATCCTTACACTTAGGTCTGCTGAGCTGTGTATCTAATCCTTACACTTAGGTCTGCTGAGCTGTGTATCTAATCCTTACACTTAGGTCTGCTGAGCTGTGTATCTAATCCTTACACTTAGGTCTGCTGAGCCGTGTATCTAATCCTTACACTTAGGTCTGCTGAGCTGTGTATCTAATCCTTACACTTAGGTCTGCTGAGCTGTGTATCTAATCCTTACACTTAGGTCTGCTGAGCTGTGTATCTAATCCTTACACTTAGGTCTGCTCTGCCTGCGCGTCGTGAGTAGAGGAGACATCAGACAGTTTCAGCTTGATGTTTTATTTTGGGGCAGATTTACATTGATGACCAGGGGGTCTCTCGGGGGTCCGTGGTGCCGGCTCTTCCCGTCCAGAGTGAAGAATGTGATGTACAGGAGAGGGGCAGATAATATACAGATGCACAGGCGGAGCGCGGTGACTGGCTGCAGCGCGGTGACTGGCTGCAGCGCGGTGACTGGCTGCAGCGCGGTGACTGGCTGCAGCGCGGTGACAGGCTGCAGCGCTGCTCTACTTGGCACAGTGCACACAGTTACTGCTGGCATAGTCCCAGTGGAAGCCGATGGCGTCGATGACAGAGCCGGAGCTGCCGCTGATGAACCTCAGGACGGTGTTGGGGTACAGGGGGACGCCATTGAAACTGGTGCCATAATCTTTACCGATGGTGAACTGACGCCCTTTATTTGTGATAAACACCAACTTCCTGAGATAAGAGGAATATTTCCCCGATACCTGGATGACGGTCTCCCCGGGGTGCAGGAAGATCTCCTCCAAGTCACCCAAGGAGCCCCCTTTATAGTCTGACCAGGTGGTGCCGTAACGGATCTGTATCCTGGGGGGAAAAACACATATGAAACCCTCCAACCAGACACACAAACCCTCCCACAGGGGGCAGTATTATAGTAGTTATATTCTTGTACATAGGGGCAGTATTATAGTAGTTATATTCTTGTACATAGGGGGCAGTATTATAGTAGTTATATTCTTGTACATAGGAGCAGTATTATAGTAGTTATATTCTTGTACATAGGGTGCAGTATTATAGTAGTTATATTCTTGTACATAGGGGCAGTATTATAGTAGTTATATTCTTGTACATAGGGGACAGTATTATAGTAGTTATATTCTTGTACATAGGGGGCAGTATTATAGTAGTTATATTCTTGTACATAGGGGCAGTATTATAGTAGTTATATTCTTGTACATAGGGGACAGTATTATAGTAGTTATATTCTTGTACATAGGGGGCAGTATTATAGTAGTTATATTCTTGTACATAGGGGCAGTATTATAGTAGTTATATTCTTGTACATAGGGGACAGTATTATAGTAGTTATATTCTTGTACATAGGGGACAGTATTATAGTAGTTATATTCTTGTACATAGGGGGCAGTATTATAGTAGTTATATTCTTGTACATAGGGGCAGTATTATAGTAGTTATATTCTTGTACATAGGGGCAGTATTATAGTAGTTATATTCTTGTACATAGGGGCAGTATTATAGTAGTTATATTCTTGTACATAGGGGACAGTATTATAGTAGTTATATTCTTGTACATAGGGGGCAGTATTATAGTAGTTATATTCTTGTACATAAAGGGCAGTATTATAGTAGTTATATTCTTGTACATAAGGGGCAGTATTATAATAGTTATATTCTTGTACATAGGGGGCAGTATTATAATAGTTAAATTCTTTTACATAAGGGGCAGTATTATAATAGTTATATTCTTGTACATAGGGGGCAGTATTATAGTAGTTATATTCTTGTACATGGGGGCAGTATTATAGTAGTTATATTCTTGTACATAGGAGGCAGTATTATAGTAGTTATATTCTTGTACATGGGGGCAGTATTATAGTAGTTATATTCTTGTACATAAGGGGCAGTATTATAATAGTTATATTCTTGTACATAGGGGGCAGTATTATAGTAGTAATATTCTTGCACATGGGGGCAGTATTATAGTAGTTATATTCTTGTACATAAGGGGCAGTATTATAATAGTTATATTCTTGTACATAGGGGGCAGTATTATAGTAGTTATATTCTTGTACATAAGGGCAGTATTATAATAGTTATATTCTTGTACATAGGGGGCAGTATTATAGTAGTTATATTCTTGTACATGGGGGCAGTATTATAGTAGTTATATTCTTGTACATAAGGGGCAGTATTATAATAGTTATATTCTTGTACATAGGGGGCAGTATTATAGTAGTTATATTCTTGTACATAGGGGGCAGTATTATAGTAGTTATATTCTTGTACATAGGAGGCAGTATTATAGTAGTTATATTCTTGTACATGGGGGCAGTATTATAGTAGTTATATTCTTGTACATAAGGGGCAGTATTATAATAGTTATATTCTTGTACATAGGGGGCAGTATTATAGCAGTTATATTCTTGTACATGGGGGCAGTATTATAGTAGTTATATACTTGTACATGGGGGCAGTATTATAGTAGTTATATTCTTGTACATAGGGGGCAGTATTATAGTAGTTATATTCTTGTACATGGGGGCAGTATTATAGTAGTTATATTCTTGTACATAAGGGGCAGTATTATAGTAGTTATATTCTTGTACATGGGGGCAGTATTATAGTAGTTATATTCTTGTACATAAGGGGCAGTATTATAATAGTTATATTCTTGTACATAGGGGGCAGTATTATAGTAGTTATATTCTTGTACATGGGGGCAGTATTATAGTAGTTATATTCTTGTATATAGGGGCAGTATTATAGTAGTTATATTCTTGTACATGGGGGCAGTATTATAGTAGTTATATTCTTGTACATAGGGAGCAGTATTATAGTAGTTATATTCCTGTACATAGGGGCAGTATTATAGCAGCTATATTCTTGTACATAGGAGCAGTATTATAGTAGTTATAATCTTGTACATAGGGAGCAGTATTATAGTAGTTATATTCTTGTACATGGGGGCAGTATTATAGTAGTTATATTCTTGTACATAGGGAGCAGTATTATAGTAGTTATATTCTGGTACATAGGGGCAGTATTATAGCAGTTATATTCTTGTATATAGAAGCAGCATTATAGTAGTTATATTCTTGTATATAGGGGCAGTATTATAGTAGTTATATTCTTGAGCATAGACAGCAGTATTATAGTAGTTATATTCTTGTAGATAGGAGCAGTATTATAGTAGTTATATTCTTGTAGATAGGGGCAATATTATAGTAGTTATATTCTTGTACATAAGGGGCAGTATTATAATAGTTATATTCTTGTACATAGGGGGCAGTATTATAGTAGTTATATTCTTGTACATAAGGGGCAGTATTATAATAGTTATATTCTTGTACATAGGGGGCAGTATTATAGTAGTTATATTCTTGTACATGGGGGCAGTATTATAGTAGTTATATTCTTGTACATAGGGGGCAGTATTATAGTAGTTATATTCTTGTACATAGGAGGCAGTATAATAGTAGTTATATTCTTGTACATGGGGGCAGTATTATAGTAGTTATATTCTTGTACATAAGGGGCAGTATTATAATAGTTATATTCTTGTACATAGGGGGCAGTATTATAGTAGTTATATTCTTGTACATGGGGGCAGTATTATAGTAGTTATATTCTTGTACATAGGGGTCAGTATTATAGTAGTTATATTCTTGTACACGGGGGCAGTATTATAGTAGTTATATTCTTGTACATAAAGGGCAGTATTATAATAGTTATATTCTTGTACATAGGGAGCAGTATTATAATAGTTATATTCTTGTACATAGGGGGCAGTATTATAGTAGTTATATTCTTGTACATGGGGGCAGTATTATAGTAGTTATATTCTTGTACATGGGGGCAGTATTATAGTAGTTATATTCTTGTACATAGGGGGCAGTATTATAGTAGTTATATTCTTGTACATGGGGGCAGTATTATAGTAGTTATATTCTTGTACATAAGGGGCAGTATTATAGTAGTTATATTCTTGTACATGGGGGCAGTATTATAGCAGTTATATTCTTGTACATAAGGGGCAGTATTATAATAGTTATATTCTTGTACATGGGGGCAGTATTATAGTAGTTATATTCTTGTACATAGGGAGCAGTATTATAGTTTTTTTATACTTGTACATAGGGGCAGTATTATAGCAGTTATATTCTTGTACATAGGAGCAGTATTATAGTAGTTATATTCTTGTACATGGGGGCAGTAGTATAGTAGTTATATTCTTGTACATAGGGAGCAGTATTATAGTAGTTATATTCTTGTACATAGGGGCAGTATTATAGTAGTTATATTCTTGTATATAGGAGCAGTATTATAGTAGTTATATTCTTGTACATAAGGGCAGTATTATAGTAGTTATATTCTTGAGCATAGACAGCAGTATTATAGTAGTTATATTCTTGTAGATAGGAGCAGTATTATAGTAGTTATATTCTTGTAGATAGGGGCAATATTATAGTAGTTATATTCTTGTATATAGGAGCAGTATTATAGTAGTTATATTCTTGTACATAGGGGCAGTATTATAGTAGTTATATTCTTATAGATAGGGGCAATATTATAGTAGTTATATTCTTGTATATAGGAGCAGTATTATAGTAGTTATATTCTTGTACATAGGAGCAGTATTATAGTAGTTATATTCTTGTACATGGGGGCAGTATTATAGTAGTTATATTCTTGCACATAGGGAGCAGTATTATAGTAGTTATATTCTTGTAGATAGGTGCAATATTATAGTAGATATATTTTTGTACATAGGGGGCAGTATTATAGTAGTTATATTCTTGTACATAGGGGCAGTATTATAATAGTTATATTCTTGTACATAGGGGCAGTATTATAGTAGGCATATTTTTGTACATAGGGGGCAGTATTATAGTAGTTATATTCTTGTACATAGGGGCAGTATTACAGTAGTAATATTCTTGTACATAGGGGGCAGTATTATAGTAGTTATATTCTTGTACATAGGGGGAAGTATTATAGTAGTTATATTCTTGTACATAGGGGCAGTATTATAGTAGTTATATTCTTGTACATAGCAGCAGTATTATAGTAGTTATATTCTTGTACATAGGAGCAGTATTATAGTAGTTATATTCTTGTACATAGGGGCAGTATTATAGTTGTTGTATTCTTGTACATAGGGGCAGTATTATAGCAGTTATATTCTTGTACATAGGGGCAGTATTATAGTAGTTATATTCTTGAGCATAGACAGCAGTATTATAGTAGTTATATTCTTGTAGATAGGAGCAGTATTATAGTAGTTATATTCTTGTAGATAGGGGCAATATTATAGTAGTTATATTCTTGTATATAGGAGCAGTATTATAGTAGTTATATTCTTGTACATAGGGGCAGTATTATAGTAGTTATATTCTTATAGATAGGGGCAATATTATAGTAGTTATATTCTTGTATATAGGAGCAGTATTATAGTAGTTATATTCTTGTACATAGGAGCAGTATTATAGTAGTTATATTCTTGTACATGGGGGCAGTATTATAGTAGTTATATTCTTGCACATAGGGAGCAGTATTATAGTAGTTATATTCTTGTAGATAGGTGCAATATTATAGTAGGTATATTTTTGTACATAGGGGGCAGTATTATAGTAGTTATATTCTTGTACATAGCAGCAGTATTATAGTAGTTATATTCTTGTACATAGGAGCAGTATTATAGTAGTTATATTCTTGTACATAGGGGCAGTATTATAGTTGTTGTATTCTTGTACATAGGGGCAGTATTATAGCAGTTATATTCTTGTACATAGGGGCAGTATTATAGCAGTTATATTCTTGTACATAGGCAGCAGTATTATAGTAGTTATATTCTTGTACATAGGGGCAGTATTATAGTAGTTATATTCTTGTACATAGGAGCAGTATTATAGTAGTTATATTCTTGTACATAGGAGGCAGTATTATAGTAGTTATATTCTTGTACATAGGGGCAGTATTATAGTAGTTGTATTCTTGTACATAGGGGACAGTATTATAGTAGTTATATTCTTGTACATAGCAGCAGTATTATAGTAGTTATATTCTTGTACATAGGAGCAGTATTATAGTAGTTATATTCTTGTACATAGGAGCAGTATTATAGTAGTTATATTCTTGTACATAGGAGCAGTATTATAGTAGTTATATTCTTGTACATAGGGGCAGTATTATAGTAGTTATATTCTTGTACATAGGGGCAGTATTATAGTAGTTATATATTTGTATATAGGGGCAGTATTATAGTAGTTATATCCTTGTACATAGGAGCAGTATTATAGTAGTTATATTCTTGTACATAGGGGACAGTATTATAGTAGTTATTTCCTTGTACATAGGAGCAGTATTATAGTAGTTATATTCTTGTACATAGGAGCAGTATTATAGTAGTTATATTCTTGTACATAGGGGCAGTATTATAGTAGTTATATTCTTGTACATAGGAGCAGTATTATAGTAGTTATATTCTTGTACATAGGGGGCAGTATTATAGTAGTTATATTCTTGTACATAGGGGGCAGTATTATAGTAGTTATATCCTTGTACATAGGAGCAGTATTATAGTAGTTATATTCTTGTACATAGTAGCAGTATTATAGTAGTTATTTTCTTGTACATAGGGGCAGTATTATAGTAGTTATATTCTTGTACATAGGGGGCAGTATTATAGTAGTTATATTCTTGTACATAGGGGCAGTATTATAGTAGTTATATTCCTTTACATAGGAGCAGTATTATAGTAGTTATATTCTTGTACATAGGGGCAGTATTATAGTAGTTATATTCCTGTACATAGGAGCAGTATTATAGTAGTTATATTCTTGTACATAGGGGCAGTATTATAGTAGTTATATTCTTGTACATAGGAGCAGTATTATAGTAGTTATATTCCTGTACATAGGAGCAGTATTACAGTAGTTATATTCTTGTATATAGGGGCAGTATTATAGTAGTTATATTCTTGTACATTGGAGCAGTATTATAGTAGTTATATTCTTGTACATAGAGGCAGTATTATAGTAGTTATATTCTTGTACATAGGAGCTGTATTATAGTAGTTATATTCTTGTACATAGGGGGCAGTATTATAGTAGTTATATTCTTGTACATAGGGGCAGTATTATAGTAGTTATATTCTTGTACATAGGAGCAGTATTATAGTAGTTATATTCTTGTACATAGGGGACAGTATTATAGTAGTTATATTCTTGTACATAGGAGCAGTATTATAGTAGTTATGTTCCTGTACATAGGGGGCAGTAATATAGTAGTTATATTCTTGTACATAGGAGCAGTATTATAGTAGTTATATTCTTGTACATAGGGGACAGTATTATAGTAGTTATATTCTTGTACAAAGGAGCAGTATTATAGTAGTTATATTCTTGTACATAGGGGGCAGTATTATAGTAGTTATATTCTTGTACATAGGGGCAGTATTATAGTAGTTATATTCTTGTACATAGGGGGCAGTATTATAGTAGTTATATTCTTGTACATGGGGGCAGTATTATAGTAGTTATATTCTTGTACATAGGAGCAGTATTATAGTAGTTATATTCATGTACATAGGTGCAGTATTATAATAGTTATATTCTTGTACATAGGGGCATTATTATAGTAGTTATATTCTTGTACATGGGGGCAGTATTATAGTAGTTATATTCTTGTACATAAGGGGCAGTATTATAATAGTTATATTCTTGTACATAGGGGGCAGTATTATACTAGTTATATTCTTGTACATGGGGGCAGTATTATAGTAGTTATATTCTTGTACATAGGGGCGGTATTATAGTAGTTATATTCTTGTACATGGGGGCAGTATTATAGTAGTTATATTCTTGTACATAGGGGGCAGTATTATGGTAGTTATATTCTTGTACATGGGGGGCAGTATTATAGTAGTTATATTCTTGTACATAAGGGGCAGTATTATAATAGTTATATTCTTGTACATAGGGGGCAGTATTATAGTAGTTATATTCTTGTACATGGGGGCAGTATTATAGTAGTTATATTCTTGTACATGGGGGCAGTATTATAGTAGTTATATTCTTGTACATAGGGGGCAGTATTATAGTAGTTATATTCTTGTACATGGGGGCAGTATTATAGTAGTTATATTCTTGTACATAAGGGGCAGTATTATAGTAGTTATATTCTTGTACATGGGGGCAGTATTATAGTAGTTATATTCTTGTACATAAGGGGCAGTATTATAATAGTTATATTCTTGTACATAGGGGGCAGTATTATAGTAGTTATATTCTTGTACATGGGGGCAGTATTATAGTACTTATATTCTTGTACATGGGGGCAGTATTATAGTAGTTATATTCTTGTACATAGGGAGCAGTATTATAGTAGTTATATTCTTGTACATAGGGGCAGTATTATAGTAGTTATATTCTTGTATATAGGAGCAGTATTATAGTAGTTATATTCTTGTACATAGGGGCAGTATTATAGTAGTTATATTCTTGAACATAGACAGCAGTATTATAGTAGTTATATTCTTGTAGATAGGAGCAGTATTATAGTAGTTATATTCTTGTAGATAGGGGCAATATTATAGCAGTTATATTCTTGTATATAGGAGCAGTATTATAGTAGTTATATTCTTGTACATAGGGGCAGTATTATAGTAGTTATATTCTTATTGATAGGGGCAATGTTATAGTAGTTATATTCTTGTATATAGGAGCAGTATTATAGTAGTTATATTCTTGTACATAGGGGCAGTATTACAGTAGTAATATTCTTGTACATAGGGGCAGTATTACAGTAGTAATATTCTTGTACATAGGGGGCAGTATTATAATAGTTATATTCTTGTACATAGGGGGCAGTATTATAGTAGTTATATTCTTGTACATAGGGGCAGTATTATAGTAGTTATATTCTTGTACATAGGGGCAGTATTATAGTAGTTGTATTCTTGTACATAGGGGGCAGTATTATAGTAGTTATATTCTTGTACATAGGGGGCAGTATTATAGTAGTTATATTCTTGTACATAGCAGCAGTATTATAGTAGTTATATTCTTGTACATAGGAGCAGTATTATAGTAGTTATATTCTTGTACATAGGAGCAGTATTATAGTAGTTATATTCTTGTACATAGGGGGCAGTATTATAGTAGTTATATCCTTGTACAATGGAGCAGTATTATAGTAGTTATATTCTTGTACATAGGAGCAGTATTATAGTAGTTATATTCTTGTACATAGGGGCAGTATTATAGTAGTTATATTCTTGTACATAGGGGGCAGTATTATAGTAGTTATATTCTTGTACATAGGGGCAGTATTATAGTAGTTATATATTTGTATATAGGGGCAGTATTATAAAAGTTATATCCTTGTACATAGGAGCAGTATTATAGTAGTTATATTCTTGTACATAGGGGGCAGTATTATAGTAGTTATATTCTTGTACATAGGAGCAGTATTATAGTAGTTATATTCTTGTACATAGGGGCAGTATTATAGTAGTTATATTCTTGTACATAGGGGCAGTATTATAGTAGTTATATTCTTGTACATAGGAGAAGTATTATAGTAGTTATATTCTTGTACATAGGGGCAGTATTATAGTAGTTATATTCTTGTACATAGGGGCAGTATTATAGTAGTTATATTCTTGTACATAGGAGAAGTATTATAGTAGTTATATTCTTGTACAAAGGGGGCAGTATTATAGTAGTTATATCCTTGTACATAGGAGCAGTATTATAGTAGTCATATTCTTGTACATAGGAGCAGTATTATAGTAGTTATATTCTTGTACATAGGGGCAGTATTATAGTAGTTATATTCTTGTACATAGGGGCAGTATTATAGTAGTTATATTCTTGTACATAGGGGCAGTATTATAGTAGTTATATTCTTGTATATAGGGGCAGTATTATAGTAGTTATATTCTTGTATAGGAGCAGTATTATAGTAGTTATATTCTTGTACATAGGGGGCAGTATTATAGTAGTTATATTCCTGTACATAGGAGCAGTATTATAGTAGTTATATTCTTGTACATAGGGGCAGTATTATAGTAGTTATATTCCTGTACATAGGAGCAGTATTATAGTAGTTATATTCTTGTACATAGGGGCAGTATTATAGTAGTTATATTCTTGTACATAGGAGCAGTATTATAGTAGTTATATTCCTGTACATAGGAGCAGTATTATAGTAGTTCTATTCTTGTACATAGGGTCAGTATTATAGTAGTTATATTCTAGTACATAGGGGCAGTATTATAGTAGTTATATTCTTGTACATAGGGGCAGTATTATAGTAGTTATATTCCTGTACATAGGAGCAGTATTATAGTAGTTATATTCTTGTACATAGAGGCAGTGTTATAGTAGTTATATTCTTGTACATAGGAGCAGTATTATAGTAGTTATATTCCTGTACATAGGAGCAGTATTATAGTAGTTATATTCTTGTACATAGGGGGCAGTATTATAGTAGTTATATTCTTGTACATAGGGGCAGTATTATAGTAGTTTTATTCTTGTACATAGGAGCAGTATTATAGTAGTTATATTCTTGTACATAGGGGACAGTATTATAGTAGTTATATTCTTGTACATAGGAGCAGTATTATAGTAGTTATGTTCCTGTACATAGGGGGCAGTAATATAGTAGTTATATTCTTGTACATAGGAGCAGTATTATAGTAGTTATATTCTTGTACATAGGGGACAGTATTATAGTAGTTATATTCCTGTACATAGGGGCAGTATTATAATAGTTATATTCTTGTACATAGGAGCAGTATTATAGTAGTTATATTCTAGTACATAGGAGGAGTAGTATAGTAGTTATATTCTTGTACATAGGGGGCAGTATTATAGTAGTTATATTCTTGTACATAAGGGGCAGTATTATAATAGTTATATTCTTGTACATAGGAGCAGTATTATAGTAGTTATATTCTTGTACATAGTGGGCAGTATTATAGTAGTCATATTCCTGTACATAGGAGGCAGTATTATAGTAGTTATATTCTTGTACATAGGGGGCAGTATTATAGTAGTTATATTCTTGTACATAGGGGGCAGTATTATAGTAGTTATATTCTTGTACATAGGGGGCAGTATTATAGTAGTTATATTTTTGTACATAGGGGGAAGTATTATAGTAGTTATATTCTTGAACATAGGAGCAGTATTATAGTAGTTATATTCTTGTACATAGGGGGCAGTATTATAGTAGTTATATTCATGGACATAGGGGGCAGTATTATAGTAGTTATATTCTTGTACATAGTGGCAGTATTATCATAGTTATATTCTTGTACATAGGGAGCAGTATTATAGTAGTTATATTCTTGTACATAGGGGGCAGTATTATAGTAGTTATATTCTTGTACATAGTGGCAGTATTATCATAGTTATATTCTTGTACATAGGAGCAGTATTATAGTAGTTATATTCTTGTACATAGGGGGCAGTATTATAGTAGTTATATTCATGGACATAGGGGGCAGTATTATAGTAGTTATATTCTTGTACATAGTGGCAGTATTATCATAGTTATATTCTTGTACATAGGGAGCAGTATTGTAGTAGTTATATTCTTGTACATAGGGGGCAGTATTATAGTAGTTATATTCTTGTACATAGTGGCAGTATTATCATAGTTATATTATTGTACATAGGGAGCAGTATTATAGTAGTTATATTCTTGTACATAGGGGGCAGTATTATAGTAGTTATATTCTTGTACATAGGGGGCAGTATTATAGTAGTTATATTCTTGTACATAGGAGCAGTATTATAGTAGTTATATTCCTGGACAGAGGAAGCAGTGTTATAGTAGTTATATTCTTGTACATAGGAGGCAGTATTATAGTAGTTATATTCCTGTACATAGAAGGCAGTATTATAGTATTTATATTCTTGTACATAGGGGGCAGTATTATAGTAGTTATATTCTTGTACATAGGGGGCAGTATTATAGTAGTTATATTCTTGTACATAGGGGGCAGTATTATAGTAGTTATATTCATGGACATAGGGGGCAGTATTATATTAGTTATATTCTTGTACATAGTGGCAGTATTATCATAGTTATATTCTTGTACATAGGGAGCAGTATTATAGTAGTTATATTCATGGACATAGGGGCAGTATTATCATAGTTATATTCTTGTACATAGGGAGCAGTATTATAGTAGTTATATTCTTGTACATAGGGGGCAGTATTATAGTAGTTATATTCTTGTACATAGGAGCAGTATTATAGTAGTTATATTCCTGGACAGAGAAAGCAGTGTTATAGTAGTTATACTCTTGTACATAGGAGGCAGTATTATAGTAGTTATATTCTTGTACATAGGAGCAGTATTATAGTAGTTATATTCTTGTACATAGGAGCAGTGTTATAGTAGTTATACTCTTGTACATAGGAGGCAGTATTATAGTAGTTATATTCTTGTACAAAGGAGCAGTATTATAGTAGTTATACTCTTGTACATAGGAGGCAGTATTATAGTAGTTATATTCTTGTACATAGGAGCAGTATTATAGTAGTTATATTCTTGTACATAGGGGCAGTATTATAGTAGTTATATTCTTGTACAGAGGAGCAGTATTATAGTAGTTATATTCTTGTACATAGGAGCAGTATTATTGTAGTTATATTCTTGTACATAGGGGGCAGTATTATAATAGTTATATTGTTGTACATAGGGGGCAGTATTATAGTAGTCATATTCTTGTACATAGGAACAGTATTATAGTAGTTATATTCCTGTACATAGGGGACAGTATTATAGTAGTTATATTCTTGTACATAGGGAGCAGTATTATAGTAGATATATTCTTGTACATAGGGAGCAGTATTATAGTAGTTATATTCTTGTACATAGGGGGCAGTATTATAGTAGTTATATTCGTGTACATAGCAGTATTATAGTAGTTATATACTTGTACATAGGAGCAGTATTATAGTAGTTATATTCTTGTACATAGGGGCATTATTATACTAGTTATATACTTGTACATAGGAGCAGTATTATAGTAGTTATATACTTGTACATAGGAGCAGTATTATAGTAGTTATATTCTTGTACATAGGGGCAGTATTATAGTAGTTATATTCTTGTACATAGGGGCAGTATTATAGTAGTTATATTCTTGTACATAGGGGCAGTATTATAGTAGTTATATTCTTGTACATAGGAGCATTATTATTTTAGTTATATTCTTGTACATAGGGGGCAGTATTATAGTAGTCATATTCTTGTACATATGAACAGTATTATAGTAGTTATATTCCTGTACATAGGGGACAGTATTATAGTAGTTATATTCTTGTACATAGGGAGCGGTATTATAGTAGATATATTCTTGTACATAGGGAGCAGTATTATAGTAGTTATATTCTTGTACATAGGGGGCAGTATTAAAGTAGTTATATTCTTGTACATAGGGGTAGTATTATAGTAGTTATATTCTTGTACAAAGGAGCAGTATTATAGTAGTTATATTCTTGTACAAAGGAGCAGTATTATAGTAGTTATATTTTTGTACATAGGGGGCAGTATTATAGTATTTATATTCTTGTATATAGGGGGCAGTATTATAGTAGTTATATTCTTGTACATAGGGGGCAGTATTATAGTAGTTATATTCTTGTACATAGGGGGCAGTATTATAGTAGTTATATTCTTGTACATAGGGGCAGTATTATAGTAGTTATATTCTTGTACATAGGGGGCAGTATTATAGTTGTTATATTCTTGTACATAGGGGGCAGTATTATAGTAGTTATATCCTTGTACATAGGAGCAGTATTATAGTAGTTACATTCTTGTACATAGGGGACAGTATTATAGTAGTTATATCCTTGTACATAGGAGCAGTATTATAGTAGTTATATTCTTGTACATAGGAGCAGGATTATAGTAGTTATATTCTTGTACATAGGGGCAGTATTATAGTAGTTATATTCTTGTACATAGGAGCAGTATTATAGTAGTTATATTCTTGTACATAGGGGGCAGTATTATAGTAGTTATATTCTTGTACATAGGGGGCAGTATTATAGTAGTTATATCCTTGTACATAGGAGCAGTATTATAGTAGTTATATTCTTGTACATAGGAGCAGTATTATAGTAGTTATATTCTTGTACATAGGGGCAGTATTATAGTAGTTATATTCTTGTACATAGGGGGCAGTATTATAGTAGTTATATTCTTGTACATAGGGGCAGTATTATAGTAGTTATATTCTTGTATATAGGGGCAGTATTATAGTAGTTATATTCTTGTATATAGGAGCAGTATTATAGTAGTTATATTCTTGTACATAGGGGGCAGTATTATAGTAGTTATATTCCTGTACATAGGAGCAGTATTATAGTAGTTATATTCTTGTACATAGGGGCAGTATTATAGTAGTTATATTCTTGTACATAGGAGCAGTATTATAGTAGTTATATTCCTGTACATAGGAGCAGTATTATAGTAGTTATATTCTTGTATATAGGGGCAGTATTATAGTAGTTATATTCTTGTACATTGGAGCAGTATTATAGTAGTTATATTCTTGTACATAGAGGCAGTGTTATAGTAGTTATATTCTTGTACATAGGAGCTGTATTATAGTAGTTATATTCTTGTACATAGGGGGCAGTATTATAGTAGTTATATTCTTGTACATAGGGGCAGTATTATATTAGTTATATTCTTGTACATAGGAGCAGTATTATAGTAGTTATATTCTTGTACATAGGGGACAGTATTATAGTAGTTATATTCTTGTACATAGGAGCAGTATTATAGTAGTTATATTCTTGTACATAGGGGACAGTATTATAGTAGTTATATTCTTGTACAAAGGAGCAGTATTATAGTAGTTATATTCTTGTACATAGGGGGCAGTATTATAGTAGTTATATTCTTGTACATAGGGGCAGTATTATAGTAGTTATATTCTTGTACATAGGGGGCAGTATTATAGTAGTTATATTCTTGTACATGGGGGCAGTATTATAGTAGTTATATTCTTGTACATAGGAGCAGTATTATAGTAGTTATATTCATGTACATAGGTGCAGTATTATAATAGTTATATTCTTGTACATAGGGGCATTATTATAGTAGTTATATTCTTGTACATGGGGGCAGTATTATAGTAGTTATATTCTTGTACATAAGGGGCAGTATTATAATAGTTATATTCTTGTACATAGGGGGCAGTATTATAGTAGTTATATTCTTGTACATAGGGGCAGTATTATAGTAGTTATATTCTTGTACATAGGGGGCAGTATTATAGTAGTTATATTCTTGTACATAGGGGGCAGTATTATAGTAGTTATATCCTTGTACATAGGAGCAGTATTATAGTAGTTACATTCTTGTACATAGGGGACAGTATTATAGTAGTTATATCCTTGTACATAGGAGCAGTATTATAGTAGTTATATTCTTGTACATAGGAGCAGGATTATAGTAGTTATATTCTTGTACATAGGGGCAGTATTATAGTAGTTATATTCTTGTACATAGGAGCAGTATTATAGTAGTTATATTCTTGTACATAGGGGGCAGTATTATAGTAGTTATATTCTTGTACATAGGGGGCAGTATTATAGTAGTTATATCCTTGTACATAGGAGCAGTATTATAGTAGTTATATTCTTGTACATAGGAGCAGTATTATAGTAGTTATATTCTTGTACATAGGGGCAGTATTATAGTAGTTATATTCTTGTACATAGGGGGCAGTATTATAGTAGTTATATTCTTGTACATAGGGGCAGTATTATAGTAGTTATATTCTTGTATATAGGGGCAGTATTATAGTAGTTATATTCTTGTATATAGGAGCAGTATTATAGTAGTTATATTCTTGTACATAGGGGGCAGTATTATAGTAGTTATATTCCTGTACATAGGAGCAGTATTATAGTAGTTATATTCTTGTACATAGGGGCAGTATTATAGTAGTTATATTCCTGTACATAGGAGCAGTATTATAGTAGTTATATTCTTGTACATAGGGGCAGTATTATAGTAGTTATATTCTTGTACATAGGAGCAGTATTATAGTAGTTATATTCCTGTACATAGGAGCAGTATTATAGTAGTTATATTCTTGTATATAGCGGCAGTATTATAGTAGTTATATTCTTGTACATTGGAGCAGTATTATAGTAGTTATATTCTTGTACATAGAGGCAGTGTTATAGTAGTTATATTCTTGTACATAGGAGCTGTATTATAGTAGTTATATTCTTGTACATAGGGGGCAGTATTATAGTAGTTATATTCTTGTACATAGGGGCAGTATTATATTAGTTATATTCTTGTACATAGGAGCAGTATTATAGTAGTTATATTCTTGTACATAGGGGACAGTATTATAGTAGTTATATTCTTGTACATAGGAGCAGTATTATAGTAGTTATATTCTTGTACATAGGGGACAGTATTATAGTAGTTATATTCTTGTACAAAGGAGCAGTATTATAGTAGTTATATTCTTGTACATAGGGGGCAGTATTATAGTAGTTATATTCTTGTACATAGGGGCAGTATTATAGTAGTTATATTCTTGTACATAGGGGGCAGTATTATAGTAGTTATATTCTTGTACATGGGGGCAGTATTATAGTAGTTATATTCTTGTACATAGGAGCAGTATTATAGTAGTTATATTCATGTACATAGGTGCAGTATTATAATAGTTATATTCTTGTACATAGGGGCATTATTATAGTAGTTATATTCTTGTACATGGGGGCAGTATTATAGTAGTTATATTCTTGTACATAAGGGGCAGTATTATAATAGTTATATTCTTGTACATAGGGGGCAGTATTATAGTAGTTATATTCTTGTACATGGGGGCAGTATTATAGTAGTTATATTCTTGTACATAGGGGCGGTATTATAGTAGTTATATTCTTGCACATGGGGGCAGTATTATAGTAGTTATATTCTTGTACATAGGGGGCAGTATTATGGTAGTTATATTCTTGTACATGGGGGGCAGTATTATAGTAGTTATATTCTTGTACATAAGGGGCAGTATTATAATAGTTATATTCTTGTACATAGGGGGCAGTATTATAGTAGTTATATTCTTGTACATGGGGGCAGTATTATAGTAGTTATATTCTTGTACATGGGGGCAGTATTATAGTAGTTATATTCTTGTACATAAGGGGCAGTATTATAGTAGGCATATTTTTGTACATAGGGGGCAGCATTATAGTAGTTATATTCTTGTACATAGGGGCAGTATTACAGTAGTAATATTCTTGTACATAGGGGGCAGTATTATAGTAGTTATATTCTTGTACATAGGGGCAGTATTACAGTAGTAATATTCTTGTACATAGGGGGCAGTATTATAGTAGTTATATTCTTGTACATAGGGGGCAGTATTATAGTAGTTATATTCTTGTACATAGGGGCAGTATTATAGTAGTTATATTCTTGTACATAGGAGCAGTATTATAGTAGTTATATTCTTGTACATAGGAGCAGTATTATAGTAGTTATATTCTTGTACATAGGGGCAGTATTATAGTTGTTGTATTCTTGTACATAGGGGCAGTATTATAGCAGTTATATTCTTGTACATAGGGGCAGTATTATAGCAGTTATATTCTTGTACATAGGCAGCAGTATTATAGTAGTTATATTCTTGTACATAGGGGCAGTATTATAGTAGTTATATTCTTGTACATAGGAGCAGTATTATAGTAGTTATATTCTTGGACATAGGAGGCAGTATTATAGTAGTTATATTCTTGTACATAGGGGCAGTATTATAGTAGTTGTATTCTTGTACATAGGGGGCAGTATTATAGTAGTTATATTCTTGTACATAGCAGCAGTATTATAGTAGTTATATTCTTGTACATAGGAGCAGTATTATAGTAGTTATATTCTTGTACATATGAGCAATATTATAGTAGTTATATTCTTGTACATAGGAGCAGTATTATAGTAGTTATATTCTTGTACATAGGGGCAGTATTATAGTAGTTATATTCTTGTACATAGGGGGCAGTATTATAGTAGTTATATTCTTGTACATAGGGGGCAGTATTATAGTAGTTATATCCTTGTACATAGGAGCAGTATTATAATAGTTACATTCTTGTACATAGGGGACAGTATTATAGTAGTTATATCCTTGTACATAGGAGCAGTATTATAGTAGTTATATTCTTGTACATAGGAGCAGGATTATAGTAGTTATATTCTTGTACATAGGGGCAGTATTATAGTAGTTATATTCTTGTACATAGGGGGCAGTATTATAGTAGTTATATTCTTGTACATAGGGGCAGTATTATAGTAGTTATATTCTTGTACATAGCAGCAGTATAATAGTAGTTATATTCTTGTACATAGGAGCAGTATTATAGTAGTTATATTCTTGTAGATATGAGCAGTATTATAGTAGTTACATTCTTGTACATAGGAGCAGTATTATAGTAGTTATATTCTTGTACATAGGGGCAGTATTATAGTAGTTATATTCTTGTACATAGGGGGCAGTATTATAGTAGTTATATTCTTGTACATAGGGGGCAGTATTAGAGTAGTTATATCCTTGTACATAGGAGCAGTATTATAGTAGTTACATTCTTGTACATAGGGGACAGTATTATAGTAGTTATATCCTTGTACATAGGAGCAGTATTATAGTAGTTATATTCTTGTACATAGGAGCAGTATTATAGTAGTTATATTCTTGTACATAGGGGCAGTATTATAGTAGTTATATTCTTGTACATAGGGGGCAGTATTATAGTAGTTATATTCTTGTACATAGGGGCAGTATTATAGTAGTTATATTCTTGTATATAGGGGCAGTATTATAGTAGTTATATTCTTGTATATAGGAGCAGTATTATAGTAGTTATATTCTTGTACATAGGGGGCAGTATTATAGTAGTTATATTCCTGTACATAGGAGCAGTATTATAGTAGTTATATTCTTGTACATAGGGGCAGTATTATAGTAGTTATATTCCTGTACATAGCAGCAGTATTATAGTAGTTATATTCTTGTACATAGGGGCAGTATTATAGTAGTTATATTCTTGTACATAGGAGCAGTATTATAGTAGTTATATTCCTGTACATAGGAGCAGTATTATAGTAGTTATATTCTTGTATATAGGGGCAGTATTATAGTAGTTATATTCTTGTACATTGGAGCAGTATTATAGTAGTTATATTCTTGTACATAGGGGCAGTATTATAGTAGTTATATTCTTGTACATAGGAGCAGTATTATAGTAGTTATATTCTTGTACATAGGAGCAGTATTATAGTAGTTATATTCTTGTACATAGGGGCAGTATTATAGTTGTTGTATTCTTGTACATAGGGGCAGTATTATAGCAGTTATATTCTTGTACATAGGGGCAGTATTATAGCAGTTATATTCTTGTACATAGGCAGCAGTATTATAGTAGTTATATTCTTGTACATAGGGGCAGTATTATAGTAGTTATATTCTTGTACATAGGAGCAGTATTATAGTAGTTATATTCTTGTACATAGGAGGCAGTATTATAGTAGTTATATTCTTGTACATAGGGGCAGTATTATAGTAGTTGTATTCTTGTACATAGGGGGCAGTATTATAGTAGTTATATTCTTGTACATAGCAGCAGTATTATAGTAGTTATATTCTTGTACATAGGAGCAGTATTATAGTAGTTATATTCTTGTACATATGAGCAGTATTATAGTAGTTATATTCTTGTACATAGGAGCAGTATTATAGTAGTTATATTCTTGTACATAGGGGCAGTATTATAGTAGTTATATTCTTGTACATAGGGGGCAGTATTATAGTAGTTATATTCTTGTACATAGGGGGCAGTATTATAGTAGTTATATCCTTGTACATAGGAGCAGTATTATAGTAGTTACATTCTTGTACATAGGGGACAGTATTATAGTAGTTATATCCTTGTGCATAGGAGCAGTATTATAGTAGTTATATTCTTGTACATAGGAGCAGGATTATAGTAGTTATATTCTTGTACATAGGGGCAGTATTATAGTAGTTATATTCTTGTACATAGGAGCAGTATTATAGTAGTTATATTCTTGTACATAGGGGGCAGTATTATAGTAGTTATATTCTTGTACATAGGGGGCAGTATTATAGTAGTTATATCCTTGTACATAGGAGCAGTATTATAGTAGTTATATTCTTGTACATAGGAGCAGTATTATAGTAGTTATATTCTTGTACATAGGGGCAGTATTATAGTAGTTATATTCTTGTACATAGGGGGCAGTATTATAGTAGTTATATTCTTGTACATAGGGGCAGTATTATAGTAGTTATATTCTTGTATATAGGGGCAGTATTATAGTAGTTATATTCTTGTATATAGGAGCAGTATTATAGTAGTTATATTCTTGTACATAGGGGGCAGTATTATAGTAGTTATATTCCTGTACATAGGAGCAGTATTATAGTAGTTATATTCTTGTACATAGGGGCAGTATTATAGTAGTTATATTCCTGTACATAGGAGCAGTATTATAGTAGTTATATTCTTGTACATAGGGGCAGTATTATAGTAGTTATATTCTTGTACATAGGAGCAGTATTATAGTAGTTATATTCCTGTACATAGGAGCAGTATTATAGTAGTTATATTCTTGTATATAGGGGCAGTATTATAGTAGTTATATTCTTGTACATTGGAGCAGTATTATAGTAGTTATATTCTTGTACATAGAGGCAGTGTTATAGTAGTTATATTCTTGTACATAGGAGCTGTATTATAGTAGTTATATTCTTGTACATAGGGGGCAGTATTATAGTAGTTATATTCTTGTACATAGGGGCAGTATTATATTAGTTATATTCTTGTACATAGGAGCAGTATTATAGTAGTTATATTCTTGTACATAGGGGACAGTATTATAGTAGTTATATTCTTGTACATAGGAGCAGTATTATAGTAGTTATGTTCCTGTACATAGGGGGCAGTAATATAGTAGTTATATTCTTGTACATAGGAGCAGTATTATAGTAGTTATATTCTTGTACATAGGGGACAGTATTATAGTAGTTATATTCTTGTACAAAGGAGCAGTATTATAGTAGTTATATTCTTGTACATAGGGGGCAGTATTATAGTAGTTATATTCTTGTACATAAGGGGCAGTATTATAATAGTTATATTCTTGTACATAGGGGGCAGTATTATAGTAGTTATATTCTTGTACATGGGGGCAGTATTATAGTAGTTATATTCTTGTACATGGGGGCAGTATTATAGTAGTTATATTCTTGTACATAGGGGGCAGTATTATAGTAGTTATATTCTTGTACATGGGGGCAGTATTATAGTAGTTATATTCTTGTACATAAGGGGCAGTATTATAGTAGTTATATTCTTGTACATGGGGCAGTATTATAGTAGTTATATTCTTGTACATAAGGGGCAGTATTATAATAGTTATATTCTTGTACATAGGGGGCAGTATTATAGTAGTTATAGTCTTGTACATGGGGGCAGTATTATAGTACTTATATTCTTGTACATGGGGGCAGTATTATAGTAGTTATATTCTTGTACATAGGGAGCAGTATTATAGTAGTTATATTCTTGTACATAGGGGCAGTATTATAGTAGTTATATTCTTGTATATAGGAGCAGTATTATAGTAGTTATATTCTTGTACATAGGGGCAGTATTATAGTAGTTATATTCTTGAACATAGACAGCAGTATTATAGTAGTTATATTCTTGTAGATAGGAGCAGTATTATAGTAGTTATATTCTTGTAGATAGGGGCAATATTATAGTAGTTATATTCTTGTATATAGGAGCAGTATTATAGTAGTTATATTCTTGTACATAGGGGCAGTATTATAGTAGTTATATTCTTATAGATAGGGGCAATGTTATAGTAGTTATATTCTTGTATATAGGAGCAGTATTATAGTAGTTATATTCTTGTACATAGGGGCAGTATTACAGTAGTAATATTCTTGTACATAGGGGGCAGTATTATAGTAGTTATATTCTTGTACATAGGGGGCAGTATTATAGTAGTTATATTCTTGTACATAGGGGCAGTATTATAGTAGTTATATTCTTGTACATAGGGGCAGTATTATAGTAGTTGTATTCTTGTACATAGGGGGCAGTATTATAGTAGTTATATTCTTGTACATAGCAGCAGTATTATAGTAGTTATATTCTTGTACATAGGAGCAGTATTATAGTAGTTATATTCTTGTACATAGGAGCAGTATTATAGTAGTTATATTCTTGTACATAGGGGGCAGTATTATAGTAGTTATATCCTTGTACAATGGAGCAGTATTATAGTAGTTATATTCTTGTACATAGGAGCAGTATTATAGTAGTTATATTCTTGTACATAGGGGCAGTATTATAGTAGTTATATTCTTGTACATAGGGGGCAGTATTATAGTAGTTATATTCTTGTACATAGGGGCAGTATTATAGTAGTTATATATTTGTATATAGGGGCAGTATTATAGTAGTTATATTCTTGTACATAGGGGGCAGTATTATAGTAGTTATATTCTTGTACATAGCAGCAGTATTATAGTAGTTATATTCTTGTACATAGGAGCAGTATTATAGTAGTTATATTCTTGTACATAGGAGCAGTATTATAGTAGTTATATTCTTGTACATAGGGGGCAGTATTATAGTAGTTATATCCTTGTACAATGGAGCAGTATTATAGTAGTTATATTCTTGTACATAGGAGCAGTATTATAGTAGTTATATTCTTGTACATAGGGGCAGTATTATAGTAGTTATATTCTTGTACATAGGGGGCAGTATTATAGTAGTTATATTCTTGTACATAGGGGCAGTATTATAGTAGTTATATATTTGTATATAGGGGCAGTATTATAGTAGTTATATCCTTGTACATAGGAGCAGTATTATAGTAGTTATATTCTTGTACATAGGGGGCAGTATTATAGTAGTTATATCCTTGTACATAGAAGCAGTATTATAGTAGTTATATTCTTGTACATAGGAGCAGTATTATAGTAGTTATATTCTTGTACATAGGGGCAGTATTATAGTAGTTATATTCTTGTACATAGGGGCAGTATTATAGTAGTTATATTCTTGTACATAGGAGCAGTATTATAGTAGTTATATTCTTGTACATAGGGGGCAGTATTATAGTAGTTATATCCTTGTACATAGGAGCAGTATTATAGTAGTCATATTCTTGTACATAGGAGCAGTATTATAGTAGTTATATTCTTGTACATAGGGGCAGTATTATAGTAGTTATATTCTTGTACATAGGGGCAGTATTATAGTAGTTATATTCTTGTACATAGGGGGCAGTATTATAGTAGTTATATTCTTGTACATAGGGGGCAGTATTATAGTAGTTATATCCTTGTACATAGGAGCAGTATTATAGTAGTTATATTCTTGTACATAGGAGCAGTATTATAGTAGTTATATTCTTGTACATAGGGGCAGTATTATAGTAGTTATATTCTTGTACATAGGGGGCAGTATTATAGTAGTTATATTCTTGTACATAGGGGCAGTATTATAGTAGTTATATTCTTGTATATAGGGGCAGTATTATAGTAGTTATATTCTTGTATATAGGAGCAGTATTATAGTAGTTATATTCTTGTACATAGGGGGCAGTATTATAGTAGTTATATTCCTGTACATAGGAGCAGTATTATAGTAGTTATATTCTTGTACATAGGGGCAGTATTATAGTAGTTATATTCCTGTACATAGGAGCAGTATTATAGTAGTTATATTCTTGTACATAGGGGCAGTATTATAGTAGTTATATTCTTGTACATAGGAGCAGTATTATAGTAGTTATATTCCTGTACATAGGAGCAGTATTATAGTAGTTATATTCTTGTATATAGGGGCAGTATTATAGTAGTTATATTCTTGTACATTGGAGCAGTATTATAGTAGTTATATTCTTGTACATAGAGGCAGTGTTATAGTAGTTATATTCTTGTACATAGGAGCTGTATTATAGTAGTTATATTCTTGTACATAGGGGGCAGTATTATAGTAGTTATATTCTTGTACATAGGGGCAGTATTATATTAGTTATATTCTTGTACATAGGAGCAGTATTATAGTAGTTATATTCTTGTACATAGGGGACAGTATTATAGTAGTTATATTCTTGTACATAGGAGCAGTATTATAGTAGTTATGTTCCTGTACATAGGGGGCAGTAATATAGTAGTTATATTCTTGTACATAGGAGCAGTATTATAGTAGTTATATTCTTGTACATAGGGGACAGTATTATAGTAGTTATATTCTTGTACAAAGGAGCAGTATTATAGTAGTCATATTCTTGTACATAGGGGGCAGTATTATAGTAGTTATATTCTTGTACATAGGGGCAGTATTATAGTAGTTATATTCTTGTACATAGGGGGCAGTATTATAGTAGTTATATTCTTGTACATGGGGGCAGTATTATAGTAGTTATATTCTTGTACATAGGAGCAGTATTATAGTAGTTATATTCATGTACATAGGTGCAGTATTATAATAGTTATATTCTTGTACATAGGGGCATTATTATACTAGTTATATTCTTGTACATGGGGGCAGTATTATAGTAGTTATATTCTTGTACATAAGGGGCAGTATTATAATAGTTATATTCTTGTACATAGGGGGCAGTATTATAGTAGTTATATTCTTGTACATGGGGGCAGTATTATAGTAGTTATATTCTTGTACATAGGGGCGGTATTATAGTAGTTATATTCTTGTACATGGGGGCAGTATTATAGTAGTTATATTCTTGTACATAGGGGGCAGTATTATGTTAGTTATATTCTTGTACATGGGGGGCAGTATTATAGTAGTTATATTCTTGTACATAAGGGGCAGTATTATAATAGTTATATTCTTGTACATAGGGGGCAGTATTATAGTAGTTATATTCTTGTACATGGGGGCAGTATTATAGTAGTTATATTCTTGTACATGGGGGCAGTATTATAGTAGTTATATTCTTGTACATAGGGGGCAGTATTATAGTAGTTATATTCTTGTACATGGGGGCAGTATTATAGTAGTTATATTCTTGTACATAAGGGGCAGTATTATAGTAGTTATATTCTTGTACATGGGGCAGTATTATAGTAGTTATATTCTTGTACATAAGGGGCAGTATTATAATAGTTATATTCTTGTACATAGGGGGCAGTATTATAGTAGTTATATTCTTGTACATGGGGGCAGTATTATAGTACTTATATTCTTGTACATGGGGGCAGTATTATAGTAGTTATATTCTTGTACATAGGGAGCAGTATTATAGTAGTTATATTCTTGTACATAGGGGCAGTATTATAGTAGTTATATTCTTGTATATAGGAGCAGTATTATAGTAGTTATATTCTTGTACATAGGGGCAGTATTATAGTAGTTATATTCTTGAACATAGACAGCAGTATTATAGTAGTTATATTCTTGTAGATAGGAGCAGTATTATAGTAGTTATATTCTTGTAGATAGGGGCAATATTATAGTAGTTATATTCTTGTATATAGGAGCAGTATTATAGTAGTTATATTCTTGTACATAGGGGCAGTATTATAGTAGTTATATTCTTATAGATAGGGGCAATGTTATAGTAGTTATATTCTTGTATATAGGAGCAGTATTATAGTAGTTATATTCTTGTACATAGGGGCAGTATTACAGTAGTAATATTCTTGTACATAGGGGGCAGTATTATAGTAGTTATATTCTTGTACATAGGGGGCAGTATTATAGTAGTTATATTCTTGTACATAGGGGCAGTATTATAGTAGTTATATTCTTGTACATAGGGGCAGTATTATAGTAGTTGTATTCTTGTACATAGGGGGCAGTATTATAGTAGTTATATTCTTGTACATAGCAGCAGTATTATAGTAGTTATATTCTTGTACATAGGAGCAGTATTATAGTAGTTATATTCTTGTACATAGGAGCAGTATTATAGTAGTTATATTCTTGTACATAGGGGGCAGTATTATAGTAGTTATATCCTTGTACAATGGAGCAGTATTATAGTAGTTATATTCTTGTACATAGGAGCAGTATTATAGTAGTTATATTCTTGTACATAGGGGCAGTATTATAGTAGTTATATTCTTGTACATAGGGGGCAGTATTATAGTAGTTATATTCTTGTACATAGGGGCAGTATTATAGTAGTTATATATTTGTATATAGGGGCAGTATTATAGTAGTTATATTCTTGTACATAGGGGGCAGTATTATAGTAGTTATATTCTTGTACATAGCAGCAGTATTATAGTAGTTATATTCTTGTACATAGGAGCAGTATTATAGTAGTTATATTCTTGTACATAGGAGCAGTATTATAGTAGTTATATTCTTGTACATAGGGGGCAGTATTATAGTAGTTATATCCTTGTACAATGGAGCAGTATTATAGTAGTTATATTCTTGTACATAGGAGCAGTATTATAGTAGTTATATTCTTGTACATAGGGGCAGTATTATAGTAGTTATATTCTTGTACATAGGGGGCAGTATTATAGTAGTTATATTCTTGTACATAGGGGCAGTATTATAGTAGTTATATATTTGTATATAGGGGCAGTATTATAGTAGTTATATCCTTGTACATAGGAGCAGTATTATAGTAGTTATATTCTTGTACATAGGGGGCAGTATTATAGTAGTTATATCCTTGTACATAGAAGCAGTATTATAGTAGTTATATTCTTGTACATAGGAGCAGTATTATAGTAGTTATATTCTTGTACATAGGGGCAGTATTATAGTAGTTATATTCTTGTACATAGGGGCAGTATTATAGTAGTTATATTCTTGTACATAGGAGCAGTATTATAGTAGTTATATTCTTGTACATAGGGGGCAGTATTATAGTAGTTATATCCTTGTACATAGGAGCAGTATTATAGTAGTCATATTCTTGTACATAGGAGCAGTATTATAGTAGTTATATTCTTGTACATAGGGGCAGTATTATAGTAGTTATATTCTTGTACATAGGGGCAGTATTATAGTAGTTATATTCTTGTATATAGGGGCAGTATTATAGTAGTTATATTCTTGTATATAGGAGCAGTATTATAGTAGTTATATTCTTGTACATAGGGGGCAGTATTATAGTAGTTATATTCCTGTACATAGGAGCAGTATTATAGTAGTTATATTCTTGTACATAGGGGCAGTATTATAGTAGTTATATTCCTGTACATAGGAGCAGTATTATAGTAGTTATATTCTTGTACATAGGGGCAGTATTATAGTAGTTATATTCTTGTACATAGGAGCAGTATTATAGTAGTTATATTCCCTTACATAGGAGCAGTATTATAGTAGTTCTATTCTTGTACATAGGGTCAGTATTATAGTAGTTATATTCTAGTACATAGGGGCAGTATTATAGTAGTTATATTCTTGTACATAGGGGCAGTATTATAGTAGTTATATTCCTGTACATAGGAGCAGTATTATAGTAGTTATATTCTTGTACATAGAGGCAGTGTTATAGTAGTTATATTCTTGTACATAGGAGCAGTATTATAGTAGTTATATTCCTGTACATAGTAGCAGTATTATAGTAGTTATATTCTTGTACATAGGGGGCAGTATTATAGTAGTTATATTCTTGTACATAGGAGCAGTATTATAGTAGTTATATTCTTGTACATAGGGGACAGTATTATAGTAGTTTTATTCTTGTACATAGGAGCAGTATTATAGTAGTTATATTCTTGTACATAGGGGACAGTATTATAGTAGTTATATTCTTGTACATAGGAGCAGTATTATAGTAGTTATGTTCCTGTACATAGGGGGCAGTAATATAGTAGTTATATTCTTGTACATAGGGGGCAGTATTATAGTAGTTATATCCTTGTACAATGGAGCAGTATTATAGTAGTTATATTCTTGTACATAGGAGCAGTATTATAGTAGTTATATTCTTGTACATAGGGGCAGTATTATAGTAGTTATATTCTTGTACATAGGGGGCAGTATTATAGTAGTTATATTCTTGTACATAGGGGCAGTATTATAGTAGTTATATATTTGTATATAGGGGCAGTATTATAGTAGTTATATCCTTGTACATAGGAGCAGTATTATAGTAGTTATATTCTTGTACATAGGGGGCAGTATTATAGTAGTTATATCCTTGTACATAGAAGCAGTATTATAGTAGTTATATTCTTGTACATAGGAGCAGTATTATAGTAGTTATATTCTTGTACATAGGGGCAGTATTATAGTAGTTATATTCTTGTACATAGGGGCAGTATTATAGTAGTTATATTCTTGTACATAGGAGCAGTATTATAGTAGTTATATTCTTGTACATAGGGGGCAGTATTATAGTAGTTATATCCTTGTACATAGGAGCAGTATTATAGTAGTCATATTCTTGTACATAGGAGCAGTATTATAGTAGTTATATTCTTGTACATAGGGGCAGTATTATAGTAGTTATATTCTTGTACATAGGGGCAGTATTATAGTAGTTATATTCTTGTATATAGGGGCAGTATTATAGTAGTTATATTCTTGTATATAGGAGCAGTATTATAGTAGTTATATTCTTGTACATAGGGGGCAGTATTATAGTAGTTATATTCCTGTACATAGGAGCAGTATTATAGTAGTTATATTCTTGTACATTGGGGCAGTATTATAGTAGTTATATTCCTGTACATAGGAGCAGTATTATAGTAGTTATATTCTTGTACATAGGGGCAGTATTATAGTAGTTATATTCTTGTACATAGGAGCAGTATTATAGTAGTTGTATTCCCTTACATAGGAGCAGTATTATAGTAGTTCTATTCTTGTACATAGGGTCAGTATTATAGTAGTTATATTCTAGTACATAGGGGCAGTATTATAGTAGTTATATTCTTGTACATAGGGGCAGTATTATAGTAGTTATATTCCTGTACATAGGAGCAGTATTATAGTAGTTATATTCTTGTACATAGAGGCAGTGTTATAGTAGTTATATTCTTGTACATAGGAGCAGTATTATAGTAGTTATATTCCTGTACATAGGAGCAGTATTATAGTAGTTATATTCTTGTACATAGGGGGCAGTATTATAGTAGTTATATTCTTGTACATAGGAGCAGTATTATAGTAGTTATATTCTTGTACATAGGGGACAGTATTATAGTAGTTTTATTCTTGTACATAGGAGCAGTATTATAGTAGTTATATTCTTGTACATAGGGGACAGTATTATAGTAGTTATATTCTTGTACATAGGAGCAGTATTATAGTAGTTATGTTCCTGTACATAGGGGGCAGTAATATAGTAGTTATATTCTTGTACATAGGAGCAGTATTATAGTAGTTATATTCTTGTACATAGGGGACAGTATTATAGTACTTATATTCCTGTACATAGGGGCAGTATTATAATAGTTATATTCTTGTACATAGGAGCAGTATTATAGTAGTTATATTCTTGTACATAGGGGGCAGTATTATAGTAGTTATATTCTTGTACATAAGGGGCAGTATTATAATAGTTATATTCTTGTACATAGGAGCAGTATTATAGTAGTTATATTCTTGTACATAGTGGGCAGTATTATAGTAGTTATATTCCTGTACATAGGAGGCAGTATTATAGTAGTTATATTCTTGTACATAGGGGGCAGTATTATAGTAGTTATATTCTTGTACATAGGGGGCAGTGTTATAGTAGTTATATTCTTGTACATAGGGGGCAGTATTATAGTAGTTATATTTTTGTACATAGGGGGAAGTATTATAGTAGTTATATTCTTGTACATAGGAGCAGTATTATAGTAGTTATATTCTTGTACATAGGGGGCAGTATTATAGTAGTTATATTCATGGACATAGGGGGCAGTATTATAGTAGTTATATTCTTGTACATAGTGGCAGTATTATCATAGTTATATTCTTGTACATAGGGAGCAGTATTATAGTAGTTATATTCTTGTACATAGGGGGCAGTATTATAGTAGTTATATTCTTGTACATAGTGGCAGTATTATCATAGTTATATTCTTGTACATAGGGAGCAGTATTATAGTAGTTATATTCTTGTACATAGGGGGCAGTATTATAGTAGTTATATTCTTGTACATAGGGGGCAGTATTATAGTAGTTATATTCTTGTACATAGGAGCAGTATTATAGTAGTTATATTCCTGGACAGAGGAAGCAGTGTTATAGTAGTTATATTCTTGTACATAGGAGGCAGTATTATAGTAGTTATATTCCTGTACATAGGAGGCAGTATTATAGTAGTTATATTCTTGTACATAGGGGGCAGTATTATAGTAGTTATATTCTTGTACATAGGGGGCAGTATTATAGTAGTTATATTCTTGTACATAGGGGGCAGTATTATAGTAGTTATATTCTTGTACATAGGGGGAAGTATTATAGTAGTTATATTCTTGTACATAGGAACAGTATTATAGTAGTTATATTCTTGTACATAGGGGGCAGTATTATAGTAGTTATATTCATGGACATAGGGGGCAGTATTATATTAGTTATATTCTTGTACATAGTGGCAGTATTATCATAGTTATATTCTTGTACATAGGGAGCAGTATTATAGTAGTTATATTCATGGACATAGGGGCAGTATTATCATAGTTATATTCTTGTACATAGGGAGCAGTATTATAGTAGTTACATTCTTGTACATAGGGGGCAGTATTATAGTAGTTATATTCTTGTACATAGGGGGCAGTATTATAGTAGTTATATTCTTGTACATAGGAGCAGTATTATAGTAGTTATATTCCTGGACAGAGAAAGCAGTGTTATAGTATTTATACTCTTGTACATAGGAGGCAGTATTATAGTAGTTATATTCTTGTACATAGGAGCAGTATTATAGTAGCTATATTCTTGTACATAGGAGCAGTATTATAGTAGTTATACTCTTGTTCATAGGAGGCAGTATTATAGTAGTTATATTCTTGTACATAGGAGCAGTATTATAGTAGTTATACTCTTGTACATAGGAGGCAGTATTATAGTAGTTATATTCTTGTACATAGGAGCAGTATTATAATAGTTATATTCTTGTACATAGGGGCAGTATTATAGTAGTTATATTCTTGTACAGAGGAGCAGTTTTATAGTAGTTATATTCTTGTACATAGGAGCAGTATTATTGTAGTTATATTCTTGTACATAGGGGGCAGTATTATAATAGTTATATTCTTGTACATAGGGGGCAGTATTATAGTAGTCATATTCTTGTACATAGGAACAGTATTATAGTAGTTATATTCCTGTACATAGGGGACAGTATTATAGTAGTTATATTCTTGTACATAGGGAGCAGTATTATAGTAGATATATTCTTGTACATAGGGAGCAGTATTATAATAGTTATATTCTTGTACATAGGGGGCAGTATTATAGTAGTCATATTCTTGTACATAGGAACAGTATTATAGTAGTTATATTCCTGTACATAGGGGACAGTATTATAGTAGTTATATTCTTGTACATAGGGAGCAGTATTATAGTAGATATATTCTTGTACATAGGGAGCAGTATTATAGTAGTTATATTCTTGTACATAGGGGGCAGTATTATAGTAGTTATATTCTTGTACATAGCAGTATTATAGTAGTTATATACTTGTACATAGGAGCAGTATTATAGTAGTTATATTCTTGTACATAGGGGCATTATTATACTAGTTATATACTTGTACATAGGAGCAGTATTATAGTAGTTATATACTTGTACATAGGAGCAGTATTATAGTAGTTATATTCTTGTACATAGGGGCAGTATTATAGTAGTTATATTCTTGTACATAGGGGCAGTATTATAGTAGTTATATTCTTGTACATAGGGGCAGTATTATAGTAGTTATATTCTTGTACATAGGAGCATTATTATTTTAGTTATATTCTTGTACATAGGGGGCAGTATTATAGTAGTCATATTCTTGTACATAGGAACAGTATTATAGTAGTTATATTCCTGTACATAGGGGACAGTATTATAGTAGTTATATTCTTGTACATAGGGAGCAGTATTATAGTAGATATATTCTTGTACATAGGGAGCAGTATTATAGTAGTTATATTCTTGTACATAGGGGGCAGTATTATAGTAGTTATATTCTTGTACATAGGGGTAGTATTATAGTAGTTATATTCTTGTACAAAGGAGCAGTATTATAGTAGTTATATTCTTGTACATAGGGGGCAGTATTATAGTAGTTATATTCTGTACATAGGGGGCAGTATTATAGTAGTTATATTCTTGTACATAGGAGCAGTATTATAGTAGTTATATTCTTGTACAAAGGAGCAGTATTATAGTAGTTATATTTTTGTACATAGGGGGCAGTATTATAGTATTTATATTCTTGTATATAGGGGGCAGTATTATAGTAGTTATATTCTTGTATATAGGGGCAGTATTATAGTAGTTATATTCTTGTACATAGGAGCAGTATTATAGTAGTTATATTCTTGTACATAGGAGCAGTATTATAGTAGTTATATTCTTGTACAAAGGAGCAGTATTATAGTAGTTATATTCTTGTACATAGGGGGCAGTATTAAAGTAGTTATATTGTGTACATAGGGGGCAGTATTATAGTAGTTATATTCTTGTATATAGGAGCAGTATTACAGTAGTTATATTCTTGTACATAGGGGCAGTATTATAGTAGTTATATTCCTGTTATAGGGGGCAGTATTATAGTAGTTATATTCTTGTACATAGGGGCAGTATTATAGTAGTTATATTCTGTACATAGGGGGCAGTATTATAGTAGTTATATTCTTGTACATAGGGGGCAGTATTATAGTAGTTATATTCTTGTACATAGGGGCAGTATTATAGTAGTTATATTCTTGTACATAGGGGCAGTATTATAGTAGTTATATTCTTGTACATAGGGGCAGTATTACAGTAGTTATATTCTGTACATAGGGGGCAGTATTATAATAGTTATATTCTTGTATATAGGGGGCAGTATTATAGTAGTTATATTCTTGTACATAGGGGGCAGTATTATAGTAGTTATATTCTTGTACATAGGAGCAGTATTATAGTAGTTATATTCTTGTACATAGGGGCAGTATTATAGTAGTTATATTCTTGTACATAGGGGGCAGTATTGTAGTAGTTATGTTCTTGTACATAGGGGCAGTATTATAGTAGTTATATTCTTGTACATAGCGGCAGTATTATAGTAGTTATATTCTTGTACATAAGGGGCAGTAATATAGTAGTTATATTCCTGTACATAGGGGGCAGTATTGTAGTAGTTATATTCCTGTACATAGGGGGCAGTAATATAGTAGTTATATTCTTGTACATAGGGGCAGTATTATAGTAGTTATATTCTTGTACATAGGGAGCAGTATTAAAGTAGTTATATTCTTGTACATAGGGGGCAGTAATATAGTAGATATATTCTTGTACATAGGATCAGTATTATAGTAGTTATATTCTTGTAGATAGGGGCAGTATTATAGTAGTTATATTCCTGTACATGGGATCCAGTAGTATCGTAGTTATATTCCTGTACATAGGGGCAGTATTATAGTAGTTATATTCTTGTACACAGGGGTCAGTATTATAGTAGTTATATTCTTGTACACAGGGGTCAGTATTATAGTAGTTATATTCTTGTACATAGGGGCAGTATTATAGTAGTTATATTCTTGTACATAGGGGCAGTATTATAATAGTTATATTCTTGTATATAGGGGGCAGTATTATAGTAGTTATATTCTTGTATATAGGGGGCAGTATTATAGTAGTTATATTCTTGTACACAGGGGTCAGTATTATAGTAGTTATATTCTTGTACATAGGGGGCAGTATTATAATAGTTATATTCCTGTATATGGGGGGCAGTATTATAGTAGTTATATTCCTGTACATGGGGGGCAGTATTATAGTAGTTATATTCCTGTATATGGGGGGCAGTATTATAGTAGTTATATTCTTGTACACAGGGGTCAGTATTATAGTAATTATATTCTTGTACATAGGGGGCAGTATTATAGTAGTTATATCCTTGTACATAGGAGCAGTATTATAGTAGTCATATTCTTGTACATAGGAGCAGTATTATAGTAGTTATATTCTTGTACATAGGGGCAGTATTATAGTAGTTATATTCTTGTACATAGGGGCAGTATTATAGTAGTTATATTCTTGTATATAGGGGCAGTATTATAGTAGTTATATTCTTGTATATAGGAGCAGTATTATAGTAGTTATATTCTTGTACATAGGGGGCAGTATTATAGTAGTTATATTCCTGTACATAGGAGCAGTATTATAGTAGTTATATTCTTGTACATAGGGGCAGTATTATAGTAGTTATATTCCTGTACATAGGAGCAGTATTATAGTAGTTATATTCTTGTACATAGGGGCAGTATTATAGTAGTTATATTCTTGTACATAGGAGCAGTATTATAGTAGTTATATTCCTGTACATAGGAGCAGTATTATAGTAGTTCTATTCTTGTACATAGGGTCAGTATTATAGTAGTTATATTCTAGTACATAGGGGCAGTATTATAGTAGTTATATTCTTGTACATAGGGGCAGTATTATAGTAGTTATATTCCTGTACATAGGAGCAGTATTATAGTAGTTATATTCTTGTACATAGAGGCAGTGTTATAGTAGTTATATTCTTGTACATAGGAGCAGTATTATAGTAGTTATATTCCTGTACATAGGAGCAGTATTATAGTAGTTATATTCTTGTACATAGGGGGCAGTATTATAGTAGTTATATTCTTGTACATAGGAGCAGTATTATAGTAGTTATATTCTTGTACATAGGGGACAGTATTATAGTAGTTTTATTCTTGTACATAGGAGCAGTATTATAGTAGTTATATTCTTGTACATAGGGGACAGTATTATAGTAGTTATATTCTTGTACATAGGAGCAGTATTATAGTAGTTATGTTCCTGTACATAGGGGGCAGTAATATAGTAGTTATATTCTTGTACATAGGAGCAGTATTATAGTAGTTATATTCTTGTACATAGGGGACAGTATTATAGTAGTTATATTCCTGTACATAGGGGCAGTATTATAATAGTTATATTCTTGTACATAGGAGCAGTATTATAGTAGTTATATTCTTGTACATAGGAGGAGTATTATAGTAGTTATATTCTTGTACATAGGGGGCAGTATTATAGTAGTTATATTCTTGTACATAAGGGGCAGTATTATAATAGTTATATTCTTGTACATAGGGGCAGTATTATAGTAGTTATATTCTTGTACATAGGGGCAGTATTATAGTAGTTATATTCTTGTACATAGTGGGCAGTATTATAGTAGTTATATTCCTGTACATAGGAGGCAGTATTATAGTAGTTATATTCTTGTACATAGGGGGCAGTATTATAGTAGTTATATTCTTGTACATAGGGGGCAGTGTTATAGTAGTTATATTCTTGTACATAGGGGGCAGTATTATAGTAGTTATATTTTTGTACATAGGGGGAAGTATTATAGTAGTTATATTCTTGTACATAGGAGCAGTATTATAGTAGTTATATTCTTGTACATAGGGGGCAGTATTATAGTAGTTATATTCATGGACATAGGGGGCAGTATTATAGTAGTTATATTCTTGTACATAGTGGCAGTATTATCATAGTTATATTCTTGTACATAGGGAGCAGTATTATAGTAGTTATATTCTTGTACATAGGGGGCAGTATTATAGTAGTTATATTCTTGTACATAGGAGCAGTATTATAGTAGTTATATTCCTGGACAGAGGAAGCAGTGTTATAGTAGTTATATTCTTGTACATAGGAGGCAGTATTATAGTAGTTATATTCCTGTACATAGGAGGCAGTATTATAGTAGTTATATTCTTGTACATAGGGGGCAGTATTATAGTAGTTATATTCTTGTACATAGGGGGCAGTATTATAGTAGTTATATTCTTGTACATAGGGGGCAGTATTATAGTAGTTATATTCTTGTACATAGGGGGAAGTATTATAGTAGTTATATTCTTGTACATAGGAGCAGTATTATAGTAGTTATATTCTTGTACATAGGGGGCAGTATTATAGTAGTTATATTCATGGACATAGGGGGCAGTATTATATTAGTTATATTCTTGTACATAGTGGCAGTATTATCATAGTTATATTCTTGTACATAGGGAGCAGTATTATAGTAGTTATATTCATGGACATAGGGGCAGTATTATCATAGTTATATTCTTGTACATAGGGAGCAGTATTATAGTAGTTATTTTCTTGTACATAGGGGGCAGTATTATAGTAGTTATTTTCTTGTACATAGCTGGCAGTATTATAGTAGTTATATTCTTGTACATAGGAGCAGTATTATAGTAGTTATATTCCTGGACAGAGAAAGCAGTGTTATAGTAGTTATACTCTTGTACATAGGAGGCAGTATTATAGTAGTTATATTCTTGTACATAGGAGCAGTATTATAGTAGCTATATTCTTGTACATAGGAGCAGTATTATAGTAGTTATACTCTTGTACATAGGAGGCAGTATTATAGTAGTTATATTCTTGTACATAGGAGCAGTATTATAGTAGTTATACTCTTGTACATAGGAGGCAGTATTATAGTAGTTATATTCTTGTACATAGGAGCAGTATTATAGTAGTTATATTCTTGTACATAGGGGCAGTATTATAGTAGTTATATTCTTGTACAGAGGAGCAGTATTATAGTAGTTATATTCTTGTACATAGGAGCAGTATTATTGTAGTTATATTCTTGTACATAGGGGGCAGTATTATAATAGTTATATTCTTGTACATAGGGGGCAGTATTATAGTAGTCATATTCTTGTACATAGGAACAGTATTATAGTAGTTATATTCCTGTACATAGGGGACAGTATTATAGTAGTTATATTCTTGTACATAGGGAGCAGTATTATAGTAGATATATTCTTGTACATAGGGAGCAGTATTATAATAGTTATATTCTTGTACATAGGGGGCAGTATTATAGTAGTCATATTCTTGTACATAGGAACAGTATTATAGTAGTTATATTCCTGTACATAGGGGACAGTATTATAGTAGTTATATTCTTGTACATAGGGAGCAGTATTATAGTAGATATATTCTTGTACATAGGGAGCAGTATTATAGTAGTTATATTCTTGTACATAGGGGCATTATTATACTAGTTATATACTTGTACATAGGAGCAGTATTATAGTAGTTATATACTTGTACATAGGAGCAGTATTATAGTAGTTATATTCTTGTACATAGGGGCAGTATTATAGTAGTTATATTCTTGTACATAGGGGCAGTATTATAGTAGTTATATTCTTGTACATAGGGGCAGTATTATAGTAGTTATATTCTTGTACATAGGAGCATTATTATTTTAGTTATATTCTTGTACATAGGGGGCAGTATTATAGTAGTCATATTCTTGTACATAGGAACAGTATTATAGTAGTTATATTCCTGTACATAGGGGACAGTATTATAGTAGTTATATTCTTGTACATAGGGAGCAGTATTATAGTAGATATATTCTTGTACATAGGGAGCAGTATTATAGTAGTTATATTCTTGTACATAGGGGGCAGTATTATAGTAGTTATATTCTTGTACATAGGGGTAGTATTATAGTAGTTATATTCTTGTACAAAGGAGCAGTATTATAGTAGTTATATTCTTGTACATAGGGGGCAGTATTATAGTAGTTATATTCTGTACATAGGGGGCAGTATTATAGTAGTTATATTCTTGTACATAGGAGCAGTATTATAGTAGTTATATTCTTGTACAAAGGAGCAGTATTATAGTAGTTATATTTTTGTACATAGGGGGCAGTATTATAGTATTTATATTCTTGTATATAGGGGGCAGTATTATAGTAGTTATATTCTTGTATATAGGGGCAGTATTATAGTAGTTATATTCTTGTACATAGGAGCAGTATTATAGTAGTTATATTCTTGTACATAGGAGCAGTATTATAGTAGTTATATTCTTGTACAAAGGAGCAGTATTATAGTAGTTATATTCTTGTACATAGGGGGCAGTATTATAGTAGTTATATTGTGTACATAGGGGGCAGTATTATAGTAGTTATATTCTTGTATATAGGAGCAGTATTACAGTAGTTATATTCTTGTACATAGGGGCAGTATTATAGTAGTTATATTCCTGTTATAGGGGGCAGTATTATAGTAGTTATATTCTTGTACATAGGGGCAGTATTATAGTAGTTATATTCTGTACATAGGGGGCAGTATTATAGTAGTTATATTCTTGTACATAGGGGGCAGTATTATAGTAGTTATATTCTTGTACATAGGGGCAGTATTATAGAAGTTATATTCTTGTACATAGGGGCAGTATTATAGTAGTTATATTCTTGTACATAGGGGCAGTATTACAGTAGTTATATTCTGTACATAGGGGGCAGTATTATAATAGTTATATTCTTGTATATAGGGGGCAGTATTATAGTAGTTATATTCTTGTACATAGGGGGCAGTATTATAGTAGTTATATTCTTGTACATAGGAGCAGTATTATAGTAGTTATATTCTTGTACATAGGGGCAGTATTATAGTAGTTATATTCTTGTACATAGGGGGCAGTATTGTAGTAGTTATGTTCTTGTACATAGGGGCAGTATTATAGTAGTTATATTCTTGTACATAGCGGCAGTATTATAGTAGTTATATTCTTGTACATAAGGGGCAGTAATATAGTAGTTATATTCCTGTACATAGGGGGCAGTATTGTAGTAGTTATATTCCTGTACATAGGGTGCAGTAATATAGTAGTTATATTCTTGTACATAGGGGCAGTATTATAGTAGTTATATTCTTGTACATAGGGAGCAGTATTAAAGTAGTTATATTCTTGTACATAGGGGGCAGTAATATAGTAGATATATTCTTGTACATAGGATCAGTATTATAGTAGTTATATTCTTGTAGATAGGGGCAGTATTATAGTAGTTATATTCCTGTACATGGGATCCAGTAGTATCGTAGTTATATTCCTGTACATAGGGGCAGTATTATAGTAGTTATATTCTTGTACACAGGGGTCAGTATTATAGTAGTTATATTCTTGTACACAGGGGTCAGTATTATAGTAGTTATATTCTTGTACATAGGGGCAGTATTATAGTAGTTATATTCTTGTACATAGGGGCAGTATTATAATAGTTATATTCTTGTATATAGGGGCAGTATTATAGTAGTTATATTCTTGTATATAGGGGGCAGTATTATAGTACTTATATTCTTGTACACAGGGGTCAGTATTATAGTAGTTATATTCTTGTACATAGGGGGCAGTATTATAATAGTTATATTCCTGTATATGGGGGGCAGTATTATAGTAGTTATATTCCTGTACATGGGGGGCAGTATTATAGTAGTTATATTCCTGTATATGGGGGGCAGTATTATAGTAGTTATATTCTTGTACACAGGGGTCAGTATTATAGTAATTATATTCTTGTACATAGGGGGCAGTATTATAATAGTTATATTCCTGTATATGGGGGGCAGTATTATAGTAGTTATATTCCTGTACATGGGGGGCAGTATTATAGTAGTTATATTCTTGTACATAGGGGGCAGTATTATAGTAGTTATATTCTTGTACATAGAGCGCAGTATTATAGTAGTTATATTCTTGTATATAAGAGCAGTATTATAGTAGTTATATTCTTGTACATAGGGGCAGTATTATAGCAGTTATATTCTTGTACATAGGGGCAGTATTATAGTAGCTATATTCCTGTACATGGGGGGCAGTATTATAGTAGTTATATTCCTGTATATGGGGGGCAGTATTATAGTAGCTATATTCCTGTATATGGGGGGCAGTATTATAGTAGTTATATTCCTGTACATGGGGGGCAGTGTTTTAGTAGGCGTGTAATCGGCTTCTTACCCTGTAATGTAGTTGCGGTTTGTGCGAACCCTCAGGGCTGTAATCGGTCCATCCAGTTGGTTTCCAGAGTGTGAGAAGCGCTTGCCGCCACCACCTCCATATTCTCCAGAGTAAGAGGAGCTACGGGGCTGAGCTGCTAGAAGGAGAATAGGATCAGATATACGGGTTTGTGAATTGCAGGGATGTACGGGCACATTTATGGTGAGGGGGTCCCATCCTACCTGCAGCGATACAGCAAATACCAAGGAGGATCCAGAGCAACATTCTGCAAAGGAAATGAGATGAATGCATGTTCACATCGCTCTGATAAGATGGCACCACAAGGTGAGCGATACGAGACCAGAGAAAATAAATCTCATAATCCCCCAAGTACATACGATGTAAAATTCATTTTGAATATCCTTATAATTTCCATTAGGTCGGGCATTAATAACCCTGCGCCTGTAATCACCACTCACCTGTCAGAGTATAGGGTCTCTGGGATGAGGGCAGCGTTCTGGGTGATATTTATATGGCAGAGTTTGGGTTTATGGTAAGGAACCCACCTCCTGAACAAACACCAGGAACCAGGGCAGGACAGCTGGGGGGCAGGAGGGTGGGGCAGATATCGGGATCTCATGGGGTCATGGGCAATTCTCTCCACATCACAGCTCAGCTCCTTATCTGTGTTTGCTCCCTCTAATTATAGAAAAGAACCTACAGAGCGTAAGCTCCACTGCCAAGAGATAAGGAACGCTGGCTGCATCATGATGGATGATGAAATCAGCCACCAAGGACAATGAGTGCGATATGTATTAGTGGAAAAAGTAGAGAAAGCTGCACATCCCAATTACTTGTATAAAAACATCCAAATTTTATTCCATTCGGATTAAAAAAAAAACAGCGTGTCGCATTATAGCTTATATACCATAGAAAATGGAATGGCATGGCAGAGCGCGACGAGTCAACAGGCAACCCTGGCACAACAACCTCACTAAATAGCTTCGACAAGCGTCCAGGGTTGCGGAGCGGCGTTGGAAGAAAACACATTCTCAAGATGACTTCACTGCATTCAAGCAAGCAACACTCGCATTCAAATCAGCCCTCACCTCTGCTAAACAAGCCTAATTCACAACCCTCATATCCTCCCTATCCTACAACCCCAAACAGCTATTCAACACTTAACTCTCTCCTCCGCCCTCCACTGCCCCCTCCGACCTCCGTCATCTCTGCTGAGGCGTTTGCCACACACTTCAAAAACAAGATTGACCAAACACGGCAAGTCTTTACTGTCTGACCACCACAACCCCTTTGTTTTCCACACCATTGCCCTTTCCCCATAACCTCTCTTCCCAACATCACGGAAAGAGACCTTACTCGTCTCATCTCCAAATCACACCTCACCACATGTGCACTCGACCCCATCCCATCCCACCTCCTCCCCAACCCATCCCACCTCCTCCCCAACCTCACCCCCACACTCATTCCATCCCATCTCTTCAACCTATCACTATCTTCTGGTACTTTCCCCGCTGCCTTCAAACATGCCACAATCACTCCTATCCTCAAAAAGCCATCCCTCGACCCAACCGCCTTGTCCAGCTATCGCCCCATATCGCTGCTCCCATTTGCCTCCAAACTCCTTGAGTAACACGTTCACGCTGAACTTTCCTCCCACTTCTCATCTAATTCTCTCTTCGACAACCGACAATCCGGCTTCCGCCCCCCACCATTCCACCGAAACTGCCCTTACCAAAATCACCAATGACTTACAGCCAAAGCTAACAGACAATTCTCTGTACTCCTCCTTCTTGACCTGTCCTCTGCTTTCGATACAGTTGACCACTGCCACCTACTAAAGATCCTCTCTTCCTTTGGCATCAAAGACCTTGCCCTATCCTGGATCTCCTCAAACCTTTCTAACCGCACATTTAGCGTCTCCCACTCCCACACTACCTCCTCATCCTGCCCCTCTCTGCTGGAGTCCCTCAAGGCTCTGTCCTAGGACCCCCTACTCTTCTCAATCTATACCCTTGGCCTGGGACAGCTCATAAAATCCCATGGCTTCCAGTACCATCTGTACGCTGACGACACCCAGATCTACCTCTCTGGCCCAGATGTCACCTCTGCTGTCCAGAATCCTAGCATGTCTAGCAGCCATATCCTCCTCCTTCTTCTCCTCCCGCTACCTCAAGCTCAATGTGGACAAAACTGAACTAATCATCTTTCCCCCATCTCGCATATCTTCCCCACCTGATCTTTCTATCACAGTAAATGACATCACTCTTTCCGCTGTACCGACAGTCCGCTGCCTCGGAGTAACCCTTGACTCTGCCCTGTCCTTCAAACCCCACATCCAAGCTCTCGTCACCTCCTGTCGCCTCCAGCTCAAAAATATTTCCAGAATTCGTCCTTTCCCCAACCCTCAATCTACTAAGCTGCTTGTGTATGCCCTCATCATCTCCCGCCTCGTCTACTGCAACATCCTCCTCTGTGGCCTACCTGCTAACACTCTCGCACCCCTCCAGTCCATCCTTAACTCTGCTGCGAGACTGCTCCATCTCTCGTCTCGCTACTCCTCTGTTACCCCCCCTTTGCAAATCCCTTCATTGGCTCCCATTCCCCCAGCGTATCCAGTTCAAACTACTAACACTGACCTACAAAGCCATCCTTAACCTCTCTCCTCCGTACATCTCTGAACTAATCTCCCGATATATTCCCTCACGTAACCTCCGGTCCTCCCAAGACCTCCTTCTCTTCTCCACACTTATTCGTTCCTCACGCAATCGCCTCCAAAATTTCTACCGAATATCCCCCGTCCTATGGAATTCTGTGCCTCAACACGTCCGATTGTCCACCACATCCGGATCCTTCAGACAGAACCTTAAAACCCATCTCTTCAAACAAGCTTGCAGCCTGCAATGACCCCGCTGCCTCCTCAACCAACAACACCGAAGCTACCGCAACCCCTCAACCTACTGTCTCCTTCCCTGTTCCTGTAGAATGTAAGCCCCCCCAAGGGCAGGGTCCTTCCCTCCGTACCAGTCTATCATTGTTAGTTTAGTTTACTGTGATATCTGTATTTGCACTGTAACCCCTTCTTATGTACAGCGCCATGGAATCAATGATAGAAAATATCTGAAGCGTGGAGCCGCCATTATAGTAAATAATAAAAAAGTAAAACTAGAAAGAATGTAAAACCCTCAGCAGCCGATCACAGAGAGTAAATCATGATGGTGACAATTGTAAGCACATATGTAACGAAGCATCGGCACCACCGAAAATAACTATAAAGCCTCATTCGCACCTCAGCGACCGACCAGCGATCTGTATGTCAGAACCAAGAGTGAAAAACCTGCTCTGTGTCCTGGAGACTCCCGTCCGGCACACAAACGCCCAGAAAAACCTGACCAAAACCACCGACGTGTGAACAAAGCTCATCAGCTACGACCGCAAATTGCTGAGAACAATAGAAGGTTCCGAGGAGAACAAGGTCACGTCCTGGGTGGTATATCGTATTTTTACATACATCGGGTACAATCAGAAAACTTACAAAGAAAATGGCGAACACAAGTCCAATATTTATAGTAACAGGCCTCCTATTCCGGAGTGGGGAAACTCTCCGTAGAGTGTGGAGGATTAGGTTTTATGGCTTCGAAAAAGTGGTGGAGATGGGCGCAGAAGGGACCTTGTGAGGGAAGCAGCGTGGAGTGAGACTAAACCCCAGATATTACACACAGGAGTTATCATTCATCTATTCACCTGGATTATGAACGTACTATCTTTCTCAGCAATATACAGGAAAGCAGTGATATTCCTGGTAGCAACCAATCAGATCATTGATTACATTTTCCTTTGGTAAATGAGATCTGGACCCTGATTGGTCACTTCTCCTCTGATCAGTGTATATGGCGGTATAGCACACACTGACCCATACTGTTCCAGATCCAGTAGAACTTTCCCGGATTTTGGATGCGGTCCTGCTCCGCAGGTCCGATGTCAGTGGTATCTGCACCCTCAGGACGCACTCGTCCGCACACCAGGATACAATGAGTCATGGCGCAGCCATATAATGATGACGTCACGAGCCGGCCAGCTGTGCGCCGCAGGGCGGAGGAGTCATCAGGTCCTGCACCGATCACAGGCTGCACACGGGTCGCTATCTATTATCTATCGACCTTCACTCCCGATGGTCACCGCCAAACTTTACAACCCATTGATAAATACAGAGATGGAGACGGCGGACACAGAGGAAGACACGCACCTGGGAGGGACAGCGTACAATGATCTGCAGCTGTTGTGTGATCACAACTCCCAGCATCCTGCGACTGCAGCAGATGTACAGCACTGTCAGCAGGAGGCAAAGTCACCCAACTCCCCCCGACGCCGGAGGAGCAGAATATTACACGGACGGAAAATACGGAGCCATGAAATGATCGGCAGAACCTCAGCTACTCTCCAGGAGGTGCCGTGCACCTGACATTCACCCCAGTGACCCATCATTTGTGCTTTCCACAGGGCAGGATACTAGTGTGACTCTAAAAATATTACAAAACTACAAATACCAGCATGCCCTGAAAGATGCAGAATGCTGGAAGCTGGAGAATTCAAGAGGAGACCTCCAGCCTAAACAGAAACAGTGCTAGAGAACTCACATCATGTATTATACCCCAGAGCTGCACTCACTATTCTGCTGGTGCAGTCACTGTGTACATACATTACATTACTGATCCTGAGTTACATCCTGTATTATACTCCAGAGCTGCACTCACTATTCTGCTGGTGCAGTCACTGTGTACATACATTACATTACTGATCCTGAGTTACATCCTGTATTATACCCCAGAGCTGCACTCACTATTCTGCTGGTGCAGTCACTGTGTACATACATTACATTACTGATCCTGAGTTACATTCTGTATTATACTCCAGAGCTGCACTCACTATTCTGCTGGTGCAGTCACTGTGTGCATACATTACATTACTGATCCTGAGTTATATCCTGTACTATACTCCAGAGCTGCACTCACTATTCTGCTGGTGCAGTCACTGTGTACATACATTACATTACTGATCCTGAGTTACATCCTGTATTATACTCCAGAGCTGCACTCACTATTCTGCTGGTGCAGTCACTGTGTACAGACATTACTGATCCTGAGTTACCTCCTGTATTATACCCCAGAGCTGCACTCACTATTCTGCTGGTGGAGTCACGGTGTACATACATTACATTACTGATCCTGAGTTACATCCTGTATTATACTCCAGAGCTGCACTCACTATTCTGCTGGTGCAGTCACTGTGTACATACATTACTGATCCGGAGTTACATCCTGTATTATACCCCAGAGCTGCACTCACTATTCTGCTGCTGCAGTCACTGTGTACATACATTACATTACTGATCCTGAGTTACATCCTGTATTATACCCCAGAGCTGCACTCACTATTCTGCTGCTGCAGTCACTGTGTACATACATTACATTACTGATCCTGAGTTACATCCTGTATTATACCCCAGAGCTGCACTCACTATTCTGCTGGTGCAGTCACTGTGTACATACATTACATTACTGATCCTGAGTTACATCCTGTATTATACTCCAGAGCTGCACTCACTATTCTGCTGGTGCAGTCACTGTGTACATACATTACATTACTGATCCTGAGTTACATCCTGTATTATACTCCAGAGCTGCACTCACTATTCTGCTGGTGCAGTCACTGTGTACATACATTACATTACTGATCCTGAGTTACATCCTGTATTATACTCCAGAGCTGCACTCACTATTCTGCTGGTGCAGTCACTGTGTACATACATTACATTACTGATCCTGAGTTACATCCTGTATTATACTGCAGAGCTGCACTCACTATTCTGCTGGTGCAGTCACTGTGTACATATATTACATTACTGATCCTGAGTTACATCCTGTATTATACTCCAGAGCTGCGCTCACTATTCTGCTAGTGGAGTCACGGAGTACATACATTACATTACTGATCCTGAGTTACATCCTGTATTATACTCCAGAGCTGCACTCACTATTCTGCTGGTGCAGTCACTGTGTACATACATTACTGATTCGGAGTTACATCCTGTATTATACCCCAGAGCTGCACTCACTATTCTGCTGCTGCAGTCACTGTGTACATACATTACATTACTGATCCTGAGTTACATCCTGTATTATACTCCAGAGCTGCACTCACTATTCTGCTGGTGCAGTCACTGTTTACATACATTACATTACTGATCCTGAGTTACATCCTGTATTATACCCCAGAGCTGCACTCACTATTCTGCTGGTGCAGTCACTGTGTACATACATTACATTACTGATCCTGAGTTACATCCTGTATTATACTCCAGAGCTGCACTCACTATTCTGCTGGTGGAGTCACTGTGTACATACATTACTGATTCGGAGTTACATCCTGTATTATACCCCAGAGCTGCACTCACTATTCTGCTGGTGGAGTCACTGTGTACATACATTACATTACTGATCCTGAGTTACATCCTGTATTATACCAAAGAGCTGCGCTCACTATTCTGCTGGTGGAGTCACTGTGTACATACATTACATTACTGATCCTGAGTTACATCCTGTAGTGTACTCCAGAGCTGCACTCACTATTCTGCTGGTGCAGTCACTGTGTACATACATTACATTACTGATCCTGAGTTACATCCTGTATTATACTCCAGAGCTGCGCTCACTATTCTGCTGGTGCAGTCACTGTGTACATACATTACATTACTGATCCTGAGTTACATCCCGTATTATACTCCAGAGCTGCACTCACTATTCTGCTGGTGCAGTCACTGTGTACATACATTACTGATTCGGAGTTACATCCTGTATTATACCCCAGAGCTGCACTCACTATTCTGCTGCTGCAGTCACTGTGTACATACATTACATTACTGATCCTGAGTTACATCCTGTATTATACCCCAGAGCTGCACTCACTATTCTGCTGGTGCAGTCACTGTGTACATACATTACATTACTGATCCTGAGTTACATCCTGTATTATACTCCAGAGCTGCACTCACTATTCTGCTGGTGGAGTCACTGTGTACATACATTACATTACTGATCCTGAGTTACATCCTGTATTATACTCCAGAGCTGCACTCACTATTCTGCTGGTGCAGTCACTGTGTACATACATTACTGATTCGGAGTTACATCCTGTATTATACCCCAGAGCTGCACTCACTATTCTGCTGCTGCAGTCACTGTGTACATACATTACATTACTGATCCTGAGTTACATCCTGTATTATACCCCAGAGCTGCACTCACTATTCTGCTGGTGCAGTCACTGTGTACATACATTACATTACTGATCCTGAGTTACATCCTGTATTATACTCCAGAGCTTCACTCACTATTCTGCTGGTGGAGTCACTGTGTACATACATTACATTACTGATCCTGAGTTATATCCTGTATTATACTCCAGAGCTGCACTCACTATTCTGCTGGTGGAGTCACTGTGTACATACATTACATTACTGACCCTGAGTTATATCCTGTATTATACTCCAGAGCTGCACTCACTATTCTGCTGGTGCAGTCACTGTGTACATACATTACATTACTGATCCTGAGTTACATCCTGTATTATACTCCAGAGCTGCACTCACTATTCTGCTGGTGCAGTCACTGTGTACATACATTACATTACTGATCCTGAGTTACCTCCTGTATTATACTCCAGAGCTGCACTCACTATTCTGCTGGTGCAGTCACTGTGTACATACATTACATTACTGATCCTGAGTTACATCCTGTATTATACTCCAGAGCTGCACTCACTATTCTGCTGGTGCAGTCACTGTGTACATACATTACATTACTGATCCTGAGTTACATCCTGTATTATACTCCAGAGCTGCACTCACTATTCTGCTGGTGCAGTCACTGTGTACATACATTAGATTACTGATCCTGAGTTACATCCTGTATTATACTCCAGAGCTGCGCTCACTATTCTGCTGGTGGAGTCACGGTGTACATACATTACATTACTGATCCTGAGTTACATCCCGTATTATACTCCAGAGCTGCACTCACTATTCTGCTGGTGCAGTCACTGTGTACATACATTACTGATTCGGAGTTACATCCTGTATTATACCCCAGAGCTGCACTCACTATTCTGCTGCTGCAGTCACTGTGTACATACATTACATTACTGATCCTGAGTTACATCCTGTATTATACCCCAGAGCTGCACTCACTATTCTGCTGGTGCAGTCACTGTGTACATACATTACATTACTGATCCTGAGTTACATCCTGTATTATATTCCAGAGCTGCACTCACTATTCTGCTGGTGGAGTCACTGTGTACATACATTACATTACTGATCCTGAGTTATATCCGGTATTATACTCCAGAGCTGCACTCACTATTCTGCTGGTGCAGTCACTGTGTACATACATTACATTACTGATCCTGAGTTACATCCTGTATTATACTCCAGAGCTGCACTCACTATTCTGCTGGTGCAGTCACTGTGTACATACATTACATTACTGATCCTGAGTTACATCCTGTATTATACTCCAGAGCTGCACTCACTATTCTGCTGGTGGAGTCACTGTGTACATACATTACATTACTGATCCTGAGTTACATCCTGTATTATACCCCAGAGCTGCACTCACTATTCTGCTGGTGCAGTCACTGTGTACATACATTACATTACTGATCCTGAGTTACATCCTGTATTATACCCCAGAGCTGCACTCACTATTCTGCTGGTGCAGTCACTGTGTACATACATTACATTACTGATCCTGAGTTACATCCTGTATTATACTCCAGAGCTGCACTCACTATTCTGCTGGTGGAGTCACTGTGTACATACATTACATTACTGATCCTGAGTTATATCCGGTATTATACTCCAGAGCTGCACTCACTATTCTGCTGGTGCAGTCACTGTGTACATACATTACATTACTGATCCTGAGTTACATCCTGTATTATAACCCAAAGCTGCGCTCACTATTCTGCTGGTGCAGTCACTGTGTACATACATTACATTACTGATCCTGAGTTACATCCTGTATTATACCCCAGAGCTGCACTCACTATTCTGCTGGTGCAGTCACTGTGTACATACATTACATTACTGACCCTGAGTTATATCCTGTATTATACTCGAGAGCTGCACTCACTATTCTGCTGGTGCAGTCACTGTGTACATACATTACATTACTGATCCTGAGTTACATCCTGTATTATACTCCAGAGCTGCGCTCACTATTCTGCTGGAGCTGTCATTGTGTACATACATTACATTACTGATCCTGAGTTACATCCTGTATTATACTAGAGAGCTGCACTCACTATTCTGCTGGTGGAGTCACTGTGTACATACATTACATTACTGATCCTGAGTTATATCCTGTATTATACTCCAGAGCTGCACTCACTATTCTGCTGGTGCAGTCACTGTGTACATACATTACATTACTGATCCTGAGTTACATCCTGTATTATACTCCAGAGCTGCACTCACTATTCTGCTGGTGCAGTCACTGTGTACATACATTACATTACTGATCCTGAGTTACCTCCTGTATTATACTCCAGAGCTGCACTCACTATTCTGCTGGTGCAGTCACTGTGTACATACATTATATTACTGATCCTGAGTTACATCCTGTATTATACTCCAGAGCTGCACTCACTATTCTGCTGGTGCAGTCACTGTGTACATACATTACATTACTGATCCTGAGTTACATCCTGTATTATACTCCAGAGCTGCACTCACTATTCTGCTGGTGCAGTCACTGTGTACATACATTAGATTACTGATCCTGAGTTACATCCTGTATTATACCCCAGAGCTGCACTCACTATTCTGCTGGTGCAGTCACCGTTTACATACATTACATTACTGATCCTGAGTTACATCCTGTATTATAATCCAGAGCTGCACTCACTATCCTGCTGGTGCAGTCACCGTGTACATACATTACATTACTGATCCTGAGTTACATCCTGTATTATACCCCAGAGCTGCACTCACTATTCTGCTGGTGCAGTCACTGTGTACATACATTACATTACTGATCCTGAGTTACCTCCTGTATTATATTCCAGAGCTGCACTCACTATTCTGCTGGTGCAGTCACTGTGTACATACATTACATTACTGATCCTGAGTTACATCCTGTATTATACTCCAGAGCTGCACTCACTATTCTGCTGGTGCAGTCACTGTGTACATACATTACATTACTGATCCTGAGTTACATCCTATATTATACTCCAGAGCTGCGCTCACTATTCTGCAGGTGGAGTCACTGTGTACATACATTACATTACTGATCCTGAGTTACATCCTGTATTATACTCCAGAGCTGCACTCACTATTCTGCTGGTGCAGTCACTGTGTACATACATTACATTACTAATCCTGAGTTACATCCTGTATTATACTCCAGAGCTGCACTCTCTATTCTGTTGGTGCAGTCACTGTGTACATACATTACATTACTGATCCTGAGTTACATCCTGTATTATACTCCAGAGCTGCACTCACTATTCTGGTGGTGCAGTCACTGTGTACATACATTACATTACTGATCCTGAGTTACATCCTGTATTATACTCCAGAGCTGCACTCTCTATTCTGTTGGTGCAGTCACTGTGTACATACATTACATTACTGATCCTGAGTTACCTCCTGTATTATACTCCAGAGCTGCACTCACTATTCTGGTGGTGCAGTCACTGTGTACATACATTACATTACTGATCCTGAGTTACATCCTGTATTATACTCCAGAGCTGCACTCTCTATTCTGTTGGTGCAGTCACTGTGTACATACATTACATTACTGATCCTGAGTTACATCCTGTATTATACTCCAGAGCTGCACTCACTATTCTGCTGGTGCAGTCACTGTGTACATACATTACATTACTGATTCTGAGTTACATCCTGTATTATACTCCAGAGCTGCACTCACTATTCTGCTGGTGCAGTCACTGTGTACATACATTACATTACTGATCCTGAGTTACATCCTGTATTATACTCCAGAGCTGCACTCACTATTCTGCTGGTGCAGTCACTGTGTACATACATTACATTACTGATCCTGAGTTACATCCTGTATTATACTCCAGAGCTGCACTCACTATTCTGCTGGTGCAGTCACTGTGCACATACATTACATTACTGATCCTGAGTTACATCCTGTATTATACTCCAGAGCTGCACTCACTATTCTGCTGGTGCAGTCACTGTGTACATACATTACATTACTGATCCTGAGTTACATCCTGTATTATACTCCAGAGCTGCACTCACTATTCTGCTGGTGCAGTCACTGTGTACATACATTACATTACTGATTCTGAGTTATATCCTGTATTATACTCCAGAGCTGCACTCACTATTCTGCTGGTGCAGTCACTGTGTACATACATTACATTACTGATCCTGAGTTACATCCTGTATTATACTCCAGAGCTGCACTCACTATTCTGCTGGTGCAGTCACTGTGTACATACATTACATTACTGATCCTGAGTTACATCCTGTATTATACTCCAGAGCTGCACTCACTATTCTGCTGGTGCAGTCACTGTGCACATACATTACATTACTGATCCTGAGTTACATCTTGTATTATACCCCAGAGCTGCACTCACTATTCTGCTGGTGCAGTCACTGTGTACATACATTACATTACTGATCCTGAGTTACCTCCTGTATTATACTCCAGAGCTGCACTCACTATTCTGCTGGTGCAGTCACTGTGTACATACATTACATTACTGATCCTGAGTTACATCCTGTATTATACTCCAGAGCTGCACTCACTATTCTGCTTGTGCAGTCACTGTGTACATACATTACATTACTGATCCTGAGTTATATCCTGTATTATACTCCAGTGCTGCACTCACTATTCTGCTGGTGCAGTCACTGTGTACATACATTACATTACTGATCCTGAGTTATATCCTGTATTATACCCCAGAGCTGCACTCAATATTCTGCTGGTGCAGTCACTGTGTACATACATTATATTACTGATCCTGAGTTACCTCCTGTATTATACTCCAGAGCTGCACTCACTATTCTGCTGGTGCAGTCACTGTGTACATACATTACATTACTGATCCTGAGTTACATCCTGTATTATACTCCAGAGCTGCACTCAGTATTCTGCTGGTGCAGTCACTGTGTACATACATTACATTACTGATTCTGAGTTACCTCCAGTATTATACTCTAGAGCTGCACTCACTATTCTGCTGGTGCACTCACTGTGTACATACATTACATTACTGATTCTGAGTTACATCCTGTATTATACTACAGAGCTGCACTCACTATTCTGCTGGTGCAGTCACTGTGCACATACATTACATTACTGATCCTGAGTTACATCCTGTATTATACTCCAGAGCTGCACTCACTATTCTGCTGGTGGAGTCACTGTGTACATACATTACATTACTGATCCTGAGTTACATCTTGTATTATACCCCAGAGCTTCACTCACTATTCTGCTGGTGCAGTCACTGTGTACATACATTACATTACTGATCCTGAGTTACATCCTGTATTATACTCCAGAGCTGCACTCACTATTCTGCTGGTGCAGTCACTGTGTGCATACATTACATTACTGATCCTGAGTTATATCCTGTACTATACTCCAGAGCTGCACTCACTATTCTGCTGGTGCAGTCACTGTGCACATACATTACATTACTGATCCTGAGTTACATCCTGTATTATACTCCAGAGCTGCACTCACTATTCTGCTGGTGCAGTCACTGTGTGCATACATTACATTACTGATCCTGAGTTATATCCTGTACTATACTCCAGAGCTGCACTCACTATTCTGCTGGTGCAGTCACTGTGTACATACATTACATTACTGATCCTGAGTTACCGCCTGTATTATACTCCAGAGCTGCACTCACTATTCTGCTGGTGCAGTCACTGTGTACATACATTACATTACTGATCCTGAGTTACATCCTGTATTATACTCCAGAGCTGCACTCACTATTCTGCTGGTGCAGTCACTGTGTACATACATTACTGATCCTGAGTTACCTCCTGTATTATACCCCAGAGCTGCACTCACTATTCTGCTGGTGGAGTCACGGTGTACATACATTACATTACTGATCCTGAGTTACCTCCTGTATTATACCCCAGAGCTGCACTCACTATTCTGCTGCTGCAGTCACTGTGTACATACATTACATTACTGATCCTGAGTTACATCCTGTATTATATCCCAGAGCTGCACTCACTATTCTGCTGCTGCAGTCACTGTGTACATACATTACATTACTGATCCTGAGTTACATCCTGTATTATACCCCAGAGCTGCACTCACTATTCTGCTGGTGCAGTCACTGTGTACATACATTACATTAGTGATCCTGAGTTACATCCTGTATTATAATCCAGAGCTGCACTCACTATTCTGCTGGTGCAGTCACTGTGTACATACATTACATTACTGATCCTGAGTTACATCCTGTATTATACTCCAGAGCTGCACTCACTATTCTGCTGGTGCAGTCACTGTGTACATACATTACATTACTGATCCTGAGTTACATCCTGTATTATCCTCCAGAGCTGCACTCACTATTCTGCTGGTGCAGTCACTGTGTACATACATTACATTACTGATCCTGAGTTACATCCTGTATTATACTGCAGAGCTGCACTCACTATTCTGCTGGTGCAGTCACTGTGTACATATATTACATTACTGATCCTGAGTTACATCCTGTATTATACTCCAGAGCTGCACTCACTATTCTGCTAGTGGAGTCACGGTGTACATACATTACATTACTGATCCTGAGTTACATCCTGTATTATACTCCAGAGCTGCACTCACTATTCTGCTGGTGCAGTCACTGTGTACATACATTACTGATTCGGAGTTACATCCTGTATTATACCCCAGAGCTGCACTCACTATTCTGCTGCTGCAGTCACTGTGTACATACATTACATTACTGATCCTGAGTTACATCCTGTATTATACCCCAGAGCTGCACTCACTATTCTGCTGGTGCAGTCACTGTGTACATACATTACATTACTGATCCTGAGTTACATCCTGTATTATACTCCAGAGCTGCACTCACTATTCTGCTGGTGGAGTCACTGTGTACATACATTACTGATTCGGAGTTACATCCTGTATTATACCCCAGAGCTGCACTCACTATTCTGCTGGTGGAGTCACTGTGTACATACATTACATTACTGATCCTGAGTTACATCGTGTATTATACCAAAGAGCTGCGCTCACTATTCTGCTGGTGGAGTCACTGTGTACATACATTACATTACTGATCCTGAGTTACATCCTGTAGTGTACTCCAGAGCTGCACTCACTATTCTGCTGGTGCAGTCACTGTGTACATACATTACATTACTGATCCTGAGTTACATCCTGTATTATACTCCAGAGCTGCGCTCACTATTCTGCTGGTGCAGTCACTGTGTACATACATTACATTACTGATCCTGAGTTACATCCCGTATTATACTCCAGAGCTGCACTCACTGTTCTGCTGGTGCAGTCACTGTGTACATACATTACTGATTCGGAGTTACATCCTGTATTATACCCCAGAGCTGCACTCACTATTCTGCTGCTGCAGTCACTGTGTACATACATTACATTACTGATCCTGAGTTACATCCTGTATTATACCCCAGAGCTGCACTCACTATTCTGCTGGTGCAGTCACTGTGTACATACATTACATTACTGATCCTGAGTTACATCCTGTATTATACTCCAGAGCTGCACTCACTATTCTGCTGGTGGAGTCACTGTGTACATACATTACATTACTGATCCTGAGTTACATCCTGTATTATACTCCAGAGCTGCACTCACTATTCTGCTGGTGCAGTCACTGTGTACATACATTACTGATTCAGAGTTGCATCCTGTATTATACCCCAGAGCTACACTCACTATTCTGCTGCTGCAGTCACTGTGTACATACATTACATTACTGATCCTGAGTTACATCCTGTATTATACCCCAGAGCTGCACTCACTATTCTGCTGGTGCAGTCACTGTGTACATACATTACATTACTGATCCTGAGTTACATCCTGTATTATAACCCAAAGCTGCACTCACTATTCTGCTGGTGCAGTCACTGTGTACATACATTACATTACTGATCCTGAGTTATATCCTGTATTATACTCCAGAGCTGCACTCACTATTCTGCTGGTGGAGTCACTGTGTACATACATTACATTACTGACCCTGAGTTATATTCTGTATTATACTCCAGAGCTGCACTCACTATTCTGCTGGTGCAGTCACTGTGTACATACATTACATTACTGATCCTGAGTTACATCCTGTATTATACTCCAGAGCTGCACTCACTATTCTGCTGGTGCAGTCACTGTGTACATACATTACATTACTGATCCTGAGTTACCTCCTGTATTATACTCCAGAGCTGCACTCACTATTCTGCTGGTGCAGTCACTGTGTACATACATTACATTACTGATCCTGAGTTACATCCTGTATTATACTCCAGAGCTGCACTCACTATTCTGCTGGTGCAGTCACTGTGTACATACATTACATTACTGATCCTGAGTTACATCCTGTATTATACTCCAGAGCTGCACTCACTATTCTGCTGGTGCAGTCACTGTGTACATACATTAGATTACTGATCCTGAGTTACATCCTGTATTATACTCCAGAGCTGCGCTCACTATTCTACTGGTGGAGTCACGGTGTACATACATTACATTACTGATCCTGAGTTACATCCCGTATTATACTCCAGAGCTGCACTCACTATTCTGCTGGTGCAGTCACTGTGTACATACATTACTGATTCGGAGTTACATCCTGTATTATACCCCAGAGCTGCACTCACTATTCTGCTGCTGCAGTCACTGTGTACATACATTACATTACTGATCCTGAGTTACATCCTGTATTATACCCCAGAGCTGCACTCACTATTCTGCTGGTGCAGTCACTGTGTACATACATTACATTACTGATCCTGAGTTACATCCTGTATTATACTCCAGAGCTGCACTCACTATTCTGCTGGTGGAGTCACTGTGTACATACATTACATTACTGATCCTGAGTTACATCCTGTATTATAACCCAAAGCTGCACTCACTATTCTGCTGGTGCAGTCACTGTGTACATACATTACATTACTGATCCTGAGTTACATCCTGTATTATACTCCAGAGCTGCACTCACTATTCTGCTGGTGCAGTCACTGTGTACATACATTACATTACTGACCCTGAGTTATATCCTGTATTATACTCGAGAGCTGCACTCACTATTCTGCTGGTGGAGTCACTGTGTACATACATTACATTACTGATCCTGAGTTACCTCCTGTATTATACTCCAGAGCTGCACTCACTATTCTGCTGGTGCAGTCACTGTGTACATACATTACATTACTGATCCTGAGTTATATCCTGTATTATACTCGAGAGCTGCACTCACTATTCTGCTGGTGGAGTCACTGTGTACATACATTACATTACTGATCCTGAGTTATATCCTGTATTATACTCCAGAGCTGCACTCACTATTCTGCTGGTGCAGTCACTGTGTACATACATTACATTACTGATCCTGAGTTACATCCTGTATTATACTCCAGAGCTGCACTCACTATTCTGCTGGTGCAGTCACTGTGTACATACATTACATTACTGATCCTGAGTTACCTCCTGTATTATACTCCAGAGCTGCACTCACTATTCTGCTGGTGCAGTCACTGTGTACATACATTATATTACTGATCCTGAGTTACATCCTGTATTATACTCCAGAGCTGCACTCACTATTCTGCTGGTGCAGTCACTCTGTACATACATTACATTACTGATCCTGAGTTACATCCTGTATTATACTCCAGAGCTGCACTCACTATTCTGCTGGTGCAGTCACTGTGTACATACATTACATTACTGATCCTGAGTTACATCCTGTATTATACTCCAGAGCTGCACTCACTATTCTGCTGGTGCAGTCACCGTGTACATACATTACATTACTGATCCTGAGTTACATCCTGTATTATACTCCAGAGCTGCACTCACTATTCTGCTGGTGCAGTCACCGTGTACATACATTACATTACTGATCCTGAGTTACATCCTGTATTATACTCCAGAGCTGCACTCACTATTCTGCTGGTGCAGTCACTGTGTACATACATTACATTACTGATCCTGAGATACATCCTGTATTATACTCCAGAGCTGCACTCACTATTCTGCTGGTGCAGTCACCGTGTACATACATTACATTACTGATCCTGAGTTACATCCTGTATTATACCCCAGAGCTGCACTCACTATTCTGCTGGTGCAGTCACCGTTTGCATACATTACATTACTGATCCTGAGTTACATCCTGTATTATAATCCAGAGCTGCACTCACTATCCTGCTGGTGCAGTCACCGTGTACATACATTACATTACTGATCCTGAGTTACATCCTGTATTATACCCCAGAGCTGCACACACTATTCTGCTGGTGCAGTCACTGTGTACATACATTACATTACTGATCCTGAGTTACCTCCTGTATTATACTCCAGAGCTGCACTCACTATTCTGCTGGTGCAGTCACTGTGTACATACATTACATTACTGATCCTGAGTTACATCCTGTATTATACTCCAGAGCTGCACTCACTATTCTGCTGGTGCAGTCACTGTGTACATACATTACATTACTGATCCTGAGTTACATCCTATATTATACTCCAGAGCTGCGCTCACTATTCTGCAGGTGGAGTCACTGTGTACATACATTACATTACTGATCCTGAGTTACATCCTGTATTATACTCCAGAGCTGCACTCACTATTCTGCTGGTGCAGTCACTGTGTACATACATTAGATTACTGATCCTGAGTTACATCCTGTATTATACCCCAGAGCTGCACTCACTATTCTGCTGGTGCAGTCACCGTGTACATACATTACATTACTGATCCTGAGTTACATCCTGTATTATACTCCAGAGCTGCACTCACTATTCTGCTGGTGCAGTCACCGTGTACATACATTACATTACTGATCCTGAGTTACATCCTGTATTATACCCCAGAGCTGCACTCACTATTCTGCTGGTGCAGTCACCGTTTACATACATTACATTACTGATCCTGAGTTACATCCTGTATTATAATCCAGAGCTGCACTCACTATTCTGCTGGTGCAGTCACTGTGTACATACATTACATTACTGATCCTGAGTTACATCCTGTATTATACCCCAGAGCTGCACTCACTATTCTGCTGGTGCAGTCACCGTGTACATACATTACATTACTGATCCTGAGTTACATCCTGTATTATACCCCAGAGCTGCACTCACTATTCTGCTGGTGCAGTCACCGTTTACATACATTACATTACTGATCCTGAGTTACATCCTGTATTATACTCCAGAGCTGCACTCACTATCCTGCTGGTGCAGTCACCGTGTACATACGTTACATTACTGATCCTGAGTTACATCCTGTATTATACCCCAGAGCTGCACTCACTATTCTGCTGGTGCAGTCACTGTGTACATACATTACATTACTGATCCTGAGTTACCTCCTGTATTATACTCCAGAGCTGCACTCACTATTCTGCTGGTGCAGTCACTGTGTACATACATTACATTACTGATCCTGAGTTACATCCTGTATTATACTCCAGAGCTGCACTCACTATTCTGCTGGTGCAGTCACTGTGTACATACATTACATTACTGATCCTGAGTTACATCCTATATTATACTCCAGAGCTGCGCTCACTATTCTGCAGGTGGAGTCACTGTGTACATACATTACATTACTGATCCTGAGTTACATCCTGTATTATACTCCAGAGCTGCACTCACTATTCTGCTGGTGCAGTCACTGTGTACATACATTACATTACTGATCCTGAGTTACATCCTGTATTATACTCCAGAGCTGCACTCTCTATTCTGTTGGTGCAGTCACTGTGTACATACATTACATTACTGATCCTGAGTTACATCCTGTATTATACTCCAGAGCTGCACTCACTATTCTGCTGGTGCAGTCACTGTGTACATACATTACATTACTGATCCTGAGTTACATCCTGTATTATACTCCAGAGCTGCACTCTCTATTCTGTTGGTGCAGTCACTGTGTACATACATTACATTACTGATCCTGAGTTACATCCTGTATTATACTCCAGAGCTGCACTCACTATTCTGCTGGTGCAGTCACTGTGCACATACATTACATTACTGATCCTGAGTTACATCTTGTATTATACCCCAGAGCTGCACTCACTATTCTGCTGGTGCAGTCACTGTGTACATACATTACATTACTGATCCTGAGTTACCTCCTGTATTATACTCCAGAGCTGCACTCACTATTCTGCTGGTGCAGTCACTGTGTACATACATTACATTACTGATCCTGAGTTACATCCTGTATTATACTCCAGAGCTGCACTCACTATTCTGCTTGTGCAGTCACTGTGTACATACATTACATTACTGATCCTGAGTTATATCCTGTATTATACTCCAGTGCTGCACTCACTATTCTGCTGGTGCAGTCACTGTGTACATACATTACATTACTGATCCTGAGTTATATCCTGTATTATACCCCAGAGCTGCACTCAATATTCTGCTGGTGCAGTCACTGTGTACATACATTATATTACTGATCCTGAGTTACCTCCTGTATTATACTCCAGAGCTGCACTCACTATTCTGCTGGTGCAGTCACTGTGTACATACATTACATTACTGATCCTGAGTTACATCCTGTATTATACTCCAGAGCTGCACTCAGTATTCTGCTGGTGCAGTCACTGTGTACATACATTACATTACTGATTCTGAGTTACCTCCAGTATTATACTCTAGAGCTGCACTCACTATTCTGCTGGTGCACTCACTGTGTACATACATTACATTACTGATTCTGAGTTACATCCTGTATTATACTCCAGAGCTGCACTCACTATTCTGCTGGTGCAGTCACTGTGTACATACATTACATTACTGATCCTGAGTTACATCCTGTATTATACCCCAGAGCTGCACTCAATATTCTGCTGGTGCAGTCACTGTGTACATACATTACTGATTCTGAGTTACATCCTGTATTATACTCCAGAGCTGCGCTCACTATTCTGCTGGTGCAGTCACTGTGTACATACATTACATTACTGATCCTGAGTTACATCCTGTATTATACTACAGAGCTGCACTCACTATTCTGCTGGTGCAGTCACTGTGTACATACATTACATTAATGATCTTGAGTAACATCCTGTCTTATACTCCAGAGCTGCACTCACTATTCTGCTGGTGCAGTCACTGTGTACATACATTACATTACTGATCCTGAGTTACATCCTGTATTATACTCCAGAGCTGCGCTCACTATTCTGCTGGTGCAGTCACTGTGTACATACATTACATTACTGATCCTGAGTTACATCCTGTATTATACTCCAGAGCTGCACTCACTATTCTGCTGGTGCAGTCACTGTGTACATACATTACATTACTGATCTTGAGTAACATCCTGTTTTATACTCCAGAGCTGCACTCACTATTCTGCTGGTGCAGTCACTGTGTACATACATTACATTACTGATCCTGAGTTACATCCTGTATTATACTCCAGAGCTGCACTCACTATTCTGCTGGTGCAGTCACTGTGCACATACATTACATTACTGATCCTGAGTTACATCCTGTATTATACTCCAGAGCTGCACTCACTATTCTGCTGGTGCAGTCACTGTGCACATACATTACATTACTGATCCTGAGTTACATCTTCTATTATACCCCAGAGCTGCACTCACTATTCTGCTGGTGCAGTCACTGTGTACATACATTACATTACTGATCCTGAGTTACCTCCTGTATTATACTCCAGAGCTGCACTCACTATTCTGCTGGTGCAGTCACTGTGTACATACATTACATTACTGATCCTGAGTTACATCCTGTATTATACTCCAGAGCTGCACTCACTATTCTGCTTGTGCAGTCACTGTGTACATACATTACATTACTGATCCTGAGTTATATCCTGTATTATACTCCAGTGCTGCACTCACTATTCTGCTGGTGCAGTCACTGTGTACATACATTACATTACTGATCCTGAGTTATATCCTGTATTATACCCCAGAGCTGCACTCAATATTCTGCTGGTGCAGTCACTGTGTACATACATTATATTACTGATCCTGAGTTACCTCCTGTATTATACTCCAGAGCTGCACTCACTATTCTGCTGGTGCAGTCACTGTGTACATACATTACATTACTGATCCTGAGTTACATCCTGTATTATACTCCAGAGCTGCACTCAGTATTCTGCTGGTGCAGTCACTGTGTACATACATTACATTACTGATTCTGAGTTACCTCCAGTATTATACTCTAGAGCTGCACTCACTATTCTGCTGGTGCACTCACTGTGTACATACATTACATTACTGATTCTGAGTTACATCCTGTATTATACTCCAGAGCTGCACTCACTATTCTGCTGGTGCAGTCACTGTGTACATACATTACATTACTGATCCTGAGTTACATCCTGTATTATACCCCAGAGCTGCACTCAATATTCTGCTGGTGCAGTCACTGTGTACATACATTACTGATTCTGAGTTACATCCTGTATTATACTCCAGAGCTGCGCTCACTATTCTGCTGGTGCAGTCACTGTGTACATACATTACATTACTGATCCTGAGTTACATCCTGTATTATACTCCAGAGCTGCACTCACTATTCTGCTGGTGCAGTCACTGTGTACATACATTACATTACTGATCTTGAGTAACATCCTGTTTTATACTCCAGAGCTGCACTCACTATTCTGCTGGTGCAGTCACTGTGTACATACATTACATTACTGATCCTGAGTTACATCCTGTATTATACTCCAGAGCTGCACTCACTATTCTGCTAGTGCAGTCACTGTGTACATACATTACATTACTGATCCTGAGTTACATCCTGTATTATACTCCAGAGCTGCACTCACTATTCTGCTGGTGCAGTCACTGTGTACATACATTACATTACTGATCCTGAGTTACATCCTGTATTATACTCCAGAGCTGCACTCACTATTCTGCTGGTGCAGTCACTGTGTACATACATTACTGATCCTGAGTTACATCCTGTATTATACTCCAGAGCTGCACTCACTATTCTGCTGGTGCAGTCACTGTGTACATACATTACATTACTGATCCTGAGTTACATCCTATATTATACTCCAGAGCTGCGCTCACTATTCTGCAGGTGGAGTCACTGTGTACATACATTACATTACTGATCCTGAGTTACATCCTGTATTATACTCCAGAGCTGCACTCACTATTCTGCTGGTGCAGTCACTGTGTACATACATTACATTACTGATCCTGAGTTACATCCTGTATTATACTCCAGAGCTGCACTCTCTATTCTGTTGGTGCAGTCACTGTGTACATACATTACATTACTGATCCTGAGTTACATCCTGTATTATACTCCAGAGCTGCACTCACTATTCTGCTGGTGCAGTCACTGTGTACATACATTACATTACTGATCCTGAGTTACATCCTGTATTATACTCCAGAGCTGCACTCTCTATTCTGTTGGTGCAGTCACTGTGTACATACATTACATTACTGATCCTGAGTTACCTCCTGTATTATACTCCAGAGCTGCACTCACTATTCTGCTGGTGCAGTCACTGTGTACATACATTACATTACTGATCCTGAGTTACATCCTGTATTATACTCCAGAGCTGCACTCTCTATTCTGTTGGTGCAGTCACTGTGTACATACATTACATTACTGATCCTGAGTTACATCCTGTATTATACTCCAGAGCTGCACTCACTATTCTGCTGGTGCAGTCACTGTGTACATACATTACATTACTGATCCTGAGTTACATCCTGTATTATACTCCAGAGCTGCACTCACTATTCTTCTGGTGCAGTCACTGTGCACATACATTACATTACTGATCCTGAGTTACATCCTGTATTATACTCCAGAGCTGCACTCACTATTCTGCTGGTGCAGTCACTGTGCACATACATTACATTACTGATCCTGAGTTACATCTTGTATTATACTCCAGAGCTGCACTCACTATTCTGCTGGTGCAGTCACTGTGTACATACATTACATTACTGATCCTGAGTTACATCCTGTATTATACTCCAGAGCTGCACTCACTATTCTGCTTGTGCAGTCACTGTGTACATACATTACATTACTGATCCTGAGTTATATCCTGTATTATACTCCAGTGCTGCACTCACTATTCTGCTGGTGCAGTCACTGTGTACATACATTACATTACTGATCCTGAGATATATCCTGTATTATACCCCAGAGCTGCACTCAATATTCTGCTGGTGCAGTCACTGTGTACATACATTATATTACTGATCCTGAGTTACCTCCTGTATTATACTCCAGAGCTGCAGTCACTATTCTGCTGGTGCAGTCACTGTGTACATACATTACATTACTGATCCTGAGTTACATCCTGTATTATACTCCAGAGCTGCACTCAGTATTCTGCTGGTGCAGTCACTGTGTACATACATTACATTACTGATTCTGAGTTACCTCCAGTATTATACTCTAGAGCTGCACTCACTATTCTGCTGGTGCACTCACTGTGTACATACATTACATTACTGATTCTGAGTTACATCCTGTATTATACTCCAGAGCTGCACTCACTATTCTGCTGGTGCAGTCACTGTGTACATACATTACATTACTGATCCTGAGTTACATCCTGTATTATACCCCAGAGCTGCACTCAATATTCTGCTGGTGCAGTCACTGTGTACATACATTACTGATTCTGAGTTACATCCTGTATTATACTCCAGAGCTGCGCTCACTATTCTGCTGGTGCAGTCACTGTGTACATACATTACATTACTGATCCTGAGTTACATCCTGTATTATACTCCAGAGCTGCACTCACTATTCTGCTGGTGCAGTCACTGTGTACATATATTACATTACTGATCCTGAGTTACATCCTGTATTATACTCCAGAGCTGCGCTCACTATTCTGCTGGTGCAGTCACTGTGTACATACATTACATTACTGATCCTGAGTTACATCCTGTATTATACTCCAGAGCTGCACTCACTATTCTGCTGGTGCAGTCACTGTGTACATACATTACATTACTGATCTTGAGTAACATCCTGTTTTATACTCCAGAGCTGCACTCACTATTCTGCTGGTGCAGTCACTGTGTACATACATTACATTACTGATCCTGAGTTACATCCTGTATTATACTCCAGAGCTGCACTCACTATTCTGCTGGTGCAGTCACTGTGTACATACATTACATTACTGATCCTGAGTTACATCCTGTATTATACTCCAGAGCTGCACTCACTATTCTGCTGGTGCAGTCACTGTGTACATACATTACATTACTGATCCTGAGTTACATCCTGTATTATACTCCAGAGCTGCACACACTATTCTGCTGGTGCAGTCACTGTGTACATACATTACATGACTGATCCTGAGTTACATCCTGTATTATACTCCAGAGCTGCACTCACTATTCTGCTGGTGCAGTCACTGTGTACATACATTACATTACTGATCCTGAGTTACATCCTGTATTATACTCCAGAGCTGCACTCACTATTCTGCTCGTGCAGTCACTGTGTACATACATTACATTACTGATCCTGAGTTACATCCTGTATTATACTCCAGAGCTGCACTCACTATTCTGCTGGTGCAGTCACTGTGTACATACATTACTGATTCTGAGTTACATCCTGTATTATACTCCAGAGCTGCGCTCACTATTCTGCTGGTGCAGTCACTGTGTACATACATTACATTACTGATCCTGAGTTAGATCCTGTATTATACTCCAGAGCTGCACTCACTATTCTGCTGGTGCAGTCACTGTGTACATACATTACATTACTGATCCTGAGTTACATCCTGTATTATACTCCAGAGCTGCACTCACTATTCTGCTGGTGCAGTCACTGTGTACATACATTACATTACTGATCCTGAGTTACATCCTGTATTATACTCCAGAGCTGCACTCACTATTCTGCTAGTCCAGTCACTGTGTACATACATTACATTACTGATCCTGAGTTACATCCTGTATTATACCCCAGAGCTGCACTCACTATTCTGCTGGTGCAGTCACTGTGTACATACATTACATTACTGATCCTGAGTTACATCCTGTATTATACTCCAGAGCTGCACTCACTATTCTGCTAGTCCAGTCACTGTGTACATACATTACATTACTGATCCTGAGTTACATCCTGTATTATACTCCAGAGCTGCACTCACTATTCTGCTGGTGCAGTCACTGTGTACATACATTACATTACTGATCCTGAGTTACATCCTGTATTATACTCCAGAGCTGCACTCACTATTCTGCTAGTCCAGTCACTGTGTACATACATTACATTACTGATCCTGAGTTACATCCTGTATTATACCCCAGAGCTGCACTCACTATTCTGCTGGTGCAGTCACTGTGTACATACATTACATTACTGATCCTGAGTTACATCCTGTATTATACCCCAGAGCTGCGCTCACTATTCTGCTGGTGCAGTCACTGTGTACATACATTACATTACTGATCCTGAGTTACCTCCTGTATTATACTCCAGAGCTGCACTCACTATTCTGCTGGTGCAGTCACTGTGTACATACATTACATTACTGATCCTGAGTTACATCCTGTATTATACTCCAGAGCTGCACTCACTATTCTGCTGGTGCAGTCACTGTGTACATACATTACATGACTGATCCTGAGTTACATCCTGTATTATACTCCAGAGCTGCACTCACTATTCTGCTGGTGCAGTCACTGTGTACATACATTACATTACTGATCCTGAGTTACATCCTGTATTATACTCCAGAGCTGCACTCACTATTCTGCTCGTGCAGTCACTGTGTACATACATTACATTACTGATCCTGAGTTACATCCTGTATTATACTCAAGAGCTGCACTCACTATTCTGCTGGTGCAGTCACTGTGTACATACATTACTGATTCTGAGTTACATCCTGTATTATACTCCAGAGCTGCGCTCACTATTCTGCTGGTGCAGTCACTGTGTACATACATTACATTACTGATCCTGAGTTACATCCTGTATTATACTCCAGAGCTCCACTCACTATTCTGCTGGTCCAGTCACTGTGTACATACATTACATTACTGATCCTGAGTTACATCCTGTATTATACTCCAGAGCTGCACTCACTATTCTGCTGGTGCAGTCACTGTGTACATACATTACTGATTCTGAGTTACATCCTGTATTATACTCCAGAGCTGCACTCACTATTCTGCTGGTGCAGTCACTGTGTACATACATTACATTACTGATCCTGAGTTACATCCTGTATTATACTCCAGAGCTGCACTCACTATTCTGCTGGTGCAGTCACTGTGAACATACAATACATTACTGATCCTGAGTTACATCCTGTATTATACTCCAGAGCTGCACTCACTATTCTGCTGGTGCAGTCACTGTGTACATACATTACATTACTGATCCTGAGTTACATCCTGTATTATACTCCAGAGCTGCACTCACTATTCTGCTGGTGCAGTCAATGTGTACATACATTACATTACTGATCCTGAGTTACATCCTGTATTATACTCCAGAGCTGCACTCACTATTCTGCTGGTGCAGTCAATGTGTACATACATTACATTACTGATCCTGAGTTACATCCTGTATTATACTCCAGAGCTGCACTCACTATTCTGCTGGTGCAGTCACCGTGTACATACATTACATTACTGATCCTGAGTTACATCCTGTATTATACCCCAGAGCTGCGCTCACTATTCTGCTGGTGCAGTCACTGTGTACATACATTACATTACTGATCCTGAGTTACCTCCTGTATTATACTCCAGAGCTGCACTCACTATTCTGCTGGTGCAGTCACTGTGTACATACATTACATTACTGATCCTGAGTTACATCCTGTATTATACTCCAGAGCTGCACTCACTATTCTGCTGGTGCAGTCACTGTGTACATACATTACATTACTGATCCTGAGTTACATCCTGTATTATACTCCAGAGCTGCACTCACTATTCTGCTGGTGCAGTCACTGTGTACATACATTACATTACTGATCCTGAGTTACATCCTGTATTATACTCCAGAGCTGCACTCACTATTCTGCTAGTCCAGTCACTGTGTACATACATTACATTACTGATCCTGAGTTACATCCTGTATTATACCCCAGAGCTGCGCTCACTATTCTGCTGGTGCAGTCACTGTGTACATACATTACATTACTGATCCTGAGTTACATCCTGTATTATACCCCAGGGCTGCGCTCACTATTCTGCTGGTGCAGTCACTGTGTACATACATTACATTACTGATCCTGAGTTACATCCTGTATTATACTCCAGAGCTGCACTCACTATTCTGCTGGTGCAGTCACTCTGTACATACATTACATTTCTGATCCTGAGTTACCTCCTGTATTATACTCCAGAGCTGCACTCACTATTCTGCTGGTGCAGTCACTGTGTACATACATTACATTACTGATCCTGAGTTACATCCTGTATTATACTCCAGAGCTGCACTCACTATTCTGCTGGTGGAGTCACTGTGTACATACAGTACATTACTGATCCTGAGTTACCTCCTGTATTATACTCCAGAGCTGCGCTCACTATTCTGCTGGTGCAGTCACTGTGTACATACATTACATTACTGATCCTGAGTTACATCATGTATTATACTCCAGAGCTGCACTCACTATTCTGCTGGTACAGTCACTGTGTACATACATTACATTACTGATCCTGAGTTACTTCCTGTATTATACTCCAGAGCTGCACTCACTATTCTGCTGGTGCAGTCACTGTGTACATACATTACATTACTGATCCTGAGTTACATCCTGTATTATAACCCAAAGCTGCACTCACTATTCTGCTGGTGCAGTCACTGTGTACATACATTACATTACTGATCCTGAGTTACATCCTGTATTATACTCCAGAGCTGCACTCACTATTCTGCTGGTGCAGTCACTGTGTACATACATTACATTACTGATCCTGAGTTACATCCTGTATTATACTCCAGAGCTGCACTCACTATTCTGCTGGTGCAGTCACTGTGTACATACATTACATTACTGATCCTGAGTTACATCCTGTATTATACTCCAGAGCTGCACTCACTATTCTGCTGGTGCAGTCACTGTGTACATACATTACATTACTGATCCTGAGTTACCTCCTGTATTATACTCCAGAGCTGCACTCACTATTCTGCTGGTGCAGTCACTGTGTACATACATTACATTACTGATCCTGAGTTACATCCTGTATTATACCCCAGAGCTGCACTCACTATTCTGCTGGTGCAGTCACTGTGTACATACATTACATTACTGATCCTGAGTTACATCCTGTATTATACTCCAGAGCTGCACTCACTATTCTTCTGGTGCAGTCACTGTGTACATACATTACATTACTGATCCTGAGTTACATCCTGTATTATACTCCAGAGCTGCACTCACTATTCTGCTGGTGCAGTCACTGTGTACATACATTACATTACTGATCCTGAGTTACATCCTGTATTATACTCCAGAGCTGCACTCACTATTCTGTTCTCAGGCCAGGAGATATATGGCGGTACAGGGATCGCGGAGCACGATACATATTTAATCCTGGCAGACAGATAAAGCAACACAGATAAAAAATGGATAGAAGTGAGCGGGAAGAGGCACTAAATAATGTATAATGCACAGAAAAGTACTCAGACAGCACCACCTAATGGTGATATATAGAACTGTGAAGAGAGAATACCAGTTACTGACCTCTCTGCAGAGCATTGCTCCGCTTTCTCCTGAGTACTGACATACATAGCGATAGATCCTGCAGGTTATTACACCAGGGACCTCTCTCTTGTAATCTTTCAAAACGAATCTCTTCTCATGGTTGCCGTGGGTTACAGTGCGCCATTGTACCATCTAATCCCCGGGCTGAAATATCAATATCCGCTTTATTGCTTAAGTTTTATCTCACATTTAACCCTTTGAATCTCAACTGCACAAATACATTTTCCTATTATCTTTTTTTTTTCACTTCAAATATCTCTATGGCAACAAAATATACAGGAAAAAGAGACGGAGCGATACTGCGAGGACAGAAAATACAGTGCAACCGTAACACACAATATTATCATATTACCGGGAGGTATAAAACCATCAGAAATAAGAACACAGAAAATGTTATATTCTACAGGGGGAACAACCAACCTATACTATACAAGATAAAGGAACGTATAACTACTAGAATACTGCCCCTGTGTACAAGAATATAACTACTATAATACTGCCCCCTATGTACAAGAATATAACTACTATAATACTGCCCCCTATATACAAGAATATAACTACTATAATACTGCCCCTATGTACAAGAATATAACTACTATAATACTGCCCCCTATGTACAAGAATATAACTACTATAATACTGCCCCCTATGTACAAGAATATAACTACTATAATACTGCCCCCTATATACAAGAATATAACTACTATAATACTGCTCCCTATGTACAAGAATATAACTACTATAATACTGCCCCTATGTGCAAGAATATAACTACTATAATACTGCCCCCTATGTACAAGAATATAACTACTATAATACTGCCCCCTATGTACAAGAATATAACTGCTATAATACTGCCCCTATGTACAAGAATATAACTACTATAATACTGCCCCCTATGTACAAGAATATAACTACTATAATACTGCTCCTATGTACAAGAATATAACTACCATAATAGTGCCCCCTATGTACAAGAATATAACTACTATAATACTGCCCCCTATGTACAAGAATATAACTACTATAATACTGCCCCCTATGTACAAGAATATAACTACTATAATACTGCCCCCTATGTACAAGAATATAACTACTATAATACTGCCCCTGTGTACAAGAATATAACTACTATAATACTGCCCCCTATGTACAAGAATATAACTACTATAATACTGCCCCTGTGTACAAGAATATAACTACTATAATACTGCCCCCTATGTACAAGAATATAACTACTATAATACTGCCCCCTATGTACAAGAATATAACTACTATAATACTGCCCCTGTGTACAAGAATATAACTACTATAATACTGCCCCCTATATACAAGAATATAACTACTATAATACTGCCCCTATGTACAAGAATATAACTACTATAATACTGCCCCCTATGTACAAGAATATAACTACTATAATACTGCCCCCTATGTACAAGAATATAACTACTATAATACTGCCCCCTATGTACAAGAATATAACTACTATAATACTGCCCCCTATGTACAAGAATATAACTACTATAATACTGCCCCTGTGTACAAGAATATAACTACTATAATACTGCCCCTGTGTACAAGAATATAACTACTATAATAATGCTCCTATGTGCAAGAATATACCTACTATAATACTGCCCCCTATGTACAAGAATATACCTACTATAATACTGCCCCCTATATACAAGAATATAACTACTATAATACTGCCCCCTGTGTACAAGAATATAACTACTATAATACTGCTCCTATGTACAAGAATATAACTACTATAATACTGCTACCTATGTACAAGAATATAACTACTATAATACTGCTCCTATGTACAAGAATATAACTGCTGTAATACTGCCCCCTATGTACAAGAATATAACTACTATAATACTGCCCCCTATGTACAAGAATATAACTACTATAATACTGCCCCCTATGTACAAGAATATAACTACTATAATACTGCCCCTATGTACAAGAATATAACTACTATAATACTGCTCCTATGTACAAGAATATAACTACTATAATACTGCTCCTATGTACAAGAATATAACTACTATAATACTGCTCCTTGTACAAGAATATAACTACTATAATACTGCCCCCTATGTACAAGAATATAACTACTATAATACTGCCCCCTATGTACAAGAATATAACTACTATAATACTGCCCCCTATATACAAGAATATAACTACTATAATACTGCCCCTATGTACAAGAATATAACTACTATAATACTGCCCCCTATGTACAAGAATATAACTACTATAATACTGCCCCCTATGTACAAGAATATAACTACTATAATACTGCCCCCTATGTACAAGAATATAACTACTATAATACTGCCCCTGTGTACAAGAATATAACTACTATAATACTGCCCCTATGTACAAGAATATAACTACTATAATAATGCTCCTATGTGCAAGAATATACCTACTATAATACTGCCCCCTATGTACAAGAATATACCTACTATAATACTGCCCCCTATGTACAAGAATATAACTACTATAATACTGCCCCTGTGTACAAGAATATAACTACTATAATACTGCCCCTGTGTACAAGAATATAACTACTATAATAATGCTCCTATGTGCAAGAATATACCTACTATAATACTGCCCCCTATGTACAAGAATATAACTACTATAATACTGCCCCCTGTGTACAAGAATATAACTACTATAATACTGCTCCTATGTACAAGAATATAACTACTATAATACTGCCCCCTGTGTACAAGAATATAACTACTATAATACTGCCCCCTATATACAAGAATATAACTACTATAATACTGCCCCCTGTGTACAAGAATATAACTACTATAATACTGCTCCTATGTACAAGAATATAACTACTATAATACTGCTACCTATGTACAAGAATATAACTACTATAATACTGCTCCTATGTACAAGAATATAACTGCTGTAATACTGCCCCCTATGTACAAGAATATAACTACTATAATACTGCCCCCTATGTACAAGAATATAACTACTATAATACTGCCCCCTATGTACAAGAATATAACTACTATAATACTGCCCCTATGTACAAGAATATAACTACTATAATACTGCTCCTATGTACAAGAATATAACTACTATAATACTGCCCCAATGTACAAGAATACAACAACTATAATACTGCCCCCTATGTACAAGAATATAACTACTATAATACTGCCCCCTATGTACAAGAATATAACTACTATAATACTGCCCCCTATGTACAAGAATATAACTACTATAATACTGCCCCTATGTACAAGAATATAACTACTATAATACTGCTCCTATGTACAAGAATATAACTACTATAATACTGCCCCTATGTACAAGAATATAACTACTATAATACTGCTCCTATGTACAAGAATATAACTGCTGTAATACTGCCCCCTATGTACAAGAATATAACTACTATAATACTGCCCCCTATGTACAAGAATATAACTACTATAATACTGCTCCTATGTACAAGAATATAACTGCTGTAATACTGCCCCCTATGTACAAGAATATAACTACTATAATACTGCCCCCTATGTACAAGAATATAACTACTATAATACTGCTCCTATGTACAAGAATATACCTGCTGTAATACTGCCCCCTATGTACAAGAATATAACTACTATAATACTGCCCCTATGTACAAGAATATAACTACTATAATACTGCCCCTATGTACAAGAATATAACTACTATAATACTGCTCCTATGTACAAGAATATAACTACTATAATACTGTCCCCTATGTACAAGAATATAACTACTATAATACTGCCCCCTATGTACAAGAATATAACTACTATAATACTGCCCCTATGTACAAGAATATAACTACTATAATACTGCCCCTATGTACAAGAATATAACTACTATAATACTGCCCCCTATGTACAAGAATATAACTACTATAATACTGTCCCCTATGTACAAGAATATAACTACTATAATACTGTCCCCTATGTACAAGAATATAACTACTATAATACTGTCCCCTATGTACAAGAATATAACTACTATAATACTGCCCCCTATGTACAAGAATATAACTACTATAATACTGCCCCCTATGTCCAAGAATATAACTACTATAATACTGCCCCTATGTACAAGAATATAACTACTATAATACTGTCCCCTATGTACAGGAATATAACTACTATAATACTGCCCCTGTGTACAAGAATATAACTACTATAATACTGCTCCTATGTACAAGAATATAACTACTATAATACTGCCCCTATGTACAAGAATATATCTACTATAATACTGCCCCCTATGTACAAGAATATAACTACTATAATACTGCCCCTATGTACAAGAATATAACTACTATAATACTGCCCCCTATGTACAAGAATATAACTACTATAATACTGCCCCCTATGTCCAAGAATATAACTACTATAATACTGCCCCCTATGTCCAAGAATATAACTACTATAATACTGCCCCTATGTACAAGAATATAACTACTATAATACTGCCCCTATGCACAAGGATGTTACTACTATAATACTGTCCCCTATGTACAAGAATATAACTACTATAATACTGCTCCCTATGTACAAGAATATAACTACTATAATACTGCTCCCTATGTACAAGAATATAACTACTATAATACTGCCCCCTATGTACAAGAATATAACTACAATAATGCTGCTCCTATTTTCAAGAACATAACTACTATAATACTGTCCCCTATGTACAAGAATATAACTACTATAATACTGCCCCCTATGTACAAGCATATAACTACTATAATACTGCCCCTATGTACAAGAATATAACTACTATAATACTGCCCCTATGTACAAGAATATAACTACTATAATACTGCCCCTGTGTACAAGAATATAACTACTATAATACTGCCCCTATGTACAAGAATATAACTACTAGAATACTGCCCCTGTGTACAAGAATATAACTACTATAATACTGCCCCTATGTACAAGAATATAACTACTATAATACTACTCCTATGTACAAGAATATATCTGCTATAATACTGCTCCTATGTACAAGAATATAACTACTATAATACTGTCCCCTATGTACAAGAATATAACTACTATAATACTGCTCCCTATGTACAAGAAAATAACTACTATAATACTGCCCCCTATGTACAAGAATATAACTACAATAATGCTGCTCCTATTTTCAAGAACATAACTACTATAATACTGTCCCCTATGTACAAGAATATAACTACTATAATACTGCTCCCTATGTACAAGCATATAACTACTATAATACTGCCCCATATGTACAAGCATATAACTACTATAATACTGCCCCTATGTACAAGAATATAACTACTATAATACTGCCCCTATGTACAAGAATATAACTACTATAATACTGCCCCTATGTACAAGTATATAACTACTATAATACTGCTCCTATATACAAGAATATAACTACTATAATACTGCCCCCTATGTACAAGAATATAACTACTATAATACTGCCCCCTATGTACAAGAATATAACTACTATAATACTGCCCCTATGTACAAGAATATAACTACTATAATACTGCCCCTGTGTACAAGAATATAACTACTATAATACTGCTCCTATATACAAGAATATAACTACTATAATACTGCCCCCTATGTACAAGAATATAACTACTATAATACTGCCCCCTATGTACAAGAATATAACTACTATAATAGTGCTCCCTATGTACAAGAATATAACTACTATAATACTGCCCCCTATATACAAGCATATAACTACTATAATACTGCCCCTATGTACAAGAATATAACTACTATAATACTGCTCCCTATGTACAAGAATATAACTACTATAATACTGCCCCCTATGTACAAGAATATAACTACTATAATACTGCTCCTATGTACAAGAATATAACTACTATAATACTGCTCCCTATGTACAAGAATATAACTACTATAATACTGCCCCCTATGTACAAGAATATAACTACAATAATGCTGCTCCTATGTTCAAGAACATAACTACTATAATACTGCCCCTATGTACAAGAATATAACTACTATAATACTGCTCCTATGTACAAGAATATAACTCCTATAATACTGCCCCCTATGTAAAAGAATATAACTACTATAATACTGCCCTATGTACAAGAATATAACTACTATAATACTGCTCCCTATGTACAAGAATATAACTACTATAATACTGCCCCCTATGTACAAGAATATAACTACTATAATACTGCCTCCTATGTACAAGAACATAACTCCTATAATACTGCCCCCTATGTACAAGAATATAACTACTATAATACTGCCCCTGTGTACAAGAATATAACTAATAGAATACTGCCCCCTATGTACAAGAATATAACTCCTATAATACTGCCCCTATGTACAAGAATATAACTACTATAATACTGGTCCTATGTACAAGAATATAACTCCTATAATACTGCCCCCTATGTACAAGAATATAACTACTATAATACTGCCCCTATGTACAAGAATATAACTACTATAATACTGCTCCCTATGTACAAGAATATAACTACTATAATACTGCCCCCTATGTACAAGAATATAACTACTATAATACTGCCTCCTATGTAGAAGAATATAACTCCTATAATACTGCCCCCTATGTACAAGAATATAACTACTATAATACTGCCTCCTATGTACAAGAATATAACTCCTATAATACTGCCCCCTATGTACAAGAATATAACTACTATAATACTGCCTCCTATGTACAAGAATATAACTACTATAATACTGCCCCCTATGTACAAGAATATAACTACTATAATACTGCCCCCTATGTACAAGAATATAACTACTATAATACTGCCTCCTATGTACAAGAATATAACTCCTATAATACTGCCCCCTATGTACAAGAATATAACTAATATAATACTGCCCCTGTGTACAAGAATTTAACTACTATAATACTGCTCCCTATGTACAAGAATATAACTACTATAATATTGCCCCCTCTGTACACGAATATAACTACTATAATACTGCCCCTGTGTACAAGAATATAACTACTATAATACTGCCCCTATGTACAAGAATATAACTACTATAATACTGCTGCCTATGTACACGAATATAACTACTACAGTACTGCCCCTGTGTACAAGAATATAACTATTATAATACTGCTCCTATGTACAAGAATAGAACTACTATAATACTGCTCCCTATGTACAAGAATATAACTACTATAATACTGCTCCCTATGTACAAGAATATAACTACTATAATACTGCTCCTATGTACAAGAATATAACTACTATAATACTGCTGCCTATGTACACGAATATAACTACTATAATACTGCCCCCTCTGTACACGAATATAACTACTATAATACTACCCCTGTGTACAAGAATATAACTACTATAATACTGCCCCTATGTACAAGAATATAACTACTATAATACTGCTGCCTATGTACACGAATATAACTACTATAATACTGCCCCTGTGTACAAGAATATAACTACTATAATACTGCTCCTATGTACAAGAATAGAACTACTATAATACTGCTCCCTATGTACAAGAATATAACTACTATAATACTGCCCGTATGTACTAGAATATAACTACTATAATACTGCTTCTATGTACAAGAATATAACTACTATAATACTGCTCCTATGTACAAGAATATAACTACTATAATACTGCCCCCTATGTACAAGAATATAACTACTATAATACTGCCCCCTATATACAAGAATATAACTACTATAATACTGCCCCCTATGTACAAGAATATAACTACTATAATACTGCTCCCTATGTACAAGAATATAACTACTATAACACTGCCCCCTATGTACAAGAATATAACTACTATAATACTGCTACCTATGTACTAGAATATAACTACTATAATACTGCCTCCTATGTACAAGAATATAACTACTATAATACTGCCCCCTATGTACAAGAATATAACTACTATAATACTGCCCCCTATGTACAAGAATATAACTACTATAATACTGCCCCCTATGTACAAGAATATAACTACTATAATACTGCTCCTATGTACAAGAATATAACTACTATAATACTGCCTCCTGTGTACAAGAATATAACTACTATAATACAGCTCCTATGTACAAGAATAGAACTACTATAATACTGCTCCCTATGTACAAGCATATAACTACTATAATACTGCTCCCTATGTACAAGAATATAACTACTATAATACTGCCTCCTATGTACAAGAATATAACTACTATAATACTGCTCCTATGTACAAGAATATAACTACTATAATACTGCTTCCTATGTACAAGAATATAACTACTATAATACTGCCCCCTATGTACAAGAATATAACTACTATAATACTGCCCCTATGTACAAGAATATAATTACTATAATACTGCCCCCTATGTGCAAGAATATAACTACTATAATACTGCTCCTATGTATAAGAATATAACTACTATAATACTGCTCCTATGTACAAGAATATACCTACTATAATACTGCCCCCTATGTATAAGAATATAACTACTATAATACTGTTCCTATGTACAAGAATATAACTACTATAATACTGTTCCTATGTACAAGAATATAACTACTATAATACTGCTCAATATGTACAAGAATATAACTACTATAATACTGCTCCTATGTACAAGAATATAACTATTATAATACTGCACCTATGTACAAGAATATAACTACTATAATACTGCCCTCTATGTACGAGAATATAACTACTATAATACTGCTCCTATGTACAAGAATATAACTACTATAATACTGTTCCCTATGTACAAGAATATAACTACTATAATACTGCCCCCTATGTACAAGAATATAACTACTATAATACTGCTCCTATGTATAAGAATATAACTACTATAATACTGCTTCCTATGTACAAGAATATAACTACTATAATACTGCCCCCTATGTACAAGAATATAACTACTATAATACTGCCCCTATGTACAAGAATATAATTACTATAATACTGCCCCCTATGTACAAGAATATAGCTACTATAATACTGCTCCTATGTATAAGAATATAACTACTATAATACTGCTCCTATGTACAAGAATATACCTACTATAATACTGCCCCCTATGTATAAGAATATAACTACTATAATACTGTTCCTATGTACAAGAATATAACTACTATAATACTGTTCCTATGTACAAGAATATAACTACTATAATACTGCTCAATATGTACAAGAATATAAATACTATAATACTGCTCCTATGTACAAGAATATAACTATTATAATACTGCACCTATGTACAAGAATATAACTACTATAATACTGCCCTCTATGTACGAGAATATAACTACTATAATACTGCTCCTATGTACAAGAATATAACTATTATAATACTGTTCCCTATGTACAAGAATATAACTACTATAATACTGCCCCCTATGTACAAGAATATAACTACTCTAATACTGCTCCTATGTATAAGAATATAACTATTATAATACTGCCTCCTATGTACAAGAATATAACTCCTATAATACTGCCCCCTATGTACAAGAATATAACTACTATAATACTGCCTCCTATGTACAAGAATATAACTACTATAATACTGCCCCCTATGTACAAGAATATAACTACTATAATACTGCCCCCTATGTACAAGAATATAACTACTATAATACTGCCTCCTATGTACAAGAATATAACTCCTATAATACTGCCCCCTATGTACAAGAATATAACTACTATAATACTGCCCCTGTGTACAAGAATATAACTACTATAATACTGCTCCCTATGTACAAGAATATAACTACTATAATATTGCCCCCTCTGTACACGAATATAACTACTATAATACTGCCCCTGTGTACAAGAATATAACTACTATAATACTGCCCCTATGTACAAGAATATAACTACTATAATACTGCTGCCTATGTACACGAATATAACTACTATAGTACTGCCCCTGTGTACAAGAATATAACTATTATAATACTGCTCCTATGTACAAGAATAGAACTACTATAATACTGCTCCCTATGTACAAGAATATAACTACTATAATACTGCTCCCTATGTACAAGAATATAACTACTATAATACTGCTCCTATGTACAAGAATATAACTACTATAATACTGCTGCCTATGTACACGAATATAACTACTATAATACTGCCCCCTCTGTACACGAATATAACTACTATAATACTGCCCCTGTGTACAAGAATATAACTACTATAATACTGCCCCTATGTACAAGAATATAACTACTATAATACTGCTGCCTATGTACACGAATATAACTACTATAATACTGCCCCTGTGTACAAGAATATAACTACTATAATACTGCTCCTATGTACAAGAATAGAACTACTATAATACTGCTCCCTATGTACAAGAATATAACTACTATAATACTGCCCGTATGTACTAGAATATAACTACTATAATACTGCTCCTATGTACAAGAATATAACTACTATAATACTGCTCCTATGTACAAGAATATAACTACTATAATACTGCCCCCTATGTACAAGAATATAACTACTATAATACTGCCCCCTATGTACAAGAATATAACTACTATAATACTGCCCCCTATGTACAAGAATATAACTACTATAATACTGCTCCCTATGTACAAGAATATAACTACTATAATACTGCTCCTATATACAAGAATATAACTACTATAATACTGCCCCCTATGTACAAGAATATAACTACTATAATACTGCCCCCTATGTACAAGAATATAACTACTATAATACTGCCCCTATGTACAAGAATATAACTACTATAATACTGCCCCTGTGTACAAGAATATAACTACTATAATACTGCTCCTATATACAAGAATATAACTACTATAATACTGCCCCCTATGTACAAGAATATAACTACTATAATACTGCCCCCTATGTACAAGAATATAACTACTATAATAGTGCTCCCTATGTACAAGAATATAACTACTATAATACTGCCCCCTATATACAAGCATATAACTACTATAATACTGCCCCTATGTACAAGAATATAACTACTATAATACTGCTCCCTATGTACAAGAATATAACTACTATAATACTGCCCCCTATGTACAAGAATATAACTACTATAATACTGCTCCTATGTACAAGAATATAACTACTATAATACTGCTCCCTATGTACAAGAATATAACTACTATAATACTGCCCCCTATGTACAAGAATATAACTACAATAATGCTGCTCCTATGTTCAAGAACATAACTACTATAATACTGCCCCTATGTACAAGAATATAACTACTATAATACTGCTCCTATGTACAAGAATATAACTACTATAATACTGCTCCCTATGTACAAGAATATAACTACTATAATACTGCCCCCTATGTACAAGAATATAACTACAATAATGCTGCTCCTATGTTCAAGAACATAACTACTATAATACTGCCCCTATGTACAAGAATATAACTACTATAATACTGATCCTATGTACAAGAATATAACTCCTATAATACTGCCCCCTATGTACAAGAATATAACTACTATAATACTGCCCTATGTACAAGAATATAACTACTATAATACTGCTCCCTATGTACAAGAATATAACTACTATAATACTGCCCCCTATGAACAAGAATATAACTACTATAATACTGCCTCCTATGTACAAGAACATAACTCCTATAATACTGCCCCCTATGTACAAGAATATAACTACTATAATACTGCCCCTGTGTACAAGAATATAACTAATAGAATACTGCCCCCTATGTACAAGAATATAACTCCTATAATACTGCCCCTATGTACAAGAATATAACTACTATAATACTGGTCCTATGTACAAGAATATAACTCCTATAATACTGCCCCCTATGTACAAGAATATAACTACTATAATACTGCCCCTATGTACAAGAATATAACTACTATAATACTGCTCCCTATGTACAAGAATATAACTACTATAATACTGCCCCCTATGTACAAGAATATAACTACTATAATACTGCCTCCTATGTACAAGAATATAACTCCTATAATACTGCCCCCTATGTACAAGAATATAACTACTATAATACTGCCTCCTATGTACAAGAATATAACTCCTATAATACTGCCCCTATGTACAAGAATATAACTACTATAATACTGCCTCCTATGTACAAGAATATAACTACTATAATACTGCCCCCTATGTACAAGAATATAACTACTATAATACTGCCCCCTATGTACAAGAATATAACTACTATAATACTGCCTCCTATGTACAAGAATATAACTCCTATAATACTGCCCCCTATGTACAAGAATATAACTACTATAATACTGCCCCTGTGTACAAGAATATAACTACTATAATACTGCTCCCTATGTACAAGAATATAACTACTATAATATTGCCCCCTCTGTACACGAATATAACTACTATAATACTGCCCCTGTGTACAAGTATATAACTACTATAATACTGCCCCTATGTACAAGAATATAACTACTATAATACTGCTGCCTATGTACACGAATATAACTACTATAGTACTGCCCCTGTGTACAAGAATATAACTATTATAATACTGCTCCTATGTACAAGAATAGAACTACTATAATACTGCTCCCTATGTACAAGAATATAACTACTATAATACTGCTCCCTATGTACAAGAATATAACTACTATAATACTGCTCCTATGTACAAGAATATAACTACTATAATACTGCTGCCTATGTACACGAATATAACTACTATAATACTGCCCCCTCTGTACACGAATATAACTACTACAATACTGCCCCTGTGTACAAGAATATAACTACTATAATACTGCCCCTATGTACAAGAATATAACTACTATAATACTGCTGCCTATGTACACGAATATAACTACTATAATACTGCCCCTGTGTACAAGAATATAACTACTATAATACTGCTCCTATGTACAAGAATAGAACTACTATAATACTGCTCCCTATGTACAAGAATATAACTACTATAATACTGCCCGTATGTACTAGAATATAACTACTATAATACTGCTTCTATGTACAAGAATATAACTACTATAATACTGCTCCTATGTACAAGAATATAACTACTATAATACTGCCCCCTATGTACAAGAATGTAACTACTATAATACTGCCCCCTATGTACAAGAATATAACTACTATAATACTGCCCCCTATGTACAAGAATATAACTACTATAATACTGCTCCCTATGTACAAGAATATAACTACTATAACACTGCCCCCTATGTACAAGAATATAACTACTATAATACTGCTACCTATGTACTAGAATATAACTACTATAATACTGCCTCCTATGTACAAGAATATAACTACTATAATACTGCCCCCTATGTACAAGAATATAACTACTATAATACTGCCCCCTATGTACAAGAATATAACTACTATAATACTGCTCCTATGTACAAGAATATAACTACTATAATACTGCCTCCTGTGTACAAGAATATAACTACTATAATACAGCTCCTATGTACAAGAATAGAACTACTATAATACTGCTCCCTATGTACAAGCATATAACTACTATAATACTGCTCCCTATGTACAAGAATATAACTACTATAATACTGCCTCCTATGTACAAGAATATAACTACTATAATACTGCTCCTATGTACAAGAATATAACTACTATAATACTGCTTCCTATGTACAAGAATATAACTACTATAATACTGCCCCCTATGTACAAGAATATAACTACTATAATACTGCCCCTATGTACAAGAATATAATTACTATAATACTGCCCCCTATGTGCAAGAATATAACTACTATAATACTGCTCCTATGTATAAGAATATAACTACTATAATACTGCTCCTATGTACAAGAATATACCTACTATAATACTGCCCCCTATGTATAAGAATATAACTACTATAATACTGTTCCTATGTACAAGAATATAACTACTATAATACTGTTCCTATGTACAAGAATATAACTACTATAATACTGCTCAATATGTACAAGAATATAACTACTATAATACTGCTCCTATGTACAAGAATATAACTATTATAATACTGCACCTATGTACAAGAATATAACTACTATAATACTGCCCTCTATGTACGAGAATATAACTACTATAATACTGCTCCTATGTACAAGAATATAACTACTATAATACTGTTCCCTATGTACAAGAATATAACTACTATAATACTGCCCCCTATGTACAAGAATATAACTACTATAATACTGCTCCTATGTATAAGAATATAACTACTATAATACTGCTTCCTATGTACAAGAATATAACTACTATAATACTGCCCCCTATGTACAAGAATATAACTACTATAATACTGCCCCTATGTACAAGAATATAATTACTATAATACTGCCCCCTATGTACAAGAATATAGCTACTATAATACTGCTCCTATGTATAAGAATATAACTACTATAATACTGCTCCTATGTACAAGAATATACCTACTATAATACTGCCCCCTATGTATAAGAATATAACTACTATAATACTGTTCCTATGTACAAGAATATAACTACTATAATACTGTTCCTATGTACAAGAATATAACTACTATAATACTGCTCAATATGTACAAGAATATAACTACTATAATACTGCTCCTATGTACAAGAATATAACTATTATAATACTGCACCTATGTACAAGAATACAACTACTATAATACTGCCCTCTATGTACGAGAATATAACTACTATAATACTGCTCCTATGTACAAGAATATAACTATTATAATACTGTTCCCTATGTACAAGAATATAACTACTATAATACTGCCCCCTATGTACAAGAATATAACTACTCTAATACTGCTCCTATGTATAAGAATATAACTATTATAATACTGCCTCCTATGTACAAGAATATAACTCCTATAATACTGCCCCCTATGTACAAGAATATAACTACTATAATACTGCCTCCTATGTACAAGAATATAACTACTATAATACTGCCCCCTATGTACAAGAATATAACTACTATAATACTGCCCCCTATGTACAAGAATATAACTACTATAATACTGCCTCCTATGTACAAGAATATAACTCCTATAATACTGCCCCCTATGTACAAGAATATAACTACTATAATACTGCCCCTGTGTACAAGAATATAACTACTATAATACTGCTCCCTATGTACAAGAATATAACTACTATAATATTGCCCCCTCTGTACACGAATATAACTACTATAATACTGCCCCTGTGTACAAGAATATAACTACTATCATACTGCCCCTATGTACAAGAATATAACTACTATAATACTGCTGCCTATGTACACGAATATAACTACTATAGTACTGCCCCTGTGTACAAGAATATAACTATTATAATACTGCTCCTATGTACAAGAATAGAACTACTATAATACTGCTCCCTATGTACAAGAATATAACTACTATAATACTGCTCCCTATGTACAAGAATATAACTACTATAATACTGCTCCTATGTACAAGAATATAACTACTATAATACTGCTGCCTATGTACACGAATATAACTACTATAATACTGCCCCCTCTGTACACGAATATAACTACTATAATACTGCCCCTGTGTACAAGAATATAACTACTATAATACTGCCCCTATGTACAAGAATATAACTACTATAATACTGCTGCCTATGTACACGAATATAACTACTATAATACTGCCCCTGTGTACAAGAATGTAACTACTATAATACTGCTCCTATGTACAAGAATAGAACTACTATAATACTGCTCCCTATGTACAAGAATATAACTACTATAATACTGCCCGTATGTACTAGAATATAACTACTATAATACTGCTCCTATGTACAAGAATATAACTACTATAATACTGCTCCTATGTACAAGAATATAACTACTATAATACTGCCCCCTATGTACAAGAATATAACTACTATAATACTGCCCCCTATGTACAAGAATATAACTACTATAATACTGCCCCCTATGTACAAGAATATAACTACTATAATACTGCTCCCTATGTACAAGAATATAACTACTATAATACTGCTCCTATATACAAGAATATAACTACTATAATACTGCCCCCTATGTACAAGAATATAACTACTATAATACTGCCCCCTATGTACAAGAATATAACTACTATAATACTGCCTCTATGTACAAGAATATAACTACTATAATACTGCCCCTGTGTACAAGAATATAACTACTATAATACTGCTCCTATATACAAGAATATAACTACTATAATACTGCCCCCTATGTACAAGAATATAACTACTATAATACTGCCCCCTATGTACAAGAATATAACTACTATAATAGTGCTCCCTATGTACAAGAATATAACTACTATAATACTGCCCCCTATATACAAGCATATAACTACTATAATACTGCCCCTATGTACAAGAATATAACTACTATAATACTGCTCCCTATGTACAAGAATATAACTACTATAATACTGCCCCCTATGTACAAGAATATAACTACTATAATACTGCTCCTATGTACAAGAATATAACTACTATAATACTGCTCCCTATGTACAAGAATATAACTACTATAATACTGCCCCCTATGTACAAGAATATAACTACAATAATGCTGCTCCTATGTTCAAGAACATAACTACTATAATACTGCCCCTATGTACAAGAATATAACTACTATAATACTGCTCCTATGTACAAGAATATAACTCCTATAATACTGCCCCCTATGTACAAGAATATAACTACTATAATACTGCCCTATGTACAAGAATATAACTACTATAATACTGCTCCCTATGTACAAGAATATAACTACTATAATACTGCCCCCTATGTACAAGAATATAACTACTATAATACTGCCTCCTATGTACAAGAACATAACTCCTATAATACTGCCCCCTATGTACAAGAATATAACTACTATAATACTGCCCCTGTGTACAAGAATATAACTAATAGAATACTGCCCCCTATGTACAAGAATATAACTCCTATAATACTGCCCCTATGTACAAGAATATAACTACTATAATACTGGTCCTATGTACAAGAATATAACTCCTATAATACTGCCCCCTATGTACAAGAATATAACTACTATAATACTGCCCCTATGTACAAGAATATAACTACTATAATACTGCTCCCTATGTACAAGAATATAACTACTATAATACTGCCCCCTATGTACAAGAATATAGCTACTATAATACTGCCTCCTATGTACAAGAATATAACTCCTATAATACTGCCCCCTATGTACAAGAATATAACTACTATAATACTGCCTCCTATGTACAAGAATATAACTCCTATAATACTGCCCCCTATGTACAAGAATATAACTACTATAATACTGCCTCCTATGTACAAGAATATAACTACTATAATACTGCCCCCTATGTACAAGAATATAACTACTATAATACTGCCCCCTATGTACAAGAATATAACTACTATAATACTGTCTCCTATGTACAAGAATATAACTCCTATAATACTGCCCCCTATGTACAAGAATATAACTACTATAATACTGCCCCTGTGTACAAGAATATAACTACTATAATACTGCTCCCTATGTACAAGAATATAACTACTATAATATTGCCCCCTCTGTACACGAATATAACTACTATAATACTGCCCCTGTGTACAAGAATATCACTACTATAATACTGCCCCTATGTACAAGAATATAACTACTATAATACTGCTGCCTATGTACACGAATATAACTACTATAGTACTGCCCCTGTGTACAAGAATATAACTATTATAATACTGCTCCTATGTACAAGAATAGAACTACTATAATACTGCTCCCTATGTACAAGAATATAACTACTATAATACTGCTCCCTATGTACAAGAATATAACTACTATAATACTGCTCCTATGTACAAGAATATAACTACTATAATACTGCTGCCTATGTACACGAATATAACTACTATAATACTGCCCCCTCTGTACACGAATATAACTACTATAATACTGCCCCTGTGTACAAGAATATAACTACTATAATACTGCCCCTATGTACAAGAATATAACTACTATAATACTGCTGCCTATGTACACGAATATAACTACTATAATACTGCCCCTGTGTACAAGAATATAACTACTATAATACTGCTCCTATGTACAAGAATAGAACTACTATAATACTGCTCCCTATGTACAAGAATATAACTACTATAATACTGCCCGTATGTACTAGAATATAACTACTATAATACTGCTTCTATGTACAAGAATATAACTACTATAATACTGCTCCTATGTACAAGAATATAACTACTATAATACTGCCCCCTATGTACAAGAATATAACTACTATAATACTGCCCCCTATGTACAAGAATATAACTACTATAATACTGCCCCCTATGTACAAGAATATAACTACTATAATACTGCTCCCTATGTACAAGAATATAACTACTATAACACTGCCCCCTATGTACAAGAATATAACTACTATAATACTGCTACCTATGTACTAGAATATAACTACTATAATACTGCCTCCTATGTACAAGAATATAACTACTATAATACGGCCCCCTATGTACAAGAATATAACTACTATAATACTGCCCCCTATGTACAAGAATATAACTACTATAATACTGCCCCCTATGTACAAGAATATAACTACTATAATACTGCTCCTATGTACAAGAATATAACTACTATAATACTGCCTCCTGTGTACAAGAATATAACTACTATAATACAGCTCCTACGTACAAGAATAGAACTACTATAATACTGCTCCCTATGTACAAGCATATAACTACTATAATACTGCTCCCTATGTACAAGAATATAACTACTATAATACTGCCTCCTATGTACAAGAATATAACTACTATAATACTGCTCCTATGTACAAGAATATAACTACTATAATACTGCTTCCTATGTACAAGAATATAACTACTATAATACTGCCCCCTATGTACAAGAATATAACTACTATAATACTGCCCCTATGTACAAGAATATAATTACTATAATACTGCCCCCTATGTGCAAGAATATAACTACTATAATACTGCTCCTATGTATAAGAATATAACTACTATAATACTGCTCCTATGTACAAGAATATACCTACTATAATACTGCCCCCTATGTATAAGAATATAACTACTATAATACTGTTCCTATGTACAAGAATATAACTACTATAATACTGTTCCTATGTACAAGAATATAACTACTATAATACTGCTCAATATGTACAAGAATATAACTACTATAATACTGCTCCTATGTACAAGAATATAACTATTATAATACTGCACCTATGTACAAGAATATAACTACTATAATACTGCCCTCTATGTACGAGAATATAACTACTATAATACTGCTCCTATGTACAAGAATATAACTACTATAATACTGTTCCCTATGTACAAGAATATAACTACTATAATACTGCCCCTATGTACAAGAATATAACTACTATAATACTGCTCCTATGTATAAGAATATAACTACTATAATACTGCTTCCCATGTACAAGAATATAACTACTATAATACTGCCCCCTATGTACAAGAATATAACTACTATAATACTGCCCCTATGTACAAGAATATAATTACTATAATACTGCCCCCTATGTACAAGAATATAACTACTATAATACTGCTCCTATGTATAAGAATATAACTACTATAATACTGCTCCTATGTACAAGAATATACCTACTATAATACTGCCCCCTATGTATAAGAATATAACTACTATAATACTGCTCCTATGTACAAGAATATAACTACTATAATACTGTTCCTATGTACAAGAATATAACTACTATAATACTGCTCAATATGTACAAGAATATAACTACTATAATACTGCTCCTATGTACAAGAATATAACTATTATAATACTGCACCTATGTACAAGAATATAACTACTATAATACTGCCCTCTATGTACGAGAATATAACTACTATAATACTGCTCCTATGTACAAGAATATAACTATTATAATACTGTTCCCTATGTACAAGAATATAACTACTATAATACTGCCCCCTATGTACAAGAATATAACTACTCTAATACTGCTCCTATGTATAAGAATATAACTATTATAATACTGCCTCCTATGTACAAGAATATAACTCCTATAATACTGCCCCCTATGTACAAGAATATAACTACTATAATACTGCCTCCTATGTACAAGAATATAACTACTATAATACTGCCCCCTATGTACAAGAATATAACTACTATAATACTGCCCCCTATGTACAAGAATATAACTACTATAATACTGCCTCCTATGTACAAGAATATAACTCCTATAATACTGCCCCCTATGTACAAGAATATAACTACTATAATACTGCCCCTGTGTACAAGAATATAACTACTATAATACTGCTCCCTATGTACAAGAATATAACTACTATAATATTGCCCCCTCTGTACACGAATATAACTACTATAATACTGCCCCTGTGTACAAGAATATAACTACTATAATACTGCCCCTATGTACAAGAATATAACTACTATAATACTGCTGCCTATGTACACGAATATAACTACTATAGTACTGCCCCTGTGTACAAGAATATAACTATTATAATACTGCTCCTATGTACAAGAATAGAACTACTATAATACTGCTCCCTATGTACAAGAATATAACTACTATAATACTGCTCCCTATGTACAAGAATATAACTACTATAATACTGCTCCTATGTACAAGAATATAACTACTATAATACTGCTGCCTATGTACACGAATATAACTACTATAATACTGCCCCCTCTGTACACGAATATAACTACTATAATACTGCCCCTGTGTACAAGAATATAACTACTATAATACTGCCCCTATGTACAAGAATATAACTACTATAATACTGCTGCCTATGTACACGAATATAACTACTATAATACTGCCCCTGTGTACAAGAATATAACTACTATAATACTGCTCCTATGTACAAGAATAGAACTACTATAATACTGCTCCCTATGTACAAGAATATAACTACTATAATACTGCCCGTATGTACTAGAATATAACTACTATAATACTGCTCCTATGTACAAGAATATAACTACTATAATACTGCTCCTATGTACAAGAATATAACTACTATAATACTGCCCCCTATGTACAAGAATATAACTACTATAATACTGCCCCCTATGTACAAGAATATAACTACTATAATACTGCCCCCTATGTACAAGAATATAACTACTATAATACTGCTCCCTGTACAAGAATATAACTACTATAACACTGCCCCCTATGTACAAGAATATAACTACTATAATACTGCTACCTATGTACTAGAATATAACTACTATAATACTGCCTCCTATGTACAAGAATATAACTACTATAATACTGCCCCCTATGTACAAGAATATAACTACTATAATACTGCCCCCTATGTACAAGAATATAACTACTATAATACTGCCCCCTATGTACAAGAATATAACTACTATAATACTGCTCCTATGTACAAGAATATAACTACTATAATACTGCCTCCTGTGTACAAGAATATAACTACTATAATACAGCTCCTATGTACAAGAATAGAACTACTATAATACTGCTCCCTATGTACAAGAATATAACTACTATAATACTGCTTCCTATGTACAAGAATATAACTACTATAATACTGCCTCCTATGTACAAGAATATAACTACTATAATACTGCTCCTATGTACAAGAATATAACTACTATAATACTGCTTCCTATGTACAAGAATAAAACTACTATAATACTGCCCCCTATGTACAAGAATATAACTACTATAATACTGCCCCTATGTACAAGAATATAATTACTATAATACTGCCCCCTATGTACAAGAATATAACTACTATAATACTGCTCCTATGTATAAGAATATAACTACTATAATACTGCTCCTATGTACAAGAATATACCTACTATAATACTGCCCCCTATGTATAAGAATATAACTACTATAATACTGTTCCTATGTACAAGAATATAACTACTATAATACTGTTCCTATGTACAAGAATATAACTACTATAATACTGCTCAATATGTACAAGAATATAACTACTATAATACTGCTCCTATGTACAAGAATATAACTATTATAATACTGCACCTATGTACAAGAATATAACTACTATAATACTGCCCTCTATGTACGAGAATATAACTACTATAATACTGCTCCTATGTACAAGAATATAACTACTATAATACTGTTCCCTATGTACAAGAATATAACTACTATAATACTGCCCCCTATGTACAAGAATATAACTACTATAATACTGCCCCCTATGTACAAGACTATATCTACTATAATACTGGCCCTATGTACAAGAGTATAACTACTATAATACTGCTCCCTATGTACAAGAATATAACTACTATAATACAGCTCCTATGTACAAGAATATAACTACTATAATACTGCTCCTATGTACAAGAATGTAACTACTATAATACTGACCCCTTCGTACAAGAATATAACTACTATAATACTGCCCCTATGTACAAGAATATAACTACTATAATACTGCCCCCTATGTACAAGAATATAATTACTATAATACTGCCCCCTATGTACAAGAATATAACTACTATAATACTGCTCCTATGTACAAGAATAGAACTACTATAATACTGCCCCTATGTACAAGAATATAACTACTATAATACTGCCCGTATGTACTAGAATATAACTACTATAATACTGCTTCTATGTACAAGAATATAACTACTATAATACTGCTCCTATGTACAAGAATATAACTACTATAATACTGCCCCCTATGTACAAGAATATAACTACTATAATACTGCCCCCTATGTACAAGAATATAACTACTATAATACTGCCCCCTATGTACAAGAATATAACTACTATAATACTGCTCCCTATGTACAAGAATATAACTACTATAACACTGCCCCCTATGTACAAGAATATAACTACTATAATACTGCTACCTATGTACTAGAATATAACTACTATAATACTGCCTCCTATGTACAAGAATATAACTACTATAATACTGCCCCCTATGTACAAGAATATAACTACTATAATACTGCCCCCTATGTACAAGAATATAACTACTATAATACTGCCCCCTATGTACAAGAATATAACTACTATAATACTGCTCCTATGTACAAGAATATAACTACTATAATACTGCCTCCTGTGTACAAGAATATAACTACTATAATACAGCTCCTATGTACAAGAATAGAACTACTATAATACTGCTCCCTATGTACAAGCATATAACTACTATAATACTGCTCCCTATGTACAAGAATATAACTACTATAATACTGCCTCCTATGTACAAGAATATAACTACTATAATACTGCTCCTATGTACAAGAATATAACTACTATAATACTGCTTCCTATGTACAAGAATATAACTACTATAATACTGCCCCCTATGTACAAGAATATAACTACTATAATACTGCCCCTATGGACAAGAATATAATTACTATAATACTGCCCCCTATGTGCAAGAATATAACTACTATAATACTGCTCCTATGTATAAGAATATAACTACTATAATACTGCTCCTATGTACAAGAATATACCTACTATAATACTGCCCCCTATGTATAAGAATATAACTACTATAATACTGTTCCTATGTACAAGAATATAACTACTATAATACTGTTCCTATGTACAAGAATATAACTACTATAATACTGCTCAATATGTACAAGAATATAACTACTATAATACTGCTCCTATGTACAAGAATATAACTATTATAATACTGCACCTATGTACAAGAATATAACTACTATAATACTGCCCTCTATGTACGAGAATATAACTACTATAATACTGCTCCTATGTACAAGAATATAACTACTATAATACTGTTCCCTATGTACAAGAATATAACTACTATAATACTGCCCCCTATGTACAAGAATATAACTACTATAATACTGCTCCTATGTATAAGAATATAACTACTATAATACTGCTTCCTATGTACAAGAATATAACTACTATAATACTGCCCCCTATGTACAAGAATATAACTACTATAATACTGCCCCTATGTACAAGAATATAATTACTATAATACTGCCCCCTATGTACAAGAATATAACTACTATAATACTGCTCCTATGTATAAGAATATAACTACTATAATACTGCTCCTATGTACAAGAATATACCTACTATAATACTGCCCCCTATGTATAAGAATATAACTACTATAATACTGCTCCTATGTACAAGAATATAACTACTATAATACTGTTCCTATGTACAAGAATATAACTACTATAATACTGCTCAATATGTACAAGAATATAACTACTATAATACTGCTCCTATGTACAAGAATATAACTATTATAATACTGCACCTATGTACAAGAATATAACTACTATAATACTGCCCTCTATGTACGAGAATATAACTACTATAATACTGCTCCTATGTACAAGAATATAACTATTATAATACTGTTCCCTATGTACAAGAATATAACTACTATAATACTGCCCCCTATGTACAAGAATATAACTACTCTAATACTGCTCCTATGTATAAGAATATAACTATTATAATACTGCCTCCTATGTACAAGAATATAACTCCTATAATACTGCCCCCTATGTACAAGAATATAACTACTATAATACTGCCTCCTATGTACAAGAATATAACTACTATAATACTGCCCCCTATGTACAAGAATATAACTACTATAATACTGCCCCCTATGTACAAGAATATAACTACTATAATACTGCCTCCTATGTACAAGAATATAACTCCTATAATACTGCCCCCTATGTACAAGAATATAACTACTATAATACTGCCCCTGTGTACAAGAATATAACTACTATAATACTGCTCCCTATGTACAAGAATATAACTACTATAATATTGCCCCCTCTGTACACGAATATAACTACTATAATACTGCCCCTGTGTACAAGAATATAACTACTATAATACTGCCCCTATGTACAAGAATATAACTACTATAATACTGCTGCCTATGTACACGAATATAACTACTATAGTACTGCCCCTGTGTACAAGAATATAACTATTATAATACTGCTCCTATGTACAAGAATAGAACTACTATAATACTGCTCCCTATGTACAAGAATATAACTACTATAATACTGCTCCCTATGTACAAGAATATAACTACTATAATACTGCTCCTATGTACAAGAATATAACTACTATAATACTGCTGCCTATGTACACGAATATAACTACTATAATACTGCCCCCTCTGTACACGAATATAACTACTATAATACTGCCCCTGTGTACAAGAATATAACTACTATAATACTGCCCCTATGTACAAGAATATAACTACTATAATACTGCTGCCTATGTACACGAATATAACTACTATAATACTGCCCCTGTGTACAAGAATATAACTACTATAATACTGCTCCTATGTACAAGAATAGAACTACTATAATACTGCTCCCTATGTACAAGAATATAACTACTATAATACTGCCCGTATGTACTAGAATATAACTACTATAATACTGCTCCTATGTACAAGAATATAACTACTATAATACTGCTCCTATGTACAAGAATATAACTACTATAATACTGCCCCCTATGTACAAGAATATAACTACTATAATACTGCCCCCTATGTACAAGAATATAACTACTATAATACTGCCCCCTATGTACAAGAATATAACTACTATAATACTGCTCCCTATGTACAAGAATATAACTACTATAACACTGCCCCCTATGTACAAGAATATAACTACTATAATACTGCTACCTATGTACTAGAATATAACTACTATAATACTGCCTCCTATGTACAAGAATATAACTACTATAATACTGCCCCCTATGTACAAGAATATAACTACTATAATACTGCCCCCTATGTACAAGAATATAACTACTATAATACTGCCCCCTATGTACAAGAATATAACTACTATAATACTGCTCCTATGTACAAGAATATAACTACTATAATACTGCCTCCTGTGTACAAGAATATAACTACTATAATACAGCTCCTATGTACAAGAATAGAACTACTATAATACTGCTCCCTATGTACAAGAATATAACTACTATAATACTGCTCCCTATGTACAAGAATATAACTACTATAATACTGCCTCCTATGTACAAGAATATAACTACTATAATACTGCTCCTATGTACAAGAATATAACTACTATAATACTGCTTCCTATGTACAAGAATAAAACTACTATAATACTGCCCCCTATGTACAAGAATATAACTACTATAATACTGCCCCTATGTACAAGAATATAATTACTATAATACTGCCCCCTATGTACAAGAATATAACTACTATAATACTGCTCCTATGTATAAGAATATAACTACTATAATACTGCTCCTATGTACAAGAATATACCTACTATAATACTGCCCCCTATGTATAAGAATATAACTACTATAATACTGTTCCTATGTACAAGAATATAACTACTATAATACTGTTCCTATGTACAAGAATATAACTACTATAATACTGCTCAATATGTACAAGAATATAACTACTATAATACTGCTCCTATGTACAAGAATATAACTATTATAATACTGCACCTATGTACAAGAATATAACTACTATAATACTGCCCTCTATGTACGAGAATATAACTACTATAATACTGCTCCTATGTACAAGAATATAACTACTATAATACTGTTCCCTATGTACAAGAATATAACTACTATAATACTGCCCCCTATGTACAAGAATATAACTACTATAATACTGCCCCCTATGTACAAGACTATATCTACTATAATACTGGCCCTATGTACAAGAGTATAACTACTATAATACTGCTCCCTATGTACAAGAATATAACTACTATAATACAGCTCCTATGTACAAGAATATAACTACTATAATACTGCTCCTATGTACAAGAATGTAACTACTATAATACTGACCCCTTCGTACAAGAATATAACTACTATAATACTGCCCCTATGTACAAGAATATAACTACTATAATACTGCCCCCTATGTACAAGAATATAATTACTATAATACTGCCCCCTATGTACAAGAATATAACTACTATAATACTGCTCCTATGTACAAGAATAGAACTACTATAATACTGCTCCCTATGTACAAGAATATAACTACTATAATACTGCCCGTATGTACTAGAATATAACTACTATAATACTGCTTCTATGTACAAGAATATAACTACTATAATACTGCTCCTATGTACAAGAATATAACTACTATAATACTGCCCCCTATGTACAAGAATATAACTACTATAATACTGCCCCCTATGTACAAGAATATAACTACTATAATACTGCCCCCTATGTACAAGAATATAACTACTATAATACTGCTCCCTATGTACAAGAATATAACTACTATAACACTGCCCCCTATGTACAAGAATATAACTACTATAATACTGCTACCTATGTACTAGAATATAACTACTATAATACTGCCTCCTATGTACAAGAATATAACTACTATAATACTGCCCCCTATGTACAAGAATATAACTACTATAATACTGCCCCCTATGTACAAGAATATAACTACTATAATACTGCCCCCTATGTACAAGAATATAACTACTATAATACTGCTCCTATGTACAAGAATATAACTACTATAATACTGCCTCCTGTGTACAAGAATATAACTACTATAATACAGCTCCTATGTACAAGAATAGAACTACTATAATACTGCTCCCTATGTACAAGCATATAACTACTATAATACTGCTCCCTATGTACAAGAATATAACTACTATAATACTGCCTCCTATGTACAAGAATATAACTACTATAATACTGCTCCTATGTACAAGAATATAACTACTATAATACTGCTTCCTATGTACAAGAATATAACTACTATAATACTGCCCCCTATGTACAAGAATATAACTACTATAATACTGCCCCTATGGACAAGAATATAATTACTATAATACTGCCCCCTATGTGCAAGAATATAACTACTATAATACTGCTCCTATGTATAAGAATATAACTACTATAATACTGCTCCTATGTACAAGAATATACCTACTATAATACTGCCCCCTATGTATAAGAATATAACTACTATAATAATGTTCCTATGTACAAGAATATAACTACTATAATACTGTTCCTATGTACAAGAATATAACTACTATAATACTGCTCAATATGTACAAGAATATAACTACTATAATACTGCTCCTATGTACAAGAATATAACTATTATAATACTGCACCTATGTACAAGAATATAACTACTATAATACTGCCCTCTATGTACGAGAATATAACTACTATAATACTGCTCCTATGTACAAGAATATAACTACTATAATACTGTTCCCTATGTACAAGAATATAACTACTATAATACTGCCCCCTATGTACAAGAATATAACTACTATAATACTGCTCCTATGTATAAGAATATAACTACTATAATACTGCTTCCTATGTACAAGAATATAACTACTATAATACTGCCCCCTATGTACAAGAATATAACTACTATAATACTGCCCCTATGTACAAGAATATAATTACTATAATACTGCCCCCTATGTACAAGAATATAACTACTATAATACTGCTCCTATGTATAAGAATATAACTACTTTAATACTGCTCCTATGTACAAGAATATACCTACTATAATACTGCCCCCTATGTATAAGAATATAACTACTATAATACTGTTCCTATGTACAAGAATATAACTACTATAATACTGTTCCTATGTACAAGAATATAACTACTATAATACTGCTCAATATGTACAAGAATATAACTACTATAATACTGCTCCTATGTACAAGAATATAACTATTATAATACTGCACCTATGTACAAGAATATAACTACTATAATACTGCCCTCTATGTACGAGAATATAACTACTATAATACTGCTCCTATGTACAAGAATATAACTATTATAATACTGTTCCCTATGTACAAGAATATAACTACTATAATACTGCCCCCTATGTACAAGAATATAACTACTCTAATACTGCTCCTATGTATAAGAATATAACTATTATAATACTGCCTCCTATGTACAAGAATATAACTCCTATAATACTGCCCCCTATGTACAAGAATATAACTACTATAATACTGCCTCCTATGTACAAGAATATAACTACTATAATACTGCCCCCTATGTACAAGAATATAACTACTATAATACTGCCCCCTATGTACAAGAATATAACTACTATAATACTGCCTCCTATGTACAAGAATATAACTCCTATAATACTGCCCCCTATGTACAAGAATATAACTACTATAATACTGCCCCTGTGTACAAGAATATAACTACTATAATACTGCTCCCTATGTACAAGAATATAACTACTATAATATTGCCCCCTCTGTACACGAATATAACTACTATAATACTGCCCCTGTGTACAAGAATATAACTACTATAATACTGCCCCTATGTACAAGAATATAACTACTATAATACTGCTGCCTATGTACACGAATATAACTACTATAGTACTGCCCCTGTGTACAAGAATATAACTATTATAATACTGCTCCTATGTACAAGAATAGAACTACTATAATACTGCTCCCTATGTACAAGAATATAACTACTATAATACTGCTCCCTATGTACAAGAATATAACTACTATAATACTGCTCCTATGTACAAGAATATAACTACTATAATACTGCTGCCTATGTACACGAATATAACTACTATAATACTGCCCCCTCTGTACACGAATATAACTACTATAATACTGCCCCTGTGTACAAGAATATAACTACTATAATACTGCCCCTATGTACAAGAATATAACTACTATAATACTGCTGCCTATGTACACGAATATAACTACTATAATACTGCCCCTGTGTACAAGAATATAACTACTATAATACTGCTCCTATGTACAAGAATAGAACTACTATAATACTGCTCCCTATGTACAAGAATATAACTACTATAATACTGCCCGTATGTACTAGAATATAACTACTATAATACTGCTCCTATGTACAAGAATATAACTACTATAATACTGCTCCTATGTACAAGAATATAACTACTATAATACTGCCCCCTATGTACAAGAATATAACTACTATAATACTGCCCCCTATGTACAAGAATATAACTACTATAATACTGCCCCCTATGTACAAGAATATAACTACTATAATACTGCTCCCTATGTACAAGAATATAACTACTATAACACTGCCCCCTATGTACAAGAATATAACTACTATAATACTGCTACCTATGTACTAGAATATAACTACTATAATACTGCCTCCTATGTACAAGAATATAACTACTATAATACTGCCCCCTATGTACAAGAATATAACTACTATAATACTGCCCCCTATGTACAAGAATATAACTACTATAATACTGCCCCCTATGTACAAGAATATAACTACTATAATACTGCTCCTATGTACAAGAATATAACTACTATAATACTGCCTCCTGTGTACAAGAATATAACTACTATAATACAGCTCCTATGTACAAGAATAGAACTACTATAATACTGCTCCCTATGTACAAGAATATAACTACTATAATACTGCCTCCTATGTACAAGAATATAACTACTATAATACTGCTCCTATGTACAAGAATATAACTACTATAATACTGCTTCCTATGTACAAGAATAAAACTACTATAATACTGCCCCCTATGTACAAGAATATAACTACTATAATACTGCCCCTATGTACAAGAATATAATTACTATAATACTGCCCCCTATGTACAAGAATATAACTACTATAATACTGCTCCTATGTATAAGAATATAACTACTATAATACTGCTCCTATGTACAAGAATATACCTACTATAATACTGCCCCCTATGTATAAGAATATAACTACTATAATACTGTTCCTATGTACAAGAATATAACTACTATAATACTGTTCCTATGTACAAGAATATAACTACTATAATACTGCTCAATATGTACAAGAATATAACTACTATAATACTGCTCCTATGTACAAGAATATAACTATTATAATACGGCACCTATGTACAAGAATATAACTACTATAATACTGCCCTCTATGTACGAGAATATAACTACTATAATACTGCTCCTATGTACAAGAATATAACTACTATAATACTGTTCCCTATGTACAAGAATATAACTACTATAATACTGCCCCCTATGTACAAGAATATAACTACTATAATACTGCTCCTATGTATAAGAATATAACTACTATAATACTGCTTCCTATGTACAAGAATATAACTACTATAATACTGCCCCCTATGTACAAGAATATAACTACTATAATACTGCCCCTATGTACAAGAATATAATTACTATAATACTGCCCCCTATGTACAAGAATATAACTACTATAATACTGCTCCTATGTATAAGAATATAACTACTATAATACTGCTCCTATGTACAAGAATATACCTACTATAATACTGCCCCCTATGTATAAGAATATAACTACTATAATACTGTTCCTATGTACAAGAATATAACTACTATAATACTGTTCCTATGTACAAGAATATAACTACTATAATACTGCTCAATATGTACAAGAATATAACTACTATAATACTGCTCCTATGTTCAAGAATATAACTATTATAATACTGCACCTATGTACAAGAATATAACTACTATAATACTGCCCTCTATGTACGAGAATATAACTACTATAATACTGCTCCTATGTACAAGAATATAACTACTATAATACTGTTCCCTATGTACAAGAATATAACTACTATAATACTGCCCCCTATGTACAAGAATATAACTACTATAATACTGCTCCTATGTATAAGAATATAACTACTATAATACTGCCCCCTATGTACAAGAATATAACTACAATAATACTGCCTCCTATGTACAAGAATATAGCTACTATAATACTGCTCCTATGTACAAGAATATAACTAATATAATACTGCCCCCTATGTACAAGAATATAACTACTATAATACTGCTCCTATGTACAAGAATATAACTACTATATTACTGCCCCCTATGTACAAGAATATAACTGCTATAATACTGCCTCCTATGTACAAGAATATAACTACTATAATACTGCCCCCTATGTACAAGCATATAACTACTATAATACTGCCACCTATATATAAGAATATAACTACTATAATACTGCTCCTATGTGCAAGAATATAACTACTATAATACTTCTCCTATGTACAAGAAAATAACTACTATAATACTGCCCCTATGCACAAGAATATAACTACTATAATACTGCCCCTATGTACAAGATTGTAACTACTATAATACTGCCCCTATGTACAAGAATATAACTACTATAATACTGCCCCCTATGTACAAGAATATAACTACTATAATACTGCTCCTATGTACAAGAATATACAGTTATATGAAAAAGTTTGGGCACCCCTATTAATCTTAAGCTTAATGTTTTATAAAAATTGGTGTTTTTGCAACAGCTATTTGAGTTTGATATATGTAAGAACTGTTGGACACAGTAATGTTTCTGCCTTGAAATGATGTTTATTGTACTAACAGAAAATGTGCAATCTGCATTCAAACAAAATTTGACAGGTGCATAAGTATGGGCATCCTTATCATTTTCTTGTTTTAAATACTCCTACCTACTTTTTACTGACTTACTAAAGCCCTTTTTTTCGTTTTGTAACCTCATTGAGCTTTGAACTTCATAGCCAGGTATATGCAATCATGAGAAAAGCTACTTAAAGTGGCCACTTGCAAGTTGTTCTCCTGTTTGAATCTCCTCTGAAGAGTGGCATCACGGGCTCCTCAAAACAACTGTCAAATGATCTGAAAACAAAGATTATTCAACATAGTTGTTCAGGGGAAGGATACAAAAAGCTGTCTCAGAGATTTAACCTGTCAGTTTCCACTGTGAGGAACATAGTAAGGAAATGGAAGAACACAGGGACAGTTCTTGTTAAGGTCAGAAGTGACAGGCCAAGAAAAACATCAGAAAGGCAGGGAAGAAGAATGGTGAGATCAGTCAAGGACAATCCTCAGACCACCTCCAGAGAGCTGCAGCATCAACTTGCTGCAGATGGTGTCACTGTGCATCAGTCAACTATACAACGCACTTTGCACAAGGAGAAGCTGTATGGGAGAGTGATGCGAAAGAAGCCGTTTCTGCAAGCACGCCACAAACAGAGTCGGCTGAGGTATGCAAAAGCACATTTGGAGAAGCCAATTTCTTTTTGGAAGAAGGTCCTGTGGACTGATGAAACCAAGATTGAGTTGTTTGGTCATACAAAAAGGCGTTATGCATGGCGGCAAAAAAACACAGCATTCCAAGAAAAACACTTGCTACCCACAGTAAAATTTGGTGGAGGTTCCATCATGCTTTGGGGCTGTGTGGCCAATGCCGGCACCGGGAATCTTGTTAAAGTTGAGGGACGCATGGATTCCACTCAGTATCAGCAGATTCTTGACAATAATGTTCAAGAATCAGTGACAAAGTTGAAGTTACGCAGGGGATGGATCTTTCAGCAAGACAATGATCCAAAACACCGCTCCAAATCTACTCAGGCATTCATGCACAGGAACAATTACAATGTTCTGGAATGGCCATCCCAGTCCCCAGACCTGAATATCATTGAACATCTGTGGGATCATTTGAAGAGGGCTGTCCATGCTCGGCGACCATCAAACTTAACTGAACTGGAATTGTTTTGTAAAGAGGAATGGTCAAAAATACCTTCATCCAGGATCCAGGAAATCATTAAAAGCTACAGGAAGCGACTAGAGGCTGTTATTATCGCAAAAGGAGGATCTACTAAATATTAATGTCAATTTTCTGCTGAGGTGCCCATACTTATGCACCTGTCAAATTTTGTTTGAATGCAGATTGCACATTTTCTGTTAGTACAATAAACCTCATTTCAAGGCAGAAACATTACTGTGTCCAACAGTTATTACATAGATCAAACTGAAATAGCTGTTGCAAAACACCAATTTTTATAAAACATTAAGCTTAAGATTCATAGGGGTGCCCAAACTTTTTCATATAACTGTAACTACTATAATACTGCTCCCTATGTACAAGAATATAACTATAATACTGCCCTCTATGTACGAGAATATAACTACTATAATACTGCTCCTATGTACAAGAATATAACTACTATAATACTGCTCCCTATGTACAAGAATATAACTACTATAATACTGCCCTCTATGTACGAGAATATAACTACTATAACACTGCTCCTATGCACAAGAATATAACTACTATAATACTGCCCCTATGTACAAGAATATAACTAATATAATACTGCCCCTATGTACAAGAATATAACTACTATAATATTGTCCCCTATGTACAAGAATATAACTACTATAATACTGCCCCTCTGTACAAGAATATAACTACTATAATACTGCCCCTGTGTACAAGAATATAACTACTATAATACTGCCCCTGTGTACAAGAATATAACTACTATAATACTGCTCCTATGTACAAGAATATAACTACTATAATACTGCCCCCTATGTACAAGAATATAACTACTATAATACTGCCCCCTATGTACAAGAATATAACTACTATAATACTGCCCCCTATGTACAAGAATATAACTACTATAATACTGCTCCCTATGTACAAGAATATAACTACTATAACACTGCCCCCTATGTACAAGAATATAACTACTATAATACTGCTACCTATGTACTAGAATATAACTACTATAATACTGCCTCCTATGTACAAGAATATAACTACTATAATACTGCCCCCTATGTACAAGAATATAACTACTATAATACTGCCCCCTATGTACAAGAATATAACTACTATAATACTGCCCCCTATGTACAAGAATATAACTACTATAATACTGCTCCTATGTACAAGAATATAACTACTATAATACTGCCTCCTGTGTACAAGAATATAACTACTATAATACAGCTCCTATGTACAAGAATAGAACTACTATAATACTGCTCCCTATGTACAAGAATATAACTACTATAATACTGCCTCCTATGTACAAGAATATAACTACTATAATACTGCTCCTATGTACAAGAATATAACTACTATAATACTGCTTCCTATGTACAAGAATAAAACTACTATAATACTGCCCCCTATGTACAAGAATATAACTACTATAATACTGCCCCTATGTACAAGAATATAATTACTATAATACTGCCCCCTATGTACAAGAATATAACTACTATAATACTGCTCCTATGTATAAGAATATAACTACTATAATACTGCTCCTATGTACAAGAATATACCTACTATAATACTGCCCCCTATGTATAAGAATATAACTACTATAATACTGTTCCTATGTACAAGAATATAACTACTATAATACTGTTCCTATGTACAAGAATATAACTACTATAATACTGCTCAATATGTACAAGAATATAACTACTATAATACTGCTCCTATGTACAAGAATATAACTATTATAATACGGCACCTATGTACAAGAATATAACTACTATAATACTGCCCTCTATGTACGAGAATATAACTACTATAATACTGCTCCTATGTACAAGAATATAACTACTATAATACTGTTCCCTATGTACAAGAATATAACTACTATAATACTGCCCCCTATGTACAAGAATATAACTACTATAATACTGCTCCTATGTATAAGAATATAACTACTATAATACTGCTTCCTATGTACAAGAATATAACTACTATAATACTGCCCCCTATGTACAAGAATATAACTACTATAATACTGCCCCTATGGACAAGAATATAATTACTATAATACTGCCCCCTATGTACAAGAATATAACTACTATAATACTGCTCCTATGTATAAGAATATAACTACTATAATACTGCTCCTATGTACAAGAATATACCTACTATAATACTGCCCCCTATGTATAAGAATATAACTACTATAATACTGTTCCTATGTACAAGAATATAACTACTATAATACTGTTCCTATGTACAAGAATATAACTACTATAATACTGCTCAATATGTACAAGAATATAACTACTATAATACTGCTCCTATGTTCAAGAATATAACTATTATAATACTGCACCTATGTACAAGAATATAACTACTATAATACTGCCCTCTATGTACGAGAATATAACTACTATAATACTGCTCCTATGTACAAGAATATAACTACTATAATACTGTTCCCTATGTACAAGAATATAACTACTATAATACTGCCCCCTATGTACAAGAATATAACTACTATAATACTGCTCCTATGTATAAGAATATAACTACTATAATACTGCCCCCTATGTACAAGAATATAACTACAATAATACTGCCTCCTATGTACAAGAATATAGCTACTATAATACTGCTCCTATGTACAAGAATATAACTAATATAATACTGCCCCCTATGTACAAGAATATAACTACTATAATACTGCTCCTATGTACAAGAATATAACTACTATATTACTGCCCCCTATGTACAAGAATATAACTGCTATAATACTGCCTCCTATGTACAAGAATATAACTACTATAATACTGCCCCCTATGTACAAGCATATAACTACTATAATACTGCCACTTATATATAAGAATATAACTACTATAATACTGCTCCTATGTGCAAGAATATAACTACTATAATACTTCTCCTATGTACAAGAAAATAACTACTATAATACTGCCCCTATGCACAAGAATATAACTACTATAATACTGCCCCTATGTACAAGATTGTAACTACTATAATACTGCCCCTATGTACAAGAATATAACTACTATAATACTGCCCCCTATGTACAAGAATATAACTACTATAATACTGCTCCTATGTACAAGAATATACAGTTATATGAAAAAGTTTGGGCACCCCTATTAATCTTAAGCTTAATGTTTTATAAAAATTGGTGTTTTTGCAACAGCTATTTGAGTTTGATATATGTAAGAACTGTTGGACACAGTAATGTTTCTGCCTTGAAATGATGTTTATTGTACTAACAGAAAATGTGCAATCTGCATTCAAACAAAATTTGACAGGTGCATAGGTATGGGCATCCTTATCATTTTCTTGTTTTAAATACTCCTACCTACTTTTTACTGACTTACTAAAGCCCTTTTTTTCGTTTTGTAACCTCATTGAGCTTTGAACTTCATAGCCAGGTATATGCAATCATGAGAAAAGCTACTTAAAGTGGCCACTTGCAAGTTGTTCTCCTGTTTGAATCTCCTCTGAAGAGTGGCATCACGGGCTCCTCAAAACAACTGTCAAATGATCTGAAAACAAAGATTATTCAACATAGTTGTTCAGGGGAAGGATACAAAAAGCTGTCTCAGAGATTTAACCTGTCAGTTTCCACTGTGAGGAACATAGTAAGGAAATGGAAGAACACAGGGACAGTTCTTGTTAAGGTCAGAAGTGACAGGCCAAGAAAAACATCAGAAAGGCAGAGAAGAAGAATGGTGAGATCAGTCAAGGACAATCCTCAGACCACCTCCAGAGAGCTGCAGCATCAACTTGCTGCAGATGGTGTCACTGTGCATCAGTCAACTATACAACGCACTTTGCACAAGGAGAAGCTGTATGGGAGAGTGATGCGAAAGAAGCCGTTTCTGCAAGCACGCCACAAACAGAGTCGGCTGAGGTATGCAAAAGCACATTTGGAGAAGCCAATTTCTTTTTGGAAGAAGGTCCTGTGGACTGATGAAACCAAGATTGAGTTGTTTGGTCATACAAAAAGGCGTTATGCATGGCGGCAAAAAAACACAGCATTCCAAGAAAAACACTTGCTACCCACAGTAAAATTTGGTGGAGGTTCCATCATGCTTTGGGGCTGTGTGGCCAATGCCGGCACCGGGAATCTTGTTAAAGTTGAGGGACGCATGGATTCCACTCAGTATCAGCAGATTCTTGACAATAATGTTCAAGAATCAGTGACAAAGTTGAAGTTACGCAGGGGATGGATCTTTCAGCAAGACAATGATCCAAAACACCGCTCCAAATCTACTCAGGCATTCATGCACAGGAACAATTACAATGTTCTGGAATGGCCATCCCAGTCCCCAGACCTGAATATCATTGAACATCTGTGGGATCATTTGAAGAGGGCTGTCCATGCTCGGCGACCATCAAACTTAACTGAACTGGAATTGTTTTGTAAAGAGGAATGGTCAAAAATACCTTCATCCAGGATCCAGGAACTCATTAAAAGCTACAGGAAGCGACTAGAGGCTGTTATTATCGCAAAAGGAGGATCTACTAAATATTAATGTCACTTTTCTGCTGAGGTGCCCATACTTATGCACCTGTCAAATTTTGTTTGAATGCAGATTGCACATTTTCTGTTAGTACAATAAACCTCATTTCAAGGCAGAAACATTACTGTGTCCAACAGTTATTACATATATCAAACTGAAATAGCTGTTGCAAAACACCAATTTTTATAAAACATTAAGCTTAAGATTAATAGGGGTGCCCAAACTTTTTCATATAACTGTAACTACTATAATACTGCTCCCTATGTACAAGAATATAACTATAATACTGCCCTCTATGTACGAGAATATAACTACTATAATACTGCTCCTATGTACAAGAATATAACTACTATAATACTGCTCCCTATGTACAAGAATATAACTACTATAATACTGCCCTCTATGTACGAGAATATAACTACTATAATACTGCTCCTATGCACAAGAATATAACTACTATAATACTGCCCCTATGTACAAGAATATAACTAATATAATACTGCCCCTATGTACAAGAATATAACTACTATAATATTCTCCCCTATGTACAAGAATATAACTACTATAATACTGCCCCTCTGTACAAGAATATAACTACTATAATACTGCCCCTGTGTACAAGAATATAACTACTATAATACTGCCCCTGTGTACAAGAATATAACTACTATAATATTGTCCCCTATGTACAAGAATATAACTACTATAATACTGCCCCCTATGTACAAGACTATATCTACTATAATACTGGCCCTATGTACAAGAGTATAACTACTATAATACTGCTCCCTATGTACAAGAATGTAACTACTATAATACAGCTCCTATGTACAAGAATATAACTACTATAATACTGCTCCTATGTACAAGAATGTAACTACTATAATACTGACCCCTTCGTACAAGAATATAACTACTATAATACTGCCCCTATGTACAAGAATATAACTACTATAATACTGCCCCCTATGTACAAAAATATAACTACTATAATACTGTCCCCTATGTACAAGAATATAACTACTATAATACTGCCCCCTATGTAAAAGAATATAACTACTATAAAACTGCCCCTATGTACAAGAATATAACTACTATAATATTGCCAACTATGTACAAGAATATAACTACTATAATACTGCCCCCTATGTACAAAAATATAACTACTATAGTACAGCTCCTATGTACAAGAATATAACTACTATAATACTGCCCCCTATGTACAAGAATATAACTACTATAATACAGCTCCTATGTACAAGAATATAACTACTATAATACTGCCCCCTATGTACAAGAATATAACTACTATAATACTGCTCCCTATGTACAAAAATATAACTACTATAATACTGCCCTCTATGTACAAGAATATAACTACTATAATACTGCCCCCTATGTACTGGAATATAACTACTATAATACTGCTCCTATGTACAAGAATATAACTATTATAATACTGCTCTCTATGTACAAGAATATAACTACTATAATACTTCTACCTATGTACAAGAATATAACTAATATAATACTGCTCCTATGTACAAGAATATAACTACTATAATACTTCTACCTATGTACAAGAATATAACTACTATAATACTGCTCCTAAGTACAAGAATATAACTACTATAATACTTCCCTCTATGTACAAGAATATAACTACTATAATACTTCTACCTATGTACAAGAATATGACTACTATAGTACTGACCCTATATACAAGAATATAACTAATATAATACTGCCCCTATGTACAAGAATATAACTACTATAATACTGCCCCTATGTACAAGAATATAACTACTATAATACAGCCCCTATGTACAAGAATATAACTACTATAATATAGTCCCCTATGTACAAGAATATAACTACTATAATACTTCTACCTATGTACAAGAATATGACTACTATAGTACTGACCCTATATACAAGAATATAACTAATATAATACTGCCCCTATGTACAAGAATATAACTACTATAATATTGTACCCTATGTACAAGAATATAACTACTATAATACTGCCCCTGTGTACAAGAATATAACTACTATAATACTACCACTGTGTACAAGAATATAACTACTATAATACTGCCCCTGTGTACAAGAATATAACTACTATAATATTGCCCCTATGTACAAGAATATAACTACTATAATACTGCCCCCTATGTACAAGACTATATCTACTATAATACTGGCCCTATGTACAAGAGTATAACTACTATAATACTGCTCCCTATGTACAAGAATATAACTACTATAATACAGCTCCTATGTACAAGAATATAACTACTATAATACTGCTCCTATGTACAAGAATGTAACTACTATAATACTGACCCCTTCGTACAAGAATATAACTACTATAATACTGCCCCTATGTACAAGAATATAACTACTATAATACTGCCCCCTATGTACAAAAATATAACTACTATAATACTGTCCCCTATGTACAAGAATATAACTACTATAATACTGCCCCTATGTACAAGAATATAACTACTATAAAACTGCCCCTATGTACAAGAATATAGCTACTATAATACTGCCACCTATGTACAAGAATATAACTACTATAATACTGCCCCCTATGTACAAAAATATAACTACTATAGTACAGCTCCTATGTACAAGAATATAACTACTATAATACTGCCCCCTATGTACAAGAATATAACTACTATAATACAGCTCCTATGTACAAGAATATAACTACTATAATACTGCCCCCTATGTACAAGAATATAACTACTATAATACTGCTCCCTATGTACAAAAATATAACTACTATAATACTGCCCTCTATGTACAAGAATATAACTACTATAATACTGCCCCCTATGTACAGGAATATAACTACTATAATACTGCTCCTATGTACAAGAATATAACTATTATAATACTGCTCTCTATGTACAAGAATATAACTACTATAATACTTCTACCTATGTACAAGAATATAACTAATATAATACTGCTCCTATGTACAAGAATATAACTACTATAATACTTCTACCTATGTACAAGAATATAACTACTATAATACTGCTCCTATGTACAAGAATATAACTACTATAATACTGCCCCCTATGTACAAAAATATAACTACTATAATACTGTCCCCTATGTACAAGAATATAACTACTATAATACTGCTCCTATGTACAAGAATATAACTACTATAATACTGCTCCTATGTACAAGAATATAACTACTATAATACTGCCCTCTATGTACAAGAATATAACTACTATAATACTGCTCCTATGTACAAGAATATAACTACTATAATACTGCCCCCTATGTACAAAAATATAACTACTATAATACTGTCCCCTATGTACAAGAATATAACTACTATAATACTGCCCCCTATGTACAAGAATATAACTACTATAAAACTGCCCCTATGTACAAGAATATAACTACTATAATACTGCCCCCTATGTACAAGATTATAACTACTATAATACTGCCCCCTATGTACAAAAATATAACTACTATAGTACAGCTCCTATGTACAAGAATATAACTACTATAATACTGTCCCCTATGTACAAGAATATAACTACTATAATACTGCCCCCTATGTACAAGAATATAACTACTATAATACTGCCCCCTATGTACAAGAATATAACTACTATAATACTGTCCCCTATGTACAGGAATATAACTACTATAATACTGCCCCCTATGTACAAGAATATAACTACTATAATACTGCCACCTATGTACAAGAATATAACTACTATAGTACAGCTCCTATGTACAAGAATATAACTACTATACTACTGCCCCCTATGTACAAGAATATAACTACTATAATACAGCTCCTATGTACAAGAATATAACTACTATAATACTGCTCCCTATGTACAAAAATATAACTACTATAATACTGCCCTCTATGTACAAGAATATAACTACTATAATACTGCCCCCTATGTACTGGAATATAACTACTATAATACTGCTCCTATGTACAAGAATATAACTATTATAATACTGCTCTCTATGTACAAGAATATAACTACTATAATACTTCTACCTATGTACAAGAATATAACTAATATAATACTGCTCCTATGTACAAGAATATAACTACTATAATACTTCTACCTATGTACAAGAATATAACTACTATAATACTGCTCCTAAGTACAAGAATATAACTACTATAATACTGACCCCTTCGTACAAGAATATAACTACTATAATACTGCCCTCTATGTCCAAGAATATAACTACTATAATACTTCTACCTATGTACAAGAATATGACTACTATAGTACTGACCCTATATACAAGAATATAACTAATATAATACTGCCCCTATGTACAAGAATATAACTACTATAATACTGCCCCTATGTACAAGAATATAACTACTATAATACAGCCCCTATGTACAAGAATATAACTACTATAATATTGTCCCCTATGTACAAGAATATAACTACTATAATACTTCTACCTATGTACAAGAATATGACTACTATAGTACTGACCCTATATACAAGAATATAACTAATATAATACTGCCCCTATGTACAAGAATATAACTACTATAATATTGTCCCCTATGTACAAGAATATAACTACTATAATACTGCCCCTGTGTACAAGAATATAACTACTATAATACTGCCCCCGTGTACAAGAATATAACTACTATAATACTGTCCCCTATGTACAAGAATATAACTACTATAATACTGCCCCCTATGTACAAGACTATATCTACTATAATACTGGCCCTATGTACAAGAGTATAACTACTATAATACTGCTCCCTATGTACAAGAATATAACTACTATAATACAGCTCCTATGTACAAGAATATAACTACTATACTACTGCTCCTATGTACAAGAATGTAACTACTATAATACTGACCCCTTCGTACAAGAATATAACTACTATAATACTGCCCCTATGTACAAGAATATAACTACTATAATACTGCCCCCTATGTACAAAAATATAACTACTATAATACTGTCCCCTATGTACAAGAATATAACTACTATAATACTGCCCCCTATGTACAAGAATATAACTACTATAAAACTGCCCCTATGTACAAGAATATAACTACTATAATACTGCCACCTATGTACAAGAATATAACTACTATAATACTGCCCCCTATGTACAAAAATATAACTACTATAGTACAGCTCCTATGTACAAGAATATAACTACTATAATACTGCCCCCTATGTACAAGAATATAACTACTATAATACAGCTCCTATGTACAAGAATATAACTACTATAATACTGCCCCCTATGTACAAGAATATAACTACTATAATACTGCTCCCTATGTACAAAAATATAACTACTATAATACTGCCCTCTATGTACAAGAATATAACTACTATAATACTGCCCCCTATGTACAGGAATATAACTACTATAATACTGCTCCTATGTACAAGAATATAACTATTATAATACTGCTCTCTATGTACAAGAATATAACTACTATAATACTTCTACCTATGTACAAGAATATAACTAATATAATACTGCTCCTATGTACAAGAATATAACTACTATAATACTTCTACCTATGTACAAGAATATAACTACTATAATACTGCTCCTATGTACAAGAATATAACTACTATAATACTGCCCCCTATGTACAAAAATATAACTACTATAATACTGTCCCCTATGTACAAGAATATAATTACTATAATACTGCTCCTATGTACAAGAATATAACTACTATAATACTGCTCCTATGTACAAGAATATAACTACTATAATACTGCTCCTATGTACAAGAATGTAACTACTATAATACTGCCCCCTATGTACAAAAATATAACTACTATAATACTGTCCCCTATGTACAAGAATATAACTACTATAAAACTGCCCCTATGTACAAGAATATAAGTACTATAATACTGCCCTCTATGTACAAGAATATAACTACTATAATACTGCCCCCTATGTACAAGAATATAACTACTATAAAACTGCCCCTATGTACAAGAATATAACTACTATAATACTGCCCCCTATGTACAAGATTATAACTACTATAATACTGCCCCCTATGTACAAAAATATAACTACTATAGTACAGCTCCTATGTACAAGAATATAACTACTATAATACTGTCCCCTATGTACAAGAATATAACTACTATAATACTGCCCCCTATGTACAAGAATATAACTACTATAATACTGCCCCCTATGTACAAGAATATAACTACTATAATACTGCTCCCTATGTACAAAAATATAACTACTATAATACTGCCCTCTATGTACAAGAATATAACTACTATAATACTGCTCCCTATGTACAAAAATATAACTACTATAATACTGCCCTCTATGTACAAGAATATAACTACTATAATACTGCTCCCTATGTACAAAAATATAACTACTATAATACTGCCCTCTATGTACAAGAATATAACTACTATAATACTGCTCCCTATGTACAAAAATATAACTACTATAATACTGCCCTTTATGTACAAGAATATAACTACTATAATACTGTCCCCTATGTACAGGAATATAACTACTATAATACTGCCCCCTATGTACAAGAATATAACTACTATAATACTGCTCCCTATGTACAAGAATATAACTACTATAATACTGCCCTCTATGTACAAGAATATAACTACTATAATACTGCCCCCTATGTACAGGAATATAACTACTATAATACTGCCCTCTATGTACAAGAATATAACTACTATAATACTTCTACCTATGTACAAGAATATAACTACTATAATACTGCCCTCTATGTACAAGAATATAACTACTATAATACTTCTACCTATGTACAAGAATATAACTACTATAATACTTCTTCCTATGTACAAGAATATAACTAATATAATACTGCCCCTATGTACAAGTATATAACTACTATAATACTGTCCCCTATGTACAAGAATATAACTACTATAATACTGCCCCTGTGTACAGGAATATAACTACTATAATACTGCCTCCTATGTACAAGAATATAACTACTATAATACTGCCCCTATGTACAAGAATATAACTACTATAATACTGCTCCCTTTGTACAAGAATATAACTACTATAATACTGCTCCTATGTACAAGAATATAACTACTATAATACTACCCCTATGTACAAGAATATAACTACTATAATACTGCTCCCTATGTACAAGAATATAACTACTACTAGATGGTGGCCCAATTCAAAAGCATCGGGTATTCTAGAATATGTATGCGGCCGACCGGGCGCAATCAGCAGAACGTTGTTTAAATTTGGCGCCAAAAATCGCTGATTGGTCGCGGCCAGAATCCGCGACCAATCAGCAAAGCGGTTTTTAAATTTGGCGGCAATATCAGTGATTGGTCGCGGGTGGCGGCCGCAACCAATCAGCGAACTGTGTTAGTGAGGACCGGAGAGCTTGTTTAAATTTGGCGATAAAATTGCTGATTAGTCGTGACAGCGACCAGTCAGCAAAATGGTGTTTAAATTTGGCGCCAATATCGCTGATTGGTCGCGGCCAATAAGCAGAGCGGTGTTTAAATTTGGCGCCAAAATCGCTGATTGGTCGCGGTCGGCCGGCGGCCGCGACCAATCAGCATAGCGGCGTTTAAATTTTCTGCCCATATCGCTGATTGGTCGCGTCCGGCGGCTGCGACCAATCAGCGTCGTATTAGCGAGGACCGGCGCTGCCTCTGCGGGTACTTCCGCTGCGATGCAGCCGGGAGATGAGAGGCTGCTCGCAGCAGAAGCATCCCGACCGGCGGCGCAGCTCCCCGGTCCTCCGTTCACACTTGCTGTCGGGAGATCAGCGTTCCTAGCCGCTGATCTCCCGACGTTAGCCGCATGGAGGTCAGCGGCGCCGCCGGTCGGGGTAGTTCTGCTGCTAGAGCCTCTCATCTCCCGGCTGCATCGCAGATGACCTCCGTCCGGCAGATGAGCCGCTAACGGCCGCCATCTTTTTTCTGAAGTCCCGCGTCGCTGATTGGCCGCTGCCGGACCAATGAGCGACGTGGGATTTCCTGGACAGACAGACAGACACACAGACAGAAAGACAAACGGGATAAGACAATTATATATAAGATAAAACAGCTTCTATGTACAAGAATGTAACTACTATAATACTGCCCCCTATGTACAAGAATATAACTATTATAATACTGCTCCTATGTACAAGAATATAACTAATATAATACTGCCCCCTATGTACAAGAATAAAACTATTATAATACTGCTCCTATGTACAAGAATATAACTACTATAATACTGCCCCCTATGTACAAGAATATAACTACTATAATACTGCTCCTATGTACAAGAATATAACTACTATAATACTGCCCCCTATGTACAAGAATATAACTACTATAATACTGCTCCCTATGTACAAGAATATAACTACTATAATACTGCCCCTATGTACAAGAATATAAGTACTATAATAGTGCTCCCTATGTACAAGAATATAACAACTATAATACTGCCCCCTATGTATAAGAATATAACTAATATAATACTGCCCCCTATGTACAAGAATAAAACTAATATAATACTGCCCCCTATGTACAAGAATAAAACTATTATAATACTGCTCCTAGGTACAAGAATACAACTACTATAATACTGCTCCTATGTACAATAATATAACTACTATAATACTGCCCCCATGTACAAGAATATAATTACTATAATACTGCCCCTATGTACAAGAATATAACTACTATAATACTGCTCCTATGTACAAGAATACAACTACTATAATACTGCCCCTATGTACAGGAATATAACTACTATAATACTGCCCCTATGTACAAGAATATAACTACTATAATACTGCTCCTATGTACAAGAATACAACTACTATAATACTGCCCCTATGTACAGGAATATAACTACTATAATACTGCCCCTATGTACAAGAATATAACTACTATAATACTGCCCCCATGTGCAAGAGAATAACTACTATAATACTGCTCCTATGTACATGAATATAACTACTATAATACTGCTCTTATGTACAAGAATATAACTACTATAATACTGCCTCTATGTACAGGAATATAACTACTATAATACTGCCCCAATGTATAAGAATATAACTACTATAATACTGCTCCTATGTACAAGAATATAACTACTATAATACTTCTACCTATGTACAAGAATATAACTACTATAATACTGCTCCTAAGTACAAGAATATAACTACTATAATACTGACCCCTTCGTACAAGAATATAACTACTATAATACTGCCCTCTATGTCCAAGAATATAACTACTATAATACTTCTACCTATGTACAAGAATATGACTACTATAGTACTGACCCTATATACAAGAATATAACTAATATAATACTGCCCCTATGTACAAGAATATAACTACTATAATACTGCCCCTATGTACAAGAATATAACTACTATAATACAGCCCCTATGTACAAGAATATAACTACTATAATATTGTCCCCTATGTACAAGAATATAACTACTATAATACTTCTACCTATGTACAAGAATATGACTACTATAGTACTGACCCTATATACAAGAATATAACTAATATAATACTGCCCCTATGTACAAGAATATAACTACTATAATATTGTCCCCTATGTACAAGAATATAACTACTATAATACTGCCCCTGTGTACAAGAATATAACTACTATAATACTGCCCCCGTGTACAAGAATATAACTACTATAATACTGTCCCCTATGTACAAGAATATAACTACTATAATACTGCCCCCTATGTACAAGACTATATCTACTATAATACTGGCCCTATGTACAAGAGTATAACTACTATAATACTGCTCCCTATGTACAAGAATATAACTACTATAATACAGCTCCTATGTACAAGAATATAACTACTATACTACTGCTCCTATGTACAAGAATGTAACTACTATAATACTGACCCCTTCGTACAAGAATATAACTACTATAATACTGCCCCTATGTACAAGAATATAACTACTATAATACTGCCCCCTATGTACAAAAATATAACTACTATAATACTGTCCCCTATGTACAAGAATATAACTACTATAATACTGCCCCCTATGTACAAGAATATAACTACTATAAAACTGCCCCTATGTACAAGAATATAACTACTATAATACTGCCACCTATGTACAAGAATATAACTACTATAATACTGCCCCCTATGTACAAAAATATAACTACTATAGTACAGCTCCTATGTACAAGAATATAACTACTATAATACTGCCCCCTATGTACAAGAATATAACTACTATAATACAGCTCCTATGTACAAGAATATAACTACTATAATACTGCCCCCTATGTACAAGAATATAACTACTATAATACTGCTCCCTATGTACAAAAATATAACTACTATAATACTGCCCTCTATGTACAAGAATATAACTACTATAATACTGCCCCCTATGTACAGGAATATAACTACTATAATACTGCTCCTATGTACAAGAATATAACTATTATAATACTGCCCCCTATGTACAAGAATATAACTACTATAATACTTCTACCTATGTACAAGAATATAACTAATATAATACTGCTCCTATGTACAAGAATATAACTACTATAATACTTCTACCTATGTACAAGAATATAACTACTATAATACTGCTCCTATGTACAAGAATATAACTACTATAATACTGCCCCCTATGTACAAAAATATAACTACTATAATACTGTCCCCTATGTACAAGAATATAATTACTATAATACTGCTCCTATGTACAAGAATATAACTACTATAATACTGCTCCTATGTACAAGAATATAACTACTATAATACTGCTCCTATGTACAAGAATGTAACTACTATAATACTGCCCCCTATGTACAAAAATATAACTACTATAATACTGTCCCCTATGTACAAGAATATAACTACTATAAAACTGCCCCTATGTACAAGAATATAAGTACTATAATACTGCCCTCTATGTACAAGAATATAACTACTATAATACTGCCCCCTATGTACAAGAATATAACTACTATAAAACTGCCCCTATGTACAAGAATATAACTACTATAATACTGCCCCCTATGTACAAGATTATAACTACTATAATACTGCCCCCTATGTACAAAAATATAACTACTATAGTACAGCTCCTATGTACAAGAATATAACTACTATAATACTGTCCCCTATGTACAAGAATATAACTACTATAATACTGCCCCCTATGTACAAGAATATAACTACTATAATACTGCCCCCTATGTACAAGAATATAACTACTATAATACTGCTCCCTATGTACAAAAATATAACTACTATAATACTGCCCTCTATGTACAAGAATATAACTACTATAATACTGCTCCCTATGTACAAAAATATAACTACTATAATACTGCCCTCTATGTACAAGAATATAACTACTATAATACTGCTCCCTATGTACAAAAATATAACTACTATAATACTGCCCTCTATGTACAAGAATATAACTACTATAATACTGCTCCCTATGTACAAAAATATAACTACTATAATACTGCCCTTTATGTACAAGAATATAACTACTATAATACTGTCCCCTATGTACAGGAATATAACTACTATAATACTGCCCCCTATGTACAAGAATATAACTACTATAATACTGCTCCCTATGTACAAGAATATAACTACTATAATACTGCCCTCTATGTACAAGAATATAACTACTATAATACTGCCCCCTATGTACAGGAATATAACTACTATAATACTGCCCTCTATGTACAAGAATATAACTACTATAATACTTCTACCTATGTACAAGAATATAACTACTATAATACTGCCCTCTATGTACAAGAATATAACTACTATAATACTTCTACCTATGTACAAGAATATAACTACTATAATACTTCTTCCTATGTACAAGAATATAACTAATATAATACTGCCCCTATGTACAAGAATATAACTACTATAATACTGTCCCCTATGTACAAGAATATAACTACTATAATACTGCCCCTGTGTACAGGAATATAACTACTATAATACTGCCTCCTATGTACAAGAATATAACTACTATAATACTGCCCCTATGTACAAGAATATAACTACTATAATACTGCTCCCTTTGTACAAGAATATAACTACTATAATACTGCTCCTATGTACAAGAATATAACTACTATAATACTACCCCTATGTACAAGAATATAACTACTATAATACTGCTCCCTATGTACAAGAATATAACTACTACTAGATGGTGGCCCAATTCAAAAGCATCGGGTATTCTAGAATATGTATGCGGCCGACCGGGCGCAATCAGCAGAACGTTGTTTAAATTTGGCGCCAAAAATCGCTGATTGGTCGCGGCCAGAATCCGCGACCAATCAGCAAAGCGGTTTTTAAATTTGGCGGCAATATCAGTGATTGGTCGCGGGTGGCGGCCGCAACCAATCAGCGAACTGTGTTAGTGAGGACCGGAGAGCTTGTTTAAATTTGGCGATAAAATTGCTGATTAGTCGTGACAGCGACCAGTCAGCAAAATGGTGTTTAAATTTGGCGCCAATATCGCTGATTGGTCGCGGCCAATAAGCAGAGCGGTGTTTAAATTTGGCGCCAAAATCGCTGATTGGTCGCGGTCGGCCGGCGGCCGCGACCAATCAGCATAGCGGCGTTTAAATTTTCTGCCCATATCGCTGATTGGTCGCGTCCGGCGGCTGCGACCAATCAGCGTCGTATTAGCGAGGACCGGCGCTGCCTCTGCGGGTACTTCCGCTGCGATGCAGCCGGGAGATGAGAGGCTGCTCGCAGCAGAAGCATCCCGACCGGCGGCGCAGCTCCCCGGTCCTCCGTTCACACTTGCTGTCGGGAGATCAGCGTTCCTAGCCGCTGATCTCCCGACGTTAGCCGCATGGAGGTCAGCGGCGCCGCCGGTCGGGGTAGTTCTGCTGCTAGAGCCTCTCATCTCCCGGCTGCATCGCAGATGACCTCCGTCCGGCAGATGAGCCGCTAACGGCCGCCATCTTTTTTCTGAAGTCCCGCGTCGCTGATTGGCCGCTGCCGGACCAATGAGCGACGTGGGATTTCCTGGACAGACAGACAGACACACAGACAGAAAGACAAACGGGATAAGACAATTATATATAAGATAAAACAGCTTCTATGTACAAGAATGTAACTACTATAATACTGCCCCCTATGTACAAGAATATAACTATTATAATACTGCTCCTATGTACAAGAATATAACTAATATAATACTGCCCCCTATGTACAAGAATAAAACTATTATAATACTGCTCCTATGTACAAGAATATAACTACTATAATACTGCCCCCTATGTACAAGAATATAACTACTATAATACTGCTCCTATGTACAAGAATATAACTACTATAATACTGCCCCCTATGTACAAGAATATAACTACTATAATACTGCTCCCTATGTACAAGAATATAACTACTATAATACTGCCCCTATGTACAAGAATATAAGTACTATAATAGTGCTCCCTATGTACAAGAATATAACAACTATAATACTGCCCCCTATGTATAAGAATATAACTAATATAATACTGCCCCCTATGTACAAGAATAAAACTAATATAATACTGCCCCCTATGTACAAGAATAAAACTATTATAATACTGCTCCTAGGTACAAGAATACAACTACTATAATACTGCTCCTATGTACAATAATATAACTACTATAATACTGCCCCCATGTACAAGAATATAATTACTATAATACTGCCCCTATGTACAAGAATATAACTACTATAATACTGCTCCTATGTACAAGAATACAACTACTATAATACTGCCCCTATGTACAGGAATATAACTACTATAATACTGCCCCTATGTACAAGAATATAACTACTATAATACTGCTCCTATGTACAAGAATACAACTACTATAATACTGCCCCTATGTACAGGAATATAACTACTATAATACTGCCCCTATGTACAAGAATATAACTACTATAATACTGCCCCCATGTGCAAGAGAATAACTACTATAATACTGCTCCTATGTACATGAATATAACTACTATAATACTGCTCTTATGTACAAGAATATAACTACTATAATACTGCCTCTATGTACAGGAATATAACTACTATAATACTGCCCCAATGTATAAGAATATAACTACTATAATACTGCTCCTATGTACAAGAATATAACTACTATAATACTGCTCCTATGTACAAGAATATAACTAATATAATACTGCCCCCTATGTACAAGAATATAACTACTATAATACTGCTCTTATGTACAAGAATATAACTACTATAATACTGCCTCTATGTACAGGAATATAACTACTATAATACTGCCCCTATGTACAAGAATATAACTACTATAATACTGCTCCTATGTGCAAGAGTATAACTACTATAATACTGCTCCTAAGTACATGAATATAACTACTATAATACTGCTCTTATGTACAAGAATATAACTACTATAATACTGCCTCTATGTACAGGAATATAACTACTATAATACTGCCCCAATGTACAAGAATATAACAACTATAATACTGCTCCTATGTACAGGAATATAACTACTATAATACTGCCCCCTATGTGCAAGAGTATAACTACTATAATACTGCTCCTTTGTACATGAATATAACTACTATAATACTGCTCTTATGTACAAGAATATAACTACTATAATAATGCCTCTATGTACAGGAATATAATTACTATAATACTGCCCCAATGTACAGAAATATAACTACTATAATACTTCCCCAATGTACAAGAATATAACTATTATAATACTGCTCCTATGTACAAGAATATAACTACTATAATACTGCCCCTATGTACAAGAATATAACTACTATAATACTGACCCTATGTACAAGAATATAACTACTATAAAACAGCCCCCTATGTACAAGAATATAACTACTATAATACTACCCCCTATGTACAAGAATATAACTACTATAATAAGGCTCCTATGTACAAGAATATAACTACTATAATAAGGCTCCTATGTACAAGAATACTACTACTTTAATACTGCTCCCTATGTACAAGAATATAACTACTATAATACTGCCCCCTATGTACAAGAATATAACTACTATAATACTGCCCCTATGTACAAGAATATAACTACTATAATACTGCTCCCTATGTACAAGAATATAACTACTATAATACTGCCCCCTATGTATAAGAATATAACTAACATAATACTGCCCCCTATGTACAAGAATAAAACTATTATAATACTGCTCCTATGTACAAGAATACAACTACTATAATACTGCTCCTATGTACAATAATATAACTACTATAATACTGCCCCCATGTACAAGAATATAACTACTATAATACTGCCCCTATGTACAAGAATATAACTACTATAAAACTGCTCCTATGTACAAGAATACAACTACTATAATACTGCCCCTATGTACAGGAATATAACTACTATAATACTGCCCCAATGTACAAAAATATAACTACTATAATACTGCTCCTGTGTACAAGAATATAACTACTATAATACTGCTCCTATGTACAAGAATATAACTACTATAATACTGCCCCCTATGTACAAGAATATAACTACTATAATACTGCTCTTATGTACAAGAATATAACTACTATAATACTGCCTCTATGTACAGGAATATAACTACTATAATACTGCTCCAATGTACAAGAATATAACTACTATAATACTGCTCCTATGTACAAGAATACAACTACTATAATACTGCTCCTATGTACAATAATATAACTACTATAATACTGCCCCTATGTACAAGAATATAACTACTATAATACTGCTCCTATGTATAAGAATATAACTACTATAATACTGCTCCTATGTACAAGAATACAACTACTATAATACTGCTCCTATGTATAAGAATATAACTACTATAATACTGCTCCTATGTATAAGAATATAACTACTATAATACTGCCCCTATGTACAAGAATATAACTACTATAATACTGCTCCTATGTACAAGAATACAACTACTATAATACTGCTCCTATGTATAAGAATATAACTACTATAATACTGCCCCTATGTACAAGAATATAACTACTATAATACTGCTCCCTTTGTACAAGAATATAACTACTATAATACTGCTCCTATGTACAAGAATATAACTACTATAATACTACCCCTATGTACAAGAATATAACTACTATAATACTGCTCCCTATGTACAAGAATATAACTACTACTAGATGGTGGCCCAATTCAAAAGCATCGGGTATTCTAGAATATGTATGCGGCCGACCGGGCGCAATCAGCAGAACGTTGTTTAAATTTGGCGCCAAAAATCGCTGATTGGTCGCGGCCAGAATCCGCGACCAATCAGCAAAGCGGTTTTTAAATTTGGCGGCAATATCAGTGATTGGTCGCGGGTGGCGGCCGCAACCAATCAGCGAACTGTGTTAGTGAGGACCGGAGAGCTTGTTTAAATTTGGCGATAAAATTGCTGATTAGTCGTGACAGCGACCAGTCAGCAAAATGGTGTTTAAATTTGGCGCCAATATCGCTGATTGGTCGCGGCCAATAAGCAGAGCGGTGTTTAAATTTGGCGCCAAAATCGCTGATTGGTCGCGGTCGGCCGGCGGCCGCGACCAATCAGCATAGCGGCGTTTAAATTTTCTGCCCATATCGCTGATTGGTCGCGTCCGGCGGCTGCGACCAATCAGCGTCGTATTAGCGAGGACCGGCGCTGCCTCTGCGGGTACTTCCGCTGCGATGCAGCCGGGAGATGAGAGGCTGCTCGCAGCAGAAGCATCCCGACCGGCGGCGCAGCTCCCCGGTCCTCCGTTCACACTTGCTGTCGGGAGATCAGCGTTCCTAGCCGCTGATCTCCCGACGTTAGCCGCATGGAGGTCAGCGGCGCCGCCGGTCGGGGTAGTTCTGCTGCTAGAGCCTCTCATCTCCCGGCTGCATCGCAGATGACCTCCGTCCGGCAGATGAGCCGCTAACGGCCGCCATCTTTTTTCTGAAGTCCCGCGTCGCTGATTGGCCGCTGCCGGACCAATGAGCGACGTGGGATTTCCTGGACAGACAGACAGACACACAGACAGAAAGACAAACGGGATAAGACAATTATATATAAGATAAAACAGCTTCTATGTACAAGAATGTAACTACTATAATACTGCCCCCTATGTACAAGAATATAACTATTATAATACTGCTCCTATGTACAAGAATATAACTAATATAATACTGCCCCCTATGTACAAGAATAAAACTATTATAATACTGCTCCTATGTACAAGAATATAACTACTATAATACTGCCCCCTATGTACAAGAATATAACTACTATAATACTGCTCCTATGTACAAGAATATAACTACTATAATACTGCCCCCTATGTACAAGAATATAACTACTATAATACTGCTCCCTATGTACAAGAATATAACTACTATAATACTGCCCCTATGTACAAGAATATAAGTACTATAATAGTGCTCCCTATGTACAAGAATATAACAACTATAATACTGCCCCCTATGTATAAGAATATAACTAATATAATACTGCCCCCTATGTACAAGAATAAAACTAATATAATACTGCCCCCTATGTACAAGAATAAAACTATTATAATACTGCTCCTAGGTACAAGAATACAACTACTATAATACTGCTCCTATGTACAATAATATAACTACTATAATACTGCCCCCATGTACAAGAATATAATTACTATAATACTGCCCCTATGTACAAGAATATAACTACTATAATACTGCTCCTATGTACAAGAATACAACTACTATAATACTGCCCCTATGTACAGGAATATAACTACTATAATACTGCCCCTATGTACAAGAATATAACTACTATAATACTGCTCCTATGTACAAGAATACAACTACTATAATACTGCCCCTATGTACAGGAATATAACTACTATAATACTGCCCCTATGTACAAGAATATAACTACTATAATACTGCCCCCATGTGCAAGAGAATAACTACTATAATACTGCTCCTATGTACATGAATATAACTACTATAATACTGCTCTTATGTACAAGAATATAACTACTATAATACTGCCTCTATGTACAGGAATATAACTACTATAATACTGCCCCAATGTATAAGAATATAACTACTATAATACTGCTCCTATGTACAAGAATATAACTACTATAATACTGCTCCTATGTACAAGAATATAACTAATATAATACTGCCCCCTATGTACAAGAATATAACTACTATAATACTGCTCTTATGTACAAGAATATAACTACTATAATACTGCCTCTATGTACAGGAATATAACTACTATAATACTGCCCCTATGTACAAGAATATAACTACTATAATACTGCTCCTATGTGCAAGAGTATAACTACTATAATACTGCTCCTAAGTACATGAATATAACTACTATAATACTGCTCTTATGTACAAGAATATAACTACTATAATACTGCCTCTATGTACAGGAATATAACTACTATAATACTGCCCCAATGTACAAGAATATAACAACTATAATACTGCTCCTATGTACAGGAATATAACTACTATAATACTGCCCCCTATGTGCAAGAGTATAACTACTATAATACTGCTCCTTTGTACATGAATATAACTACTATAATACTGCTCTTATGTACAAGAATATAACTACTATAATAATGCCTCTATGTACAGGAATATAATTACTATAATACTGCCCCAATGTACAGAAATATAACTACTATAATACTTCCCCAATGTACAAGAATATAACTATTATAATACTGCTCCTATGTACAAGAATATAACTACTATAATACTGCCCCTATGTACAAGAATATAACTACTATAATACTGACCCTATGTACAAGAATATAACTACTATAAAACAGCCCCCTATGTACAAGAATATAACTACTATAATACTACCCCCTATGTACAAGAATATAACTACTATAATAAGGCTCCTATGTACAAGAATATAACTACTATAATAAGGCTCCTATGTACAAGAATACTACTACTTTAATACTGCTCCCTATGTACAAGAATATAACTACTATAATACTGCCCCCTATGTACAAGAATATAACTACTATAATACTGCCCCTATGTACAAGAATATAACTACTATAATACTGCTCCCTATGTACAAGAATATAACTACTATAATACTGCCCCCTATGTATAAGAATATAACCAACATAATACTGCCCCCTATGTACAAGAATAAAACTATTATAATACTGCTCCTATGTACAAGAATACAACTACTATAATACTGCTCCTATGTACAATAATATAACTACTATAATACTGCCCCCATGTACAAGAATATAACTACTATAATACTGCCCCTATGTACAAGAATATAACTACTATAAAACTGCTCCTATGTACAAGAATACAACTACTATAATACTGCCCCTATGTACAGGAATATAACTACTATAATACTGCCCCAATGTACAAAAATATAACTACTATAATACTGCTCCTGTGTACAAGAATATAACTACTATAATACTGCTCCTATGTACAAGAATATAACTACTATAATACTGCCCCCTATGTACAAGAATATAACTACTATAATACTGCTCTTATGTACAAGAATATAACTACTATAATACTGCCTCTATGTACAGGAATATAACTACTATAATACTGCTCCAATGTACAAGAATATAACTACTATAATACTGCTCCTATGTACAAGAATACAACTACTATAATACTGCTCCTATGTACAATAATATAACTACTATAATACTGCCCCTATGTACAAGAATATAACTACTATAATACTGCTCCTATGTATAAGAATATAACTACTATAATACTGCTCCTATGTACAAGAATACAACTACTATAATACTGCTCCTATGTATAAGAATATAACTACTATAATACTGCTCCTATGTATAAGAATATAACTACTATAATACTGCCCCTATGTACAAGAATATAACTACTATAATACTGCTCCTATGTACAAGAATACAACTACTATAATACTGCTCCTATGTATAAGAATATAACTACTATAATACTGCCCCTATGTACAAGAATATAACTACTATAATACTGCCCCTATGTACAAGAATATAACTACTATAATACTGCTCCTATGTACAAGAATATAACTACTATAATACTGCTCCTATGCATAAGAATATAACTACTATAATACTGCTCCTATGTACAAGAATACAACTACTATAATGCTGCTCCTATGTATAAGAATATAACTACTATAATACTGCTCCTATGTATAAGAATATAACTACTATAATACTGCCCCCTATGTACAAGAATATAGCTACTATAATACTGCCCCTATATACAAGAATATAACTACTATAATACTGCCCTCTATGTACAAGAATATACAGTGCCTGCAAGTAGTATTCAACCCCCTGCAGATTTAGCTGGTTGACACATGCGGAATTAACTTGGCATTGTGACATTTGTACTGTAGATCAGCCTGGAAGTGGGAAATGCACTGCAGCAAATTTTTTTTTTTTTTTTAAAAGTTAATTCAGAGTGTCATTTATTATTCAACCCCTCATACCAAAAGTATTCTGTTTGGTCCCCCTAAAGTATTAAGAAGTAGTTCAGGCACCAAGAATAATGAGCTTCACATGTGTGGATTAAAGATCTCTTTTGACAGCCTTTTCTGACTACTTAAGACCCTCCCCAAGCTTGTGAACAGCACTCAGACATGGTCAACATGGGAAAGACAAAGGAGCATTCCAAGGCCATCAGAGACAAGATCGTGGAGGGTCACAAGGCTGGCAAGGGGTACAAAACCCTTTCCAAGGAGTTGGGCCTACCTGTCTCCACTGTTGGGAGCATCATCCGTAAGTGGAAGGCTTATGGAACTACTGTTAGCCTTCCACGGCCTGGACAGCCTTTGAAAGTGTCCTCCCGTGCCGAGGCCAGGCTTGTCCGAAGAGTCAAGGCTAACCCAAGGACAACAAGGAAGGAGCTCCGGGAAGATCTCATGGCAGTGGGGACATTGGTTTCAGTCAATACCATAAGTAACGTACTCCACCGCAATGGTCTCCGTTCCAGACGAGCCTGTAAGGTACCTTTACTTTCAAAGCGTCATGTCAAGGCTCGTCTACAGTTTGCTCATGATCACTTGGAGGACTCTGAGACAGACTGGTTCAAGGTTCTATGGCCTGATGAGACCAAGATCGAGATCTTTGGTGCCAACCACACACGTGACGTTTGGAGACTGGATGGCACTGCATACGACCCCAAGAATACCATCCCTACAGTCAAGCATGGTGGTGGCAGCATCATGCTGTGGGGCTGTTTCTCTGCCAAGGGGCCTGGCCATCTGGTCCGCATCCATGGGAAGATGGATAGCTCGGCCTACCTGGAGATTTTGGCCAAGAACCTCCGCTCCTCCATCAAGGATCTTAAGATGGGTCATAATTTCATCTTCCAACAAGACAACGACCCAAAGCACACAGCCAAGAAAACCAAGGCCTGGTTCAAGAGGGAAAAAGTCAAGGTGTTGGAGTGGCCTAGTCAGTCTCCTGACCTTAACCCAATTGAAAACTTGTGGAAGGAGCTCAAGAATAAAGTCCACATGAGACACCCAAAGAACCTAGATAACTTGGAGAAGATCTGCATGGAGGAGTGGGCCAAGATAACTCCACAGACCTGTGCCGGCCTGATCAGGTCTTATAAAAGACGATTATTAGCTGTAATTGCAAACAAGGGTTATTCCACAAAATATTAAACATAGGGGTTGTATAATAATTGACCCACACTTTTATGTTTAAAATTGAATAAAATTCAACTGAGCAACATAACTTTTTGGTTTGTAAGATTTATGCTTCTGTTCATAAAACCTACTCTCGTTTGCAGTTTGAAGGCTCTAACTTATTTGCATCTTATCAAACCAGCTAAATCTGCAGGGGGTTGAATACTACTTGTAGGCACTGTACCTACTATAATACTGACCCCTATGTACAAGAATATAACTACTATAATACTGCTCCTATGTACAAGAATATAACTACTCTAATACTGCCCCTATATACAAGAATAAAACTACTATAATACTGCCCCTATGTACAAGAATATAACTACTATAATACTGCCCCCTATGTACAAGAATGTATCTGCTATAATACTGCCCCTATGTACAAGAATATACCTACTATAATACTGCCCCCTATGTACAAGAATATAACTACTATAATACTGCCCCTATATACAAAAATATAACTACTATAATACTGCCCCTATGTACAAGAATATAACTACTATAATACTGCCCCAATGTACAAGAATAGAACTACTATAATACTGCCCCCTATGTGCAAGAGCATAACTACTATAATACTGCCCCTATATACAAAAATATAACTACTATAATACTGCCCCTATGTACAAGAATATAACTACTATAATACTGCCCCAATGTACAAAAATATAACTACTATAATACTGCCCCTATGTACAAGAATATAACAACTATAATTCTGCCATTATGTACAACAATATAACTACTATAATACTGCTCCTATTTACAAGAATATAACTACTATAACACTGCTCCTATGTACAAGAATATAACTACTATAATACTGCTCCTATATACAAGAATATAACTACTATAATACTGCTCCTATGTACAAGAATATAACTACTTTAATACAGCTCCCTATGTACAAGAATACAACTACTATAAAACTGGTCCTATGTACAACAATATAACTACTATAATACTGCCCCTATGTACAAGAATATAACTACTATAAAACCGCCCCCTATGTACAAGAATATAACTACTATAATACTGCTCCCTATGTACAAGAATATAACTACTATAATACTGCTCCTATGTACAAGAATATAACTACTATAATACTGCCCCCTATGTGCAAGAATATAACCACTATAATAAGGCTCCTATGTACAAGAATATAACTACTATAATACCGCTCCTATGTACAAGAATACAACTACTTTAATACTGCTCCCTATGTACAAGAATACAACTAGTATAATACTGCTCCTATGTACAAGAATATAACTACTATAATACTGCCCCTATGTACAAGAATATAACTACTATAAAACTGCCCCTATGTACAAGAATATGACTACTATAATACTGCCACCTATGTACAAGAATATAACTACTATAATACTGCCCCTATGTACAAGAATATAACTACTATAATACTGCTATGTACAAGAATACAACTACTATAATACTGCTCCTATGTACAAGAATATAACTACTATAATACTGCTCCTATGTACAAGAATATAACTACTATAATACTGCTCCTATGTACAAGAATACAACTACTATAATACTGCTCCCTATGTACAAGAATACAACTACTATAATACTGCCCCCTATATACAGGAATATAACTACTCTAATACTGCCCCTATGTACAAGAATAAAACTACTATAATACTGCCCCTATGTAAAAGAATATAACTACTATAATACTGCCCCCTATGTGCAAGAATATAACTACTATAATACTGCCCCTATGTACAAGAATATAACTATTATAATACTGCCCCTATGTACAAGAATATAACTACTATAATACTGCCCCAATGTACAAGATTATAACTACTATAATACTGTCCCCTATGTGCAAGAGCATAACTACTATAATACTGCTATGTACATGAATATAACTACTATAATACTGCTCTTATGTACAAGAATATAACTACTATAATACTGCCCCTATGTATAAGAATATAACTACTATAATACTGCCCCCTATGTACAAGAATATAACTACTATAATACTGCCCTCTATGTACAAGAATAAAACTACTATAATACTTCTACCTATGTACAAGAATATAACTACTATAATACTGCTCCTATATACAAGAATATAACTACTATAATACTGCCCCTATGTACAACAATATAACAACTATAATACTGCCCCTATGTACAACCATGTAACTACTATAATACTGCTCCTATGTACAAGAATATAACTACTATAATAGTGCTCTTATGTACAAGAATATAACTACTATAATACTGCCCTTATATACAAGAATATAACTAATATAATACTGCCCATATGTACAAGAATATAACTACTATAATACTGCCCCAATGTACAAGAATATAACTACTATAATACTGCCCCCTATGTGCAAGAGCATAACTACTATAATACTGCTATGTACATGAATATAACTACTATAATACTGCTCTTATGTACAAGAATATAACTACTATAATACTGCTCTTATGTACAAGAAAATAACTACTATAATACTGCCCCTATGTATAAGAATATAACTACTATAATACTGCCCCCTATGTACAAGAATATAACTACTATAATACTGCCCTCTATGTACAAGAATACAACTACTATAATACTTCTACCTATGTACAAGAATATAACTACTATAATACTGCTCCTATATACAAGAATATAACTACTATAATACTGCCCCAATGTACAAGAATACAACAACTATAATACTGCCCCTATGTACAACCATGTAACTACTATAATACTGCTCCTATGTACAAGAATATAACTACTATAATAGTGCTCTTATGTACAAGAATATAACTACTATAATATTGCCCTTATATACAAGAATATAACTAATATAATACTGCCCCTATGTACAAGAATATAACTACTATAATACTGCCCCCTATGTACAAGAATATAACTACTATAATACTTCTACCTATGTACAAGAATATAACTACTATAATACTGCTCCCTATGTACAAGAATATAACTACTATAATACTGCTCCTATGTACAAGAATATAACTACTATAATACTGCTCCCTATGTACTAGAATACAACTACTATAATACTGCCCCCTATGTACAAGAATATAACTACTATAATACTGCTCCTATATACAAGAATATAACTACTATAATACTGCCCCTATGTACAAGAATATAACAACTATAATACTGCCCCCTATGTACAACAATGTAACTACTATAATACTGCTACTATGTACAAGAATATAACTACTATAATACTGCTCTTATGTACAAGAATATAACTACTATAATACTGCCCTTATATACAAGAATATAACTAATATAATACTGCCCCTATGTACAAGAATATAACTACTATAATACCGCCCTCTATGTACAAGAATATAACTACTATAATACTGCTCCTATATACAAGAATATAACTACTATAATACTGCCCCTATGTACAAGAATATAACAACTATAATACTGCCCCCTATGTACAAGAATATAACTACTATAATACTGCCCCCTATGTACAACAATGTAACTACTATAATACTGCTCCTATGTACAAGAATATAACTACTATAATAGTGCTCCTATATACAAGAATATAACTACTATAATACTGCTCCTATGTACAAGAATATAACTACTATAATACTGCTCCTATATACAAGAATGTAACTAGTATAATACTGCTCCTATATACAAAAATATAACTACTATAATACTGCCCCCTATGTGCAAGGATATAACTACTATAATACTGCTCCTATATACAAGAATATAACAACTATAATACTGCCCCCTATGTACAAGAATATAACTACTATAATACTGCCCCCTATGTACAACAATGTAACTACTATAATACTGCTCCTATGTACAAGAATATAACTACTATAATAGTGCTCCTATATACAAGAATATAACTACTATAATACTGCTCCTATGTACAAGAATATAACTACTATAATAGTGCTCCAATATACAAGAATGTAACTAGTATAATACTGCTCCTATATACATGAATATAGCTACTATAATACTGCTCCTATATACAAGAATATAACTACTATAATACTGCTCCTATATACAAGAATGTAACTAGTATAATACTGCTCCTATATACAAAAATATAACTACTATAATACTGACCCCTATGTACAAGGATATAACTACTATAATACCGCTACTATATACAAGAATATAAGTAGTATAATACTGCTCCTATATACAAGAATATAACTACTATAATACTGCCCCTATGTACAAGAATATAACTAGTATAATACTGATCCTATATACATGAATATAACTACTATAATAATGCTCCTATGTACAAGAATATAACTACTATAATACTGCTCCTATGTACAAGAATATAACTACTATAATACAGCTCCTATGTACAAGAATATAACTACTATAATACTGCCCCCTATGTACAAGAATATAACTACTATAATACTGCTCCCTATGCACAAAAATATAACTACTATAATACTGCTCCCTATGCACAAGAATATAACTACTATAATACTGCCCTAATGTACAATAATATAACTAGTATAATATTGCTCCTATATACAAGAATATAACTACTATAATACTGCCCCTATGTACAATATAACTACTATAATACTGCCCCTAATGTACAAGAATATAACTAGTATAATACTGCTCCTATATAGAAAAATATAACTACTATAATACTGCCCATAATGTACAAGAATATAACTAGTATAATACTGCTCCTATATACAAGAATATAACTACTATAATACTGCCCCTAATGTACAAGAATATAACTACTATAATACTGCTCCCTATTTACAAGAATATAACTACTATAATACTGCCCCCTATGTACAAGAATATAACTACTATAATACTGCTCCTATGTACAAGAATATAACTACTATAATACAGCCCCTATGTACATGAATATAACTACTATAATACTGCTCCTATATACAAGAATTTAACTAACATAAACAATAAACATTGTCAAGAAGGAGGAAAAGCTAAGGAGCAATACGGTAAAAAATAATAAGTCTTTATTAAATACTTTTAGTACAATAAATACTTCGGACACAGCACAGACAACAGAGACTACTATAATACTGCTACTATATACAAGAATATAAGTAGTATAATACTGCTCCTATATACAAGAATATAACTACTATAATACTGCCCCTATGTACGAGAATATAACTAGTATAATACTGCTCCTATATACATGAATATAACTACTATAATACTGCTCCTATGTACAAGAATATAACTACTATAATACAGCTCCTATGTACAAGAATATAACTACTATAATACTGTCCCCTATGTACAAGAATATAACTACTATAATACTGCTCCCTATGCACAAGAATATAACTACTATAATACTGCTCCCTATGCACAAGAATATAACTACTATAATACTGCCCTAATGTACAACAATATAACTAGTATAATATTGCTCCTATATACAAGAATATAACTACTATAATACTGCCCCTAATGTACAAGAATATAACTAGTATAATACTGCTCCTATATACAAGAATATAACTACTATAATACTGCCCCTAATGTACAAGAATATAACTAGTATAATACTGCTCCTATATACAAGAATATAACTACTATAATACTGCCCCTAATGTACAAGAATATAACTACTATAATACTGCTCCTATATACAAGAATATAACTACTATAATACTACCCCCTATGTACAAGAATATAACTACTATAATACTGCCCCTATGTACAAGAATATAACTAGTATAATACTGCTCCTATGTACAAGAATATAACTACTATAATACTGCCCCTAATGTACAAGAATATAACTAGTATAATACTGCTCCTATATACAAGAATATAACTACTATAATACTGCCCCTAATGTACAAGAATATAACTAGTATAATACTGCTCCTATATACAAGAATATAACTACTATAATACTGCCCCTAATGTACAAGAATATAACTAGTATAATACTGCTCCTATATACAAGAATATAACTACTATAATACTGCCCCTAATGTACAAGAATATAACTACTATAATACTGCTCCTATGTACAAGGATATAACTACTATAATACTGCCCCTAATGTACAAGAATATAACTACTATAATACTGCTCCTATGTACAAGGATATAACTACTATAATACTGCTCCTATATACAAGAATATAACTACTATAATACTGTTCCTTAGTATACATAGAACGGCCTTATGTCCACAAAAAAGAACGGGCATTGCTGAATAATTGGACAATGCCAAACATCAGCATGAATATACCAACTCCAAAAACATTGTCAAGAAGGAGGAAAAGCTAAGGAGCAATACGGTAAAAAATAATAAGTCTTTATTAAATACTTTTAGTACAATAAATAGTTCGGGCACAGCACAGACAACAGAGACACCCAGGATCAGGAGAATCCAGCACCAAGCAGCTTACAACCCCATATGCACAGCTGATAAATACACAGTGGGTTGGGGGAGCCTAAATAAAAGTGAACATGTGAATAAACATCACCTAAGGGCAGATGCCAATATATATTTGTAAGACTGCTGTCAGTCACCACATTAAGATGTGCCCATGGATAGTATATGCACATAGAACACCTTACCAGGAGGTGGAAAAGGGAGCTGCAGGTGCTGGACGAAGTAACCCGTTGCAAGGAAGCACCTCGACGCGCGTTTCGCCTACAATTCAATTAGCTTTCTCAAGAGGCTCCTATATACAAGAATATAACTACTATAATACCGCCCCCCTATGTACAAGAATATAACTACTATAATACTGCTCCTATATACAAGAATATAACTACTATAATACTGCACCTATGTACAAGAATATAACAACTATAATACTGCCCCCTATATACAAGAATATAACTACTATAATACTGGTCCTATATACAAGAATATAACTACTATAATACTGCCCCCTATGTACAAGGATATAACTACTATAATACTGCTCCTATGTACAAGGATATAACTACTATAATACTGCTCTTATGTACAAGAATATAACTACTATAATACTGCCCCTATGTATAAGAATATAACTACTATAATACTGCCCCCTATGTACAAGAATATAACTACTATAATACTGCCCCTATGTATAAGAATATAACTACTATAATACTGCCCCCTATGTACAAGAATATAACTACTATAATACTGCCCCCTATGTACAAGAATATAACTACTATAATACTGCTCTTATGTACAAGAATATAACTGCTATAATACTGCCCCCTATGTACAAGAATATAACTACTATAATACTGCCCTCTATGTACAAGAATATAACTACTATAATACTTCTACCTATGTAGAAGAATATAACTACTATAATACTGCTCCTATATACAAGAATATAACTACTATAATACTGCCCCTATGTACAAGAATATAACAACTATAATACTGCCCCTATGTACAACCATGTAACTACTATAATACTGCTCCTATGTACAAGAATATAACTACTATAATAGTGCTCTTATGTACAAGAATATAACTACTATAATACTGCCCTTATATACAAGAATATAACTAATATAATACTGCCCCTATGTACAAGAATATAACTACTATAATACTGCCCCAATGTACAAGAATATAACTACTATAATACTGCCCCCTATGTGCAAGAGCATAACTACTATAATACTGCTATGTACATGAATATAACTACTATAATACTGCTCTTATGTACAAGAATATAACTACTATAATACTGCTCTAATGTACAAGAAAATAACTACTATAATACTGCCCCTATGTATAAGAATATAACTACTATAATACTGCCCCCTATGTACAAGAATATAACTACTATAATACTGCCCTCTATGTACAAGAATATAACTACTATAATACTTCTACCTATGTACAAGAATATAACTACTATAATACTGCTCCTATATACAAGAATATAACTACTATAATACTGCCCCTATGTACAAGAATATAACAACTATAATACTGCCCCTATGTACAACCATGTAACTACTATAATACTGCTCCTATGTACAAGAATATAACTACTATAATAGTGCTCTTATGTACAAGAATATAACTACTATAATACTGCCCTTATATACAAGAATATAACTAATATAATACTGCCCCTATGTACAAGAATATAACTACTATAATACTTCTACCTATTTACAAGAATATAACTACTATAATACTGCTCCCTATGTACAAGAATATAACTACTATAATACTGCTCCTATGTACAAGAATATAACTACTATAATACTGCTCCCTATGTACAAGAATATAACTACTATAATACTGCCCCCTATGTACAAGAATATAACTACTATAATACTGCTCCTATATACAAGAATATAACTACTATAATACTGCCCCTATGTACAAGAATATAACAACTATAATACTGCTCCTATGTACAAGAATATAACTACTATAATACTGCTCCTATGTACAAGAATATAACTACTATAATACTGCCCCTATGTACAAGAATATAACAACTATAATACTGCCCCCTATGTACAAGAATATAACTACTATAATACTGCCCCCTATGTACAACAATGTAACTACTATAATACTGCTCCTATGTACAAGAATATAACTACTATAATACTGCTCTTATGTACAAGAATATAACTACTATAATACAGCCCTTATATACAAGAATATAACTAATATAATACTGCCCCTATGTACAAGAATATAACTGCTATAATACTGCCCTCTATGTACAAGAATATAACTACTATAATACTGCTCCTATATACAAGAATATAACTACTATAATACTGCCCCTATGTACAAGAATATAACAACTATAATACTGCCCCCTATGTACAAGAATATAACTACTATAATACTGCCCCCTATGTACAACAATGTAACTACTATAATACTGCTCCTATGTACAAGAATATAACTACTATAATAGTGCTCCTATATAAAAGAATATAACTACTATAATACTGCTCCTATGTACAAGAATATAACTACTATAATACTGCTCCTATATACAAGAATATAACTACTATAATACTGCTCCTATATACAAGAATATAACTACTATAATACTGCTCCTATACACAAGAATGTAACTAGTATAATACTGCCCCCTATGTACAAGGATATAACTACTATAATACTGCTACTATATACAAGAATATAAGTAGTATAATACTGCTCCTATATACAAAAATATAACTACTATAATACTGCCCCCTATGTACAAGGATATAACTACTATAATACTGCTACTATATACAAGAATATAAGTAGTATAATACTGCTCCTATATACAAGAATATAACTACTATAATACTGCCCCTATGTACAAGAATATAACTAGTATAATACTGCTCCTATATACATGAATATAACTACTATAATACTGCTCCTATGTACAAGAATATAACTACTATAATACAGCTCCTATGTACAAGAATATAACTACTATAATACTGCCCCCTATGTACAAGAATATAACTACTATAATACTGCTCCCTATGCACAAGAATATAACTACTATAATACTGCCCTAATGTACAACAATATAACTAGTATAATATTGCTCCTATATACAAGAATATAACTACTATAATACTGCCCCTAATGTACAAGAATATAACTAGTATAATACTGCTCCTATATACAAGAATATAACTACTATAATACTGCCCCTAATGTACAAGAATATAACTAGTATAATACTGCTCCTTTATACAAGAATATAACTACTATAATACTGCCCCTAATGTACAAGAATATAACTACTATAATACTGCTCCTATATACAAGAATATAACTACTATAATACTACCCCCTATATACAAGAATATAACTACTATAATACTGCTCCTATATACAAGAATATAACAACTATAATACTGTTCCTTAGTATACATAGAACGGCCTTATGTCCACAAAAAAGAACGGGCATTGCTGAATAATTGGACAATGCCAAACATCAGCATGAATATACCAACTCCAAAAACATTGTCAAGAAGGAGGAAAAGCTACTTTTAGTACAATAAATAGTTCGGGCACAGCACAGACAACAGAGACACCCAGGATCAGGAGAATCCAGCACCAAGCAGCTTACAACCCCATATGCACAGCTGATAAATACACAGTGGGTTGGGGGAGCCTAAATAAAAGTGAACATGTGAATAAACATCACCTAAGGGCAGATGCCAATATATATTTGTAAGACTGCTGTCAGTCACCACATTAAGATGTGCCCATGGATAGTATATGCACATAGAACACCTTACCAGGAGGTGGAAAAGGGAGCTGCAGGTGCTGGACGAAGTAACCCGTTGCAAGGAAGCACCTCGACGCGCGTTTCGCCTACAATTCAATTAGCTTTCTCAAGAGGCTCCTATATACAAGAATATAACTACTATAATACTGCCCCCTATGTACAAGAATATAACTACTATAATACTGCTCCTATATACAAGAATATAACTACTATAATACTGCACCTATGTACAAGAATATAACAACTATAATACTGCCCCCTATATACAAGAATATAACTACTATAATACTGGTCCTATATACAAGAATATAACTACTATAATACTGCCCCCTATGTACAAGGATATAACTACTATAATACTGCTCCTATGTACAAGGATATAACTACTATAATACTGCTCTTATGTACAAGAATATAACTACTATAATACTGCCCCTATGTATAAGAATATAACTACTATAATACTGCCCCCTATGTACAAGAATATAACTACTATAATACTGCCCTCTATGTACAAGAATATAACTACTATAATACTTCTACCTATGTACAAGAATATAACTACTATAATACTGCCCCTATGTACAAGAATATAACTACTATAATAGTGCTCTTATGTACAAGAATATAACTACTATAATACTGCCCTTATATACAAGAATATAACTAATATAATACTGCCCCTATGTACAAGAATATAACTACTATAATACTGCCCCAATGTACAAGAATATAACTACTATAATACTGCCCCCTATGTGCAAGAGCATAACTACTATAATACTGCTATGTACATGAATATAACTACTATAATACTGCTCTTATGTACAAGAATATAACTACTATAATACTGCTCTAATGTACAAGAAAATAACTACTATAATACTGCCCCTATGTATAAGAATATAACTACTATAATACTGCCCCCTATGTACAAGAATATAACTACTATAATACTGCCCTCTATGTACAAGAATATAACTACTATAATACTTCTACCTATGTACAAGAATATAACTACTATAATACTGCTCCTATATACAAGAATATAACTACTATAATACTGCCCCTATGTACAAGAATATAACAACTATAATACTGCCCCTATGTACAACCATGTAACTACTATAATACTGCTCCTATGTACAAGAATATAACTACTATAATAGTGCTCTTATGTACAAGAATATAACTACTATAATACTGCCCTTATATACAAGAATATAACTAATATAATACTGCCCCTATGTACAAGAATATAACTACTATAATACTGCCCCCTATGTACAAGAATATAACTACTATAATACTTCTACCTATGTACAAGAATATAACTACTATAATACTGCTCCCTATGTACAAGAATATAACTACTATAATACTGCTCCTATGTACAAGAATATAACTACTATAATACTGCTCCCTATATACAAGAATATAACTACTATAATACTGCCCCCTATGTACAAGAATATAACTACTATAATACTGCTCCTATATACAAGAATATAACTACTATAATACTGACCCTATGTACAAGAATATAACAACTATAATACTGCCCCCTATGTACAACAATGTAACTACTATAATACTGCTCCTATGTACAAGAATATAACTACTATAATACTGCTCTTATGTACAAGAATATAACTACTATAATACAGCCCTTATATACAAGAATATAACTAATATAATACTGCCCCTATGTACAAGAATATAACTACTATAATACTGCCCTCTATGTACAAGAATATAACTACTATAATAGTGCTCCTATATACAAGAATATAACTACTATAATACTGCTCCTATGTACAAGAATATAAGTACTATAATACTGCTCCTATATACAATATAACTACTATAATACTGCTCCTATATACAAGAATATAACTACTATAATACTGCTCCTATATACAAGAATGTAACTAGTATAATACTGCTCCTATATACAAAAATATAACTACTATAATACTGCCCCCTATGTACAAGGATATAACTACTATAATACTGCTACTATATACAAGAATATAAGTAGTATAATACTGCTCCTATATACAAGAATATAACTACTATAATACTGCCCCTATGTACAAGAATATAACTAGTATAATACTGCTCCTATATACATGAATATAACTACTATAATACTGCTCCTATGTACAAGAATATAACTACTATAATACAGCTCCTATGTACAAGAATATAACTACTATAATACTGCCCCCAATGTACAAGAATATAATTACTATAATACTGCCCCCTATGTACAAGAATATAACTACTATAATACTGCTCCCTATGCACAAGAATATAACTACTATAATACTGCTCCCTATGCACAAGAATATAACTACTATAATACTGCCCTAATGTACAATAATATAACTAGTATAATATTGCTCCTATATACAAGAATATAACTACTATAATACTGCCCCTAATGTACAAGAATATAACTAGTATAATACTGCTCCTATATACAAGAATATAACTACTATAATACTGCCCCTAATGTACAAGAATATAACTAGTATAATACTGCTCCTATATACAAGAATATAACTACTATAATACTGCCCCTAATGTACAAGAATATAACTACTATAATACTGCTCCTATATACAAGAATATAACTACTATAATACTACCCCCTATGTACAAGAATATAACTACTATAATACTGCTCCTATGTATAAGAATATAACTACTATAATACTGCTCCTATATACAAGAATATAACTACTATAATACTGTTCCTTAGTATACATAGAACGGCCTTATGTCCACAAAAAAGAACGGGCATTGCTGAATAATTGGACAATGCCAAACATCAGCATGAATATAGCAACTCCAAAAACATTGTCAAGAAGGAGGAAAAGCTAAGGAGCAATACGGTAAAAAATAATAAGTCTTTATTAAATCCTTTTAGTACAATAAATAGTTCGGACACAGCACAGACAACAGAAACACCCAGGATCAGGAGAATCCAGCACCAAGCAGCTTACAACCCCATATGCACAGCTGATAAATACACAGTGGGTTGGGGGAGCCTAAATAAAAGTGAACATGTGAATAAACATCACCTAAGGGCAGATGCCAATATATATTTGTAAGACTGCTGTCAGTCACCACATTAAGATGTGCCCATGGATAGTATATGTGTCACGGGTGTGTCGCCACGAAGATCGTCACGATTACACAGCCTGACTTCTCGCAGCTGACTTTTTGGTGCTTTGTGTTTTTCGGCAGTGAGGGAGTTAATTCTCTCTCTCTCTGTGCTAGACGAGGTCCAGCCTCGCCCAGCTGCAATCAATGCTGCTGTAGTGAGACTCCTTCAAATGCCTGCTGGTCTGTTAGGGAAGTGTCGGTGAAAGCATTTCATGCAGACTAACAGAGCGGATCGTGGTATTTGGAGTTTCAGACATAAGTGTATTCGGAGAGTTTTTTCCCTTCCTCGCTTTATCATTTATCTCCTTTCCCGTTGGTGTTCCCTCTGTTGTAGTTGTGTAGTTTTTGTATGCAAGGTGGTTTTGGTTTTTCCCTTGTACTGTCTCGTTCGTCTAAGTACTGTGTGTGGGCATATTATTACTTGTCCCCTTTTGTTGTGATCGGGGTCCTTCTCAGGACTAGATTACTTAGGTGCAGGGATCCTCAGGAGGTAGGGGTTACGCTGGCGGCCTGGACCTCTGTACCTTTAACAGTACCTCCAGGTTGAGGGATTAGTCAGGGCCCCAGCTTAGGGTCAGCTTAGGCCCCCTACCTCCAGTATACAGAGACAGCGTGACATTTTCACCGACCACTTAGTTTTTCTCCAGCTACCATGGATCCAGTAGCCGGTCTAGCTCGGCAGTTGCAGAGTTTGTCCATGGAGCTGGCGGACGTTAGGTCCAAGGTTTTGTATCCTCAGGAGCAAGCCGGACCAGAACCTAAAGTAGCTCTCCCTGACAGGTTCACTGGGGGGCGGGACAAGTTTTTTGTTTTCCGGGAGGCATGCAAGTTGTACTTTCGGCTGCGGCCTCGGTCATCGGGGAGTGAAGAACAAAGGGTGGGAATTGTCATCTCGCTCCTACAAGGGGACCCACAATCTTGAGCGTTCTCTCTTCCCCCGGGTTCCCCGGCTCTCCAGTCAGTGGATAGGTTTTTCGCTGCTCTGGGACTCGTATATGATGACCCAGATCGGATCTCCCTTGCTGAGTCTAAGTTACGTAGGATCCAGCAGGGAGATCGTCCGGCGGAGGAATTCTGTTCGGAGTTCCGTAGGTGGGCCACGGACACCCAGTGGAATGACCCGGCTCTTAGGAGCTAGTTTTGTCAAGGTTTATCCGACAAATTACAGGATGTGTTGGCACAGTATGACTCTCCCGAGTCACTGGAAGCCGCTATGGCCCTTGCTATTCGCGTTGACAGACGGCTTCGGGAGAGGTGCGGGATAACTCTACCCCCTGTGATGACTAGAGATGAGCGTTGTTCTACTCGAACTGTTCGCCAATCTCAAATTCGAGCTGTTTTGGGCGGTGTTCGAGCCGGTCGGCGAACACGAACAATTTGAGAAAAATTCGGCTGTTCGAGGTTATGTTCGATAACTGTTCGTGCACCAAAATCATAACTGGATTTTTTCTCAGTAATGATGAAAATTAATGTTAATACGCAGTTTGAGTGTACAGCGGGGCGGGGGGAGGGGCAGGGGATGGATCTCTGCAGGAACAATGAAGATCTCCATTTTTTTTTCTCTTTCCCGCATTTGCAGTGGGGAGGTGCAATCTGTCAGCCTATCAGCAGCGCACACACGGAGTGAAGTGCTTTTTTTCACACAAGCAAGGGCATGTGTCATTGGCAGTGTATGTCACATGTCCTTGCCCTATAAGACCAAGCCATTTTCCCCGTCGCCACCATTTTCTCACTGCTGCAGCTGCGTGTTAGACGGCACCGCTGTTGCTGTGTGCGCTATACCTTGTTAATTTCAAGCCAATTTTCGCACAAATCTACAGATAGCTTGGGAGTAGGGAATAGTTGTGATTGCAGTCCTTTTAAGGACTAGGTTACAGCATTTCCTACGACTTTTATCAGGCAGGTCTGTGCTCTTAAATAGATAGATTGTGGGAGTAAAGACTAATTGTAATTGGAGTCCTTTTCAGGACTAGGTTACATCAGTTCCTATCAGTTTTTGCCAGGCAGGTCTGTGCCAGTGCTGTGCAAGTTTTTTTCACAGCATTTGGCTGAATCTAGCAAAGCTAATCCTTTTTGGCCTATTGCAGAGTGTGTTATTCAGTGGAGTAGCCTATCTGTGTTGCAAGATATACCACCTGTGTATAGAATACCAATTTTTTTACTGCACCTAGTGAAGTAAAATCTTTTGGGCATAGCATCATTCTATTAGTCCATCTATACTGACCTCCATCAGGTTGCAAACTGAATATAATTTTTTTCTGCATCTAGCTCTGAAAAAATATTTGGGCTTCTAGCAGTGTGTGGGACTTGGTCTATTAGTCCATCTATACTGACCTCCATCAGGTTGCAAATTGAATAAAAAAATTTCTGCATCTAGCTCTGAAAAAATATTTGGGCTTCTAGCTGTGTGTGGGACTTGTTCTATTAGTCCATCTATACTGACCTCCATCAGGTTGCAAATTAAAAATAATTTTTTTCTGCATCTAACCCAGCCAATAGTTTTGGCCTAATACCACAGTTTGGCCACTCAGCTCTGCTCGGTTACCATCCATTGTTTTTTTGTGCAAACAACTCCAGAGTTGTGAATTAGTTAACCACCAAAATGAGTGGAAAAAGGCCTGCTGCTGGTGGAAAGGGGAATAGGCGTGTTGGGAAGGGGAAAAAAGGTTGTGTCCGTGGGGTAGGTGTTAAAGCAACAGTAACATCTGCAGAAGAAAGACCATCTTCCAGCCAAACTAAAATGTCTACTTCTTTTAGCGGACAATGTGATAAGATCCCTTTCTTACGGCCACGCCAATCGCTACAAATTCCAGATGAGGCACAAAAACAGCAGGTGCTTCAACGGATATCAAGTCCTCCTTTAAGTGGGCTCTCCTCCACATCAACTTCAACATCACAAATACTCCAGTCCTCAAAGGTGTCACCCAAATCGCACTTGCTTCCTCACAGCTCCCAAATCTCCAGCTGCCCGTCTGAGTATGAGGTAGAACAGATGGTTGAGTCTGCAGAGCTGTTTACTCATACTATAGCCTGGGAATCAGAGGTCGACTCCAGCGCTTCTGTGAATCCAGACGAGGAAATGATCTGCACTGATGCCCAGAATCTTTATGAGTCGGATCCAGGACCAGACGCAGAAGGTTCTGACCATAATGTAGACCCTCATTCCCAAACTGTAACTCCTGTTGGTGGAGACAATGAGGAAGACGATGATAAGACTCAAATACCTGATTGGAGCGACAACTTTAGTTTTTTGTCAGGGCAGGAACAGGTTGGCTCTGAGGACGACGGGTGTGATAACGCACAGGGTGATGATGATGAGGTCGGAGATCCCACTTACTGTCAACCCACAGTCAGCCAAGAAATGAGGTCAGCAGAGGAGGTGGAGGAGAATGCTAGTGACGACGAGGTCAGGTTGCGCCTTCCTGGACAGAGACGTAGTACTGGAAGCACGTCAACAACTGCATCCTCAAACACAACTCTGCCTCTCACCACAAGTCGTGGTGGCTCTTCAGGTCGCATGGGTGCTAAGCCTTGCATAGCCTGGGCATTTTTTCAGATCGATAAAGATGACCCAACTCGTGTTATCTGTAACATTTGTCAGCAAAAGCTAAGTAGAGGCCAAAAAATACATAGTTTGAGTACTTCATGCATGAACCGGCACATGGACATGAAGCATAAGTTGCAGTGGGAAGCTCAGTGTGCTACAATGCGGCCTAGCCGGCCGGGCCAACCACCGTCTGCCATATCTTGTGCATCCGCGGCCTCTTCATCCTCTGTGACTGGGGGGACAGCAGTCACACCTGTTTTGGGGCGCAGACCTGCCACCTCTTTACCCGCAACAGCCAGCGTGATTGGCAGGTCATCATTTTCTTTGGAGGTGGTAACACCAGCTGGTGTTGAGCGCTGTCCGACATCGATAGCACCACCTTTGGATCAAGGCAACCTAACATGTCCGCCTGCATCTTCCTCACAGACCGGCAGTTTGCCGGGGACACCCTTATCAACCCCGTCTAAGCACAATAGCCAGCCCTCGGTCCCTCAGATGTGGACAAGTAAAAGACCATTTCCTCCTAGCCATGAGAAAGCTAAGAGGTTGAATTTCACCATCTGCAAGCTCTTGGCTACAGAAATGCTGCCTTTCCGCCTGGTGGACACAGAGGATTTTCGAGACCTTATGTCCGTCGCAGTGCCCCAGTACCAGATGCCCAGTCGGCACTACTTCTCAAAGAAAGGTGTGCCTGCGCTCCACCAGCATGTCGCACACAACATCACCGCTTCTTTGAGAAACTCTGTTTGTGACAGGGTGCATTTCACCACAGACACTTGGACGAGTAGGCATGGACAGGGGCGTTACATGTCGCTGACTGGGCACTGGGTAACTATGGTGACAGCAGGACAAGGGGCTGCTGTCCAAGTCTTGCCGTCCCCACGAGTTGTGCGTCAATCCTCTTTATGTCATTTTTCCTCCACTGCTTCTGCCTCCTCAACCTCCTCTCGGTCTTCCACCTGCACCCAAAGGCTGTCTGGTCATGCCACAAGCTTTCTAACTGCGCAGAAGGGATCCTGCACACCTCCTTACTATGCTGGCAGTAGGGCTCAACGTCATCAGGCGGTTTTTACATTGAAATGTCTGGGAAATGTGAGTCACACAGCTGAGGAGTTGTGGTCAGCTCTGGAGAACCAATTTCATGAATGGTTGTCTCCACTGGACCTGAAACCAGGGAAGGCCGTGTGCGACAATGCTGCAAACCTGGGTGCGGCCCTTCGCCGGGGCAATGTCACACACGTGCCTTGTATGGCTCACGTGTTGAACCTGGTTGTCCAGCAATTTTTAGCCCACTATCCCAGACTAGATGGCCTTCTGCAGAGGGCACGGTCGCTGTGTGCTCACTTCCGCCGTTCACATCCCGCAGCTCAGCGACTTACATCTCTACAGAAGTCGTTGGGCCTGCCACTTCACCGGCTAAAATGCGATGTGCCTACCCGGTGGAATTCAACTCTGCACATGTTGCAGCGACTGTGGCAGCACCGACAAGCCCTGGTGCAATACGTTCTGACGTATAGCCTGGGCCAACGAGATTCAGAGGTGGGGCAAATCACACTGGAGGAGTGGTCTCAGATCAGGGACCTATGCACCCTTCTGCACAGTTTTGAAATGGCGACGAAGATGTTTAGTGCTGACGATGCCATTATCAGCATGACTATTCCGGTGATTTACATGCTGGAGCACATGTTAAACAGAATTCGGAGTCAGGTGGTGGCACAAGAGGAGGTGGAGGAAGTAGAGGAGGAGGAGTTGTATGCGGAAGGGCTAACATCTGCAAGGTCCAGACGGTCGGCAGCACCAAGGCGGCAGGCATGTGAGGGTGGGGGAGATGATTTTACCAGGGCGCATGGTAGCAGCCAAACTAGTGAGGAAGGTGCAGGAGCCCAGGAAGAAGTGGAGGACGAACTGATGGAAGACTCATCAGATGAGGGAGACCTTGATCACATTTCTGTTGTGCGAGGTTGGGGGGAGAGGACAGAGGAAGGAAGCATGATTGTTACCTCGCCACCAACACAACAGGGACTTGGTGCTCCTGGATGCGCAACACACATGAGTGCCTTCTTGCTGCACTACCTGCAACATGACCCTCGAATTGTGAGAATTAGAAATAATCCTGACTACTGGGTTGCCACACTGTTAGATCCCCGGTACAAAAGTAAATTTGCAGAAATTATTCCTGCCATAGAAAGAGATGCACGCATGCAGGAGTATCAGCAGAGACTGTTGCAGAATCTTACATGTGCTTTTCCACAAAATACCAGTGGTGCACGTAGTGAATCTCACAGTTCCAACTTGCCAACCGTGGGACCGTCAAGTGTTCAGCACTCAAACCGTAACAGAACCACAGTATCTGCTGGTAACATCAATTTTGCGGAATCATTTCACCACTTTTTTAGCCCATCCTTTGCAAGGCCACAGGAGACAAGAAGTCTGACACATAGTCAACGCCTAGAGACGATGGTACAGGAGTATCTCCAAGTAAACATTGAAGCCACGACTGTGTCACTGGACCCTTGCTCTTTTTGGGCTTCCAATCTGGATAAATGGCCGGAGCTAGCCACTTACGCCTTGGAGATCTTGTCATGCCCCGCAGCCAGCGTTCTGTCTGAACGTGTGTTCAGCGCTGCTGGTGGTGTGCTGACAGATAAGCGCACGCGGCTCTCCACTGATAATGTAGACAGACTCACGTTCATAAAGATGAACAAATCATGGATCCGAAACGACTTTTCTACCCCTGTGTCATCCTGGGGAGAGTAAAAGCTTGATGATTGGTTAAAATCACCCTACCAACCGTTTTAAGCTTTCAAATTACTAATCATGTTTATCTGTATCTTGACTGGAAAATAATTTGGGCTTTGTAGCAGTGTGCAGCACTGATCCTATTAGGCCATCTATAATAAGCTTCACCAGATTTAAAATTAAAAATAATTTTTAGCTGCATCTAGCCCGGAAAATAATTTTGGGGCTCCGAGATGCGCAAGACACATAAGTGCCTTCTTGCTGCACTACCTGCAGCATGACCCTCATATTGTCAGAATTCGAAGTAATCATGACTACTGGGTTGCCACACTCTTAGATCCCCCAAACTTTTCGATCAACCTTTTCATTTTAATAAAGACCAAAAAAATGGTCATTTTTGAAATTATAAGCATTAGCAGGTTGTTAGAAACTGAAATCAAACAGTTTTCAACTCAAAACTTTATTCTAGGTGATGTTACATTTTCACATAGGACCCCTTGTTCGAAAGGAGCTTCTGAACTCTCTCGTCCATTGAATTTGTCAGGTTTTGGATGGTTTCTGCTTCAATTGTTTTGCATGAGGACAGAATACCCTCCCAGAGCTGTTGCTTAGATGTGAACTGCCTCCCGCCATCATAGACACTCCTTTTAATGATGCTCCAAAGGTTCTGAATGGGGTACAGGTCAGGGGAGCATTGGGGTCACACCATAAGTTTGTCCCCTTTTATGCCCATATCAGCCAGAGATGCAGATGTTTTATGTGCAGCATGAGATGGTGCATTATCATGCAGAAAAATGATCTTGCTGTGAAATACACGGTTCTTCTTCTTGAACCATGGCAGGAAGTGCTGTTTGAGAAAATCCACATACATTATGGAGTTCATCTTTAGCGCCTTCAGGGATCCTAAAGGGGCCGACAATCTCTCTCCCCATGATTCCAGCCCAAAACATTACTCCACCTCCTCCTTGTTGGCGCTGTAGCCGTGTTTGCGTGGGGTGTCCATCAACCAGCCATCCTCCACTCCATTCATCTGGACCATCGAGCGCTGCACGGCACTCATCCGTGAACAAAACAGTTTTGAAATCAGTCTTCATGTAATGTTTGGCCCACTGGAGCCGTTTCTGCTTGTGTGAAGTGGATAGAGGAGGTCGACAGGATGGCGTATGCACAGCTGCAAACCTCTGAAGGACCCTGCATCTTGTTGTTCGGGGGACGTTGGAGGCACCAGCAGCTTCAAAAACTTGTCTGCTGCTATGACAAGGCTTTTTTGCCGCTGCTGTTTCAACCTGACGTAATTGCCTGTAGGAAAGAGTCCTCAATTTGCCCTTATCAGCACGCACACGTGTGTACTGTGAATCAGCTACATACTTCTTGATTGCCAAGACACTTCATCCTGATCATCGCACAATGTTGATTGTAGTCATGCCTTGACCTAAACACTCCACAATTTGTTGCTTCTCAGCAGCCGACACATCCTTTTTCTTTCCCATTTTGGCAGAAAATGTAGGCTGCTTAATAATGTGAGAGAGCCTTCTTAAGTAGTCTTGCCTTTCATTGGACACACCTGCCAAACTAATTAGCACAGGTGTCTGCAATTGCTTACAGTGATATAAAGAGCCCTGACACACATCACCATCAATGAGTTTAACTGACAAACAAACAAATTCTTCCCTTATCACTCCTAAACACTTTTTGCATAATAATTTGGAACGCGGTGTACATGTGCTTTTCCACAAAACACCAGCGGTTCACGTAGTGAATCTTACAGTTCTAACTTGCCAACCGTGGTCTGTATGGAATTGTTCAATAAAGGGCCCAAAATTAAGATAACATAGATGGGAGAGGTCTCTATGAATAGGAATTCCTAAGTATTTGATACCCTGTGAGGGCCAGGCAAAGGGAAAGTTGGACTGGATGGAATCCTATACGGATTTAGGGAGGGAGACATCGAGGGCCTCAGACTTCGCTGCATTGATTTTAAAATTTTACCATGTAACAAAGTGATCTATTTCAGCCATAACAGCAGGGATGGATATATGTGATTGAGTGATATATACTAGGACATCATCAGCAAATAGAGAGCACTTGTACTCGGTGCCTCCCACCTCAATCCACCTAATATTGGGGTTATGGCGAATTGATGAGAGCAGGTGCTCCGTCACTAGGATGTATAAGAGAGGGGACAGAGGACATCCCTGCCTTGTCCCATTGGTGATTGTGAAAGGTGATGAAAATGTTCTGACGCACCCCCTGGGCCTTGGGACACCCGGAGCCGGACCCTTTTTGGTGGATGCTGGTGGTTGTAGTCTTCGTGGCGGCGATCCGGTTCCGTGGCTCAGGGCGGTCAAACCAGTGGCGGAACTATTTATGTGGTTTTGATGTTTAAATGTCCGACTACGCCACCCGTGGATTGCGGTCAGAGTGAACCGCCGCTCCAGGGCAGACCGCTAAGGCTGGTGTTGTGGGTGCAGCAGAGCGTAGCATAACTCCCCACGGGAGGAGTATAGCCTCAGGGCAGTGTATGCGGAGGATGGGGGTGATGGTGCAGGGCAGCAGCAGTAATGACACGGAGTCAGTGATGCAGTTCAGGGCCTTTACTCACAGTTCTTATTATCCAGACCACGTCTGCAGGTAACGGCTGCCCACGTCGTACTGTGCTCACCAGGTGAGGGGCTCAGACAACTCCCAGATAACTTTGGAGCGCTTCACAGGACCCCCTTTGTGTGTCCTTTGTCTGGCCTTTCTTACCAACACTTCTGTCCGGCTGCCTCGGGCCTCCTCTTGGTAAACTTGGCGCCAGTTTCCCTGACCCTATGTGGTGCCTTCCTAGCGGGTGGAGCAAGGGGCTGCGCCACATAAAATGTCAGAGCCTCCGGTTTCTAGCTGAGGGTCGTTTCCTGCCTCCACTAGTTCGGGGACCGGTCTCCCCCTTTGGCCTGACCCCTCCACGCAGGTGGATTCGGGCGTGCGGTGGCGAGTCGCCCGTCCGCACCCCTGGGATCCCTTCATTCCTCGTTCCTGGAGCCTTCTCCGCTCCTCTTCCTTCCTTCTCCCTCTTGCAGGCCTGGGCCTCTGTTACTAGGCCCGCCTCCGGAGCAGAGCTCATGCAGAGCCCCTGCTCCCTGCCACTTCTGCTCAGACTTCTCTGCACTGAACTAAGATGGTGCCCACCTTTTATACTCCCTTCTCAATGCACCCAGGAACTGCTTCCTCCCTGCTCCTGCACTGCAGGGTTCCCCTTCCTCAGTGTTCCCTCCCCCCACTCCAGCCAGGGACAGGGACTGTCGTGCCCATCTCAGGGGCATATTGGTCGCCCTGCCCCACGGCAATGTGGTGTAATGCATGCAGGTGTCGGGTCCTGATCCACACTCCATCCTTATCTGAGAGTGAGATATCACACCTCTGGGTGAGGTGCAATACGTCTGTAGCAACCGAGCCCTCGGTGCTACAGTTCCATTTATCTTCAGCCTAGGTGACGTATTGTGATACAGGGCCGTGATTTTGGCTATAAAAGGGTCCCCTAGACCCCTACCCCAAGCTTTTTAAGAGAATCATATATGGCGTGCCAGGAGACTCTATGGAATGCTTTCTCAGCATCCAACGAGAGTATCTATTTACAAATTTTTAACTGCATCTAGCCCAGGAAATACTTTGTGCCTAGTAGCAGTGTCTGCTAGTCAGCGGATTATCCCGGCTGTTAAGCAAGCTACACCACCTGTAGTTTGGACACTTAATTTTTTCAAAGGAAATGCTTCGGGACCACGGGATACTCAGTGAAGAGCATCAGGAGGCACCCCAAGGCATAGGGGCTGAGACTGGCACTAGGATGCCTTGCGGTGGACAGCCGAGCTCGATCCTTATAAAAGCTTTTTAACTGCAGCAGCTTTAGTGGACGCTACTGGAGCTGGAATTACGCGGCTGCTGGCATGAAACTTGCCCTCCAATAGATCCTTGTAAATGGATTTAAAGTGTATTCATTCAAATTAGAGGGACAATTTAAATTAAAAAGCTTAGAGCTGCCTCCACCACAGGGGGGCTCTCTCGACCCACCAGCGGACAGGCACCAGTATTGGGAGAGGGGGGCTGGCCGTCAGGGTTCACCGCGGCTCTGGCACAAACCCGGCGACACGGAGGTGGCACGGGCAGGAGCGGACTGAACGTGTCGGCTTCTCACTTTTTGGATTTTAGAAGGGCATGACATGCCTATATCTGTGTCTCCCCCTCCTTTTACTCCTCCACCTCTTTTCTTTTCGCATGACTATATGTACTTGTCACTTTTCCATGTGTTAGTTGTGTCTTCTGAGCAGTTTGTCAGCTTTTGGACACCTTTGAAGGTGTTTTCTATGTGTTTCTATGTGTTTTTGTTTGCCTGCCATTGGTTTTAACGGTGTTCGAAGGTGTTCGACGAACAGTTCGACGAACAGTTCGGCGAACACACGGGTGTTCGACGAACCGAACCGAACTCGAACACTACGGGGGTGGCTCAACACTAGTGATGACTCCACCTCCTACAAGGTCCCCTCATATGGTGGTTCCCCTGGTCAGTCCAGAGGAGCCTATGCAATTAGGAGGGACATCATTTCGGGGGAGGGGACCGGTGGTGCGCCATAAGACAGGAAGGTGTTTCTTCTGCGGGAGAAAGGGACATTTTATTGGGGGGTGTCCATCCCGTCCCTTGCAGAGTGAAGAGTCGTCGGAAAACTGTTGATCCCAGGTTGTGTGGTGGACGGCAATCTGGGAGTAGGTATTTCGTCCCTAGGTTAGTCTCAGTTTCTCGTACCGGCGGAGGTGATGGTGGGTACGAGAACTGAGAGGATATCTGTTCTTCTGGATAGTGGGGCCGGGGCTAATCTGGTTGATGCTCGGTTTGCCCGGGTTCAAGGTATGCGATTGAGTGAGTTGGCTAAACCCATCCCCATATTCTCGATCGATGCCAGGCCTCTCGGTCAGGGAAGTTTTTTGCAAGCTGTGCATGACGTAAAACTTCAAGTGGGGGCGATACATAAAGAACTGTTGTCTTGCTACGTGTTGGAGGGTCTTCCCACTCCTATAGTGTTGGGCCTTCCTTGGTTAACTAAGCATAACCCGGTTATTAATTGGCAAACCAGAGAGATAAGCCAATGGAGTAAATTCTGTAATAAAAACTGCATGAACACGGTCATCGGTGCGGTTACTCCTTGGGTCTTACCTCCATTTCTGGCGGACTTTGAGGATGTATTCTCGGAGAAAGGGTGTCAGGAACTACCTCCTCATCGCGAGTATGACTGTTCTGTAAAACTGCTCCCTGAGGCCAAGTTACCTAAAGCTAGGTTGTATAACCTTTCTGGTCCTGAGAGGCAGGCCATGAAGGATTATATTTCAGAAAGTCTGGCTAAGGGGCATATTAGACCTTCATCTTCACCGGTGGCTGCAGGGTTCTTCTTTGTTAAGAAGAAAGATGGAGGCCTACGCCCTTGCCTGGATTTCCGTGAACTTAATCGGATTACGGTCCGAGATCCGTATCCGCTCCCACTTATTCCCGATCTCTTTAATCAGATCGTGGGCGCCAAATGGTTCTCTAAGTTGGATCTCAGGGGGGCGTACAATCTGATTAGGATGAAGGAGGGGGATGAGTGGAAGACGGCGTTTAACACTCCGGAGGGGCATTATGAGAACCTTGTCATGCCATTCGGTCTGACTAATGCCCCGGCGGTGTTCCAACACTTTGTTAATGACATTTTTCGCCGCCTGGTGGGACAGTTTGTTGTCATATATCTGGATGATATCTTAATTTACTCGCCGGATCTGGTGTCTCATCAGGAGCACGTTAGGCAGGTGTTACAGATCTTGCGGGATAATAAACTGTATGCCAAATGGGAAAAGTGTGTGTTCGCCGTACAGGAACTCCAGTTTTTAGGCTTCCTGGTTTCAGCGTCCGGTTTTCGTATGGACCCGGGGAAAGTGCGGGCAGTTCTTGAGTGGGATCGGCCAGAGAATCTTAAGGCACTACAACGTTTCCTGGGATTTGCTAATTATTACCGGAAGTTCATTCGTAATTTCTCGTCCATGGTTAAGCCTCTCACAGACATGACTAAAAAGGGGACGGATTTTTCTAGGTGGTCTGACAAGGCTTGTCAAGCATTCTCCTCCTTGAAAAAATGTTTTGCCTCGGCACCCATACTCATTCAACCGGATGTGTCACAGCCATTCATTGTAGAGGTAGACGCTTCCGAGGTAGGGGTGGGAGTAGTATTGTCACAAGGTTCGTCCCCTGGTAAGTGGCATCCGTGCGCCTTTTTCTCTAAAAAATTGTCGTCCGCTGAGAGGAATTACGATGTCGGCAATAGGGAACTCTTGGCCATTAAGTTAGCTTTTGAGGAGTGGCGCCATTTTTTGGAGGGGGCAGTCCATCCGGTCACCGTCATCACCGATCACAAGAACCTGCTATATCTGGAGTCCGCGAAACGTCTGAATCCCAGACAAGCTAGGTGGTCATTGTTTTTTACCAGGTTTAATTTTGTCGTTACATATCGTCCTGGGTCAAAAAATGTAAAGGCGGATGCCTTATCTCGTAGTTTCCCTGGGGCCGGGAATACGGACGACCCGATTCCTATCCTTCAGGAGGGGGTGGTGGTTTCGACAGTATGCTCTGAGCTGGAGGAGGAGGTATTGGAGGCTCAGGGGGACGCCCCTGTTGGACCTCCGGGGAGACTGTTTGTTCCAGATCAGTTGCGACAAAAGGTGATCGAGGCACACCATAACTCAGTTTTTGCAGGACACCCGGGGAGTAGAGCAACTGTGGATCTCCTCTCGCGTCAGTTTTGGTGGCCTAACTTACATAAGGAGGTGGTAACTTTTGTCGCGTCCTGTGGGGTTTGTGCGCGCTCTAAGACCTCACATACCCGTCCGTCTGGGGCCCTCTTACCTTTGAAGATCCCGGAGCGTCCTTGGACTCATCTGTCTATGGACTTTATTACGGACCTCCCTCCGTCTTCGGGTAAAACGGTCATACTCGTTGTAGTGGACAGGTTCAGCAAGATGGCACATTTTATCGCTCTTCCGGCTCTCCCTAATGCTAAAACTCTTGCGCAGGTGTTCATTGGGGAGATTGTGAGGCTTCACGGGGTACCCTCCGAGGTGGTGTCTGATCGGGGGTCTCAGTTTGTGTCCAAGTTCTGGAAGGCGTTTTGTGCACGGCGGGGTATGCATTTGTCGTTCTCATCGGCTTTTCATCCTCAGACCAATGGTCAGACGGAACGTATGAACCAGAGCTTGGAGACATATCTCCGGTGTTTTGTGTCAGAGAACCAGGAGGACTGGGCTTCTTTCTTACCTCTGGCAGAGTTTGCTCTTAATAATAGGCGGAGCGAGTCCACTGGTAAGTCCCCGTTTTTTGGGGCATATGGTTTTCACCCCCAGTTTTGTACTTTCAGTAGGGGGGGCTCTTCGGGGGTTCCTGAGGAGGAACGATTTTCCTCATCACTCGCTTCAGTATGGAGAGGGGTGCTGAAGAATCTGAATACTATGGGGAACCGATACAAACGTATGGCTGATAGGAGGAGAGTGTCTGGTCCGGACCTTAGTGTGAACGATCGGGTATGGTTGTCTACCAGGAATATAAAACTTAAGGTTCCCTCCTGGAAACTGGGTCCCAGGTTCATCGGGCCGTACAGAATCAGTTCTATTATTAATCCGGTGGCATTCCGTCTTGACCTCCCCCCTACGTTTAAAATTCACAACGTGTTCCACAGTTCGTTGCTTAAGAGGTATGTGGCGCCGGTGGTACCGTCACCTTTACCTCCCCCTCCAGTGGTGGTCAAGGGTAACTTGGAGTTCCAGGTATCGAGGGTCATCGATTCACGCTTTAATCGCCGGTCCCTTCAGTACATGGTTCATTGGAAAGGGTATGGTCCTGAGGAGAGGATGTGGGTTCCTGCGTCGGATATTAACGCAGACCGATTAGTTCGGGCCTTCCACACGACTCACCCGGATAAACCTGGCCCTGAGGGTCCGGAGGCCCCTCATAGAAGGGGGGGTACTGTCATGGGTGTGTCGCCACGAAGATCGTCACGATTACACAGCCTGACTTCTCGCAGCTGACTTTTTGGTGCTTTGTGTTTTTCGGCAGTGAGGGAGTTAATTCTCTCTCTCTCTGTGCTAGACGAGGTCCAGCCTCGCCCAGCTGCAATCAATGCTGCTGTAGTGAGACTCCTTCAAATGCCTGCTGGTCTGTTAGGGAAGTGTCGGTGAAAGCATTTCATGCAGACTAACAGAGCGGATCGTGGTATTTGGAGTTTCAGAGATAAGTTTATTCGGAGAGTTTTTTCCCTTCCTCGCTTTATCATTTATCTCCTTTCCCGTTGGTGTTCCCTCTGTTGTAGTTGTGTAGTTTTTGTATGCAAGGTGGTTTTGGTTTTTCCCTTGTACTGTCTCGTTCGTCTAAGTACTGTGTGTAGGCATATTATTACTTGTCCCCTTTTGTTGTGATCGGGGTCCTTCTCAGGACTAGATTACTTAGGTGCAGGGATCCTCAGGAGGTAGGGGTTACGCTGGCGGCCTGGACCTCTGTACCTTTAACAGTACCTCCAGGTTGAGGGATTAGTCAGGGCCCCAGCTTAGGGTCAGCTTAGGCCCCCTACCTCAAGTATACAGAGACAGCGTGACATTATGCACATAGAACACCTTACCAGGAGGTGGAAAAGGGAGCTGCAGGTGCTGGACGAAGTAACCCGTTGCAAGGAAGCACCTCGACGCGCGTTTCGCCTACAATTCAATTAGCTTTCTCAAGAGGCTCCTATATACAAGAATATAACTACTATAATACCGCCCCCTATGTACAAGAATATAACTACTATAATACTGCTCCTATATACATGAATATAACTACTATAATACTGCACCTATGTACAAGAATATAACAACTATAATACTGCCCCCTATATACAAGAATAAAACTACTATAATACTGGTCCTATATACAAGAATATAACTACTATAATACTGCCCCCTATGTACAAGGATATAACTACTATAATACTGCTCCTATGTACAAGGATATAACTACTATAATACTGCTCCTATGTACAAGGATATAACTACTATAATACTGCCCCCTATGTACAAGAATATAACTACTATAATACTGCTCCTATGTACAGGAATATAACTACTATAATACTGCTCCTATGTACAAGAATATAACTACTATAATACTGCCCCCCTATGTACAAGAATATAACTACTATAATACTGCCCCTATGTACAAGAATATAACTACTATAATACTTCTCCTATGTACAAGAATAATAATTTTTATTTATATAGCGCCAACATATTCCGCAGCACTTTACAATTAATATATAACTACTATAATACTGCTCCCTATGTACAAGAATATAACTACTATAATACTGCTCCCTATGTACAAGAATATAACTACTATAATACTGCCCCTATGTACAAGAATATAACTACTATAATACTGCTCCTATGTACAAGAATATAACTACTATAATACTGCTCCCTATGTACAAGAATATAACTACTATAATACTGCCCCTATGTACAAGAATATAACTACTATAATACTGCTCCCTATGTACAAGAATATAACTACTATAATACTGCCCTCTATGTACAAGAATATAACTACTATAATACTGCCCCCTATATACAAGGATATAACTACTATAATACTGCTCCTATGTACAAGAATATAACTACTATAATACTGCCCCTATGTACAAGAATATAACTACTATAATACTGCTCCTATATACAAGAATATAACTACTATAATACTGCTCCTATGTACAAGAATATAACTACTTTAATACTGCTCCCTATGTACAACAATACAACTACTATAAAACTGCTCCTATGTACAACAATATAACTACTATAATACTGCCCCTATGTACAAGAATATAACTACTATAATACTGCCCCAATGTACAAGAATATAACTACTATAATACTGCCCCCTATGTGCAAGAGCATAACTACTATAATACTGCTATGTACATGAATATAACTACTATAATACTGCTCTTATGTACAAGAATATAACTACTATAATACTGCTCTTATGTACAAGAAAATAACTACTATAATACTGCCCCTATGTATAAGAATATAACTACTATAATACTGCCCTTATGTACAAGAATATAACTAATATAATACTGCCCCTATGTACAAGAATATAACTACTATAATACTGCCCCCTATGTACAAGAATATAACTACTATAATACTGCTCCTATGTACAAGAATATAACTACTATAATACTGCTCCTAAATACAAGAATATAACTACTATAATACTGCCCCTATGTACAAGAATATAACTACTATAATACTGCCCCCTATGTACAAGAATATAACTACTATAATACTGCTCCTATATACAAGAATATAACTACTATAATACTGCTCCTATGTACAAGAATATAACTACTATAATAGTGCTCCTATATACAAGAATATAACTACTATAATACAGCCCCTATGTACAAGGATATAACTACTATAATACTGCTCCTATGTACAAGAATATAACTACTATAATACTGTTCCTATATACAAGAATATAACTACTATAATACTGCTCCTATATACAAGAATATAACTACTATAATACTGCTCCTATATACAATAATGTAACTAGTATAATACTGCTCCTATATACAAAAATATAACTACTATAATACTGCCCCCTATGTACAAGGATATAACTACTATAATACTGCTACTATATACAAGAATATAAGTAGTATAATACTGCTCCTATATACAAGAATATAACTACTATAATACTGCCCCTATGTACAAGAATATAACTAGTATAATACTGCTCCTATATACATGAATATAACTACTATAATACTGCTCCTATGTACAAGAATATAACTACTATAATACTGCCCCCTATGTACAAGGATATAATTACTATAATACTGCTCCTATATACAAGAATATAACTACTATAATACTGCTCCTATATACAAGAATATAACTACTATAATACTGCCCTAATGTACAATAATATAACTAGTATAATACTGCTCCTATATACAAGAATATAACTACTATAATACTGCCCCTAATGTACAAGAATATAACTAGTATAATACTGCTCCTATATACAAGAATATAACTACTATAATACTGCCCCTAATGTACAAGAATATAACTACTATAATACTGCTCCTATATACAAGAATATATCTACTATAATACTGCCCCCTATGTACAAGAATATAACTACTATAATACTGCTCCTATATACAAGAATATAACTACTATAATACTGTTCCTTAGTATACATAGAACGGCCTTATGTCCACAAAAAAGAACGGGCATTGCTGAATAATTGGACAATGCCAAACATCAGCATGAATATACCAACTCCAAAAACATTGTCAAGAAGGAGGAAAAGCTAAGGAGCAATACGGTAAAAAATAATAAGTCTTTATTAAATACTTTTAGTACAATAAATAGTTCGGGCACAGCACAGACAACAGAGACACCCAGGATCAGGAGAATCCAGCACCAAGCAGCTTACAACCCCATATGCACAGCTGATAAATACACAGTGGGTTGGGGGAGCCTAAATAAAAGTGAACATGTGAATAAACATCACCTAAGGGCAGATGCCAATATATATTTGTAAGACTGCTGTCAGTCACCACATTAAGATGTGCCCATGGATAGTATATGCACATAGAACACCTTACCAGGAGGTGGAAAAGGGAGCTGCAGGTGCTGGACGAAGTAACCCGTTGCAAGGAAGCACCTCGACGCGCGTTTCGCCTACAATTCAATTAGCTTTCTCAAGAGGCTCCTATATACAAGAATATAACTACTATAATACTGCCCCCTATGTACAAGAATATAACTACTATAATACTGCTCCTATATACAAGAATATAACTACTATAATACTGCACCTATGTACAAGAATATAACAACTATAATACTGCCCCCTATATACAAGAATATAACCACTATAATACTGCCCCTATATACAACGATATAACTACTATAATACTGCTCCTATGTACAAGAATATAACTACTATAATAGTGCTCCTATATACAAGAATATAACTACTATAATACTGTTCCTATGTACAAGAATATAACTACTATAATAGTGTTCCTATATACAAGGATATAACTACTATAATACTGCCCCCTATGTACAAGGATATAACTACTATAATACTGCTCCTATGTGCAAGGATAAAACTACTATAATACTGCTCCTATGTACAAGAATATAACTACTATAATACTGCCCCCTATGTACAAGAATATAACTACTATAATACTGCCCCCTATGTACAAGAATATAACTACTATAATACTGCCCCTATGTACAAGAATATAACTACTATAATACTGCTCCTATGTACAAGAATATAACTACTATAATACTGCCCCTATGTACAAGAATATAACTACTATAATACTACCCCCTATGTACAAGAATATAACTACTATAATATTGCCCCTATGTACAAGAATATAACTACTATAATACTGCCTCTTATGTACAAGAATATAACTACTATAATACTGCTCCTATGTACAAGAATATAACTACTATAATACTTCTCCCTATGTACAGGAATATAACTACTATAATACTGCTCCTATGTACAAGAATATAACTACTATAATACTGTCCCCTATGTACAAGAATATAACTACTATAATACTGCTCCTATGTACAAGAATATAACTACTATAATACTGCTCCTATGTACAAGAATATAACTACTATAATACTGCTCCTATGTACAAGAATATAACTATAATACTGCCCCCTATGTGCAAGAATATAACTACTATAATACTGCCCCTATGTACAAGAATATAACTACTATAATACTGCCCCCTATGTACAAGAATATAACTACTATAATACTGCCCCCTATGTACAAGAATATAACTACTATAATACTGCCCCCTATGTACAAGAATATAACTACTATAATACTGCCCCCTATGTACAAGAATATAACTACTATAATACTGCCCCCTATGTACAAGAATATAACTACTATAATACTGCCCCCTATGTACAAGAATATAACTACTATAATACTGCCCCCTATGTACAAGAATATAACTACTATAATACTGCCCCCTATGTACAAGAATATAACTACTATAATACTGCCCCCTATGTACAAGAATATAACTACTATAATACTGCCCCCTATGTACAAGGATATAACTACTATAATACTGCTCCTATGTGCAAGGATATAACTACTATAATACTGCTCCTATGTACAAGAATATAACTACTATAATACTGCCCCCTATGTACAAGAATATAACTACTATAATACTGCCCCCTATGTACAAGAATATAACTACTATAATACTGCCCCTATGTACAAGAATATAACTACTATAATACTGCTCCTATGTACAAGAATATAACTACTATAATACTGCCCCTATGTACAAGAATATAACTACTATAATACTACCCCCTATGTACAAGAATATAACTACTATAATATTGCCCCTATGTACAAGAATATAACTACTATAATACTGCCTCTTATGTACAAGAATATAACTACTATAATACTGCTCCTATGTACAAGAATATAACTACTATAATACTTCTCCCTATGTACAGGAATATAACTACTATAATACTGCTCCTATGTACAAGAATATAACTACTATAATACTGTCCCCTATGTACAAGAATATAACTACTATAATACTGCTCCTATGTACAAGAATATAACTACTATAATACTGCTCCTATGTACAAGAATATAACTACTATAATACTGCTCCTATGTACAAGAATATAACTATAATACTGCCCCCTATGTGCAAGAATATAACTACTATAATACTGCCCCTATGTACAAGAATATAACTACTATAATACTGCCCCCTATGTACAAGAATATAACTACTATAATACTGCCCCCTATGTACAAGAATATAACTACTATAATACTGCCCCCTATGTACAAGAATATAACTACTATAATACTGCCCCCTATGTACAAGAATATAACTACTATAATACTGCCCCCTATGTACAAGAATATAACTACTATAATACTGCCCCCTATGTACAAGAATATAACTACTATAATACTGCCCCCTATGTACAAGAATATAACTACTATAATACTGCCCCCTATGTACAAGAATATAACTACTATAATACTGCCCCTATGTACAAGAATATAACTACTATAATACTGCCCCCTATGTACAAGAATATAACTACTATAATACTGCCCCTATGTACAAGAATATAACTACTATAATACTGCCCCCTATGTACAAGAATATAACTACTATAATACTGCCCCCTATGTACAAGAATATAACTACTATAATACTGCCCCCTATGTACAAGAATATAACTACTATAATACTGCTCCTATGTACAAGAATATAACTACTATAATACTGCCCCTATGTACAAGAATATAACTACTATAATACTACCCCTATGTACAAGAATATAACTACTATAATACTGCCCTCTATGTACAAGAATATAACTACTATAATATTGCCCCTATGTACAAGAATATAACTACTATAATACTGCCCCTTATGTACAAGAATATAACTACTATAATACTGCTCCTATGTACAAGAATATAACTACTATAATACTGCCCCCTATGTACAAGAATATAACTACTATAATACTGCTCCCTATGTATAAGAATATAACTACTATAATATTGCCCCCTATGTACAAGAATATAACTACTATAATATTGCCCCTATGTACAAGAATATAACTACTATAATACTGCCCCTTATGTACAAGAATATAACTACTATAATACTGCCCCTATGTACAAGAATATAACTACTATAATACTGCTCCCTATGTACAAGAATATAACTACTATAATACTGCCCCCTATGTACAAGAATATAACTACTATAATATTGCCCCTATGTACAAGAATATAACTACTATAATACTGCCCCTTATGTACAAGAATATAACTACTATAATACTGCCCCCTATGTACAAGAATATAACTACTATAATACTGCCCCCTATGTACAAGAATATAACTACTATAATATTGCCCCTATGTACAAGAATATAACTACTATAATACTGCCCCCTATGTACAAGAATATAACTACTATAATACTGCCCCCTATGTACAATATAACTACTATAATACTGCTCCCTATGTACAAGAATATAACTACTATAATACTGCCCCCTATGTACAAGAATATAACTACTATAATACTGCTCCCTATGTACAAGAATATAACTACTATAATACTGCCCCCTATGTACAAGAATATAACTACTATAATATTGCTCCTATGTACAAGAATATAACTACTATAATACTGCCCCTTATATACAAGAATATAACTACTATAATACTGCCCCCTATGTACAAGAATATAACTACTATAATACTGCCCCCTATGTACAAGAATATAACTACTATAATATTGCCCCTATGTACAAGAATATAACTACTATAATACTGCCCCTATATACAAGAATATAACTACTATAATACTGCTCCTATGTACAAGAATATAACTACTATAATACTGCCCCTATGTACAAGAATATAACTACTATAATACTACCCCTATGTACAAGAATATAACTACTATAATACTGCCCCCTATGTACAAGAATATAACTACTATAATATTGCCCCTATGTACAAGAATATAACTACTATAATACTGCCCCTTATGTACAAGAATATAACTACTATAATACTGCTCCTATGTACAAGAATATAACTACTATAATACTGCCCCCTATGTACAAGAATATAACTACTACAATACTGCTCCCTATGTACAGGACTATAACTACTATAATACTGCTCCTATGTACAAGAATTTAACTACTATAATACTGTCCCCTATGTACAAGAATATAACTACTATAATACTGCTCCTATGTACAAGAATATAACTACTATAATACTGCTCCTATGTACAAGAATATAACTATAATACTGCCCTCTATGTGCAAGAATATAACTACTATAATACTGCCCCCTATGTACAAGAATATAACTACTATAATACTGCCCCTATGTACAAGAATATAACTACTATAATACTGCCCCCTATGTACAAGAATATAACTACTATAATACTGCCCCCTATGTACAAGAATATAACTACTATAATACTGCCCCCTATGTACAAGAATATAACTACTATAATACTGCCCCCTATGTACAAGAATATAACTACTATAATACTGCCCCCTATGTACAAGAATATAACTACTATAATACTGCTCCTATGTACAAGAATATAACTACTATAATACTGCCCCCTATGTACAAGAATATATGCAAAGTAAATGAAAACAGAAATCTAAATGCCATCAGTATTTGGTGACCGTCCTTAGATTATAGTGAGGTGTATAAGTAACCTATTTTACCCAACAGGTAATAATGATCGTCATTTTCATATATAGGTTGAAAAATGGTCAATAACAAACCGAAACAGCTGTGTAGGAGGACTTAAACTAGGTGAGGTTCTGGAAGAGTTTCATGTCACAGGACATACATGGCAAGACTGAGCGCAGCAACAAGACACAAGGTATTTATACTGTATACGGTGTGTAAAAGACATAGATTTATAAGCAGACTGGAGTTTAAAGATGTGCCCTAAGAAATGGGCAATCAAGCAGATGAACAACTCATCATGTTAGTTCTCTTCTAAGTCAGATGTCCAGCAGTGCCATCAGCTCAGAACTAGAAGCGACCAGTGGGATCTGCTGCACCAATCTACTTTTCAGCAAAGTCTGTCCAGAAGTTGTCTTTATGGGAGAATTACAGCCAAACATCAATGCTTCTACATGGAAACAAGCGATTCAGCTACTCACGGAAACATAGGACCAGGGTGAAGAGAAATGTCAGCATGTGAAATATTTGGCTGGAACAGAAGGGTTGGAGAGCGGTACAATAATAAGGGTCAGCAGGTACAGTAAAGCGTGGTAAAGGTTCCTTCAAGTTTAAGGCTGCGATTTAGCAGATGTAGTTGGGGATATGGTCAGGATTAATGGTGTTATCAATGGTGAGAGATCCTGGCAGATACTTCTCCATCATGTAATATCATCAGGGAGGCGTCTGATGGTCTTGAAATTTATTCTGCAGCCAAACTACGACCCCAAACATCCAGCCAATGTAATTAATAATGAGGAGTCCTGGAAGTGATGATCTGGCTCACATCATCCAGTCTGTCTGGGATCACATGAAGAGACAGAAGGATCCGCACAATAAGATCTGGGGTCAGCTCTCCCAATGTGTTTGGCACAACCTCCTGCCGAGATCCTCCATAATCTGTGTAGAATTTGCATTTTGTTAATTGAAGCTCCTTACTTTACCTTATTTATTCCACAACTGCCTTTTAATAATAGTAATAAATTTTAATTTCTATAGCACCATCATATTCTGCAGCACTTTACATTAGAGGGGGGACTTGTACAGACCATACAGAATAACACATAACTCAGATACCAGGAGTGAGGGTCCCGATCACAAGAGCTTACAATCTATGAGGAAATAGGGGAGATGCAGAAGGTGAATGGTAATAAGTGCTTGTATTCTACGGTCCGGCCATCAGTATAATAATTAGGGGATTCACATAACGCTGCGTGAACCGGTCACCGGCCAGTGTGTGAACAAGTACAGACACAGAGGGCTATTCAGTGCATGGAGGGTGTGAACTGAAGCTATGAGGGTCCTGATTTTTAAGAAAATTTTGTATGGGTAAAAATGGAATAGTTAGATAAGTGAGGCGAGGCGATAGGCCAGTCTAAAGAAGTGCGTTTTTAGGCCACGCTTAAAACTGTAGGTATTGGGAATTAAATCGAATTGTCCTGGGTAGTGCATTCCAGAGAACTGGCGCAGCACATGAGAGGTTTTGGAGACGGGAATGTGAGGTTCAGATTATTGAGGATGTTAGATTTAGGTTATTAGCAGAACAGAGGACACGGGTAAGGTGGTAGACTATAGACTGAGACGAGGGAGGAGATGTAGGGCGGTGCTGAACCGTGGAGCGCTTTGTGGGTGAGAGTGATGACTTTATATTGGACTCTGTATTGGATGGGTAACCAGTGCAATGACTGGCACAGGGTGGACGCTTCGGTGTAGTGGCTGGAGAGGTATATGATCCTGGCTGCTGCATTCAGGATAGATTGGAGGGGAGAGTTTCGTAAGAGGGAACGCATTAGTAGAGAGATTTAATAATCCATACGAGAATTGATAAGAGCGACAATAAGAGTTTTTGCCGAGTCAAAGGTAAGAAAAGGTCAAATTTTAGAAATGTTTTTGAGGTGTAGATGACATGAGAGGGCGAGTGATCGGATGTGAGGAGTGAAGGAAAGATCTGAATCAGGTATTGTCACGATAACACTTGGTCAGACCTTGCAGTCCTCTGGCGCCCCCTTATCCTGCTGGTCAAACACGGTATTGAACGAGGATAAGCACGGGCGCAGCTGCTCTAATTTATGTCGAATATTGTGGCACGTGATGTGACAGGAAGTATATAAACCACCAGTTCTTTACAGGAACGTGTATATATACCTGCGGCCAGCCACCCTCAAACCACAATATCACATAAATACTGGTATACTGCCACCACCGATCGCTTAACAGGTGGATCGGGTACCTGTTAGGTAACGTGAATTAGCGGGTGAGGAACGTGTTTGCTTGACATAGGACAAGAAGAACGAAGCTGGTAAATAATAATGATTTACTCCCGAAAGTGGGCAGTGTTTACAAAAGATATACAAGATATTATAAAAGAGACAATTTACATATGCATAAAACAGTTATTAAAATAAAAGGGGTAAATAATAGCAAAACCTGCACCACGAGGTGATGGTCTCAGATTCTGTGGGGGGGGGGGACGGCTCCCCGGAAATTAGATGTGATTCCTCCACGCAGCGAAGAGTGCATGCGTCTGACGTCCCAGGGTAAGAATGAAGTAAAATGTCCGTTCTGGTTTTTAGTAAGAGGCCAAAACACTAGGAGACACCCATGTTGTTTACCTCACACGGGGGCTCGGTTTTGTGAACCCACCCAGCTGCACAAGACATAAAAATCCTTCAGATTTCATATCTTGGTATGGGGGGGTCCCACATCCAAGATGGAGACATCATGTTTGCCGTCACCAATATTCATGAGGATGGATATCAAATATGATACCTCTATGACGCTCAGAATCCATTTCCCGGGCTTCCGGTGGTCTCCCAGTTATGTAAGATATACTGTCGCAATTGGAAAAAAGTGAATATCCCAAAAATGTGGTCCCTGTGTTTGTGACAGTCATGTGCACTATTAAACTCGACATTAAAAGTTTGTACAGTTAGACAATAGGATTTTGGAGGGAGTTCCAGTTTATACCTGAATGCTTGTTCTTTAGCTGAGGTTTTATGGCGGTAATAAAAATTCCTTGTTAGGGGGAAAGCAAGAGTGAGTTCTATGTAGCCTCTTCCAAATGAGCAGGGGGTGGAGATTTAAGACATCTCTCATTTTTAAAACTAGGTCAGGAGAAAATGAAAGGATTCATCCAGTCAGTTCAGCGCTCCCAGGAGACAGGCACCAGGCAGAGGTATTAAAAGTCTTCAGAAATTTACTTAGATAAAAATCATCATAAAAAAAGATACATAGAACAACGCGTTTCGGCTATATATTGGTACAGAATAGCCTTCCTCAGGAAGGTGCCTGTCTCCTGGGAGCGCTGAACTGACTGGATGAATCCTTTCATTTTCTCCTGACCTTCATTCCACGGTCTCCTGGCTGAGAGATCCGTTGTATCCAGACTATAGCTGCACACCAAGGAGTCAAGACATCTCAGTCAGACCTAAGAGGTCGATACGCTATGCCACAAGCTACATCAAAGGTGAGCAAATAAGCTTCTGAAAAATAGCTGAACCTAATAATCTGCACTTAGATCTGCGCCTGTGTTTTCTGTCTTTTCCCCTCTCCTAGACCCTATAGCCTTGGGGTCATATACCTCTGATTTTTTAAAACTAGGACAAAAATACATTTTGCCTGACAGGTATGATGCCAAGACAGCGGGCATGTTGCTGGGCAGTAATGGTAGAACCACACACAGAAATGGCAATATCGGGCACAGGTCAGTTAGTGGAGGGAAGAAACATAAGGAGTTCAGCTTTTGATAGAGGGAGGACATGATGTTAGAGACAAAAGAAAGACAATCATTGGTATTTTGTAATAATGCAGGGGTGATGTCAGGAGTCTATGTGTATAATTGAGTGTTATCAGCATAGAGATGGTACTGAATACCAAATGTAATGATCGTTTGTCCAATAGGGGCGGGGGACAGAGAGAAGAGGAGGGGGCCTAGGACTGATCCTTGAGGAACCCAGACAGTAAGGATATGTGCCCACGATCAGGCTATAGCAGCGCTTTTGGACGCAGTGTAATTTCACTGCGTCCGATCACGCAGGTAAATAAGCATGTGTTCGTTGAACACATGTGGAGTTACCGCACCCTATACATTCAATTGGGGAAATTTCTGTTGTGGAGACTATAAATTTCATCCACTGTGCTTCTACTGTACAACACAGAATTTTGGACGCAGCGCAGGTGAGCTCCGAAAAATCCCGTTACCGGTAAGTAACTAAGGCTTTATTCGTACTCCCATGACAGCACCACAAGAAAATTACAGAGACGAAGGAGATTACAGAGGGACCACAGCCAGAGGCACCCTTCTCCCAAAGGTGAGATCAGAGGAGTCACCCAAATCTAACCTACAGTGGTGGCCAAAAGTTTTGGCACCCCTGCAATTCTGTCAGATAATACTCAGCTTCTTCCTGAAAATGATTGCAATCACAAATTCTTTGGTACCTTTAAAGTTTGTGGTAGCTTCAGTCGACAGGCAACAGAGCTCACAATCCCAGTGATCTTGAATGGACCGATAAATTTCTGTCCCAGTTTCTGCGAAGGAACACCCAATCTTAGATTCTTGGTGAACAACCAAACCGAGTCTCCTACCTTATACATACAGTGGTGGCCAAAAGTATTGGCACCCCTGCAATTCTGTCAGATAATACTCAGTTTCTTCCAGAAAATGATTGCAATCACAAATTCTTTGGTATTATTCTCTTCATTTAATTTGTCTTCAATGGAAAAAACACAAAAGCAATTGTCCTAAAGCCAAATTGGATAGAATTCCACACCAAACCTAAAAAAGGGGGTGGACAAAAGTATTGCCACTGTTTGAAAAATCATGTGATGCTTCTCTAATTCGTGTAATTAACAGCACCTGTAACTTACCTGTGGCACCTAACAGGAGTTGGCAATAACTAAATCACACTTGCAGCCAGTTAACATGGATTAAAGTTGACTCAACCTCTGTCCTGTGTCCTTGTGTGTACCACATTGAGCATGGAGAAAAGAAAGAAGACCAAAGAACTGTCTGAGGACTTGAGAAACCAAATTGTGAGGAAGCATGAGCAATCTCAAGGCTACAAGTCCATCTCCAAAGACCTGAATGTTCCTGTGTCTTCCGTGTGCAGTGTCATCAAGAAGTTTAAAGCCCATGGCACTGTGGCTAACCTCCCTAGATGTGGACGGAAAAGAAAAATTGACGAGAGATTTCAACGCAAGATTGTGCGGATGGTGGATAAAGAACCTCGACTAACATCCAAACAAGTTCAAGCTGCCCTGCAGTCCGAGGGTACAACAGTGTCGACCCGTACTATCCGTCGGCATCTGAATGAAAAGGGACTGCATGGTAGGATACCCAGGAAGACCCCACTTCTTACCCCGAGACATAAAAAAGCCAGGCTGGAGTTTGCCAAAACTTACCTGAGAAAGCCTAAAACGTTTTGGAAGAATGTTCTCTGGTCAGATGAGACAAAAGTAGAGCTTTTTGGAAAAAAGCATCAACATAGAGTGTACAGGAAAAAAAAGAGGCATTCAAAGAAAAGAACACGGTCCCTACAGTCAAACATGGCGGAGGTTCCCTGATGTTTTGGGGTTGCTTTGCTGCCTCTGGCACTGGACTGCTTGACCGTGTGCATGGCATTATGAAGTCTGAAGACTACCAACAAATTTTGTAGCATAATGTAAGGCCCAGTGTGAGAAAGCTGGGTCTCCCTCAGAGGTCATGGGTCTTCCAGCAGGAAGCACTATAAAATGGTTTGAGAGAAAGCACTGGAGACTTCTAAGGTGGCCAGCAATGAGTCCATACCTGAATCCCATAGAACACCTGCGGAGAGATCTCAAAATGGCAGTTTGGAGAAGGCACCCTTCAAATATCAGGGACCTGGAGCAGTTTGCCAAAGAAGAATGATCTACAATTCCAGCAGAGCATTGTAAGAAACTCATTGATGGTTACCGGAAGGGGTTGTTCGCAGTTATTTTGGCTAAAAGTTGTGCAACCAAGTATTAGGCTGAGGGTGCCAATACTTTTGTCTGGCCCATTTTTGGAGTTTTGTGTGAAATGATCAATGATTTGATATTTGCTTCATTCTCTTTTGTGTTTTTTCCTTGCAAGCAAATTAAATGAAGATAATAATACCAAAGAATTTGTGATTGCAATCATTTTCAGGAAGAAACCGAGTATTATCTGACAGAATTGCAGGGGTGCCAATACTTTTGGCCACCACTGTATAATGCCTATAGTATAGAAGGTGGAGGGAGAAGACCAGGTGGCAACCTTACATATGTCTTCGATGGAAACCCCCGTCTTCTCGGCCCAGGAAGTTGCTACTGCTCTGGTGGAGTGTGCCCTCAACCCTTCCGGTACTTCCTTATCTCCCGAGGAGTAGGCGAGGGTGATGGCCTCTCTAATCCACCTCGCAATTGTAGATTTTGAAGCTTTACAACCCTTCCTAGCCCCCTGATGGCATATAAATAGAGAACCATCTTTCCTAAAACTCTGTGAAACCTCCAGATATTTAAGCACGCACCTTCTAACATCTAATGTATGTAGTTTCTCCTCTGATTTTTAGGGGGGAAACAAAAAGTTGGAAGATTTACCTCTTGAGTTCTATGAAAACGTGAGACTACTTTTGGAAGAAAAGCCGGGTCAGGTTTTAGTACAATTCTATCATCCATAATTTGAGTAAATGGTGGGGATATAGAAAAGGCCTGTATGTCACTTACTCTTCTGGCCGAAGTTAGGGCAACTAACAGGGCTGTTTTAAGAATAATTTTATGGGTGGCTGAATCTAGAGGTTCGAAGGGGGGGGGGTTAGTGAAGGCATTTAAGACCAGGTTTAACACTAGGACTACTGGACTCGTGACCCCGCCTAGAACTACTGAAAGGAGTCATTTTGACTCCTTGCTTGTTTTCGTTTATTTTTAGAGTTTCATTTGTGGTTATTTATTAATAATTATATTTTTTGTAATGTATTATTATTGTGAGATCCAACAGTAATGCTTTTGATTGTTTTTTTTCTGCTTTTCTTATTTTTCTACAGAAAATAATAATTATAATAGACGTTTTTCAAACATTTTTTTTTATTCAAGTGCACACATATAAACAACAACTGAAGAACAAAAAGCAGAGAAAATGTAGGTGGAGGAGCATAAAAATGAAAATATGGCGCAGAATTCACCTTCTAAACATTTGGTGTTTCGCATTTTAGGCATTGCCTTTGATTTATGGCAGTACATTGCCCACACAAAGACTTACCACAAGTCTTACAATTTCCGACAGATCTATTTTTCTTGCACTTTTCTTTGATCTGGCAAAATTTTGTTTGAACCATCACTTCTGAGCATGTAGAAACTTGGGACGTGGAACCCTTTTCCCTATCTGTGACATAAGGACCACTCAACTCTCTCACAAGCGTTTGCAAAAATGCCTTGCGTGACATTTTTTGGTGGGTAATCTCCTTGAATATTATCCATGCATTTATACCCGCAAAGTCTAAGGCATTTTCAAATGCATGAACAGGCCATCTCCTTGTGCATGTTCGTGTGGTATATTTTCGTGCCATCTGATCCACTACATCTACTCCATATTTTGTTTCATTGTAAAACTTTACCATTTCTGGAGTTTTTTTAGCGGAATCAGACGCAACAACAACATCTGGATGGACGGAACTCAAAATGACAACATTTTTGTTGGGCTTTCCTTGATATACTGTAAGTGTAAAATTGTCTTCATTTCTAAACACTTTAGTGTTGTACAATTCCTCTTTCATGGATTTTATTTCTTTAGGCACTTCTCGCCTTATCTTGTTCAGTGTTCCCACGATGGTTGTTCCTTTGCTTTTTAGCTGTTTAGCTAATTTTACTGAAGTAAAATAATTATCGGTTGTAACATTGCGACCTTTTTTCAAAAACGGGTCCAATAACTTCATTACCACATGGTCAGCTAAACGGTCCTCAGCACGGCGTGTGTCATCTTTGCCTAGATAAGGGAAGCCATTTGCCAGATATTTGCTCCTCTTATCAACAGCTAGCCAATATTTGTGGCCATATTTATCTGGTTTGGAAGGCATGTACTGCGTGAATGGACACCTAGTTTTGCTTGGGAAAAGTTGCTCTTCCACCGTTATGTATGGGCCAGGTTTGTAACACGCAATACAATTTTCAATAAACCTGTCCCACACAGTAGAAAATAGAGCAAACTTGTCCGTTTGCAGTCTCTCCGATCGAGTAGATTTCTCATCAAATCTGAGAAACCTCATAATTTCAACAAAGCGGTCCCTAGACATTGTCGCTTTGCAAAACGGTATTCCCCAGTCATTACACCAAATACTGCTAATCGAGTGACGGTTCGTGCCAGATATTCCACGAGCATAGAATATCGCAATGAATGCATCTAGCTCCTCATCAGATAGAGTAAACTGTAAATTATTGTTCCTGCATGCTTCTGCAAGCGTACAGTTCTTTATATGTGTCAATATATATGAATCAAAAAATAAACGCCATGCGCTCAAAGGACTATCGATAATGATATTTCTTCTGGCGTATCCTGTAGGGACAGGTGCTTCTCGAAGAATATTTTGGCTGTCACGCCTACCAGGCAAGTGTTCTCCAATTTCAACAGGTTTCCATTGAATACCATCCGCTGAAACTAGTATTCCTTCAGATTCGCCTTCTCTGGTGTTTGTTGTTGCATTACCTTCGCCGCCATCGTTATCTGTTGTTCTTTCATTTCTGGGACGTTTTGCTGATTTTTTCTGTCCACAACCAGGAGGATGGTCACGAGGCAACATAACTGCATGAGCCCGATCCCCAGTTGATGTGCTTGGAATATCTGTAAAAAAGTTGATGAATATTTAGAATTTTTGTTTTGTAAGGGTCCGTGCACACTGGCTGGATTAGCGGCGGAATATCCGACCGGATATTCTCACCACAATCCGGCCCGTACCTGCCCGCTCAGGTACAGAGCGGAGTTTCATACCTGAAGCTCCGCTCCGAACCCCGGGCTGGAGCCGCTGTCTGGGACGGAGCCGTGCTCGCGCGTAAGCAAGCGCTGCTCTGTCCCTGACAGCGGCTCCAGCCCGGGGTTCGGAGCGGAGCTTCAGGCATGAGCGGGCAGGTACGGCCTGTATTGCGGCAAGAATATCCAGATGGCTATTCAGCCAGAATTCTGCTAGTGTGCACAGGCCCTAACTCAGTGTGTGGAAGAACAAATAAATACACATAACTACTTACCTTCTGGATTTGTTCCTTCTGAGTCTTCAGATTCACTTGATATGTTCTGAGGAATGAAATCTTCATCACTGTCAGAATCAAATACATGTTCCTGCAATTCGGATTCCGATTCATCCTCCGGTATGGATTGCAAAGTAGCCAGAATATCCTGAGGCTTTATCAAACGTCTTCTCTCCATATTCCTCACAAATTCCATAATTCTATATAGTTCCCTGCTGAAAAATAGAAATGAAAACTAAAAGAAATAATAACTGTTCTGCCACCTTCAAAAGTAGGTGGGCTGAATCAGTTGACAGACAGCTAAACTATTTCATAACAATTCATACCTGTATGAGTCTTCAGAGCTCGTATGTCTGCGTCTGTTCTCTTTGTCTCTTCAGCTGAACTGAAAGTAAAGTTACTATCCAGAATACTGTCTCCTGCTAGGACCTTAGAAAAACACCACCCTTCATTAGCATAAGATAAGAGCCTAGAGTAAACAAGCTATTTTGTTCAGCATTACACAGTAATACAAGCAGGTAAAACACAAGGAAAATGTGAAAAGTTGACATGTAAATTGAACTACATCTATATGAACATCAGGGTAAATAAGACAGAGTGAAAAAATTATGCACAAAACTTTATAGCAACATTTAGTGACAAAAGGACCTCAAAATATAGTAGGGAGTCAAAATGACTCCCTTCAGTAGTTCTTGGTAAATTTTGAAAAAAACGCGCAAATTTTTCACCAAAATTATTTATTCTCACAAAATCTTTTTTCACATCATATTTGAGGAAAAGTCACCGAGTTTCAAGCCGGAATTCTGAAAAATGTAGTCACAGAAGAGAAATAAAAAACGAAAGGAGTCAAAATGACTCCATCAGTAGTTCTAGTGTTAAATCCCAGGGAGAGGGTCTGGATTTAATAATAGGTCTACACCTGAAAGAGGCTTTAATAAACCGAGCTACCCAATAATTAGCTGCTATATCAAAAGAAAATAAGGCTCCTAAAGCCGAAACTTGTACCTTCAACGTACTAGTGGTTAGGCCCTGTTCTAAACCCCGCTGTAGAAATTCTAGCATCTTCCCAATAGGGATCCCATCCTCTAGTCTGAACTCTGCAAAGGACAGGAACTTTCTCTAAGTTCTAGCATAAATACGGGTGGTAACGGGCTTTTTGTTATATAGGAGAGGGTTTACTAAATTCGTGGAAAAACCTTTGCTGGTTAACAGTGCCCTTTCAAATTCCATGCCGTTAAATGGAGATTTGAGGCTGGAGGATGGGAAACCGGATCCTGAGTAAGAAGGTCCGGAATCTCCGGAAGGACCCAGGGGTCTGATATTGACATTCTGCGTAGACAAGAGAACCATGGCCTCTTGGGCCAAAAGGGGCATATGAGGATCATTCTGGCCTTGTCCGCCCTGATCTTCCTTAGGACTGACGGAAGCAGGACCATAGGAGGGAATGCATACGCCAAAGGAAACTCCCAGGGAATCATGCAGGCGTCCACTGCCAGCAGCTTTTCTCTGGGGTTTAGAGAACAAAATGTTGCCACCTTCCAATTGGATTTTGTCGCGAACAAGTCCACTGTTGGAAGACCCCACATTGCCACAATCTTGGAGAATATTTTAGGGTTCAGGGACCATTCTCCTTCTTTTAGGGAATTGCGGCTGAGAAAATCTGCTCTGATGTTTTCTTTTCCTCTTAGATGAACAGCAGAAAGGGAGAGAAAATGATCTTCTGCTTTCTGAAGAAGTCTGTCTGCTACTCTCATTAAGTCTTTTGAACGGGTTCCCCCTTGATGATTTATATAGGCTACGGAGACTTGATTGTCCGAGAGTATATGGACATCCTGGCCCTGTAAATATACAAGGAACCCATTGAGCGCATAATCAACCGCCAAAAGTTCCTTAACATTCGAGGAAAACTGTACCTCATTCTCTGACCAGGTTCCCTGAATTAAGTTATCTTCAAAATGAGCTCCCCAACCTGTAGCACTTGCATCTGTAGTCAAGACTGCAGTAGGTTTACTTTCCCAAGGGACTCCCCTAGAAAGATTAGTGTATACCAACCACCAACGAAGGGATTGTAAGGAGCGAGGGGCCAAAGTAAACTCCTGGTCTAGATACCCATCTAGAATTAATTTGTTATATAATATATCCCATTGAAGAGCCCTTGAGTGAAATTGGGACCAACGCACAGCTGTAAAACTTGAGGTTAGAGTTCCTAATAATGACATGGCTTTACGGAGTGACATAGAGGGTCTATCCATACAATGTCTCACTAGTTCCTGGAATTTTGCAATCTTCTTATCTGATAGATGGCACAACTGTCTTTCTGAATCTAAAATGACCCCCAGGAACTGTTGGGCTTTCTGTGGGGTCAACCTAGATTTTTCCAGATTTAGAAACCAACCTAGGCCTTCTAGGACAGAAATTCTTACCTGAAGTGGGCCTCGCATTGTACAACGGAGTTCCCCACTATCAGGAAATCATCGAGGTAAGGGATTATTAAGATATCTTTTTCTCTTATATGGGCCATAACTTCTGCCACTACTTTGGTAAAAACCCTCGGGGCTATAGCCAACCCAAAGGGAAGGGCGGTATACTGGAAGTGTTTTACTACCCATTTTATTTTGATGGCCAATCTTAAATACTTTTGATAATCCCTATGAATGGGAACATGGTAATAAGCGTCTTTAAGATCCAGGACTACGATATAACAGTGGGGAAAAAGTAATTTTATTATTGTTTTCAATGATCCCATTTTAAAGGTGTCTATTTTAAGAAAGCTATTTAAGGATTTTAAATTTATGATTGTCCTGAAACACCCATCTGGTTTGGGGACCAGGAAGAGCGTGGAGTAGAATCCGTGTCCCTCTTCTGCTTTCGGAACCTCAATCAGGACGTTTTTGTCTGTTAGGTCTTGAATTTCTGATACGAGGGCAGTCTGCCGCTCTGGGGAGGAACTAGAGGGAATAATCACGAATCTTCTGTAAGGAAGGGCTTGAAATTGAAATTTAAGACCAAATCTAATCAGGCTCAAAATCCAATTGCTATGCAAAATACGTTCCCAAGCCGAAAAAAACAACGAGAACCTCCCACCTGGGCCGATTGTGATTCCCCTGGTTTCTTCTCATCTCTGGAAGAAGAGCCAAAGAGTAGGCCTCTACCTTTGCGACCTCTTTCCTCGAATTTCTCCTGTTCTCTAAAAAATCTTCGGACAAACTTCTTTTTCCGAAATGATTTCTTAAAAGAGGGTAGAGATACAGATGGAAACCCCCTCTTAGGATCTCCAGCTTTCTCCAACAGATCATCCATGGTTTGGGCGAAAAGATATTCCCCCTCACAAGGAATTGTACAAAGTCTAGATTTCGTTTGTACATCTCCAGACCAGCACTTAAGCCATAGGGCTTGCCAAGCAGCATTTGAAAGAGCTGATGATTTCGCTGCTAGTCTAAAGGCCCTGTCACACTAAGCGACGCTACAGCGATCCCGACAACGACACGACCAGTCAGAGATCGTTGCTGCGTCACTATGTGGTCGCTGGTGAGATGTCAAACAGTCAGATCTTCCCAATGACGCAGCAACCCGTAACGATCTGTATACAACCCGTAACGATGCACGCCTATGTGTTTCTGTGTCTGAGTCGTCAACAAGGTCGTTGGTAAGGTGTCAAACACACTGATGCATGCTACCCAGGGGGACCTCAACGATCAAAAAAAGGTCCAGACCATTCCGACACGACCAGCGACCTCACAGCAGGGGCCTGATCGCTGCTAAGTGTCAAACATAGCGAGATCGCTACTGAGGTCGCTGTTGCGTCACAAAACTTGTGACTCAGCAGCGATCTCGCTAGCGATCTCGCTTTATGTGAATGGCCTTAACGGAGTCTGCGGACGCATCAGCAAGAAAGGCCGCTGCACCCTGGATTAGGGGGAGGGAAGAAATAATTTCCTTCCTGGAGACACCCTCCTTCAGTTGGTTGTCTAGCTGTTCCAGCCAGACCATCAGGGCTCTGGATGTGCAGGTGGCAGCCACTGCTGGTTTCAGGGCTCCTGTAGTTGTCTCCCATGCACCTTTCAAAAAGGTATCTGCTTGTCTGTCCAGGGGGTCTCTTAAAGCTCCCATGTCGTCGAAGGGGAGGGAAGCCTTTTTTGATGCCTTAGCAATGGCAACATCAAGCCTTGGTGCCTTTGACCAAGAGGAACATGCAGTATCATCAAACAGATACCTCCTTTTGAAGGAGGGAGGGATGCTGCCCTTCCTGTCTGGCTTTTGCCACACTTTATCAATGAGATCCTTAATTTTTGTATTCATGGGGAAGCATATTTTCTTTTTTGACATAATCCTCCAAACATTACATCCTCTAAAGACTTCTCTGGTCTAGTGTCCACAATGCCCATGGTAGAACTGACAGCTTTCACCAGGGCATCCACCTCATTTAGAGGAAAACACAGATTCACTATCAGAGGAAGAGAGGGAAGAGGAAGAAATGTCTGAGATATCAGAGTCTGAGCCTGGTCAAGGGTAGTGAGGAGAATGCCTGGCCTCAGAATTCCCTCGCAAAACCTTGCCTATTTCTTCTTTAATTAGAGTTTTTAGACCCAAGGAAAACCCTGGGGTTTCTTCCGTCATCACTTTGTCAATACAAGGCTGGCATAATTTCTTAATATATCAGGGAGCAGACTGTTGCATAGGGCACATTCCTTATGTTTTGATTTAAATGGACAAAATAATTGGTAGTGCTGCGTTTTTTTTCCGCAATGATAACCCGCAGCGGAAATTTCCGCAGCATGTGCACAGCACATGCGGAATATCATTGGGGAACATGGCAGGCTTTCTACCATGCGTTTTTGCCACAGAAGAAACGCTTAAAAAACGCATCGTGGGCACACAGCCTAAGGAATTTAATCATGGAACAAAGCTACAAATCTCTCTTTCATAGTAAAGCCGCACTGTACTGCACTTGCCACCCTGTCACTTCCAGTGCTTTCATCAGATTGAACTTCTACTGTGTTTCAACATAAAAGCTCAGCTCTAACACTGACAGAACATGCTAGGGTAGAAAACATCATATATATTATATATATATATATATATATATATAAACACACGGGGGGGGCACACAGTCTTCTTTCATCAGCTGCACTGACTGAGCTGAGGGGTAGTACACACATATATTGGGGGCGGGGGGCACACACAGTCCCCCGTCCTCTCCTCACATTGGGGGCACACGGACCCCCGTCCTCTCCTCACATTGGGGGCCCACGGACCCCCTCCTCTCCACACATTGGAGGCACACGGTCCCCCGTCCTCTCCTCACATTGGGGGGCACACGGTCCCCCGTCCTCTCCTCACATTGGGGGGCACACGGTCCCCCGTCCTCTCCTCACATTGGGGGGCACACGGTCCCCCGTCCTCTCCTCACATTGGGGCACACGGTCCCCCATCCTCTCCTCACATTGGGGGCACACGGTCCCCCGTCCTCTCCTCACATTCGGTGCACACAGACCCCCGTTCTCTCTGCACACTGGGGGCACACAGTCCCCGTCCTCTCCTCACATTGGGGGCACACGGTCCCCCGTCCTCTCCTCACATTGGGGGCACACAGACCCCAGTTCTCTCTGCACACTGGGGGCACACAGACCCCGTCCTCACATTGGGGGGCACACGGTCCCCCGTCCTCTCCTCACATTGGGGGCACACGGTCCCCCGTCCTCTCCTCACATTGGGGGCACACAGTCCCCGTCCTCTCCTCACATTGGGGGCACACAGTCCCCCGTCCTCTCCTCACATTGGGGGCACACAGTCCCCCGTCCTCTCCTCACATTGGGGGCACACAGTCCCCATCCTCTCCTCACATTGAGGGCACACAGTCCCCCGTCCTCTCCTCACATTGGAGGCACACAGACCCCGTCCTCTCCTCACATTGGGGGCACACGGTCCCCCGTCCTCTCCTCACATTGGGGGCACACGGACCCCGTCCTCTCCTCACATTGGGGGCACACGGTCCCCCGTCCTCTCCTCACATTGGGGGCACACGGACCCCGTCCTCTCCTCACATTGGGGGCACACGGTCCCCCGTCCTCTCCTCACATTGGGGGCACACGGTCCCCCGTCCTCTCCTCACATTGGGGGGCACACGGTCCCCCGTCCTCTCCTCACATTGGGGGGCACACGGTCCCCCGTCCTCTCCTCACATTGGGTGCACACAGACCCCAGTTCTCTCTGCACACTGGGGGCATACACTCCCCGTCCTCTCCTCACATTGGGGGCACACAGACCACGTCCTCTCCTCACATTGGGGGCACACGGTCCCCCGTCCTCTCCTCACATTGGGGGCACACAGACCCCCGTCCTCTCCTCACATTGGGGGCACAAAGTCCCCATCCTCTCCTCACATTGGGGGCACACAGACCCCGTCCTCTCCTCACATTGGGGGCACACGGTCCCCCGTCCTCTCCTCACATTGGGGGCACACGGTCCCCCGTCCTCTCCTCACATTGGGGGCACACGGACCCCGTCCTCTCCTCACATTGGGGGCACACGGTCCCCCGTCCTCTCCTCACATTGGGGGCACACGGTCCCCCGTCCTCTCCTCACATTGGGGGGCACACGGTCCCCCGTCCTCTCCTCACATTGGGGGGCACACGGTCCCCCGTCCTCTCCTCACATTGGGTGCACACAGACCCCAGTTCTCTCTGCACACTGGGGGCATACAGTCCCCGTCCTCACATTGGGGGCACACAGACCACGTCCTCTCCTCACATTGGGGGCACACGGTCCCCCGTCCTCTCCTCACATTGGGGGCACACAGACCCCCGTCCTCTCCTCACATTGGGGGCACAAAGTCCCCGTCCTCTCCTCACATTGGGGGCACACAGACCCCGTCCTCTCCTTACATTGGGGGCACACGGTCCCCCGTCCTCTCCTCACATTGGGGGCACACGGTCCCCCGTCCTCTCCTCACATTGGGGGCACACAGACCCCCGTCCTCTCCTCACATTGGGGGCACAAAGTCCCCGTCCTCTCCTCACATTGGGGGCACACAGACCCCGTCCTCTCCTTACATTGGGGGCACACGGTCCCCCGTCCTCTCCTCACATTGGGGGCACACAGTCCCCCGTCCTCTCCTTACATTGGGGGCACACGGTCCCCCGTCCTCTCCTCACATTGGGGGCACACAGACCACGTCCTCTCCTCACATTGGGGGCACACGTTCCCCCGTCCTCTCCTCACATTGGGGGCACACGGTCCCCCGGCCTCTCCTCACATTGGGGGCACAAAGTCCCCGTCCTCTCCTCACATTGGGGGCACACAGACCCCGTCCTCTCCTTACATTGGGGGCACACGGTCCCCCGTCCTCTCCTCACATTGGGGGCACAAAGTCCCCGTCCTCTCCTCACATTGGGGGCACACAGACCCCGTCCTCTCCTTACATTGGGGGCACACAGTCCCCCGTCCTCTCCTCACATTGGGGGCACAAAGTCCCCGTCCTCTCCTCACATTGGGGGCACACAGACCACGTCCTCTCCTTACATTGGGGGCACACGGTCCCCCGTCCTCTCCTCACATTGGGGGCACACGGTCCCCCGTCCTCTCCTCACATTGGGGGCACACAGTCACCGTCTCCGTCCTGTCCCCTCCCCGGCTCCGGCCGCACTGACTGAGCTGAGGGGCGGTCGCTCTGCTCCCTTCAGCCGCGGTGCACGCCGGGAGGCCGCATTGTTCCAGCTGATGCCGCACGGGGTCTCCGGAGCAGCAGGCGCAGGGACCGGCGCCGCCGTGTGTCCGGGGGGGAGATGCTGCTGTGAAGGCGGCTGCGGATATGTCATTCCCGGGGCCCGGGCGGCCGGTGCCGGCTCCGCTGTGCTCCGGGGTGTTCGGGGGGATCCTGCCGCCGCCCCTCGGCCACAAGTTCTACTGTCACAACGGCGCCGCCAGCGGGGGAGGAGCAGTGTCAGCCGGGGCCCAACACCCGGGGGCCACACACTGCGCCGGGGAGCCCGAGCCTGACCGGCCCATCGGATACGGAGCGTTCGGGGTCGTGTGGTGAGTGGGGGGCTGTGTATACAGGGGGCTGTGTATACAGGAGGGGGTATATGTGTATATAGGGGGCAGTGTATACAGGAGGGGTATATGTGTATATAGGGGGCAGTGTATACAGGAGGGGTATATATGTGTATATAGGGGGCAGTGTATACAGGAGGGGTATATGTGTATATAGGGGGCAGTGTATTCAGAAGGGGTATATATGTGTATATAGGGGGCAGTGTATACAGGAGGGGTATATATGTGTATATAGGGGGCAGTGTATACAGGAGGGGTATATATGTGTATATAGGGGGCAGTGTATTCAGAAGGGGTATATATGTGTATATAGGGGGCAGTGTATTCAGAAGGGGTATATATGTGTATATAGGGGGCAGTGTATACAGGAGGGGTATATATGTGTATATAGGGGGCAGTGTATACAGGAGGGGTATATATGTGTATATAGGGGGCAGTGTATACAGGAGGGGTATATATGTGTATATAGGGGGCAGTGTATACAGGAGGGGTATATATGTGTATATAGGGGGCAGTGTATACAGGAGGGGTATATGTGTATATAGGGGGCAGTGTATTCAGAAGGGGTATATATGTGTATATAGGGGGCAGTGTATACAGGAGGGGTATATATGTGTATATAGGGGGCAGTGTATACAGGAGGGGTATATATGTGTATATAGGGGGCAGTGTATTCAGAAGGGGTATATATGTGTATATAGGGGGCAGTGTATACAGGAGGGGTATATATGTGTATATAGGGGGCAGTGTATACAGGAGGGGTATATATGTGTATATAGGGGGCAGTGTATTCAGAAGGGGTATATATGTGTATATAGGGGGCAGTGTATTCAGAAGGGGTATATATGTGTATATAGGGGGCAGTGTATACAGGAGGGGTATATATGTGTATATAGGGGGCAGTGTATACAGGAGGGGTATATATGTGTATATAGGGGGCAGTGTATACAGGAGGGGTATATATGTGTATATAGGGGGCAGTGTATACAGGAGGGGTATATATGTGTATATAGGGGGCAGTGTATTCAGAAGGGGTATATATGTGTATATAGGGGGCAGTGTATACAGGAGGGGTATATATGTGTATATAGGGGGCTTTGTATACAGGAGGGGTATATATGTGTATATAGGGGGCTGTGTATATAGGAGGGGTATATATGTGTATATAGGGGGCTGTGTATACAGAGGGGTATATAGGAGGCTGTGTATATAGGAGGGGTATATATGTGTATACAGGAGGGGGTATATATGTGTATATAGGGGGCTGTGTATACAGGAGGGGGTATATAGGGGGCTGTGTATAAAGGAGGGGTATATATGTGTATATAGGGGGCTGTGTATACAGGAGGGGGTATATATGTGTATATAGGGGGCTGTGTATATAGGGGGCTGTGTATACAGGAGGGGGTATATGTGTGTATATAGGGGGCTGTGTATACAGGAGGGGGTATATATGTGTATATAGGGGCTGTGTATACAGGAGGGGGTATATAGGGGGCTGTGTATAAAGGAGGGGTATATATGTGTATATAGGGGGCTGTGTATACAGGAGGGGGTATATATGTGTATATAGGGGGCTGTGTATAAAGGAGGGGGTATATATGTGTATATAGGGGGCTGTGTATAAAGGAGGGGTATATATGTGTGTATATAGGGGGCTGTGTATACAGGAGGGGGTATATATGTGTATATAGGGGGCTGTGTATACAGGAGGGGGTATATATGTGTATATAGGGGGCTGTGTATACAGGAGGGGGTATATATGTGTATATAGGGGCTGTGTATAAAGGAGGGGGTATATATGTGTATATAGGGGCTGTGTATAAAGGAGGGGGTATATATGTGTATATAGGGGGCTGTGTATAAAGGAGGGGTATATATGTGTGTATACAGGAGAGGTGTATACAGGAGGGGGTATATATGTGTGTATACAGGAGAGGTGTATATATGTGTATATAGGGGCTGTGTATACAGGAGGGTTATATAGGGGGTTGTATATACAGGAGGGATATATATATGTGTGTTTATAGGGGGCTGTGTATACTGGAGGGGTATATATGTGTATATAGGGGGCTGTGTATACAGGAGGGGTATATATGTGTATATAGGGGCTGTGTATACTGGAGGGGTATATATGTGTATATAGGGGGCTGTGTATATAGGGGGCTGTGTATATAGGGGGCTGTGTATACAGGAGGGGTGTATATGTGTATATAGGGGGCTGTGTATACAGGAGGGGATATATATGTGTGTATATAGGGGGCTGTGTATACAGGAGGGGGTATATATATGTGTATATAGGGGGCTGTGTATACAGGAGGGGCTATATATGTGTATATAGGGGCTGTGTATACAGGAGGGGGGTATATACAGTGGTGGCCAAAAGTATTGGCACCCCTACAATTCTGTCGGATAATACTCAGTTTCTTCCTGAAAATGATTGCAATCACAAATTCTTTGGTCTTATTATCTTCATTTAATTTGTCTTCAATGAAAAAACACAAAAAGAATTGTCCTAAAGCCAAATTGGATATAATTCCACACCAAACCTAAAAAAGGGGGTGGACAAAAGTATTGGCACCCTTTGAAAAATCATGTGATGCTTCTCTAATTGGTGTAATTAACAGCACCTGTAACTTACCTGTGGCACCTAACAGGTGTTGGCAATAACTAAATCACACTTGCAGCCAGTTAACATGGATTAAAGTTGACTCAACCTCTGTCCTGTGTACTTGTGTGTACCACATTGAGCATGGAGAAAAGAAAGAAGACCAAAGAACTGTCTGAGGACTTGAGAAACCAAATTGTGAGGAAGCATGAGCAATCTCAAGGCTACAAGTCCATCTCCAAAGACCTGAATGTTCCTGTGTCTTCCGTGCGCAGTGTCATCAAGAAGTGTAAAGCCCATGGCACTGTGGCTAACCTCCCTAGATGTGGACGGAAAAGAAAAATTGACGAGAGATTTCAAAGCAAGATTGTGCGGATGGTGGATAAAGAACCTCGACTAACATCCAAACAAGTTCAAGCTGCCCTGCAGTCCGAGGGTACAACAGTGTCAACCCGTACTATCCGTCAGCGTCTGAATGAAAAGGGACTGTATGGTAGGATACCCAGGAAGACCCCACTTCTTACCCCGAGACATAAAAAAGCCAGGCTGGAGTTTGCCAAAACTTACCTGAGAAAGCCTAAAACGTTTTGGAAGAATGTTCTCTGGTCACATGAGACAAAAGTAGAGCTTTTTGGGAAAAAGCATCAACATAGAGTGTACAGGAAAAAAAAAGAGGCATTCAAAGAATAGAACACGGTCCCTACAGTCAAACATGGCGGAGGTTCCCTGATGTTTTGGGGTTGCTTTGCTGCCTCTGGCACTGGACTGCTTGACCGTGTGCATGGCATTATGAAGTCTGAAGACTACCAACAAATTTTGCAGCATAATGTAGGGCCCAGTGTGAGAAAGCTGGGTCTCCCTCAGAGGTCATGGGTCTTCCAGCAGGACAATGACCCAAAACACACTTCCAAAAGCACTATAAAATGGTTTGAGAGAAAGCACTGGAGACTTCTAAGGTGACCAGCAATGAGTCCAGACCTGGATCCCATAGAACACCTGTGGAGAGATCTCAAAATGGCAGTTTGGAGACGGCACCCTTCAAATATCAGGGACCTGGAGCAGTTTGCCAAAGAAGAATGGTCTACAATTCCAGCAGAGCATTGTAAGAAACTCATTGATGGTTACCGGAAGCGGTTGTTCGCAGTTATTTTGGCTAAAGGTTGTGCAACCAAGTATTAGGCTGAGGGTGCCAATACTTTTGTCTGGCCCATTTTTGGAGTTTTGTGTGAAATGATCAATGATTTGATATTTGCTTCATTCTCTTTTGTGTTTTTTCCTTGCAAGCAAATTAAATGAAGATAATAAGACCAAAGAATTTGTGATTGCAATCATTTTCAGGAAGAAACTGAGTATTATCTGACAGAATTGCAGGGGTGCCAATACTTTTGGCCACCACTGTATGTGTGTATACAGGAGAGGTGTATATATGTGTATATAGGGGCTGTGTATACAGGAGGGTTATATAGGGGGTTGTATATACAGGAGGGATATATATATGTGTTTATAGGGGGCTGTGTATACAGGAGGGGTATATATGTGTATATAGGGGGCTGTATATACAGGAGGGATATATATATGTGTTTATAGGGGGCTGTGTATACAGGAGGGGTATATATGTGTATATAGGGGGCTGTGTATACAGGAGGGGTATATATGTGTATATAGGGGGCTGTGTATACAGGAGGGGTATATATGTGTATATAGGGGGCTGTGTATACAGGAGGGGTATATGTGTGTATATAGGGGGCTGTGTATACAGGAGGGGTATATGTGTGTATATAGGGGGCTGTGTATACAGGAGGGTTATATAGGGGGTTGTATATACAGGAGGGATAGATATGTGTTTATAGGGGGCTGTGTATACAGGAGGGGTATATAGGGGGCTGTGTATACAGGAGGGGTATATATGTGTATATAGGGGGCTGTGTATACCGGAGGGGTATATGTGTGTATATAGGGGGCTGTGTATACAGGAGGGGTATATATGTATATATAGGGGCTGTGTATACAGGAGGTATATATAGGGGTTGTGTATACAGGAGGTATATATAGGGGGCTGTGTATACAGGAAGGGGTATATAGGGGGGCTGTGTATACAGGAGAGGGGTATATATGTGTATTTAAGGGGCTGTGTATACAGGAGGGTGTATATAGGGGGCTGTGTATACAGGAGGGGTATATAGGGGGCTGTATACAGGAGGGGTATACAGGAGGGGTATATATGTGTGTATATAGGGCTGTGTATACAGGAGGGGTATATATGTGTGTATATAGGGGCTGTGTATATAGTAAGGGGTATATTTGTGTGTATATAGGGGACGGCGTATACAGGAAGGGGTATATATGTGTATATAGAGGGCTGTGTATACAGGAAGGTGTATATAAAGGGCTGTGTATACAGGAAGGTGTATATAGAGGGCTGTGTATACAGGAAGGTGTATATAGAGGGCTGTGTATACAGGAAGGTGTATATAGGGGGCTGTGTATACAGGAGGGGTATATATGTGTGTATATAGGGGCTGTGTATACAGGAGGGGTATATATGTGTGTGTGTATATAGGGGGTATATATGTGTGTATATAGGGGGCTGTTTATACAGGAGGGGTATATATGTGTGTATATAGGGGGCTGTGTATACAGGAAGGGGTATTTATGTGTGTATACAGTAAGGGCTGTATATAGGGGACGGTGTATACAGAAGGGGTATACACGGTGTGCAGAATTATTAGGCAAGTTGTATTTTAGAGGATTATTTTTATTATTTATCAACAACTATGTTCTCAATCAACCCAAAAGACTCATAAATATCCAAGCTTAATAGTTTTGGAAGTTGGAGTGTTTTTTTTTAGATTTGGCTATCTTAGGAGGATATCTGTGCAGGTAACTATTACTGTGCAGAATTATTAGGCAACTTAATAAAAACCAAATATAATCCCATCTCACATGTTTATTTTCATCAGGTAAAGCAATATCCGTGCACAAAATGTAGAAATAAACATTTCTGACATGCAAAAACCAAAACCAAAAAAAATGAGTGATGAATATAGCCACCTTTCTTTATGATGACACTCAGCAGCCTCCATCCATAGATTCTGTCCGTTGCTTGATCTGTTTTCCATCAACATTGCGTGCAGCAGCCACCGCAGCCTCCCAGACACTGTTCCGAGAGGTGTACTGTTTTCTCTCCCTGTAGATCTCACATTTTATGATGGACCACAGGTTCTCTATGGGGTTCAGATCAGGTGAACAAGGAGGCCATGTCATTATTTTTTCTTCTTTTAGACCTTTACTGGCCAGCCACGCTGTGGAGTAGTTGGATGCATGTGATGGAGCATTGTCCTGCATGAAAATCATGTTCTTCTTGAACGATACCGACTTCGTCCTGTACCACTGCTTGAAGAAGTTGTCTTCCAGAAAGTGGCAGTAGGTCTGGGAGTTGAGCTTCACTCCATCCTCAACCCGAAAAGGTCCCACAAGTTCATCTTTGATGATACCAGCCCATACCAGTACCCCACCTCCACCTTGCTGGTATCTGAGTCGGAGTGGAGCTCTCTGCCTTTTACTGATCCAGCCTCTGGTCCATCCATCTGGCCCATCAAGAGTCACGCTCATTTCATCAGTCCATAAAACCTTTGAAAAATCAGTCTTAAGATATTTCTTGGCCCATTCTTGACTTTTTATCTTATGTTTCTTGGTCAGAGGTGGTCGTTTTTCAGCCTTCCATACCTTGGCCATGTCCCGGAGTATCGCACACCTTGTGCTTTTTGATACTCCAGTAACGTTGCAGCTCTGAAATATGGCAAAACTGGTGGCGATTGGCATCTTGGCAGCTTCACGCTTGATTTTCCTCAATTCATGGGCAGTTATTTTGCGCCTTTTTTGGCCAACACGCTTCTTGCGACCCTGTTGGCTATTTGCCATGAAACGCTTGATTGTTCGGTGATCACACTTCAAAAGTTTGGAAATTTCAAGACTGCTGCCTCCCTCTGCAAGACATCTCACAATTTTGGACTTTTCAGAGCCCGTCAAATCTCTCTTCTGACGCATTTTGAAAAAGGAAAGGAAGTTGCCTAATAATTAAGCACACCTTATATATAGGGTGTTGATGTCATTAGACAACACCCCTCCTCATTACAGAGATGCAATCACCAGATTTACTTAATTGGTAGTTGGCTCTCAAGCCTCTGCAGCTTGGAGTAGGGCGACATGTATAAAAAGTATCATGTGATCAAAATACTCATTTGCCTAATAATTCTGCACGCAGTGTATATAGGGGATGGTATATGCAGGAAGAGGTATATAGGGGGTGTGTATACAGGTAGGGGTATATATGTGTGTATATAGGGGATGGCGTATGCATCAGGGGTATATACAGTACAGACCAAAAGTTTGGACACACCTTCTCATTTAAAGATTTTTCTGTATTTTCATGACTATGAAAATTGTACATTCACACTGAAGGCATCAAAACTATGAATTAACACAGGTGGAATTATATACTTAACAAAAAAGTGTGAAACAACTGAAAATATGTCTTATATTCTAGGTTCTTCAAAGTAGCCACCTTTTGCTTTGATGACTGCTTTGCACACTCTTGGCATTCTCTTGATGAGCTTCAAGAGTTAGTCACCGGAAATGGTCTTCCAACAATCTTGAAGGAATTCCCAGAGATGCTTAGCACTTGATGGCCCTTTTGCCTTCACTCTGCGGTCCAGCTCACCCCAAACCATCTTGATTGGGTTCAGGTCTGGTGCCTGTGGAGGCCAGGTCATCTGGCGTAGCACCCCATCACTCTCCTTCTTGGTCAAATAGCCCTTACACAGCCTGGAGGTCATTGTCCTGTTGAAAAATAAATGATGGTCCAACTAAACGCAAACCGGATGGAATAGCATGCCGCTGCAAGATGCTGTGGTAGCCATGCTGGTTCAGTATGCCTTCAATTTTGAAAAAAATCCCCAACAGTGGCACCAGCAAAGCACCCCTACACCATCACACCTCCTCCTCCATGCTTCACGGTGGGAACCAGGCATGTAGAGTCCATCCGTTCACCTTTTCTGCGTCGCACAAAGACACGGTGGTTGGAACCAAAGATCTCAAATTTGGACTCATCAGACCAAAGCACAGATTTCCAGTGGTCTAATGTCCATTCCTTGTGTTCTTTAGCCCAAACAAGTCTCTTCTGCTTCTTGCCTGTCCTTAGCAGTGGTTTCCTAGCAGCTATTTTACCATGAAGGCTTGCTGCACAAAGTCTCCTCTTAACAGTTGTTGTAGAGATGTGTCTGCTGCTAGAACTCTGTGTTGCATTGACCTGGTCTCTAATCTGAGCTGCTGTTAACCTGCGATTTCTGAGGCTGGTGACTCGGATAAACTTATCCTCAGAAGCAGAGGTGACTCTTGGTCTTCCTTTCCTGGGGCGGTCCTTATGTGAACCAGTTTCTTTGTAGCGCTTGATGGTTTTTGCAACTGCACTTGGGGACACTTTCAAAGTTTGCCCAATTTTTCGGACTGACTGACCTTCATTTCTTAAAGTAATGATGGCCACTCGTTTTTCTTTACTTAGCTGCTTTTTTCTTGCTATAATACAAATTCTAACAGTCTATTCAGTAGGACTATCAGCTGTGTATCCACCAGACTTCTGCACAACACAACTGATGGTCCCAACCCCATTTATAAGGCAAGAAATCCCACTTATTAAACCTGACAGGGCACACCTGTGAAGTGAAGACCATTTCCGGTGACTACCTCTTGAACCTCATCAAGAGAATGCCAAGAGTGTGCAAAGCAGTCATCAAAGCAAAAGGTGGCTACTTTGAAGAACCTAGAATATGACATATTTTCAGTTGTTTCACACTTTTTTGTTAAGTATATAATTCCACATGTGTTAATTCATAGTTTTGATGCCTTCAGTGTGAATGTACAATTTTCATAGTCATGGAAATGCAGAAAAATCTTTAAATGAGAAGGTGTGTCCAAACTTTTGGTCTGTACTGTATGTGTATACAGGAGGGTGTATATAGGGGCAATGTTTACAGGAGGGGGGTATATATGTTTGTATAGGGGCCAGTGTATAAGGGGGGCTATATATGTGTATAAGGGGGGCTATATATGTGTATATAGGGGGCTGCGTATACAGGAGGGGCTATATATGTGTATATAGGGGCTGTGTATACAGGAGGGTATATATGTGTATATAGGGGGGTATATATGTGTGTATAGGGGGCTGTGTATACAGGAGGGTATGTGTGTGTATATAGGGGGCTGTGTATACAGGAGGGGGTATATATGTGCATATAGGGGGCTGTGTATACAGGAGGGGGTATATATGTGTATATAGGGGGCTGTCTATACAGGAGGGGGTATATATGTGTATATAGGGGGCTCTGTATACAGGAGGGGTATATATGTGTATATAGGGGGCTGTGTATACAGGCAGGTATATCTGTGTATATAGGGGGCTGTGTATACAGGGGTATATATGTGTATATAGGGGGCTGTGTATACAGGAGAGATATATAGGGGCTGTGTATACAGGAGGGGTATATAGGGGGTTGTGTATACAGGAGGGGTATATGTGTGAATATAGGGGGCTGTGTATACAGGAGGGGTATATATGAATATATGGGGCAGTGTATACAGGAGGGGGTATATAGGGGATGGCGTGTGCATCAGGGGGTATATATGTGTATACAGGAGGGTGTGTATAGGGGCAATGTTTACAGGAGGGGGTATATATGTGTATATAGGGGGCTGTGTATACAGGAGGGGTATATATGTGTATATAGGGGGCTGTGTATACAGGAGGGGTATATATGTGTGTGTATAGGGGCCAGTGTATAAGGGGGGCTATATATGTGTATATAGGGGGCTGTGTATACAGGACTGGTATATATGTGTATAAAGGGGGCTGTGTATACAGGAGGGGGTATATATGTGTATATAGGGGGCTGTGTATACAGGAGGGGTGTATATAGGGGGCTGTGTATACAGGAGGGGGTATATATGTGTATATAGGGGGCTGTGTATACAGGAGGGGTGTATATAGGGGGCTGTGTATACAGGAAGGGGTATATATGTGTGTATACAGGAGAGGGGTATATATGTGTGTATAGGGGGCTGTGTATACAGGAGGGGTGTATATAGGGGGGTATATATATGTATATAGGGGGCTGTCTATACAGGGGGTATATATGTGTATATAGGGGGCTGTGTATACAGGAGGAGTATATAGGGGGCTGTGTATACAGGAGGAGTATATAGGGGCTGTGTATATAGGGGGCTGTGTATACAGGAGGAGTATATATGTGAATATAGGGGGCTGTGTATACAGGAGGGGTATATATGTATATAGGGACAGTGTATACAGGAGGGGGTATATATGTATATAGGGGGCTGTGTATACAGGAGGGGGTATATACAGTGGTGGCCAAAAGTATTCTGTCAGATAATACTCAGTTTCTTCCTGAAAATGATTGCAATCACAAATTCTTTGGTCTTATTATCTTCATTTAATTTGCTTGCAAGGAAAAAACACAAAAGAGAATGAAGCAAAAATCAAATCATTGATCATTTCACACAAAACTCCAAAAATGGGCCGGACAAAAGTATTGGCACCCTCAGCCTAATACTTGGTTGCACAACCTTTAGCCAAACTATCTGCGAACAACCGCTTCCGGTAACCATCAATGAGTTTCTTACAATGCTCTGCTGGAATTGTAGACCATTCTTCTTTGGCAAACTGCTCCAGGTCCCTGATATTTGAAGGGTGCCTTCTCCAAACTGCCATTTTGAGATCTCTCCACAGGTGTTCTATGGGATTCAGGTCTGGACTCATTGCTGGCCACCTTAGAAGTCTCCAGTGCTTTCTCTAAAAACATTTTATAGTGCTTTTGGAAGTGTGTTTTGGGTCATTGTCCTGCTGGAAGACCCATGACCTCTGAGGGAGTCTCAGCTTTCTCACACTGGGCCCTACATTATGCTGCAAAATTTGTTGGTAGTTTTCAGACTTCATAATGCCATGCACACGGTGAAGCAGTCCAGTGCCAGAGGCAGCAAAGCAACCCCAAAACATCAGGGAACCTCCACCATGTTTGACTGTAGGGACCGTGTTCTTTTCTTTGAATGCCTCTTTTTTTTTTTCCTGTACACTCTATGTTGATGCTTTTTCCCAAAAAGCTCTACTTTTGTCTCATGTGACCAGAGAACATTCTTCCAAAAAGTTTTAGGCTTTCTCAGGTAAGTTTTGGCAAACTCCAGCCTGGCTTTTTTATGTCTCGTGGTAAGAAGTGGGGTCTTTCTGGGTATCCTACCATACAGTCCCTTTTCATTCAGACGCTGACGGATAGTACGGGTTGACACTGTTGTACCCTCGGACTGCAGGGCAGCTTGAACTTGTTTGGATGTTAGTTGAGGTTCTTTATCCACCATCCGCACAATCTTGCTTTGAAATCTCTCGTCAATTTTTCTTTTCCGTCCACATCTAGGGAGGTTAGCCACAGTGCCATGGGCTTTACACTTCTTGATGACACTGCGCACGGAAGACACAGGAACATTCAGGTCTTTGGAGATGGACTTGTAGCCTTGAGATTGCTCATGCTTCCTCACAATTTGGTTTCTCAAGTCCTCAGACAGTTCTTTGGTCTTCTTTCTTTTCTCCATGCTCAATGTGGTACACACAAGGACACAGGACAGAGGTTGAGTCAACTTTAATCCATGTTAACTGGCTGCAAGTGTGATTTAGTTATTGCCAACACCTGTTAGGTGCCACAGGTAAGTTACAGGTGCTGTTAATTACACCAATTAGAGAAGCATCACATGATTTTTCAAAGGGTGCCAATACTTTTGTCCACCCCCTTTTTTAGGTTTGGTGTGGAATTATATCCAATTTGGCTTTAGGACAATTCTTTTTGTGTTTTTTTCATTGAAGACAAATTAAATGAAGATAATAATACCAAAGAATTTGTGATTGCAATCATTTTCAGGAAGAAACTGAGTATTATCTGACAGAATTGCAGGGGTGCCAATACTTTTGGCCACCACTGTATGTGTATACAGGAGGGGTATATATGAATATATGGGGCAGTGTATGCAGGAGGGGGTATATATGTATATAGGGGCAGTGTATGCAGGAGGGGGTATATATGTATATAGGGGCAGTGTATACAGGAGGGGGTATATATGTATATAGGGGCAGTGTATACAGGAGGGGGTATATATGTATATAGGGGCAGTGTATACAGGAGGGGGTATATATGTGTATATATTGGGCTGTGTATACAGGAGGGGGTATATATGTGTATATATTGGGCTGTGTATACAGGGGGGTATATATGTGTATTTAGGAGGCTGTGTAATATGTATGTATGTGTATATGTGTGTGTGTGTGTGTATATATATATATATAATCATTACTTGCAGGGATTCCGGGCCTTGAGGTAAGAAGATGTTGCGGTTATATAGGATGCAGAGTATGCAGTCTTGGCACCCTTGAAATTGTTCCAGAAAATGAAGTATTTCTCACAGAAAATTATTACAATTACACATGTTTTTTGTTATATGCAGGTTTATTTCCTTTGTGTGCATTGGAACAACACAAAAAAAAAAAACAGAAAAAAGGCAAATTGGACAGAATTTCACACAAAACCTCCAAAATGGGCCGGACAAAATTGTTGGCACCTTTCCAAAATTGTGGGTAAACAACTTTGTTTCAAGCATGTGATGCTCGTTTAGACTCACCTGTGGCAAGTAACAGGTGTGGGCAATATGAAAATCACACCAGAAACCAGATAAAAAGGGAGACATTGACTCTTTCCATTGTGTATCTGTGTGTCACACTAAGCATGGAGAACAGAAAGAGAAGAGAACTGTCTGAGGACTTGAAAACCAAAATTGTTGAACAATATCACCAATCTCAAGGTTACAAGTCCATCTCCAGAGATCTTGATGTTCCCTTGTCCACGTTACGCAACATAATCAAGTTTACAATCCCTAGCACTGTAGCTACCGTACTTGGGAGGAAAATGGGGGTACGTCTTATAGTCCGAATGTAACTCACCGGGGAGGGCGTGGTGACGGTGGAGCAGGGTCGTCGCTGTAGGAAGCTGGCAGCGGAATTAGTGGGGTGATGCTGCGAGCTCTGGACTAGGAGGACGGGGTGTCTTGGTGGTGTGAAGCAAGAGCCGAGTCCCCACTACACACATTGACCTCGCGATGGGCTTCAGGAAAATGGCGCTGGTTTTCGGCACAGATTTAGATTTCAGCTCAATGCCGTGCTGAGATTTCACTCTGCGCATGCGCCGTCTCCGGCGTCTTTTTATTGCAGACCACCGGGAGATCAGTGTGTGCAGCGGGGACTCCGCTCCTGCCTCACGCCGCCGGGACGCTCCCTCCTCCTAGCTCAGCACCTGCAGCATCGCCCCACTCCTGCTGTGAAATGACGGAAATGTGACCCTGCTCCACCACCAGTGCCCTCTCCGGTAGGCTACATTCGGACTGTAAGACGCACTTGTGACCCCTGACATGCCTGATGATAGGAAAAAAATAAATTTTTAAACTGTTTTCCTTCTCTAAACCTGGGGTGCATCATAAGATCCAGTGCGTCATGTAGTCTGAAAAATACGGTAATCTACCTGGACGTGGACTACAGAGAAAAATTGATGAAAGGTTGCAACGCAGGATAGTCCGGATGGTGGATAAGCAGCTCCAATCAAGGTCCAAAGAAATCCAAGCTGTCCTGCAGGCTCAGGGTGCATCAGTGTCAGCGCGAACTATCATTTGAATGAAACCACATTTGAATGAAATGAAACGCTATGGCAGGAGACCCAGGAGGACCCCACTGCTAACACAACGACATAAAGCTAGACTGCAGTTTGCCAAAATGTACGTGAGTAAGCCAAAATACTTCTGGGAAAGTGTCTTGTGGACAGATCAGACCAAGATAGAGCTTTTTGGTAAAGCACATCCTTCTACTGTTTACCAAAAACAGAATGAGGCCTTCAAAGAAAAGAACACAGTACCTACAGTCAGATATGGTGGAGGGTCAAAGATGTTTTGGGGTTGTTTTGCTGCCTCTGGCACAGGGTGTCTTGACTGTGTGCCAGTTATCCTGAAATCTGAAGATTACCAAAGGACTTTGGGTCTCAATATCGTGCCCAGTGTCAGAAAGCTGGGTTTGCGTCCTAGGTCATGGGTCTTCCAGCAGGACTATGACCCCAAAACATACTTCAAGAAGCCCCCAGAAATGGATGGAAGCAAAGCCCTGGAGAGTTCTGAAGTGGCAGCAATGAGTCCGGATCTAAATCCCATTGATCTCCTGATCCCATTTTTAGGGTTTTGTGTGAAATTGTCCAATTTGCCTTTTTTTCTTTTTTATTGTGTTGCTCCAATACACACAGAGGAAATAAACATGTGTATAACAAAACATGTGTAATTGCAATAAATTTCTGGGGGGCAAATGCTTCATTTTCTGGAACAATTTCAAGGGTGCGAACACTTTCGGCCATGATTGTATAAGGGGGCAAACGCGGGGGTTGGGGAGGACGCAGGATCTCGGGATCAGTCCTACGTGTCGCTCTGCTGCGACTCTTTCCCAGTTTTGTATTTTCCACCTTTTCCTTCGTTACAATCTACTACTTCCAAGGACGATTCCCCAGACTCCTGGTGCCGGCAGTGTCCTTGCTTTTTGCCCTCTGTGCCAGTCTCGCCATTCTTATCTATTATGCCACAGTTATGAACAGGGGCAGAGGCCTATTAATGCGGGCACCACACCCCATTAGTATATGTACTAATGAGACGCTAGGCACCTGTAGCGTCAGGGCGGCACCTCTGTGTTCTAGATACTGAAGTCCATTCTTTTCCCGCAGGTCGGTGACCGACCCCCGAGATGGCAAACGTGTCGCACTTAAGAAGATGCCAAATGTCTTCCAGAACCTAGTGTCCTGCAAGCGAGTGTTCAGGGAGCTGAAAATGCTCTGCTTCTTCAAGCATGACAACGTAAGCCGCTGGTGACGGGCGAGGGGCATCGCGGGTGGGCACACGTGGAATAGGGCGGACGAGTGTAGTGCAGTTATATAGTCTGCCGGCATTGGTTTGTACCATCTGCCTGAGATTGATGGAACATATTGTGCTTACGTATTGCGTGCCTGTATCACTGGCGCTGGGCAGGTGGCAGACTAGTCCTGATCTTATAAAAGTGGCGTGGTGAGAAATAAGTGACCGGCTCTGCTCCCAATCCACTGGGATCCAGCATCCGTGCTGGGGGGTGTCAGGACCGCTGTGCCCGGGTGCACAGATCTTAGCAGGTTTTTGTGCTGGGCTTTGGCAGTGGTCACCGTCACGTGGCACTGTCTGGAGGAAGATGAGCGGTAGTCGTATGTCTGACCACTCTTTTAATCTGCTGTTTTGTCGCAGGTCCTGTCCGCCCTCGATATCCTGCAGCCCCCGCAGATCGACTGCTTTGAAGAGATGTATCCTGAATCAGCTGGGGTGTGTGTGTTGGGTACAGGGTGATTGGCATTGGCTGGGGGGGTGGGTGAAGCTGCCCATTAGGTGGCACTGTGGTAGCTGGATAGATGGGGGCACTGTGCTTCTCTGCCTGTCGGGTCAGTCACAATGTGTCCAACATCCAGGACTCCAGACTGATACATTGTAACCATCAGATAGAGAGACGTTCCGGCCCCTCATGCACTGGATACATTGTAACCATCAGAAGCAGAGACGTTCCGGCCCATCATGCACTGGATACATTGTAACCATCAGAAGCAGAGACCTTCCGGCCCCTCATGCACTGGATACATTGTAACCATCAGAAGCAGAGACCTTCCGGCCCCTCATGCACTGGATACATTGTAACCATCAGATAGAGAGACGTTCCGGCCCCTCATGCACTGGATACATTGTAACCATCAGAAGCAGAGACGTTCCGGCCCCTCATGCACTGGATACATTGTAACCATCAGAAGCAGAGACGTTCCGGTCCCTCATGCACTGGATACATTGTAACCATCAGAAGCAGAGACGTTCCGGCCCCTCATGCACTGGATACATTGTAACCATCAGAAGCAGAGACGTTCCGGCCCCTCATGCACTGGATACATTGTAACCATCAGAAGCAGAGACGTTCCGGCCCCTCATGCACTGGATACATTGTAACCATCAGAAGCAGAGACGTTCCGGCCCCTCATGCACTGGATACATTGTTACCATCAGAAGCAGAGACGTTCCGGCCCCTCATGCACTGGATACATTGTAACGATCAGACGCAGAGACGTTCTGGCCCCTCATGCACTGGATACATTGTAACCATCAGACGCAGAGACTTTCCGGCCCCTCATGCACTGGATACATTGTAACCATCAGAAGCGGAGACGTTCCGGCCCCTCATGCACTGGATACATTGTAACCATCGGACGCAGAGACATAGTAACATAGTAACATAGTTTGTAAAGCCGAATAAAGACTTGCGTCCATCAAGTTCGACCTGTTAGTTCTGTAATTGCTAAAGTTGATCCAGAGGAGGGCAAAAACCCCAAATGATTTGGCCAATCTTCACCTGAGGAAAAATTCCCTCCCGACTCTGAAACCAGCAGTCAGAATAAATCCCTGTATCAACCTACTATTTTATTTTATTTTTAAGTATATGCTGAAATCTGCCTGGTATCTAGAAATGCATCCAGTCCCCGCTTGAACTGGTTTAGTGAATCCGACATTGCCGTCTCCTCACTCAGTGAATTCCATATTCTCACTGCTCTTACCGTAAAGAACCCCTTCCTATGCTGGTGCTGAAACCTTTTCTCTTCCAGTCTTAGTGAGTGCCCTCTTGTTACCGTAATATCCCTCCTTTTGAACAAATCCCGGGCAAGGTCTCTATACTGTCCCCTAACATATTTGTACACATTTATTATGTCCCCCCTCAACCTTCTCTTTTCCAGGCTGAATAGTCCTAGTTTTGCCAACCTCTCTGGGTATTGCAGTCCCTCCATTCCCTTTATTAATTTTGTTGCCCTCCTTTGTACCTTTTCAAGCTCATTTATATCCTTTCTATATATTGGGGCCCATAACTGAGCACAGTATTCCAAGTGTGGTCTGACCAGTGCTTTGTACAGTGGAAGAACAATGTTCTCATCCTTTGCAGCTATACCTCTTCTGATACATCCCATTACCCTGTTTGCCCTTACAGCAGCCGCCTGACTTTGGGCACTCCAATTTAGTTTGCTATCAATCAAGATGCCCAAGTCCTTCTCCATCTCTGAATTCCCCAATGATTTCCCATTCAGTGAGTACTGGTGACTTCCATTTTTCCTTCCCATATGTATGACCTTACATTTCTCCTCGTTAAACCTCATTTGCCATTTAATGCTCCACCTACCCAGCTTATCCAAATCCCTCTGTAGGTCTGCACTGTCCTCTTTTGTATTAATTGTTTTACATAACTTTGTGTCATCTGCAAATATTGATATTTTACTATTTATCCCGTTGACTATGTCGTTAATAAAGATATTAAATAACATTGGGCCTAGTACAGACCCCTGTGGTACTCCACTAGTGACGCTTACCCAATCTGAGTATATTCCATTTATAACCACCCTCTGCCTTCTATCCTTTAGCCAGTTAGCTACCCACTTGCAGACATTTTCCCCCAGCCCCATCATTCTCATTTTGTATACCAACCTATTATGTGGCACGCTATCGAACGCTTTTGAGAAGTCGAGATACACGACATCCACTGGTTCCCCCTGATCTACTCGAGAGCTAACCTCCTCGTAGAAGTCAATCAGGTTTGTTTGGCAGGAGCGATTCCTCATGAATCCATGTTGGTTCGGGATTAAAAGATTATTAGCATCAAGATGCTCCGTAATTGCCTCTTTAATGAAGCTTTCAAAAATTTTGCCCACAACGGACGTCAGACTCACCGGCCGATAGTTTCCGGCGTCACTTTTCGCTCCCTTTTTGAATATTGGCACTACATTCGCCTGTCGCCAATCAAGTGGCACAGACCCAGTCTCAACAGAGTCCTTAAATATAAGATATAACGGTCTGTCTATCACGTTACTTAGTTCCCTTAGTACCCGTGGGTGTATGCCATCAGGTCCTGGTGATTTGTTTATTTTAATGTTACTGAGGCGTTTCTGTACCCCAGCTTGGGTTAGATTTGTCATACTTAGTGGAGGATTAAGCTTGTCACTTCTCATTTCTCCTGTTAGTTCGATTTCCTTTGTGAAAGTTGTCGAAAAAAAATTATTTAATAGATTAGCTTTATCCTCATCTTTCTCTATGATTTTGCCTTCCTCACTTTTTATCGGTCCAATATTATCCGATTTAATCCTTTTACTATTTATATACGTAAAGAACAGTTTGGGATTTGATCTACTTTCCCTAGCAATACGTCTCTCTGTTTCCTCCTTTGCTATTTTTATTTGTTTTTTACAGGTTCTCGTTTTTTCCTTGTAACACATTAGTGCCTCCTTACTGTTTTCCTGTTTTAATCTCTTGAATGCCTCTTTTTTGCTATTTAACGCCCCTTTTACGTTCTTATTCAACCATATTGGTTTCCTCTTATTTCTGGCCCTTTTATTCCCATACGGTATATATCTCTCGCACTGAGTATTTAGAATTCTTTTGAAGGTTTCCCATATACTATTCGTATTCCATTGATTAAGAACTTTGTCCCAGTCAATAAGTTGAAGGCTTTCTTTCAGCTGATCAAACTTCGCCCTCCTAAAGTTTTAATGTTTTTGTTGTTCCCTTATTGATAACCCTACTGAAGGGCATTTTGAAGTCGATAATATTATGGTCGCTATTACCTAGGTGCCCCCCTATCTGTACCTCAGTTATTCTATCAGGCCTATTAGTCAATATTAAGTCCAACACGGCCTTCCCTCTCGTTGGTTCCTGCACTAGTTGGGAGAGATAATTATCCTTAATATTTGTCAAGAACCTTTTTCCTTTCTGAGATCTACAGGTTTCTGTTTCCCAGTCAATATCCGGGTAGTTGAAATCCCCCATTACAATCACTTCATTATGTTTTGCTACTTTGTCTATTTGTCCTAATAGCAGATTCTCATTCTCCTCTGTTATATTTGGTGGCTTATAGCAGACCCCCAGTAATATTTTATTATTTTTAGTTCCCTCTATCTCTACCCACATGGACTCGACCCCCTCTTCTCCCTCTCCTATATCTTCCCTTAGTCTGGGTTTTAGACATGACTTTACATATAAGCAGACTCCTCCGCCCTTCCCCTGTTTCCGGTCCCTTCTAAATAAACTATAATCTAATAAATTTACCGCCCAGTCGTAGCTATCGTCTAGCCAAGTCTCTGTTATACCTACGATGTCATACCTCTCCTCCGATATAAGCGCCTGCAGCTCATCCGCCTTATTGGTCAGGCTTCTTGCGTTGGTCAGCATGCAAGATAAAACTTTGGGGTTATTTAGCATCCTATTCTTCTCTAATGATCTAACTGTACTATCCCCACCCCCCTCCACCCTCATTATATTCACTTCTCCCCTTCCCCCTTGCTTGCCTCACATCCCACCTATTTCCTTGGTTCCCCCCCCCCCCCGTCTCTAGTTTAAAAACTCCTCCAACCTATTAGCCATCTTCTTCCCCAGCACCGCTGCACCCTCCCCATTGAGGTGCAGCCCGTCCCTACGGTAGAGCCTGTAGCCGACCGCGAAGTCGGCCCAGTTTTCCATGAACCCAAACCCTTCTGCCTTGCACCAACTCTTTAGCCACTTATTCACCTCCCTAACTTCCCGTTGGCGCTCCTGTGTGGCTCGCGGGATTGGTAGTATTTCTGAGAAAACTACCTTGGAGGTCCTTGCCCTAAGCTTCCTACCTAGGTCCCTGAAATCATTTTTAAGGACCCTCCATCTACCACTCACTTTGTCATTGGTGCCGATGTGGACCATGACCGCTGGGTCTTCGCCAGCCCCACCCAGTAACCTGTCAACCCGATCCGCGATGTGCCGGACTCGAGCGCCAGGGAGGCAGCACACTGTTCGGCGATCCCGGTCTTTGTGACAGATTGCCCTGTCTGTCCCCCTAATAATAGAGTCACCCACTACCAGAACCTGTCTTGCCTGCCCTACACTTCCCCCCTCCCCCTCATTACTGGAGCATACACTCCCCCGGCGGTCAGAGGATCTGTCGTGCTCCAATAATGCCGGTTCTGAACCAGCCTTCCTATACTTCTTCCCTCTATCCCTCCTAACTGTTATCCAGCTCCCTGCCTGTTCAGCCTGCACTTCCCCTCTATGCTCCACCCCCAGTATTGACCCATTGAGTGTCTGCTCGGTGAGCAGCAAACTCCGTTCCATGTTGTCGATGCTCCTCAGTACCGCTATCTGAGCACCTAGATCCAGAATTTGGGCTTCCAAGTGCACGATATGCTCACATCTCTCGCAGCAGTATGGATCCTCGAGCGGTTGCTCACGGAATGCATACATTGCGCAAGATGTACACTGCACGGCTCCGGCCAACATGGACGTCATTCTAAATATGGGGATACAGTCAGTATATATATATACAAGTACAAAACACAATTATTTATATATAGGTGTATGGACGGGGATCAATTAGGGATGTGCAAGTGTATCAATTAGATATCGGCGGGGGATCAGTTAAGTATCAAGTATGGACGGGGGAATCAGATAAGTAGGTCAGGTGGATTAATTAAGAGACGTTCTGGCCCATGATGCACTGGATACATTATAACCATCAGAAGCAGAGACGTTCCGGCCCCTCATGCACTGGATACATTGTAACCATCGGACGCAGAGACGTTCCGGCCCATGATGCACTGGATACATTATAACCATCAGAAGCAGAGACGTTCCGGCCCCTCATGCACTGGATACATTGTAACCATCAGAAGCAGAGATGTTCCGGCCCCTCATGCACTGGATACATTGTAACCATCAGAAGCAGAGATGTTCCGGCCCCTCATGCACTGGATACATTATAACCATCAGAAGCAGAGACGTTCTGGCCCCTCATGCACTGGATACATTGTAACCATCAGAAGCAGAGACGTTCCGGACCCTCATGCACTGGATACATTGTAACAAACCCTGACATCTGCAATCCTCATAATATATCTAATCTTCAGCATTTGTTTGATAATACGTCCTCAGTTGTTGGAAATGTATAGTTAGATTAACAGCGGGGTGACAAGGTCGGGTGCGTCCATTCCTATACTGTCCAGTCACCTTTGACAAAAAAAAAAATTCCAACAGGAGTAACAGAGGAACGGTACTACAGAGTTCTGAGCAATGATGGTCCAGAATATTTACTGAACCGGACAGGTCCGGAGAGGTGACGGGGCCATTTTAAATCCATTCTTGACATCAAGCAGAGATCTTGACAATGAAATCTAATGAAGTAATCTTGAGCCTTACATAGAGGTATACATATATATACTATGACCTTGACTGTGACCTCTGGCAGATACGTCATCACCGAGCTCATGCAGACCGACCTCCACAAAGTCATCGTGTCTCCGCAGCCGCTCAGCGCAGACCACATCAAGGTCTTCCTCTACCAGATATTGCGGGGTGGGTGAGATGGTGATCGGTGCCCCCGCCCTGGAGGATCTGGGGGGCATCTGCTGGTATTAACCCTTGTGTTCCTTGCAGGACTGAAGTATCTGCATTCGGCTGGGATCCTGCACAGAGACATCAAACCGGGGAACCTGCTGGTGAACAGTAACTGCGTGCTGAAGGTCGCGTCCCGTTCCCGGCTGTTTCTTAATTATTGCGTTTTGCCCCTATTATTTCTATTTCCGGTATACTATACAACTTTACTGTCTGATTATATTATGTTCTATCCTCCAGTCACATCCAAAGCTGCATTCTCGATTCCTTCCCCCCTTGAATTAGCCCTGCGCCGACAGACGGGTTGGATTACTGGAGCGTGCCGCAATTACATATCCCACAGGTGGGAGATCCTGCAGAGCTAACGGGAAATTGGTGCAGCTCTGGATGGAACTGGAGTAGAAGCCACAGTGAAGTAGCGGGAACGGTTGCAGCTTTGGTCATGCTGTCTCTCCTCTCCTCAGATCTGCGACTTTGGTTTGGCGCGGGTGGAGGAGCTGGATGAGTCGCAGCACATGACCCAGGAGGTGGTGACTCAGTATTACCGCGCTCCGGAGATCCTCATGGGCAGCCGCCACTACCAGAACGCCATCGACATCTGGTCTGTGGGCTGCATCTTTGCAGAGCTACTGGGGAGGCGAATCCTATTCCAGGCGCAGAGTCCGATCCAGCAGGTATGTATAGCGCCCCCTGGCGTGCAAAGCACAACCCTTCTCCTCCCATTCTGCTGCATCACTAGGCCGATGAACAGAAGGCCTGTGCAGACACTGAACCAGCAGGAACCGCGCTGGCCTAAAAGCTTTTATTTTTCTTGCTTATTTAGTGTCTTGTTTAGGGCTGTGAGCCATGCTCTGTGCAGACACTGAACCAGCAGGTACAACAAGGTCATAAGAGGCAGAGTTACCTCACATTTTCTTGCTGCCTCCTACTTGTTCAGAGTCTGTTCTAGATCTGTGAAGACACTGAACATGCGGGTATAGCCAAGCAATGTGAGATGGAGCAGACGTCACATTTCCTACACACGGCACGATTCATAGCTTTCGAACAGACCCTGAACAAGTAGGGGCGGCAGGGAAAGGTGAGCTCTCCTCTACTTCAACTTATCCGGCTGTGCCTCCTGATTCAAGGCCTGCGCAGAGCATGAGTCACAGCCCTAGAAAAGACCATGAACAAGCAGGGGGCAGCAAGAAAATGTCACGTGTGCTCTACCTTATCTCTCCGGCTGTACCTGTGACATGAACAGCACTATCTCTGCCACCAATTTGTCACGAACACCTCTCGACGCGCGTGCTACTGTAAAGGGGGATAACACTTCCCACACTCGCTCCTCCGCTCACCTATCACAATAGGCTGACAATGAGCTCCGCGCACCCCGCACATCTCACATCTACACTTGTGCTGGGTCACACACGTCACCCAGCTTTCCCGAGCACCTGATAGGTCCTCTCCTTGCACTCTGGCATACGCAAGGTAACACAGCAGAGCTATTCTCGCCCTCCTCCGTTTTTTGGGGGAAGTTTAGAGCAGCAAGGAACAAACTTATTACATTTTAGATTTATCATAGAAAAATAAGTTCAGAGCTTAAAAAGGAAGAAATAATAAAGACGGAAAAACAATATAAAATAAAAAGGATATAATACAGATACGGCTGCTGAATCGGATCCCTGAGCGCTTCTGGTGGAGGAGAACGCTGCGTCAAATATGGAGAGATCGGCAATACTCGTTGCTTCTTCTGGGCCCTGACACTGATATTCAGTAGATGAGATGTTATAAAGGGTCTCACCGGACCCCCTCACTGCTCCCTCAGCTGAGGTAAGAAGGGAGGACATATTTTACCTTGTTCTATCTGTGGAGTACAGACAGAGCAGGTAAATAAGGTGAAGGTGTTTATGCCTCTGCGTTTACCACCTATGTGCCCGTGGAGGCAGGCAAGGACACAGCTGCTGGCCCAAATGGTTCTTTAGCTATTTGTTAATCACTCTATACACATCCTCCATGTCTGCTCTCCATTAGATAACCTGCTTCAATTACCTGTTCACGGCAAGGGTTGCAGCCTGTGATCCATTGCCCCCAGCCTTTGATCTGTATAACTATAACTCATTTATGACACCTCCCTTTTTTAAGAAATGGCATGGGAGACCAGTTCACAGGTCGTCTCTCAAGCCCATCTCCCGGTATCACTTACCTGGATCCCAGAATGCCCTTTCCTTAGTAGCAAAGACCTCGAAACTGACATCAGAGTGTGAAAGGGGTAAGAACTCCTGGCGATGATGGACTTGAGGGGAAGGGACACGCAGGACTCGCTTCTCTCCCCCGGAGAAGGAGGTGAAGGTTTGGATAACAGACTGCTGTCTATGCTCCGGGCCCTCAGCCTCCGGTCCCAGCTGATATTTAAGGGGGCCTCCGGTTGGCTACGTGAGGTGGGTTACCACAATGGTACACGAGGGTAGCCTCACCAGGACACGACTCTATGGTATTATTTGTTCCCAAACTATTACATTCTACCTTATTGGTCCCAGATCAGTACCCAATAGGACATTTGTAGGAATGTTCTGTACCCCGCTTCCTTTAATCCCCTCCCTGCACCCCAGTGAAGGTAAACCCGAGCCATCGGCAATACAGGGTTCATGCATCCAATTCAGGTGACTGGTTTTCCTGGAATAATATCTTTGGAGGAAATACGTTCCGGACAGACCAGAGTCATATCCACCCCGGGGTTTCACAGTCCCAAAGTGACTATCGCCAAGAGTAACAGACTGCAAATTGTCACTGGGTGTCCTCTGTAACCCACCCGCAAACAAAACTGATGGAGAGGAGACGGCTCAGCAGAGGGGGCAGATAGAGCTAACCTGTCCCACACCAACCCCTGCGGGAATCCGATGGAGAGCGGGTGCTGGGAGATGGGGCAAGACCCCCGATGATGGACTGGCAGGGGCCAAGGGGGTGGTGATCGGCGTACCCCGTGGAGTTGGGCTACCTCCATCTGGTATTCTCAGCCTGTCGCTCTGCAGCCTCTCTCTCCCTCGGCCTGTCGCTCTGCAGCCTCTCTCTCCCTCGGCCTGTCGCTCTGCTGCCTCTGTCTCCCTCGGCCTGTCGCTCTGCGGCCTCTGTCTCCCTCGGCCTGTCGCTCTGCGGCCTCTGTCTCCCTCGGCCTGTCGCTCTGCGGCCTCTGTCTCCCTCGGCCTGTCGCTCTGCGGCCTCTGTCTCCCTCGGACTGTCGCTCTGCGGCCTCTCTCTCCCTCGGCCTGTCGCTCTGCGGCCTCTCCCTCTCTCACCCTCTCTCTCTCGGCCTCTCACTCTGTGGCCTTTCTCTCGGCCTCTCTCTCTCACCCTCTCTCTTTCACCCTCTCTCTCTCTCGGCCTCTCTCTCTCTGCATCTCCCACGGCCTCTCGCTCTGCGACCTCTTTTTCTCTCCCTCGGCCTCTCGCTCTGCGGCCTCTCTTTCTCTCCCTCGGCCTCTTTCTCTGCGGCCTCTCTTTCTCTCCCTCGGCCTCTCGCTCTGCGGCCTCTCTTTCTCTCCCTCAGCCTCTCGCTCTGCGGCCTCTCTTTCTCTCCCTCGGCCTCTCGCTCTGCGGCCTCTCTTTCTCTCCCTCGGCCTCTCGCTCTGCGGCCTCTCTCGCTCTCTCTCGGCCTCTCGCTCTGCGGCCTCTCTCGCTCTCTCTCGGCCTCTCGCTCTGTGGCTTCTCTCGCTCTCTCTCGGCCTCTCGCTCTGTGGCTTCTCTCGCTCTCTCTCGGCCTCTCGCTCTGTGGCTTCTCTCGCTCTCTCTCGGCCTCTCGCTCTGTGGCCTCTCTCGCTCTCTCTCGGCCTTTCGCTCTGTGGCCTCTCTCGCTCTCTCGGCCTCTCGCTCTGTGGCCTCTCTCGCTCTCTCTCGGCCTCTCGCTCTGTGGCCTCTCTCGCTCTCTCTCGGCCTCTCGCTCTGTGGCCTTTCTCTCGGCCTCTCTCGCTCTCTATGGCCTCTCTCTCACCCTCTCTCTTTCACCCTCTCTCTCTCTCTGCCTCTCTCTCTCTCTCACCCTCTCTCTCTCGGCCTCTCTCTCTCTCACCCTCTCTCTCTCGGCCTCACTCTGTGGCCTTTCTCTGGGCCTCTCTCGCTCTCTACGGCCTCTCACCCTCTCTCTTTCACCCTCTCTCTCGGCCTGCCTCTCTCTCGCTCTGTGGCCTCTCTTTCTCTCCCTCGGCCTCTCGCTCTGCGGCCTCTCTTTCTCTCCCTCGGCCTCTCGCTCTGCGGCCTCTCTTTCTCTCCCTCGGCCTCTCGCTCTGCGGCCTCTCTTTCTCTCCCTCGGCCTCTCGCTCTGCGGCCTCTCTTTCTCTCCCTCGGCCTCTCGCTCTGCGGCCTCTCTTTCTCTCCCTCGGCCTCTCGCTCTGCGGCCTCTCTTTCTCTCCCTCGGCCTCTCGCTCTGCGGCCTCTCTTTCTCTCCCTCGGCCTCTCGCTCTGCGGCCTCTCTTTCTCTCCCTCGGCCTCTCGCTCTGCGGCCTCTCTTTCTCTCCCTCGGCCTCTCGCTCTGCGGCCTCTCTTTCTCTCCCTCGGCCTCTCGCTCTGCGGCCTCTCTTTCTCTCCCTCGGCCTCTCGCTCTGCGGCCTCTCTTTCTCTCCCTCGGCCTCTCGCTCTGCGGCCTCTCTTTCTCTCCCTCGGCCTCTCGCTCTGCGGCCTCTCTTTCTCTCCCTCGGCCTCTCGCTCTGCGGCCTCTCTTTCTCTCCCTCGGCCTCTCGCTCTGCGGCCTCTCTTTCTCTCCCTCGGCCTCTCGCTCTGCGGCCTCTCTTTCTCTCCCTCGGCCTCTCGCTCTGCGGCCTCTCTTTCTCTCCCTCGGCCTCTCGCTCTGCGGACTCTCTTTCTCTCCCTCGGCCTCTCGCTCTGCGGCCTGTCTTTCTCTCCCTCGGCCTCTCGCTCTGCGGCCTCTCTTTCTCTCCCTCGGCCTCTCGCTCTGCGGCCTCTCTTTCTCTCCCTCGGCCTCTCGCTCTGCGGCCTCTCTCTCTCTCCCTCGGCCTCTCGCTCTGCGGCCTCTCTCGCTCTCTCTCGGCCTCTCGCTCTGCGGCCTCTCTCGCTCTCTCTCGGCCTCTCGCTCTGCGGCCTCTCTCGCTCTCTCTCGGCCTCTCGCTCTGCGGCCTCTCTCGCTCTCTCTCGGCCTCTCGCTCTGCGGCTTCTCTCGCTCTCTCTCGGCCTCTCGCTCTGTGGCCTCTCTCGCTCTCTCTCGGCCTTTCGCTCTGTGGCCTCTCTCGCTCTCTCTCGGCCTCTCGCTCTGTGGCCTCTCTCGGCCTCTCGCTCTGTGGCCTCTCTCGCTCTCTCTCGGCCTCTCGCTCTGTGGCCTCTCTCGCTCTCTCTCGGCCTCTCGCTCTGTGGCCTTTCTCTCGGCCTCTCTCGCTCTCTATGGCCTCTCTCTCACCCTCTCTCTTTCACCCTCTCTCTCTCTCGGCCTCTCTCACCCTCTCTCTCTCGGCCTCTCTCTCTCACCCTCTCTCTCTCGGCCTCTCTCTCTCTCTCACCCTCTCTCTCTCACCCTCTCTGTCTCGGCCTCTCTCTCTCTCACCCTCTCTCTCTCGGCCTCACTCTGTGGCCTTTCTCTGGGCCTCTCTCGCTCTCTACGACCTCTCACCCTCTCTCTTTCACCCTCTCTCTCGGCCTGCCTCTCTCTCGCTCTGCGGCCTCTCTTTCTCTCCCTCGGCCTCTCGCTCTGCGGCCTCTCTTTCTCTCCCTCGGCCTCTCGCTCTGCGGCCTCTCTTTCTCTCCCTCGGCCTCTCGCTCTGCGGCCTCTCTTTCTCTCCCTCGGCCTCTGGCTCTGCGGCCTCTCTCTCCCTCGGCCTCTGGCTCTGTGGCCTCTCTTTCTCTCCCTCGGCCTCTCGCTCTGCGGCCTCTCTTTCTCTCCCTCGGCCTCTCGCTCTGCGGCCTCTCTTTCTCTACCTCGGCCTCTCGCTCTGCGGCCTCTCTTTCTCTCCCTCGGCCTCTCGCTCTGCGGCCTCTCTTTCTCTCCCTCGGCCTCTGGCTCTGCGGCCTCTCTTTCTCTCCCTCGGCCTCTCGCTCTGCGGCCTCTCTTTCTCTACCTCGGCCTCTCGCTCTGCGGCCTCTCTTTCTCTCCCTCGGCCTCTCGCTCTGCGGCCTCTCTTTCTCTCCCTCGGCCTCTGGCTCTGCGGCCTCTCTTTCTCTCCCTCGGCCTCTGGCTCTGCGGCCTCTCTTTCTCTCCCTCGGCCTCTCGCTCTGCGGCCTCTCTTTCTCTCCCTCGGCCTCTCGCTCTGCGGCCTCTCTTTCTCTCCCTCGGCCTCTCGCTCTGCGGCCTCTCTTTCTCTCCCTCGGCCTCTCGCTCTGCGGCCTCTCTTTCTCTCCCTCGGCCTCTCGCTCTGCGGCCTCTCGCTCTGCGGCCTCTCTTTCTCTCCCTCGGCCTCTCGCTCTGCGGCCTCTCTTTCTCTCCCTGGGCCTCTCGCTCTGCGGCCTCTTTCTCTCCCTCGGCCTCTCTTTCTCTCCCTCGGCCTCTCTTTCTCTCCCTCGGCCTCTCGCTCTGCGGCCTCTCTTTCTCTCCCTCGGCCTCTTGCTCTGCGGCCTCTTGCTCTGCGGCCTCTTGCTCTGCGGCCTCTTTCTCTCCCTCGGCCTCTCTTTCTCTCCCTCGGCCTCTCGCTCTGCGGCCTCTCTTTCTCTCCCTCGGCCTCTCGCTCTGTGGCCTCTCTTTCTCTCCCTCGGCCTCTCGCTCTGTGGCCTCTCTCTCTGCTTGGCGTTCTCATTTGAGGGTCACAATCTCCCATTTGCTGCAGAATGTGGTAAGCAATGGTCCATTCCCCCCTGGGAGCGGCGGTTGCTTCTGACCTCCTGGGTCGGAGAGTTCTGGTACCAGATCCAGGACTGGGTATCCTGGTGCTCCCCTGGTCCTGGGCCACATTATGTTGGTGCTTGGCATTGTCGTCCACCAAGACACTAATGATGCTCCCACCGCTGCCACCAACACCACTCGCTCTCCGCACTCGTGCCTCGGATGCTCCAGTAAAGGGGGGCTCCACTTCTCATACTCCTTCGTCTGCTCACCTATCGCAATAGGCTGAGTTAGGCGCCCCCTTACAGACCGTTCTCACATGCACACTTTTCGCTGCTACCACTTGCCGTTTTGATAGTCCAGCGAGATGCCTGCCCTGGGTCACACACTAGCGCTCACCACCCAGCTTTCCCGAGCACCTGCTAGGTCCTCTCCTTGCACTCTGGCATACACAGGTAACACAGCCGAGCTATTCTCCTGCTCCTCAGGATTGCAGTTACGTTTAGTGCCGCAAGGAACAAACTTATTACATTTTAGATTTAATATATAAAAAGGATGAAAAAATAAAGACATAAATACAGGAAAAACCGTATAACATAAAAGGGACAGAATACAGAGACGGCTGCTGGATCCGTGAGAGCTTCTGGTGGAGGAGAACGTCGCGGGAAATATGGAGAGATCGGCAATACTCGGTGCTTCTCCTGGGGCCTGACACTGATATTCGGTAGATGAGATGTTATAAAGGGTCTCACCGGACCCCTCGCCGGACATCCTTCCAGCGTTAAAATACTCTTTCACCTGGTCCTGTCTATGCAGTACAGACGGATCGGCTGCACAAGGTGAAAGCATTGACGCCCCCTGCGTTTAAAGGGAATCCACCAGCAGGTTTTTGCTATCAAATCTGAGAGCAGCATAATATAGAGGAGGAGACCCTGATTCCAGGGATGTGTCACTTATTAAGCTGCGTGTTGTAGTTTCAATACAATCAGTGTTTTATCAGCAGGAAGTTATCACTACTGGATTACATGTCTAGTGCCTCCTGGTCCAGCCCCGCCCCCCACCACTGATTGGCAGTTTCCTGTGTACACTCTGCATTCACAGCAATCAGTGGTGTGGGCGGGGTTATACACAGGAAGCTGCCAATCAGTACTGTGGGCGGGGTTATACACAGAAAGCTGCCAATCAGTGCTGTGGGTGGGGTTATACACAGGAAGCTGCCAATCTGCTGTGGGCGGGGTTATACACAGGAAGCTGCCAATCAGTGCTGTGGGCGGGGTTATACACAGGAAGCTGCCAATCAGTGCTGTGGGCAGGGTTATACACAGGAAGCTGCCAATCAGTGCTGTGGGTGGGGTTATACACAGGAAGCTGCTAATCAGTGCTGTGGGCGGGGTATACACAGGAAGCTGCCAATCAGTGCTGTGGGCAGGGTTATACACAGGAAGCTGCCAATCAGTGCTGTGGGTGGGGTTATACACAGGAAGCTGCCAATCAGTGCTGTGGGCAGGGTTATACACAGGAAGCTGCCAATCAGTGCTGTGGGTGGGGTTATACACAGGAAGCTGCCAATCAGTGCTGTGGGTGGGGTTATACACAGGAAGCTGCCAATCAGTGCTGTGGGTGGGGTTATACACAGGAAGCTGCCAATCAGTGCTGTGGGCGGGGTTATACACAGGAAGCTGCCAATCAGTGCTGTGGGCAGGGTTATACACAGGAAGCTGCCAATCAGTGCTGTGGGCAGGGTTATACACAGGAAGCTGCCAATCAGTGCTGTGGGTGGGGTTATACACAGGAAGCTGCCAATCAGTGCTGTGGGCGGGGTATACACAGGAAGCTGCCAATCAGTGCTGTGGGCGGGGTTATACATCAGCATTATGACTACTGCTACATCTGCAACAGAGAAAACAGGGATTCTATCAAAACTGCACCAAGCAGCCCAGTAAGTGACACATCACTGGAATCAGGCTCTCTGTCCCTACATCATGCTGCTTTCAGACAGATTAAATAGCAAAAACTTGCTGACAGATTCCCTTTAATACCTATGTGCTAATGGAGGCATACAGGTACACACGTGCTGGCCCAGATGGGCATCCAACATTGACAGCTACTCTACCTTCTCTGTATACACACTCCATGTCTGCTCCCCATCAGATAACCTGCTTCACAATGCAGGCAGTGATCCAATGCCTCCATCCTTTGATCTGTATAACTCATACCTTATGACAACCTGCTTTTTCAGTGTCTGCAGACGTCGGAACCCTAAACCAGACCATGGACCCGCATGTCTGTGGTAGCGATATGAAGCGTGCCCTGTGCAGACTCTGAACCAGAAGGTGATACGAGGTAGAGCAGACTTCATATTTCTCTGCTGCCCCATCTTGTTCAGGGTCTGTTTTGGGGCTGTGACCCTTGCTCTGTGCAGACACTGAACCACCAGGTATGACCATGTAATGAGCTGGAGACGGCTCCTTGTTTTCCTGCTCCCTACTTGTTCAGTGTCTGTTCTGCACATGCTCTGTCGTGCTGCATTGTGGGAGATGTAGTCTTCCTCTGTCCTCGTCTTGGGGCCCTGTGTACATGGAGTAACCTTGCGGTGTATTTTGCAGCTGGACCTGATCACCGATCTCCTGGGGACCCCTCCTCTGACCGCCATGCGCTCCGCCTGCGAGGGAGCGAGAGCCCACATACTGCGTGGCCCTCACAAGCCGGTAATAATTAAAGGGCCGGTATCCTGTAGATAAAGCGTAATAATCCTACAGTATTATTTCTCCCCAATACCTCTGTTTGCTGTCATTGAATGCGGTTGAATACCCGTCCTGACCTAGCCTTTTCTGTCGGCAGCCATCCCTCTCTGTCTTGTACATGCTGTCTGGTGAAGCCACCCACGAGGCCGTTCACCTGCTGTGCCGGATGCTGCTGTTTGATCCGGTGAGTCTTGCACCTGCTCCTCGGGGGAGGGGCTTATTGCCATCTGTGGGCGGCGGCTTCATGTCCGGGTCAAGGTCTCCTGGTCATAATAACGACTCGTGTATCTTCAGATGAAGAGGATCTCTGCTAAGGACGCCCTGGCCCACCCGTACCTGGAGGAGGGGCGCCTGCGTTATCACACATGTATGTGTCACTGCTGCTATTCCGTCTCCTCCGGACGCGTCTACACTGCAGACTTTGAGCCCACGGCCGGCGACCGGTTTGATGACTCTTATGAGAAAAGCCTCACGTCTGTCTGGCAGGTTAAAGGTCAGTAAGCCGGGCGTGGGACCGGGGGGTCCTCACTCGTGGTCCAGTGACTAATGCTTCTGTTTTGGCGCAGAGCTGGTTCATCGCTTCATCACAGACCAACAACAGGGCAAGCGGCCTCCTCTGTGTATAAACCCACACTCGGCCGCGTTCAAGACCTTCATCAGGTGGGCAACCATCGCAACATACAAGGCGTAGCCTCCACCCCATAGTCAAAAATCTCTGAACCTCAGAGTTTATTGTAATGAAGTGTAAGTGCACCCCGAGTGGACCTGTCCCATTACCCCCGGCCCATCTACCCTGAGCCTCTGCCTTGTGGAGTCGTCTCCTCCTGAACCTCACAATCTCCTGTCTCTTACGTTTAAGATCGGCCTCCTCCTGAACCCTTACCATGTTGTTCCTGCTTTCTCTAATACGTAGTCACCTCTGCATTGTAATCTCCTCAAACTGTTGTGTCCCCTTTATTATTTGATAAAGTGTTCTTCTGATTCTCTGTCTGTAAAGCTTTGCCTCTCCATTCCTACTGCTCCCTGCCTTTCCGACCCTGCTGCTCCCCTCCTCCCCGACCATGCTGCTCCCCTCCTCCCCGACCCTGCTGCTCCCCTCCTCCCCGACCCTGCTGCTCCCCTCCTCCCCAACCCTGTTGCTCCCCGCCTTCCCTACCCTGCTGCTCCCCGCCTTCCCTACCCTGCTGCTCCCCTCCTCCCCGACCCTGCTGCTCCCCTCCTCCCCGACCCTGCTGCTCCCCGCCTTCCCTACCCTGCTGCTCTCCGCCTCCCCGACCCTGCTGCTCTCCGCCTCCCCGACCCTGCTGCTCCCCGCCTTCCCGACCCTGCTGCTCTCCGCCTCCCCGACCCTGCTGCTCTCCGCCTCCCCGACCCTGCTGCTCTCCGCCTCCCCGACCCTGTTGCTCCCCGCCTTCCCTACCCTGCTGCTCCCCGCCTTCCCTACCCTGCTGCTCCCCTCCTCCCCGACCCTGCTGCTCCCCGCCTTCCCTACCCTGCTGCTCTCCGCCTCCCCGACCCTGCTGCTCCCCGCCTTCCCGACCCTGCTGCTCTCCGCCTCCCCGACCCTGCTGCTCTCCGCCTCCCCGACCCTGCTGCTCCCTGCCTCCCTGACACTGCTCCTCCCCGACCCTGCTGCTCTCTGCCTCCCTGACCCTGCTGCTCCCCGCCTCCCCGCCCCTGCTGCTCTCTGCCTCCCCGACCCTGCTGCTCCCCGCCTCCCCGCCCCTGCTGCTCCCCGCCTCCCCGCCCCTGCTGCTCTCTGCCTCCCCGACCCTACTGCTCCCCGCCTTTCCGACCTTGCTGCTCCCCGCCTTTCCGACCTTGCTCCCCGCCTTTCCGACCTTGCTGCTTCACGCCTCCCAGACCCTGCTGCTCCCGTCTCCCCGACCCTGCTGCTCCCGCCTCCCCGACCCTGCTGTTCCCCCGCCTTTCCGACCCTGCTGTTCCCCCACCTCCACGACCCTGCTGCTCTTCGGCAGAACCGCTCCCCGCCTTCCCCTAAACTGTTGCCTCCACTGCCTTATTGGACATGTCTCTGATATCTTCTAGACAAGTAACCATCTGATTATCTGCCTCCCCGACCCTGCTGCTTCCCGCCTCCCCGACCCTGCTGCTTCCCGCCTCCCCGACCCTGCTGCTCTCTGCCTCCCCGACCCTGCTGCTCTCTGCCTCCCCGACCCTGCTGCTCTCTGCCTCCCCGACCCTGCTGCTCTCTGCCTCCCCGACCCTGCTGCTTTCTGCCTCCCCGACCCTGCTGCTCCCCGCCTCCCCTACCCTGCTGCTCTCTGCCTCCCCGACCCTGCTGCTCTCTGCCTCCCCGACCCTGCTGCTCTCTGCCTCCCCGACCCTGCTGCTCCCCGCCTCCCCTACCCTGCTGCTCTCTGCCTCCCCGACCCTGCTGCTCTCTGCCTCCCCGACCCTGCTGCTCTCCGCCTCCCCGACCCTGCTGCTCTCTGCCTCCCCGACCCTGCTGCTCTCTGCCTCCCCGACCCTGCTGCTCTCCGCCTCCCCGACCCTGCTGCTCTCTGCCTCCCCGACCCTGCTGCTCTCTGCCTCCCCGACCCTGCTGCTCTCTGCCTCCCCGACCCTGCTACTTCCCACCTCTCTGGCCGAGTCGCTCCTCTCCTCCCCCGCCATATAAATGAATAACTCCTTCCACCTGTGAACCCCGGGTCTCCCCATCACTTCCTGCCGCCCCCTAATGCCTCTTCTCTTCTTAGGTCCACAGCCTGGCATTCCTCAAAGGTTTCCAAGAAGGAGGAGAGATGAGCTGCTCGTCGCCGGAGTTCCTGTAGTCACCGTTCACAGCATGAAGTATCCGCCTGTCCTTCCACTGCTGTCCGTCACACTCTGCTCCGATCTCCCGCTTGCCCCCATTATCTATTATTTCCTGCTTCGTTATAACCCCGCCCCCGAGGAATCGTTCCTATTTTCCCAGAATCCTGTGGGAGATGGCAGTGATTGGCTGAGGGACCTCTATACGGATAAAGGACACTGTAAATATTTTCTATACGGAGAATCCTCTGCCTTCCCCCCGTCACTGCCCTTTGGGGGAGACCCCTGAACTGTGTGGAGGGGGGTTGCGCTTCCGACATCGTCAGCCCTGGTGTGAAGCGTCACCGCCCCGATTCTCCCGCAAAACTGCGCAAAATGTGTTTTATTTATTCTACTGATTTAAAGGAGAGAAGAGTAGTAAAAGGAAGTGCCCCCCCCAACCCCCCTGCTGTACTGTGGGCGGCCATATTGTGGGCGTGACCAATGGGCGAGGCGACACTGGATCATTCCTCGAAGTCGTGCTGTTTCTCCGTATTGCCTTCAATATGGCCGCTTCCATTGGATGGGGATGGGCAGCTTTGCAGCACGGCATGCTGGGAAATATCGGGTCATTGGCTGCTTTCATATAGAGGGAGCTACAGGGACATCTTGAGGCCAAAGCGGGAGCTGCAGGTTAATACATTTCATTGCGTTGTTGCTGTAGCGTTTGGATCTCGCCGACGGTTGTCGCCCGTTGCAAAAGGTCTGCGGGTCAAAACTGGTAATTTTGGGGCGCCGCTGATCGCTGCAGGTTGCACACAGCACAGGCAGCCCTCTGCTGACATCTTGTGGCCGCTGTCTGGTACTGCAGCGGCTGAGTATAATGCACTACAGGGGGCACGGTGGCCCCTTAGAAGGGATCGTCGTGCATTTGACTGTTTTTCTCTCCTGTTTTCCCGTTGTTTTTTTTGTTTTATAACTTGTGTACAGATGTGTATCACGTTGTGTTAGGGCGAATGACGCTGTCACTGTACCTATGGTTTGAAACCCATTCAATAATCTACCTCTTCCAGTAAGTGTTTATTTTTTATGATTTTTTTTTTTCCGTTGGTGATGTTTTTCGTTTTTTTTTTTTTTTCGTTTTTGTTTTGTTCATTTCTTTAATTTCCTAAATGTGAAAAAAACCCGGAATCCCTGAAAACTTGAATTTTAGCGTCTTCAGGTTTTATTTAACGATCGTTGGTCCGAGCCGACATCTTAAATAAATTCTGTCCTGCCTTTTACACCTGTCGTGTATTGTGGTTTGTACCTTCCTAATGGTTGAGGGGCTTTGTAACCCCTTGTGTCCCACTACTGTCCTCTGCATGGGCCCCACGGCAGATCCGTGGCCGGTCACGTCACGACTTCCGGTACTGATGGCGTCTTAAGTTTCAGCGGAGTCCTGTGATCCATACGTACAAAGTCAGAAGTAGCAACAGAACATTGAATGCAGCTCTGGGAGCAACTGGACACTGAAGTGTGAAACTGAATGCAGCAGAATAGTGAGTGCAGCTCCGGAAGTAACTGGAGTATAATACCAGAAGTAGCAGAATAGTGAGTGCAGCTCCGGAAGTAACTGGAGTATAATACCAGAAGTGGCAGAATAGTGAGTGTAGCTCCGGAAGTAACTGAGTATAATACCAGAAGTAGCAGAATAGTGAGTGCAGCTCCGGAAGTAACTGGAGTACAATACCAGAAGTAGAAGAATAGTGAGTGCAGCTCTCGGAGCAACTGGAGTATAATGCGAGAAGTAGCAGAATAGTGAGTGCAGCTCTGGGAGCAACTGGAGCGTGAAACAGAATAAAGCAGCAGAATAGTGAGTGCAGCTTTGGGAGCAACTGGAGTGTGAAACAGAATGAAGCAGCAGAATAATGAGTGCAGCTCTGGAAGTAACTGGAGTATAATACTAGAAGTAGCAGAATAGCAAGTGCAACTCTGGTGGCAACTGGAGCATAAGAGGATGAAGCAGCAGAATAGTGAGTGCAGCTGTGTGAGCAACTGGCGTATGAAATAGAATGAAGCAGCAGAATAGTGAGTGCAGCTCTTGGAGTAACTGGAGTGTGAAACAGAATAAAGCAGCAGAATAGTGAGTGCAGCTCCGGAAGTAACTGGAGTATAATACTAGAAGTAGCAGAATAGTGAGTGCAGCTCCGGAAGGAACTGGAGTATAATACTAAAAGTAGCAGAATAGTGAGTGCAGCTCCGGAAGTAACTGGAGTATAATACCAGAAGTAGCAGAATAGTGAGTGCAGCTCTGGGAGCAACTGGAGCGTGAAACAGAATAAAGCAGCAGAATAGTGAGTGCAGCTCCGGAAGTAACCGAGTATAATACCAGAAGTAGCAGAATAGTGAGTGCAGCTCCGGAAGTAACTGGAGTATAATACCAGAAGTAGCAGAATAGTGAGTGCAGCTCTGGGAGCAACTGGAGTATAATACCAGAAGTAGCAGAATAGTGAGTGCAGCTCTGGGAGCAACTGGAGCGTGAAACAATAAAGCAGCAGAATAGTGAGTGCAGCTCTGGGAGTAACTGGAGTGTGAAACAGAATAAAGCAGCAGAATAGTGAGTGCAGCTCTGGGAGCAACTGGAGTGTGAAACAGAATGAAGCAGTAGAATAATGAGTGCAGCTCTGGAAGTAACTGGAGTATAATACTAGAAGTAGCAGAATAGCAAGTGCAACTCTGGTGGCAACTGGAGCATAAGAGGATGAAGCAGCAGAATAGTGAGTGCAGCTGTGTGAGCAACTGGCGTATGAAATAGAATGAAGCAGCAGAATAGTGAGTGCAGCTCTTGGAGCAACTGGAGTATAATATCAGAAGTGGCAGAATAGTGAGTGCAGCTCTGGTGGCAACTGGAGCATAAGAAGATGAAGCAGCAGAATAGTGAGTGCAGCTCTGGGAGCACCTAGAGTATAATACCAGAAATAGGAGCAGAATAATGAGTGCAGTTCTGGGGGAAACTGGAGTATTAATCCAAATGAAGCAGCAGAATAGTGAGTGCAGCTCGGCGGGTAACAGGAGTATAAGAGAGGGAACAGATCAATGAGTGCAGCTCTGAATGCTGCATAATACAGGAAAGAGCCATTAATGCAGCTCTTGGGGTGACTAGAGTATATCACAGGTTGAAATATCAGAACAGTGAAATCATCTGTAGGAGTAAATGGCATACAGAAGAGATGTAGCAATATAATAGTGAAGGCTGGGAGGTGACTGGAGTATACGGCATGTAGGACTAGAATTGTAGATGCAGCTTTGGTGATGACTAGAGCATAAGAGGATCTGGCATCAGAGCAGAGAATTCAGCTCTGGGGTAACAGGCGTAGGACTCGGTAACACAGGATGTGAATGTATTGGGCTCTGCGATCTCGCTGTGCACAGGTTGAGTGGTACAGGGTGCAGCGCTCGTCACACTTCCTCTCACGTGGTGACAGACGGCTGAATGCAGAAATGCGTTAAGAGTTGTGTGGTTTCATAAACTGCTGCAATTTCCGCCTTTCTACCCCCCAAAAACACGACTGTACGAGGCTGGAACCAAGACTGGACGGGGCGAAAATCTAAGGTATGATAAAAGGGTGGGTAAAATGACGGGAGTCCTGCTACACGGCACTACGGCATGAGCACTGCTACATCATGTATTCACATCTGAGAGGTGTATATATACACACTGCTACACCGTGACGTGTACAGGTGCAATCTGAGTTATTCACCCCATCACCAGCATCTTTTGTACTTAATAGAGCCCCTCTGGCTGTTATAACTTGCTGCATCGCCAGACACTAGCTTCTGGCAGCGTTCCTGAGGAGTCTTAGCCCAGTCCTTGTTGGAGGTCCAATAGTCCAATGCCATTCAAGCTAGCCCCCGCCGCTCTTCCCTGTAGACGTCGCCGAGCCCCTGCAGCTCTTCACTGTAGACGTCGTCGAGCCCCCACCGCTCTTCACTGTAGACGTCGCCGAGCCCCCGCAGCTCTTCACTGTAGACGTCGTCGAGCCCCCACCGCTCTTCACTGTAGACGTCGTTGAGCCCCCGCCGCTCTTCATTGTAGACTTCGTCGAGCCCCCGCGCAGCTCTTCATTGTAGACTTCGTCGAGCCCCCGCGCAGCTCTTCAGTGTAGACTTCGTCGAGCCCCCGCGCAGCTGTTCATTGTAGACTTCGTCGAGCCCCCTCAGCTCTTCACTGTAGACGTCGTTGAGCCCCCGCAGCTCTTCATTGTAGACGTCGTCGAGCCCCGCAGCTCTTCACTGTAGACGTCGTCGAGCCCCCGCCGTGTTTTACTGTAAACGTTGCTGAGCCCCCGCCGCTCTTCACTGTAGACGTCGTCGAGCCCCCGCAGCTCTTCATTGTAGACGTCGTCGAGCCCCCGCAGCTCTTCACTGTAGATGTCGTCGAGCCCCTGCAGCTCTTCACTGTAGACGTCGTCGAGCCGCCGCAGCTCTTCATTGTAGACGTCGTCGAGCCCCCGCAGCTCTTCACTGTAGACGTCGTCGAGCCCCCGCCGTGTTTTACTGTAGACGTCGCAGAACCCCCGCCACTCTTCACTGTAGACGTCACCGAGCGCCCCCGCAGCTCTTCACTGTAGACGTCGCCGAGCGCCCCCGCAGCTCTTCACTGTAGACGTCGTCGAGCCCCCGCAGCTCTTCACTGTAGACGTCAAGCCCCCGCAGCTCTTCACTGTACACTTCGCCGAGCCCCCGCAGCTCTTCACTGTAGACGTCGTCGAGCCCCCGCAGCTCTTCACTGTAGACGTCGTCGAGCCCCCGCAGCTCTTCACTGTAGACGTCGTCGAGCCCCCGCAGCTCTTCACTGTAGACGTCGTCGAGCCCCCGCAGCTCTTCACTGTAGATGTCGCCGAGCACCCGCAGCTCTTCACTGTACACTTCGCAGAGCCCCCGCCGCTCTTCACTGTAGACGCCACCAAGCGCCCCGCCGCTCTTCACTGTAGATGTCGTCAAGCCCCCGCAGCTCTTCACTGTAGACGTCGTCGAGCCCCCGCAGCTCTTCACTGTACACTTCACCGAGCCCCCGCAGCTCTTCACTGTAGACGTCGTCGAGCCCCCGCAGCTCTTCACTGTAGACGTCGCAGAACCCCCGCAGCTCTTCACTGTAGACGTCGCCGAGCGCCCCCGCAGCTCTTCACTGTAGACGTCGTCGAGCCCCCGCAGCTCTTCACTTTAGACGTCGAGCCCCCGCAGCTCTTCACTGTACACTTCGCCGAGCCCCCGCAGCTCTTCACTGTAGACGTCGCCGAGCCCCCGCAGCTCTTCACTGTAGACGTCGCCGAGCGCACCCGCAGCTCTTCACTGTAGACGTCGCCGAGCGCCCCCGCAGCTCTTCATTGTAGACTTCGTCGAGCCCCCGCGCAGCTCTTCATTGTAGACTTCGTCGAGCCCCCGCGCAGCTCTTCATTGTAGACTTCGTCGAGCCCCCGCAGCTCTTCACTGTAGACGTCGTCGAGCCCCCGCAGCTCTTCACTGTAGACGTCGTCGAGCCCCCGCAGCTCTTCACTGTAGACGTCGTCGAGCCCCCGCAGCTCTTCACTGTAGACGTCGTCGAGCCCCCGCAGCTCTTCACTGTAGACGTCGTCGAGCCCCCGCCTCTCTTCACTGTAGATGTCGTCAAGCCCCCGCTGTGCTTTACTGTAGACAACGCCACACTCCACTGTAGATATCATCGAGACCCCGCCATGCTTAACTGCAGATGTCGTTGAGCCCCCGCAGCTCTTCACTGTAGATGTCGTCAAGCCCCCGCCGTGCTTTACTGCAAACGACGCTGAGCCCCCGCCATGCTTTACTGTAGACGTCGTCGAGCCCCCGCAGCTCTTCACTGTAGACGTTGTTGAGCCCCTGCTGCTCTTCACTGTAGACGTTGTCAAGCCCCTGCCGTGCCTTACTGTAGACAACGCCACACTCCGCTGTAGATATCATCGAAACCCCGCCACGCTTCACTGGAGACGTCGTTGAGCCCCCGCCGCTCTTCATTGTAGACTTCGTCGAGCCCCCGCGCAGCTCTTCATTGTAGACTTCGTCGAGCCCCCGCGCAGCTCTTCAGTGTAGACTTCGTCGAGCCCCCGCGCAGCTGTTCATTGTAGACTTCGTCGAGCCCCCTCAGCTCTTCACTGTAGACGTCGAGCACCCGCAGCTCTTCACTGTAGACGTCGTTGAGCCCCCGCAGCTCTTCATTGTAGACGTCGTCGAGCCCCCGCAGCTCTTCACTGTAGACGTCGTCGAGCCCCCGCCGTGTTTTACTGTAAACGTTGCTGAGCCCCCGCCGCTCTTCACTGTAGACGTCGTCGAGCCCCCGCAGCTCTTCATTGTAGACGTCGTCGAGCCCCCGCAGCTCTTCACTGTAGATGTCGTCAAGCCCCTGCAGCTCTTCACTGTAGACGTCGTCGAGCCGCCGCAGCTCTTCATTGTAGACGTCGTCGAGCCCCCGCAGCTCTTCACTGTAGACGTCGTCGAGCCCCCGCCGTGTTTTACTGTAGACGTCGCAGAACCCCCGCCACTCTTCACTGTAGACGTCACCGAGCGCCCCCGCAGCTCTTCACTGTAGACGTCGCCGAGCGCCCCCGCAGCTCTTCACTGTAGACGTCGTCGAGCCCCCGCAGCTCTTCACTGTAGACGTCAAGCCCCCGCAGCTCTTCACTGTACACTTCGCCGAGCCCCCGCAGCTCTTCACTGTAGACGTCGTCGAGCCCCCGCAGCTCTTCACTGTAGACGTCGTCGAGCCCCCGCAGCTCTTCACTGTAGACGTCGTCGAGCCCCCGCAGCTCTTCACTGTAGACGTCGTCGAGCCCCCGCAGCTCTTCACTGTAGATGTCGCCGAGCACCCGCAGCTCTTCACTGTACACTTCGCAGAGCCCCCGCCGCTCTTCACTGTAGACGCCACCAAGCGCCCCGCCGCTCTTCACTGTAGATGTCGTCAAGCCCCCGCAGCTCTTCACTGTAGACGTCGTCGAGCCCCCGCAGCTCTTCACTGTACACTTCACCGAGCCCCCGCAGCTCTTCACTGTAGACGTCGTCGAGCCCCCGCAGCTCTTCACTGTAGACGTCGCAGAACCCCCGCAGCTCTTCACTGTAGACGTCGCCGAGCGCCCCCGCAGCTCTTCACTGTAGACGTCGTCGAGCCCCCGCAGCTCTTCACTTTAGACGTCGAGCCCCCGCAGCTCTTCACTGTACACTTCGCCGAGCCCCCGCAGCTCTTCACTGTAGACGTCGCCGAGCCCCCGCAGCTCTTCACTGTAGACGTCGCCGAGCGCACCCGCAGCTCTTCACTGTAGACGTCGCCGAGCGCCCCCGCAGCTCTTCATTGTAGACTTCGTCGAGCCCCCGCGCAGCTCTTCATTGTAGACTTCGTCGAGCTCCCGCGCAGCTCTTCATTGTAGACTTCGTCGAGCCCCCGCAGCTCTTCACTGTAGACGTCGTCGAGCCCCCGCAGCTCTTCACTGTAGACGTCGTCGAGCCCCCGCAGCTCTTCACTGTAGACGTCGTCGAGCCCCCGCAGCTCTTCACTGTAGACGTCGTCGAGCCCCCGCAGCTCTTCACTGTAGACGTCGTCGAGCCCCCGCCTCTCTTCACTGTAGATGTCGTCAAGCCCCCGCCGTGCTTTACTGTAGACAACGCCACACTCCACTGTAGATATCATCGAGACCCCGCCATGCTTAACTGCAGATGTCGTTGAGCCCCCGCAGCTCTTCACTGTAGATGTCGTCAAGCCCCCGCCGTGCTTTACTGCAAACGACGCTGAGCCCCCGCCATGTTTTACTGTAGACGTCGTCGAGCCCCCGCAGCTCTTCACTGTAGACGTTGTTGAGCCCCTGCTGCTCTTCACTGTAGACGTTGTCAAGCCCCTGCCGTGCCTTACTGTAGACAACGCCACACTCCGCTGTAGATATCATCGAGACCCCGCCACGCTTCACTGGAGACGTCGTCGAGACCCCACCGCTCTTCACTGCAGATGTCGTCAAGACCCCACCGCTCTTCACTGTAGACGTCGTCAAGCCCCCGCAGCTCTTCACTGTAGACGTTGTCGAGCCCCCGCCGTGCTTTAATGTAGACAACGCCACACTCCGCTGTAGATATCGTCAAGACCCCGCCACGCTTCACTGCAGACGTCGTCGAGACCCCGCCACTCTTCACTGCAGCCGTTGTCGAGCCTCCTAAACCTGTAAAGGGGTGAATAATTTTGGTTGCGGATGTAAATGCTCCTCCATGACTGCAGGGACAGTTCAGACACTGCGCTTGTTCTGACCGAACCTGATATAACCATAGGTGTCGGTTACAGAACATTAACTCCTTCATGATTTCAGCTTCTCCCTTTCTGTCACAGGTTGTCCGGCTTCTTTGATATGGCGGCACCTCCAGCGACCTCTGCCGACCTCCCCACAGCCAGCCCTCTCCTGCCTCCTTCCTGTGGCCAGTGTCTGGTGGCCATGCTGGCGCTCGGCGCTCTCACGGCTCTCTTCATGGTCGTCTGCCTCTCGCTATCCTTTAAGCTGTCACTGAGGTCCAGGCAGTCTCGCCAGGATAGAGACGTGGTCACCTCTGTGCCCCTGGAGTTATGGGCAGCTCCGCCAACCTCACAGAGCCAGACCAACCTCCTGTGGCCCACAGGACCAGTGCCGCCACCTCCTCCCCCGCCCAGCAGCGACTGGGCCAATGCCTTGTTTCGGCAGCCGCGGGTGACAGTTCAGGACATCGATGAATTCTGGTGGAGGAACTATAGAGACGTGTGACCTCCTCCCACAGCCGCCATCCAGGGATCTGGGGAGGACGGCCGGCAGAACCAATAGAAGAGCTGTATGCAAATGAAGAGCCCTCTCAGCCAATCAGAATCTCAGAGACACACTCAGACTCATATACTGCTTTTCCTTGAGTCCAAGGGGCGGAGCAAGACCCTCACCTTGGCTTTGGATTGGTCAGTTGAGCGGACTAGTGGGAGGGGCTCCTTTTTGCTCTCCTTTCACATTAAGGGGAATTGTTTACCCTCTTAACTATCCTTATCGGGGGGTCTTATAGGTGTCGAGAGCCCACAGATTTTACCTAACAATTGTATCTTATTTCTGTTTTTATGTCTTGTACATAGATGTCCAATATGGAGGAGACTGAACCCCACTAAACTGGGAGGGAGCGGTCTGTAGATGACGATATGTATGAGACTGATCACCGTGTGATTCATCCCACCACATTTACTTTTGAAGGGTGTGAACACTTCTGCAAGCACTTTCTTTATTGTTTTAGGATCTGACTACACAGGGTCTGTTTGTAGTCTGTAACCATGGAGACACATAGAAATGCATACACAATCAAGGTTGCATTTTTTGGGGGGTATTTAAAGGGCGTTCGAGAATAGCTGCAAAAATCTCCACACCCTCCAAGTGTCTCTTGTACAGCACGTACCACGGTGGTGATTTATATGCGGCGCGGTCACGTGACGCCGCGGCTGGCGGACGGCGCTGCTTTTTGTCTATTTTTTTTGGGGGGGGGGGGGTTTGTGAACATTTTAAGTTGTAGATTTTGCGTTTAATTTTACATTAATAAAGATGAAAATAACAGCGGAGGATTCTGCGTCGTTACTCCGGGGTCACATGAAAGATGCCGCGATGATCCCCCCAACAACAAGTGTAACCCCATGATACCACTTATACCCCAGAAATGCCACGGTGACCCCATAACAACAACCATGCTCCATAGATGACCTGGTGACTCTATAAAGTCAACTATGCCCCCCAAAGATACCATAATAGCCCCATAGCTGCAACTATGCCCCTATAGATGCCCTGGTACCCTTCTAACAACTGCGCCCCCATAGATGGTTTAGAGCCCCCATAACAGCAACCGTGCCCCCATATTCTCCCGGGGTGATGACCTTGCGCCCATGACAGCTCTGCTGCCCCGATAGCACCCATTGTGCCCAGCTTCTCTGTGCATTTGGGGCATCTGACGACTTTTCGGGGATATCTCAGAGGAGAGGGCACCTATGCATGCAGCAATGTGGGGGGCCATGTAGAGTCTGTGATGGGGTCTGCTTTCTTGATCGATACCCCTGATGCCATCCGTCCCGGGTCGGTCGTTGGCCTCCACCATTACTGCCCCCTTCTGGTCCATCATTTAAGGGCTGATTATCACCTTGGGCAGCAGACGGGAAGTGCCGACACATTGACTTCTGCTTTATATGGGCGGCAGGTGCTGCGTAATCTGCACCGAGACCGACATACTGGGAAACGGAGCAATCAACCGCAAGTAACAGGAAGGAAGGTGAAATAAAACCAAGTAATGTGATAATGTCCTGGAGAAAATTCATAGAAGTGTCCCGCCTCCCCCTGTCGGTTCATCCTGAGCCTCCTAGTTCATGAATAGAATGCCAGCACTGCAGTATAGACTGACACAAAATGATCATAATGTGTGTCCCAGGATCCGTCTTGTCTTCTTACACACACAGGAGCCACATGACAATTTTTTATCTGACCGCCCTGGGACCCATCTGTCCCTCTTTCTCCATAAGAACTTTACCCCCATTTGTGAGCATTTATTTGTTATGGATAACCCTATTGGGGTACGTTCACACCAATTTTTTTACCTGAAAAAATCCACATCTAAAAACCGCTTCTAAGACAGGTGGATTTTGGCTTTTATATTATTATAATGAGGATTGCGTCAATCTGATGTGGATTTTGATGCATTTTCACTACAAAAACCGTAATGAAAATTGCGACAAAAATGTGAATTTTGCCGCTAATTATGATTCGAAAATGCGTTGAAGAATTGACGTTTTGTTTGTTTGGCACATAGAAAAATCGCTCCGTGCGCTTCGTGGGTGCATTTTCTTCTTCTAATGAAACTTTTGAAGTTTGTTGTTCACAGATTTAAAACTTTTATGTGGATTTTTGTGGGGAATCAGCGCCAAAAATCTCAGCAGGAACAGAGTTGGGAGGGTCCTCGGCTTACTCCTGCAGGTGTGAAGGGTGGTGTAGGGATGAAGATGGACACATTTCGGTGACCCCGAGGCATAACCATTGCACGGGCCTCCATTTTAAGAAAAGTTTTACTTTTTTGCACTTTGCAAAGTAACGGTTGGTGTAGCAGCGCGGGCGAGGCGGGACGGGGACGACCACGCTCAGTTCTGATTTACTGTGGACCCTCCCACCGTATGAGAAGGAAGTTACGCTCGGCACAGGCAGAGATAGAAGAATGAGCAAAGCCGCATGACGCCAGCATATACCACGGCTGGAGGAAATGAAGAGGCGCGCATTGTGAGAGTGGCACTGGGACACAAGCTCCGGACCATCCTCGGGGACCAGTTGCAGGTAAGGAGCCCTCGTCCAGCCATTTACTTCTAGAATATTTTGGGGATTCTCATATCCCAAAAACCCTATAGAGGCAGAAAGTGCCCGTCTCTTGTATGTGACCACGACTCCGTGGGGTGTGGCTGGAATCTTTTTTGAGAAACCTCGACCTAAAATGACCCTAACGGCTCAAAAAACAACTTCAAAACTCCATTGTGTCAGTAAATTTGGGCAAGAAGATAATTGTGGAGCAAGCAGACCCTCTATACTATAAAGTCTATGGAGTCCATAGGGGAAACAAGACCGATGTACCGTATCGGGAGACGGGACATGTTTAGTGCCGGTGTTTTTGATAACAGTGGGTTTAGTGATCGTAGACGAAACAAGTCCAAGAATCAACGTCCTTAGATCTGTAATGTCTCAAAGACTTTGCTTCTCACGTCTTATCTCCTCCACCACTGTGTTTCTAAATTATTTCATCTAGTTTACTGCTCCAACCACAGGAAATTACTAAATCTTGTGGCACAGGAGCGGCCAGCACCCTTCCGGTACCATAACTCAGGTTTTTTTTTAGAGGAAAGTGAGACAAAGTCTCGAGGATGTAAGCTGAACACAAGAATAGAACTTCCCCTGGGGGGCCACAGTGGTGGTCTCACCAGCATAGACTGATGGGGCTAGGCAGGGTATGGCATGTCAATCACTCTACCTTTCATTGCTGGTTGGACAACCTTGTTCAGATGTTTTTTGGTGAAATTTTTGTTTCGTTTTTTTATTTTTTAGGTTTCCCAAAGAAGCAGGAGAGAATTGAACACATTGGGAATCCCATGATGGAAGGTGTTCTTGTAAAGATCACGTTGCTCCTCCTTTCAGTGACCTGTTCTTCATCCCAGGACTCAACGATGAACATCATTGAGAAGAGTAGTGAAATATATTTCACCACCACTGGTCTAGTATCTGATGCCTTCAAAGATGATGCAACCAGCAAAAATGTTGCTAAGGAGATCGAAATGTCAACTGCAGAACTTCCGACAGTCCGTGCAAGTACCAAGGATCCGGGAGTAACCCTGGAGAAAGAGACGAGGTCAACTGGTGGGACATCTGTAGAAGAAACATCCACCTCCAGCAGCAACGAGCTCTCTCCCACCTTCAGACTTAGACCCGCCATTGACCTGGTCAGCCCTGCTACAGATCTCCCAGTCACAAGTCATGAAAACAATAAGACGGATGGACATGAGGTGACTACTTCACACCCAAATAATACGACGATGGGAACTTCTAAGCCGGTAGATTCAAAAAGAACCCCAATTCCCTCCCCCCCACCCACGAAGAAACCACCAGACACGAAGCCAGTCATCCTGATCGCGGTGTGCATGGTCATCCTAATCTTAATCCTGATCGCTGTCATTGTCGTGTTGGTGAGGAACAAGAGAAGGAGCGGCTCTCAAAGCTTCCATACCCAGCGCAGAAGCTCCACGCGGGAGAATGTCTGGGCGGGACAGGTCCCGGACCTCGGCGATGGGAGAATGGCGGAGCGTCCAGTAGGGATGGAAAATGGGGCGGCCGGGAGCAAACCGGAAAATGAACGAGAGATGATCACGTTCATCAGTAGCGAGAAGAAGAACGATTCGGTGGAGGCGTTGAATGAGACGAATAATGGAGACGCCCAGGGGGAGCAGAAGCCCCTTCTGGAGGACGCTCCACAGGAGAAGGATGAGACGACCACGGCTCTGAATGTGGAGCAGGAGCTGGTGTGAGATGGACAGAAACCCCGACCTGGGCAGACGCCGGGTCAGCGTCCAGCAGTATAATGTACAGTGTATTACGTACAGCCGGCAGCACATATTACCGTACAGGGCTTTATCACTGAAGGGTTAATCCAACGCGTCCTGGCGTACAGCGGACATTGCTAATGGGATTTTCTCACAGTGGACTCAGAGCGTAAAGATCAGAGCATGGACCCCCAGACGAGAACCTGTACAGGGGGGACTGGGAACCACTAGCTTAACCCTTTATATCAGATCTATCCATGTATCCACCCAGGCACCATATCTATCCAATATCTATCCAATATCTATCCAATATGCAATCTCTCATATCTATCCGTCCGGCCATGTATCTCATCGCTTTGGAACTTTCTACAATACTGTATTTTCTGCATGTATTAGTTGCTATATATAATATATAAAGGTGGCCGCCATGTTTGGGCCCCGGGTCCATCTCTGGGGTGATGGCGTCAGTCACCTTCACGTCCTCGCGGTGCGGCTGCTCCCGCTCGGCCATTTCTCCTGTAGTTAGTTGATGAATTTATTTCCTCATTAAATATTTTTTTCTATAATAATAATAATATTTTTTTATTTATATAGCGCCAACATATTCCGCAGCACTTTACAATTAAGCGGGTGCATGTACAGACAATAAATTCAATACAAGGTGAGACACTGTAAACAGTTACATCAGGAGCGAGGGTCCGGCTGCTCGCTGCTTACAATCTACAAGGAAATGGGGGGACACAATAGGTGGAAAGTGCTTGTTATTTCAGGTCAGGCAATTATAATAAGTCGGGATTGTCATATAAAGCTGTATGATCCGGTCATTAGCCCGTATGTTCAAGTGCAATACTCAATTACCGAGTGCAGTTTTCGTGTGCATGGAGGGTGTAGAGACAGATGAACAGTAGGGATCAGATTCTGAATAGTATTTAGGAGGGGACAGGGGAAGGTTAGTTTACTGGGTATTTGAGGTGGTAGGCTTGTTTAAAGAGATGGGTTTTTAAAGCGCGCTTGAAGACATCGGGGCTAGGCATCAATCGGATCGTCTGGGGTAGAGCATTCCAGAGAACTGGCGCAGCACGAGAGAAGTCTTGGAGACGGAGGTGCGAGGTTCGGATTATGGGGGATGTTAGCCTTAGGTCATTTGTGGAACGGAGGGCACGTGTAGGACGATAGGCAGAGATGAGAGAGGAGATATAAGGTGGTGCAGAACTGTGGAGAGCTTTGTGGGTGAGAGCAATGAGTTTATATTGTATTCTGTAGCGAATGGGTAACCAGTGTAATGACTGGCACAGGGGGGAAGCATCGGTGAAGCGGCTGGACAGAAATACGACACTGGCTGCCGCATTCAGGACGGATTGGAGAGGGGAAATTTTGGTAAGAGGGAGACCGATCAGAAGAGAGTTGTAGTAGTCCAGATGGGAATGAATAAGAGCGACAGTCAGAGTTTTAGCAGTTTCCAAGGTGAGAAAAGATCGGATTCTGGAGATGTTTTTAAGATGCAGGTGACAGGAGCGAGTGAGTGATCGGATATAGGGAGTAAAGGAAAGGTTAGTGTCGAATATGACCCCAAGGCAGCGGGCGTGCTGCTGGGAGTTATGGTGGAACCCTCCAAGGTAATTTCGATGTTAGGTAGAGTTGGGTCGGTAGAGGGGGGAAACACAAGAAGTTCAGTTTTGGAGAGATTCAGATTAAGATAGAGGGAGGACATGATGTTAGAGACAGCGGACAGACAATCACTGGTATTCTGTATTAGGGTAGGGGTGATGTCAGGGGAAGAGGTGTATAGTTCGGTGTCTATCTCCTGATCTCTGAGTTGCTACTTCTTGGACCGCTCACATCCTCTGTGCTGCTGTTACTGAGGTCTCGGGTGGAGCAGCAAAATGAGAAAGAGCAAAGAAACCACAATAAAATGTAACGAAAGGAACAAGTGACAGAACTGCGGGCGGCCACATCACACCGGCCTCCCAGGCGATTGCTCTCTGTTACCAGCCAGATCCTGCATCAAGCTGTGATAATACTAATGGTAGTAGTAACAGCCATGCTGGTGGTAGTAGTAGCTCTAATAATGGTAGTATTAGTATGTATTAACACACAGTATGAGGGTGACATAAGCACCACCCGCAGTACTCCCAGCAGCCAGCAGGTGGCGATGTACTCCCATGGTCTTAGTGAGGCACTGACCAGGATCTGCTGTTACCCATGATGCTTTGCGGCTACCTGAGTTCTGCATTATTTTGGTCTGATCATCACTTGCCTTCATCCCATCCAGGAGACGGGTGTCTCTATGTGGAGAGGGGCGTACGGCCCCCCACAGTGCTGGGGTACATGGCACGCAGTACATGGGGGTCTCACACTGTCACCACAATCTGCTATGTAAATTACATACAGCGATTATAGAAAAATATTCAATGTCTGTGGATGTATAATGCTCAGCACCCGCCAGACCGAGAAACATAGGAAATGGTTGGGGTGACTGGCTCTTTAAATTGATGACCTCATTTCCATGACATCACAATATCTAGTGTCACACACAAAGGATTGAGTGACACCCGAGACCGCGCCTGACCGGTCACACAGAACGGATCACACCCCGAGAGGAAGACGTCTGCACCCAGCAAACGGGGGACCACAAACGTCTCTGCTGAGCCCCCAAGGCACCGACGTCATATACATACAGGAATAGAGTGATACCAGAGAACAACAGCGGGCACCACAGCAACAATCATCCCATAAGCAGATCACAACATCCTGCTCCTGACACCATAACTATACATAAGACAGAAATGTACAATAATACTGCCCCTATGTACAGAATATAACTACTATAATACTGCCTCTATATACAAGAATATAACTACTATAATACTGCCCCTATGTACAAGAATATAACTACTATAATACTGCTCCTATGTACAAGAATATAACTACTATAATACTGCCCCTATGTACAAGAATATAACTACTATAATACTGCTCCCTATGTACAAGAATATAACTACTATAATACTGCCCCCTATGTACAAGAATATAGCTACTATAATACTGCTCCTATGTACAAGAATATAACTACTATAATACTGCCCCTATGTACAAGAATATAACTACTATAATAATGCTCCCTATGTACAAGAATATAACTACTATAATACTGCTCCTATGTACAAGAATATAACTACTATAATACTGCCTCTATATACAAGAATATAACTACTATAATACTGCTCCTATATACAAGAATATAACTACTATAATACTGTTCCTTAGTATACATAGAACGGCCTTATGTCCACAAAAAAGAACGGGCATTGCTGAATAATTGGACAATGCCAAACATCAGCATGAATATACCAACTCCAAAAACATTGTCAAGAAGGAGGAAAAGCTAAGGAGCAATACGGTAAAAAATAATAAGTCTTTATTAAATACTTTTAGTACAATAAATAGTTCGGGCACAGCACAGACAACAGAAACACCCAGGATCAGGAGAATCCAGCACCAAGCAGCTTACAACCCCATATGCACAGCTGATAAATACACAGTGGGTTGGGGGAGCCTAAATAAAAGTGAACATGTGAATAAACATCACCTAAGGGCAGATGCCAATATATATTTGTAAGACTGCTGTCAGTCACCACATTAAGATGTGCCCATGGATAGTATATGCACATAGAACACCTTACCAGGAGGTGGAAAAGGGAGCTGCAGGTGCTGGACGAAGTAACCCGTTGCAAGGAAGCACCTCGACGCGCGTTTCGCCTACAATTCAATTAGCTTTCTCAAGAGGCTCCTATATACAAGAATATAACTACTATAATACCGCCCCCCTATGTACAAGAATATAACTACTATAATACTGCTCCTATATACAAGAATATAACTACTATAATACTGCACCTATGTACAAGAATATAACAACTATAATACTGCCCCCTATATACAAGAATATAACTACTATAATACTGGTCCTATATACAAGAATATAACTACTATAATACTGCCCCCTATGTACAAGGATATAACTACTATAATACTGCTCCTATGTACAAGGATATAACTACTATAATACTGCTCTTATGTACAAGAATATAACTACTATAATACTGCCCCTATGTATAAGAATATAACTACTATAATACTGCCCCCTATGTACAAGAATATAACTACTATAATACTGCCCCTATGTATAAGAATATAACTACTATAATACTGCCCCCTATGTACAAGAATATAACTACTATAATACTGCCCCCTATGTACAAGAATATAACTACTATAATACTGCTCTTATGTACAAGAATATAACTACTATAATACTGCCCCTATGTACAAGAATATAACTACTATAATACTGCTCCCTATGTACAAGAATATAACTACTATAATACTGCCCCTATGTACAAGAATATAACTACTATAATACTGCCCCTATGTACAAGAATATAACTACTATAATACTGCTCCTATGTACAAGAATATAACTACTATAATACTGCCCCTATGTACAAGAATATAACTACTATAATACTGCCCCTATGTACAAGAATATAACTACTATAATACTGCCCCTATGTACAAGAATATAACTACTATAATACTGCCCCTATGTACAAGAATATAACTACTATAATACTGCCCCTATGTACAAGAATATAACTACTATAATACTGCCCCTATGTACAAGAATATAACTACTATAATACTGCCCCCTATGTACAAGAATATAACTACTATAATACTGCCCCTATGTACAAGAATATAACTACTATAATACTGCTCCTATGTACAAGAATATAACTACTATAATACTGCCCCTATGTACAAGAATATAACTACTATAATACTGCTCCCTATGTACAAGAATATAACTACTATAATACTGCCCCTATGTACAAGAATATAACTACTATAATACTGCCCCTATGTACAAGAATATAACTACTATAATACTGCTCCTATGTACAAGAATATAACTACTATAATACTGCCCCCTATGTACAAGAATATAACTACTATAATACTGCCCCCTATGTACAAGAATATAACTACTATAATACTGCCCCATGTACAAGAATATAACTACTATAATACTGCTCCTATGTACAAGAATATAACTACTATAATACTGCCCCCTATGTACAAGAATATAACTACTATAATACTGCTCCTATGTACAAGAATATAACTACTATAATACTGCACCCTATGTACAAGAATATAACTACTATAATACTGCCCCCTATGTACAAGAATATAACTACTATAATACCGCTCCTATGTACAATATAACTACTATAATACTGCCCCTATGTACAAGAATATAACTACTATAATACTGCTCCTATGTACAAGAATATAACTACTATAATACTGCTCCTATGTACAAGAATATAACTACTATAATACTGCCCCCTATGTACAAGAATATAACTACTATAATACTGCCCCTATGTACAAGAATATAACTACTATAATACTGCCCCCTATGTACAAGAATATAACTACTATAATACTGCCCCTATGTACAAGAATATAACTACTATAATACTGCCCCCTATGTACAAGAATATAACTACTATAATACTGCCCCCTATGTACAAGAATATAACTACTATAATACTGCTCCCTATGTACAAGAATATAACTACTATAATACTGCTCCCTATGTACAAGAATATAACTACTATAATACTGCTCCTATGTACAAGAATATAACTACTATAATACTGCCCCCTATGTACAAGAATATAACTACTATAATACTGCCCCCTATGTACAAGAATATAACTACTATAATACTGCTCCCTATGTACAAGAATATAACTACTATAATACTGCCCCCTATGTACAAGAATATAACTACTATAATACTGCTCCTATGTACAAGAATATAACTACTATAATACTGCTCCCTATGTATAAGAATATAACTACTATAATACTGCCCCCTATGTACAAGAATATAACTACTATAAAACTGCTCCCTATGTACAAGAATATAACTACTATAATACTGCTCCTATGTACAAGAATATAACTACTATAATACTGCCCCCTATGTACAAGAATATAACTACTATAATACTGCCCCCTATGTACAAGAATATAACTACTATAATACTGCTCCTATGTACAAGAATATAACTACTATAATACTGCCCCCTATGTACAAGAATATAACTACTATAATACTTCCTTCATGTACAAGAATATAACTACTATAATACTGCCCCCTATGTACAAGAATATAACTACTATAATACTGCTCCCTATGTACAAGAATATAACTACTATAATACTGCCCCCTATGTACAAGAATATAACTACTATAATACTGCTCCTATGTACAAGAATATAACTACTATAATACTGCTCCCTATGTATAAGAATATAACTACTATAATACTGCCCCCTATGTACAAGAATATAACTACTATAAAACTGCTCCCTATGTACAAGAATATAACTACTATAATACTGCTCCTATGTACAAGAATATAACTACTATAATACTGCCCCCTATGTACAAGAATATAACTACTATAATACTGCCCCCTATGTACAAGAATATAACTACTATAATACTGCTCCTATGTACAAGAATATAACTACTATAATACTGCCCCCTATGTACAAGAATATAACTACTATAATACTTCCTTCATGTACAAGAATATAACTACTATAATACTGCCCCCTATGTACAAGAATATAACTACTATAATACTGCCCCCTATGTACAAGAATATAACTACTATAATACTGCCCCTATAAACAAGAATATAACTACTATAACACTGCTCCCTATGTACAAGAATATAACTACTATAATACTGCTCCTACATACAAGAATATAACTACTATAATACTGCTCCCTATGTACAAGAATATAGCTACTATAATACTGCCCCCTATGTACAAGAATATAACTACTATAATACTGCCCTCTATGTACAAGAATATAACTACTATAATACTGCTCCTATGTACAAGAATATAACTACTATAATATTGCTCCCTATGTACAAGGATATAACTACTATAATACTGCCCCTATGTACAAGAATATAACTACTATAATACTGCCCCTATGTACAAGAATATAACTACTATAATACTGCACCTATGTACAAGAATATAACTACTATAATACTGCTCCCTATGTACAAGAATATAACTACTATAATACTGCCCCTATGTACAAGAATATAACTACTATAATACTGCCCCCTATGTACAAGAATATAACTACTATAATACTGCTCCTATGTACAAGAATATAACTACTATAATACTGCTCCCTATGTACAAGAATATAACTACTATAATACTGCCCCCTATGTACAAGAATATAACTACTATAATACTGCTCCTATGTACAAGAATATAACTACTATAATACTGCCCCTATGTACAAGAATATAACTACTATAATACTGCCCCCTATGTACAAGAATATAACTACTATAATACTTCCTTCATGTACAAAAATATAACTACTATAATACTGCCCCCTATGTACAAGAATATAACTACTATAATACTGCCCCCTATGTACAAGAATATAACTACTATAATACTGCCCCCTATGTACAAGAATATAACTACTATAATACTGCTCCTATGTACAAGAATATAACTACTATAATACTGCCCCTATGTACAAGAATATAACTACTATAATACTGCCCCCTATGTACAAGAATATAACTACTATAATACTGCCCCCTATGTACAAGAATATAACTACTATAATACTGCTCCTATGTACAAGAATATAACTACTATAATACTGCCCCTATGTACAAGAATATAACTACTATAATACTGCTCCTATGTACAAGAATATAACTACTATAATACTGCCCCCTATGTACAAGAATATAACTACTATAATACTGCTCCTATGTACAAGAATATAACTACTATAATACTGCCCCTATGTACAAGAATATAACTACTATAATACTGCCCCCTATGTACAAGAATATAACTACTATAATACTGCCCCCTATGTACAAGAATATAACTACTATAATACTGCTCCTATGTACAAGAATATAACTACTATAATACTGTCCCTATGTACAAGAATATAACTACTATAATACTGCTCCTATGTACAAGAATATAACTACTATAATACTGCCCCTATGTACAAGAATATAACTACTATAATACTGCCCCTATGTACAAGAATATAACTACTATAATACTGCCCCTATGTACAAGAATATAACTACTATAATACTGCCCCTATGTACAAGAATATAACTACTATAATACTGCTCCCTATGTACAAGAATATAACTACTATAATACTGCTCCTATGTACAAGAATATAACTACTATAATACTGCCCCTATGTACAAGAATATAACTACTATAATACTGCCCCCTATGTACAAGAATATAACTACTATAATACTGCTCCTATGTACAAGAATATAACTACTATAATACTGCACCCTATGTACAAGAATATAACTACTATAATACTGCCCCCTATGTACAAGAATATAACTACTATAATACCGCTCCTATGTACAATATAACTACTATAATACTGCCCCTATGTGCAAGAATATAACTACTATAATACTGCTCTTATGTACAAGAATATAACTACTATAATACTGCTCCTATGTACAAGAATATAACTACTATAATACTGCCCCCTATGTACAAGAATATAACTACTATAATACTGCCCCTATGTACAAGAATATAACTACTATAATACTGCCCCCTATGTACAAGAATATAACTACTATAATACTGCCCCTATGTACAAGAATATAACTACTATAATACTGCCCCCTATGTACAAGAATATAACTACTATAATACTGCCCCCTATGTACAAGAATATAACTACTATAATACTGCTCCCTATGTACAAGAATATAACTACTATAATACTGCTCCCTATGTACAAGAATATAACTACTATAATACTGCTCCTATGTACAAGAATATAACTACTATAATACTGCCCCCTATGTACAAGAATATAACTACTATAATACTGCCCCCTATGTACAAGAATATAACTACTATAATACTGCTCCCTATGTACAAGAATATAACTACTATAATACTGCCCCCTATGTACAAGAATATAACTACTATAATACTGCTCCTATGTACAAGAATATAACTACTATAATACTGCTCCCTATGTATAAGAATATAACTACTATAATACTGCCCCCTATGTACAAGAATATAACTACTATAAAACTGCTCCCTATGTACAAGAATATAACTACTATAATACTGCTCCTATGTACAAGAATATAACTACTATAATACTGCCCCCTATGTACAAGAATATAACTACTATAATACTGCCCCCTATGTACAAGAATATAACTACTATAATACTGCTCCTATGTACAAGAATATAACTACTATAATACTGCCCCCTATGTACAAGAATATAACTACTATAATACTTCCTTCATGTACAAGAATATAACTACTATAATACTGCCCCCTATGTACAAGAATATAACTACTATAATACTGCCCCCTATGTACAAGAATATAACTACTATAATACTGCCCCTATAAACAAGAATATAACTACTATAACACTGCTCCCTATGTACAAGAATATAACTACTATAATACTGCTCCTACATACAAGAATATAACTACTATAATACTGCTCCCTATGTACAAGAATATAGCTACTATAATACTGCCCCCTATGTACAAGAATATAACTACTATAATACTGCCCTCTATGTACAAGAATATAACTACTATAATACTGCTCCTATGTACAAGAATATAACTACTATAATATTGCTCCCTATGTACAAGGATATAACTACTATAATACTGCCCCTATGTACAAGAATATAGCTACTATAATACTGCCCCTATGTACAAGAATATAACTACTATAATACTGCACCTATGTACAAGAATATAACTACTATAATACTGCTCCCTATGTACAAGAATATAACTACTATAATACTGCCCCCTATGTACAAGAATATAACTACTATAATACTGCCCCCTATGTACAAGAATATAACTACTATAATACTGCTCCTATGTACAAGAATATAACTACTATAATACTGCTCCCTATGTACAAGAATATAACTACTATAATACTGCCCCCTATGTACAAGAATATAACTACTATAATACTGCTCCTATGTACAAGAATATAACTACTATAATACTGCCCCTATGTACAAGAATATAACTACTATAATACTGCCCCCTATGTACAAGAATATAACTACTATAATACTTCCTTCATGTACAAAAATATAACTACTATAATACTGCCCCCTATGTACAAGAATATAACTACTATAATACTGCCCCCTATGTACAAGAATATAACTACTATAATACTGCCCCCTATGTACAAGAATATAACTACTATAATACTGCTCCTATGTACAAGAATATAACTACTATAATACTGCCCCTATGTACAAGAATATAACTACTATAATACTGCCCCCTATGTACAAGAATATAACTACTATAATACTGCCCCCTATGTACAAGAATATAACTACTATAATACTGCTCCTATGTACAAGAATATAACTACTATAATACTGCCCCTATGTACAAGAATATAACTACTATAATACTGCTCCTATGTACAAGAATATAACTACTATAATACTGCCCCCTATGTACAAGAATATAACTACTATAATACTGCTCCTATGTACAAGAATATAACTACTATAATACTGCCCCTATGTACAAGAATATAACTACTATAATACTGCCCCCTATGTACAAGAATATAACTACTATAATACTGCCCCCTATGTACAAGAATATAACTACTATAATACTGCTCCTATGTACAAGAATATAACTACTATAATACTGCCCCTATGTACAAGAATATAACTACTATAATACTGCTCCTATGTACAAGAATATAACTACTATAATACTGCCCCTATGTACAAGAATATAACTACTATAATACTGCCCCTATGTACAAGAATATAACTACTATAATACTGCCCCTATGTACAAGAATATAACTACTATAATACTGCCCCTATGTACAAGAATATAACTACTATAATACTGCTCCCTATGTACAAGAATATAACTACTATAATACTGCTCCTATGTACAAGAATATAACTACTATAATACTGCCCCCTATGTACAAGAATATAACTACTATAATACTGCCCCCTATGTACAAGAATATAACTACTATAATACTGCCCCTATGTACAAGAATATAACTACTATAATACTGCCCCTATGTACAAGAATATAACTACTATAATACTGCTCCTATGTACAAGAATATAACTACTATAATACTGCCCTCTATGTACAAGAATATAACTACTATAATACTGCCCCTATGTACAAGAATATAACTACTATAATACTGCCCCTATAAACAAGAATATAACTACTATAACACTGCTCCCTATGTACAAGAATATAACTACTATAATACTGCTCCTACATACAAGAATATAACTACTATAATAATGCTCCCTATGTACAAGAATATAGCTACTATAATACTGCCCCCTATGTACAAGAATATAACTACTATAATACTGCCCTCTATGTACAAGAATATAACTACTATAATACTGCTCCTATGTACAAGAATATAACTACTATAATATTGCTCCCTATGTACAAGGATATAACTACTATAATACTGCCCCTATGTACAAGAATATAACTACTATAATACTGCCCCTATGTACAAGAATATAACTACTATAATACTGCACCTATGTACAAGAATATAACTACTATAGTACTGCTCCCTATGTACAAGAATATAACTACTATAATACTGCCCCCTATGTACAAGAATATAACTACTATAATACTGCCCCCTATGTACAAGAATATAACTACTATAATAATGCTCCTATGTACAAGAATATAACTACTATAATACTGCTCCCTATGTACAAGAATATAACTACTATAATACTGCCCCCTATGTACAAGAATATAACTACTATAATACTGCTCCTATGTACAAGAATATAACTACTATAATACTGCCCCTATGTACAAGAATATAACTACTATAATACTGCTCCTATGTACAAGAATATAACTACTATAATACTGCCACATATGTACAAGAATATAACTACAATAATACTGCTCCCTATGTACAAGAATATAACTACTATAATACTGCCCCCTATGTACAAGAATATAACTACTATAATACTGCTCCTATGTACAAGAATATAACTACAATAATACTGCCCCCTATGTACAAGAATATAACTACTATAATACTGCCTTCTATGTACAAGAATATAACTACTATAATACTGCTCCTATGTACAAGAATATAACTACAATAATACTGCCTCCTATGTACAAGAATATAACTACTATAATACTGCCTCCTATGTACAAGAATATAACTACTATAATACTGCCGCCTATGTACAAGAATATAACTACTATAATACTGCTCCTATGTACAAGAATATAACTACTATAATACTGCCCCCTATGTACAAGAATATAACTACTATAATACTGCTCCTATGTACAAGAATATAACTACAATAATACTGCCTCCTATGTACAAGAATATAACTACTATAATACTGCCTTCTATGTACAAGAATATAACTACTATAATACTGCTCCTATGTACAAGAATATAACTACAATAATACTGCCTCCTATGTACAAGAATATAACTACTATAATACTGCCTCCTATGTACAAGAATATAACTACTATAATACTGCCTCCTATGTACAAGAATATAACTACTATAATACTGCCCCCTATGTACAAGAATATAACTACTATAATACTGCTCCTATGTACAAGAATATAACTACAATAATACTGCCTCCTATGTACAAGAATATAACTACTATAATACTGCCTTCTATGTACAAGAATATAACTACTGTAATACTGCTCCTATGAACAAGAATATAACTACAATAATACTGCCTCCTATGTACAAGAATATAACTACTATAATACTGCCTCCTATGTACAAGAATATAACTACTATAATACTGCCGCCTATGTACAAGAATATAACTACTATAATACTGCCCCCTATGTACAAGAGTATAATTACTATAATACTGCCCCCTATGTACAAGAATATAACTACTATAATACTGCCCCTATGTACAAGAATATAACTACTATAATACTGCCCCCTATGTACAAGAGTATAACTACTATAATACTGCCCCCTATGTACAAGAATATAACTACTATAATGCTGCCCCTATGTACAAGAATATAACTACTATAATACTGTCCCCTATGTGCAAGAATATAACTACTATAATACTGCCCCTATGTACAAGAATATAACTACTATAATACTGCTCCTATGTACAAGAATATAACTACTATAATACTGCCCCCTATGTACAAGAATATAACTACTATAATACTGCTCCTATGTACAAGAATATAACTACTATAATACTGCCCCCTATGTACAAGAGTATAACTACTATAATACTGCCCCCTATGTACAAGAATATAACTACTATAATACTGCTCCCTATGTACAAGGATGTTACTACTATAATACTGTCCCCTATGTACAAGAATATAACTACAATAATACTGCCCCCTATGTACAAGAATATAACTACTATAATACTGCCCCTATGTACAAGAATATAACTACTATAATACTGCCCCTATGTACAAGAATATAACTACTATAATACTGCTCCTATGTACAAGAATATAACTACTATAATACTGCCCTCTATGTACAAGAATATAACTACTATAATACTGCCCCTATGTACAAGAATATAACTACTATAATACTGCCCCTATAAACAAGAATATAACTACTATAACACTGCTCCCTATGTACAAGAATATAACTACTATAATACTGCTCCTACATACAAGAATATAACTACTATAATAATGCTCCCTATGTACAAGAATATAGCTACTATAATACTGCCCCCTATGTACAAGAATATAACTACTATAATACTGCCCTCTATGTACAAGAATATAACTACTATAATACTGCTCCTATGTACAAGAATATAACTACTATAATATTGCTCCCTATGTACAAGGATATAACTACTATAATACTGCCCCTATGTACAAGAATATAACTACTATAATACTGCCCCTATGTACAAGAATATAACTACTATAATACTGCACCTATGTACAAGAATATAACTACTATAGTACTGCTCCCTATGTACAAGAATATAACTACTATAATACTGCCCCCTATGTACAAGAATATAACTACTATAATACTGCCCCCTATGTACAAGAATATAACTACTATAATACTGCTCCTATGTACAAGAATATAACTACTATAATACTGCTCCCTATGTACAAGAATATAACTACTATAATACTGCCCCCTATGTACAAGAATATAACTACTATAATACTGCTCCTATGTACAAGAATATAACTACTATAATACTGCCCCTATGTACAAGAATATAACTACTATAATACTGCTCCTATGTACAAGAATATAACTACTATAATACTGCCACATATGTACAAGAATATAACTACAATAATACTGCTCCCTATGTACAAGAATATAACTACTATAATACTGCTCCTATGTACAAGAATATAACTACAATAATACTGCCCCCTATGTACAAGAATATAACTACTATAATACTGCCTTCTATGTACAAGAATATAACTACTATAATACTGCTCCTATGTACAAGAATATAACTACAATAATACTGCCTCCTATGTACAAGAATATAACTACTATAATACTGCCTCCTATGTACAAGAATATAACTACTATAATACTGCCGCCTATGTACAAGAATATAACTACTATAATACTGCTCCTATGTACAAGAATATAACTACTATAATACTGCCCCCTATGTACAAGAATATAACTACTATAATACTGCTCCTATGTACAAGAATATAACTACAATAATACTGCCTCCTATGTACAAGAATATAACTACTATAATACTGCCTTCTATGTACAAGAATATAACTACTATAATACTGCTCCTATGTACAAGAATATAACTACAATAATACTGCCTCCTATGTACAAGAATATAACTACTATAATACTGCCTCCTATGTACAAGAATATAACTACTATAATACTGCCTCCTATGTACAAGAATATAACTACTATAATACTGCCCCCTATGTACAAGAATATAACTACTATAATACTGCTCCTATGTACAAGAATATAACTACAATAATACTGCCTCCTATGTACAAGAATATAACTACTATAATACTGCCTTCTATGTACAAGAATATAACTACTATAATACTGCTCCTATGTACAAGAATATAACTACAATAATACTGCCTCCTATGTACAAGAATATAACTACTATAATACTGCCTCCTATGTACAAGAATATAACTACTATAATACTGCCGCCTATGTACAAGAATATAACTACTATAATACTGCCCCCTATGTACAAGAGTATAATTACTATAATACTGCCCCCTATGTACAAGAATATAACTACTATAATACTGCCCCTATGTACAAGAATATAACTACTATAATACTGCCCCCTATGTACAAGAGTATAACTACTATAATACTGCCCCCTATGTACAAGAATATAACTACTATAATGCTGCCCCTATGTACAAGAATATAACTACTATAATACTGTCCCCTATGTGCAAGAATATAACTACTATAATACTGCCCCTATGTACAAGAATATAACTACTATAATACTGCTCCTATGTACAAGAATATAACTACTATAATACTGCCCCCTATGTACAAGAATATAACTACTATAATACTGCTCCTATGTACAAGAATATAACTACTATAATACTGCCCCCTATGTACAAGAGTATAACTACTATAATACTGCCCCCTATGTACAAGAATATAACTACTATAATACTGCTCCCTATGTACAAGGATGTTACTACTATAATACTGTCCCCTATGTACAAGAATATAACTACAATAATACTGCCCCTATGTACAAGAATATAACTACTATAATACTGCTCCTATGTACAAGAATATAACTACTATAATACTGCTCCTATGTACAAGAGTATAACTACAATAATACTGCCCCTATGTACAAGAATATAACTACTATAATACTGCCCCCTATGTACAAGAATATAACTACTATAATACTGCTCCTATGTACAAGAATATAACTACTATAATACTGCTCCTATGTACAAGAATATAACTACTATAATACTGCTCCCTATGTACAAGGATGTAACTACTATAATACTTCCCCCTATGTACAAGAATATAACTACAATAATACTGCCCCTATGTACAAGAATATAACTACTATAATACTGCCCCCTATGTACAAGAATATAACTACAATAATACTGCCCCTATGTACAAGAATATAACTACTATAATACTGCCCCTATGTACAAGAATATAACTACTATAATACTTCCCCCTATGTACAAGAATATAACTACAATAATACTGCCCCTATGTACAAGAATATAACTACAATAATACTGCCCCTATGTACAAGGATGTAACTACTATAATATTTCCCCCTATGTACAAGAATATAACTACAATAATACTGCCCCTATGTACAAGAATATAACTACTATAATACTGCTCCCTATGTACAAGAATATAACTACTATAATACTGCTCCTATGTACAAGAATATAACTACTATAATACTGCTCCTATGTACAAGAATATAACTACTATAATACTGCTCCTATGTACAAGAATATAACTACTATAATACTGCCCCTATGTACAAGAATATAACTACTATAATACTGCTCCCTATGTACAAGGATGTTACTACTATAATACTGTCCCCTATGTACAAGAATATAACTACAATAATACTGCCCCTATGTACAAGAATATAACTACTATAATACTGCTCCTATGTACAAGAATATAACTACTATAATACTGCTCCTATGTACAAGAGTATAACTACTATAATACTGCTCCTATGTACAAGAATATAACTACAATAATACTGCTCCTGTGTACAAGAATATAACTACTATAATACTGCCCCTATGTACAAGAATATAACTACTATAATACTGCTCCTATGTACAAGAATATAACTACTATAATACTGCCCCCTATGTACAAGAATATAACTACTATAATACTGCTCCTATGTACAAGAATATAACTACTATAATACTGCTCCCTATTTACAAGAATATAACTACTATAATACTGCCCCCTATGTACAAGAATATAACTACTATAATACTGCCCCTATGTACAAGAATATAACTACTATAATACTGCCCCCTATGTACAAGAATATAACTACTATAATACTGCCTCCTATGTACAAGAATATAACTACTATAATACTGCCCCCTATGTACAAGAATAAAACTACTATAATACTGCCCCCTATGTACAAGAATATAACTACTATAATACTGCCCTATGTACAAGAATATAACTACTATAATACTGCTCCTATGTACAAGAATATAACTACTATAATACTGCCCCTATGTACAAGAATATAACTACTATAATACTGCCCCCTATGTACAAGAATATAACTACTATAATACTGCTCCTATGTACAAGAATATAACTACTATAATACTGCTCCTATGTACAAGAATATAACTACTATAATACTGCTCCCTATGTACAAGGATGTAACTACTATAATACTGCCCCCTATGTACAACAGTATAACTACAATAATACTGCCCCTATATACAAGAATATAACTACAATAATACTGCCCCTATGTACAAGAATATAACTACTATAATACTGCCCCTATGTACAAGAATATAACTACTATAATACTGCTCCCTATGTACAAGAATATAACTACTATAATACTGCTCCTATGTACAAGAATATAACTACTATAATACTGCTCCTATGTACAAGAATATAACTACTATAATACTGCTCCTATGTACAAGAATATAACTACTATAATACTGCCCCTATGTACAAGAATATAACTACTATAATACTGCTCCTATGTACAAGAATATAACTACTATAATACTGCCCCCTATGTACAAGAATATAACTACTATAATACTGCTCCTATGTACAAGAATATAACTACTATAATATTGCTCCCTATTTACAAGAATATAACTACTATAATACTGCCCCCTATGTACAAGAATATAACTACTATAATACTGCCCCTATGTACAAGAATATAACTACTATAATACTGCCTCCTATGTACAAGAATATAACTACTATAATACTGCCCCCTATGTACAAGAATATAACTACTATAATACTGCCCCCTATGTACAAGAATATAACTACTATAATACTGCCCCCTATGTACAAGAATATAACTACTATAATACTGCTCCTATGTACAAGAATATAACTACTATAATACTGCTCTCTATGTACAAGAATATAACTACTATAATACTGCTCCTATGTACAAGAATATAACTACTATAATACTGCTCTCTATGTACAAGAATATAACTACTATAATACTGCCCCTATGTACAAGAATATAACTACTATAATACCGCTCCTATGTACAAGAATATAACTACTATAATACTGCTCCTATGTACAAGAATATAAGTACTATAATACTGCCCCTATGTTTAAGAATATAACTACTATAATACTGCTCCCTATGTACAAGAATATAACTACTATAATACTGCCCCTTATGTACAAGAATATAACTACTATAATACTGCCCCTTATGTACAAGAATATAACTACTATAATACTGCCCCCTATGTACAAGAATATAACTACTATAATACTGCCCCCTATGTACAAGAATATAACTACTATAATACTGCCCCTATGTACAAGAATATAACTACTATAATACTCACCCCTATGTACAAGAATATAACTACTATAATACTGCCCCTATGTACAAGAATATAACTACTATAATACTGCTCCCTATGTACAAGAATATAACTACTATAATACTGCCCCTATGTACAAGAATATAACTACTATAATACTACCCCCTATGTACAAGAATATAACTACTATAATACTGCCCCTATGTACAAGAATATAACTACTATAATACTGCTCCCTATGTACAAGAATATAACTACTATAATACTGCCCCTATGTACAAGAATATAACTACTATAATACTGCCCCCTATGTACAAGAATATAACTACTATAATACTGCCCCCTATGTACAAGAATATAACTACTATAATACTACCCCCTATGTACAAGAATATAACTACTATAATACTGCCCCTATGTACAAGAATATAACTACTATAATACTGCTCCCTATGTACAAGAATATAACTACTATAATACTGCCCCTATGTACAAGAATATAACTACTATAATACTGCTCCTATGTACAAGAATATAACTACTATAATACTGCCCCCTATGTACAAGAATATAACTACTATAATACTGCCCCTATGTACAAGAATATAACTACTATAATACTGCTCCCTATGTACAAGAATATAACTACTATAATACTGCCCCTATGTACAAGAATATAACTACTATAATACTGCCCCTATGTACAAGAATATAACTACTATAATACTGCCCCTATGTACAAGAATATAACTACTATAATACTGCTCCCTATGTACAAGAATATAACTACTATAATACTGCCCCTATGTACAAGAATATAACTACTATAATACTGCCCCCTATGTACAAGAATATAACTACTATAATACTGCTCCTATGTACAAGAATATAACTACTATAATACTGCTCCTATGTACAAGAATATAACTACTATAATACTGCCCCAATGTTTAAGAATATAACTACTATAATACTGCTCCCTATGTACAAGAATATAAATACTATAATACTGCCCCCTATGTACAAGAATATAACTACTATAATACTGCCCCCTATGTACAAGAATATAACTACTATAATACTGCTCCCTATGTACAAGAATATAGCTACTATAATACTGCCCCCTATGTACAAGAATATAACTACTATAATACTGCTCCCTATGTACAAGAATATAGCTACTATAATACTGCCCCCTATGTACAAGAATATAACTACTATAATACTGCCCCTATGTACAAGAATATAACTACTATAATACTGCTCCTATGTATAAGAATATAACTACTATAATACTGCTCCCTATGTACAAGAATATAACTACTATAATACTGCCCCTATGTACAAGAATATAACTACTATAATACTACCCCCTATGTACAAGAATATAACTACTATAATACTGCCCCTATGTACAAGAATATAACTACTATAATACTGCTCCCTATGTACAAGAATATAACTACTATAATACTGCCCCTATGTACAAGAATATAACTACTATAATACTGCCCCCTATGTACAAGAATATAACTACTATAATACTGCCCCCTATGTACAAGAATATAACTACTATAATACTACCCCCTATGTACAAGAATATAACTACTATAATATTGCCCCTATGTACAAGAATATAACTACTATAATACTGCTCCCTATGTACAAGAATATAACTACTATAATACTGCCCCTATGTACAAGAATATAACTACTATAATACTGCTCGTATGTACAAGAATATAACTACTATAATACTGCCCCCTATGTACAAGAATATAACTACTATAATACTGCCCCTATGTACAAGAATATAACTACTATAATACTGCTCCCTATGTACAAGAATATAACTACTATAATACTGCCCCTATGTACAAGAATATAACTACTATAATACTGCCCCTATGTACAAGAATATAACTACTATAATACTGCCCCTATGTACAAGAATATAACTACTATAATACTGCTCCCTATGTACAAGAATATAACTACTATAATACTGCCCCTATGTACAAGAATATAACTACTATAATACTGCCCCCTATGTACAAGAATATAACTACTATAATACTGCTCCTATGTACAAGAATATAACTACTATAATACTGCCCCAATGTTTAAGAATATAACTACTATAATACTGCTCCCTATGTACAAGAATATAAATACTATAATACTGCCCCCTATGTACAAGAATATAACTACTATAATACTGCCCCCTATGTACAAGAATATAACTACTATAATACTGCTCCCTATGTACAAGAATATAGCTACTATAATACTGCCCCCTATGTACAAGAATATAACTACTATAATACTGCTCCCTATGTACAAGAATATAGCTACTATAATACTGCCCCCTATGTACAAGAATATAACTACTATAATACTGTCCCCTATGTACAAGAATATAACTACTATAATACTGCCCCTATGTACAAGAATATAACTACTATAATACTGCTCCTATGTATAAGAATATAACTACTATAATACTGCTCCCTATGTACAAGAATATAACTACTATAATACTGCCCCTATGTGCAAGAATATACAGGGGCGGCCTACCGCCCGTGCAGCCGGTTCATTGAACGGGGGCTCCCGAGGGAGAGGGGGACCCTCCAGCAGGGCCGCCATCAGGGCATGACTGCCCTGACTCCAGCATGGACCCGGCCGGTCGGGGCCCCCTCGGGGCCCCCCTCTTGTGCGTCTCCTCATGGGGCCCCCCCGCAGGACCCCCCGCCGTCACATGACCGGAGATGTCCCTGCGCTCAGCATGGGTCCCTGGCCCTATGCTGAGCGCAAGGACATCTCCAGTCATGTGACTGCGCCGGCACAATACTTACCCCTCCCCATGCCTCCGCAGCGTCTCAGGTCAGAGGGCGCGGTGATATGTTTACACCGCGCGCGCTCTCTCCTGACCTGTCACAGTGCGGAGCGGGAAGACGCCAGCGACACTGAGGAGTCCAGAGCAGTGCCAGCAGCAGGTTAGAAGTGAGGTGAGTATTGGATTTTTTTATTTTTTTCATGTATGGGGGCATGGGGCATTATATGGTGGGGGTGTGTGTGACATCCTGCATGGGGCATTATATGGTGGGGAGGTGTGACATCCTGCATGGGGCATTATATGGTGGGGGGGTGTGACATCCTGCATGGGGCATTATATGGGGGGGTGACATCCTGCATGGGGCATTATATGGTGTGGGGGGGGGGTGACATCCTGCATGGGGCATTATATGGTGGGGGGGGGTGTGACATCCTGCATGGGGCATTATATGGGGTGGGTGACATCCTGCATGGGGCATTATATGGGGGGGTGACATCCTGCATGGGGCATTATATGGGGGGCGAGGTGACATCCTGCATGGGGCATTATATAGGGGGAGAGGTGAAATCCTGCATGGGGCATTATAAGGGAGGGGGGTGTAACATCCTGCATGGGGCATTATATGGGGGGGGTGACATACTGCATGGGGCATTATATGGGGGAGGGGGAGGGGGGAATTGACATCCTGCATGGGGGCATTATATGGGGGTGGGGGTGTGTGTGTGACATCCTGCATTTTAAGAGGGAAAGGGGGGAAATTACATCCTGCATGGGGCATCATAAGAAGGGAAGGGGGGAAGTGACATCCTGCATGGGGCATTATAAGGGAGGGGGGGTCTGACATCCTGCATGGGGCATTATAAGGGAGGGGGTGTGACATCCTGCATGGGGCATTATAAGGGAGGGGGTGTGACATCCTGCATGGGGCATTATAAGGGAGGGGGTGTGACATCCTGCATGGGGCATTATAAGAGGGGGAGGGGGGAATTGACATACTGCATGGGGCATTATAAGGAGGGGGGGTGTGTGACCTCCTGCATGGGGCATTATAAGGGAGGGGGTGGTCTGACATACTACATGGGGCATTGAAAAGGGGGGAAGTGACATCCTGCAAGGGGAATTATATGGGGGGGAGAGGTGTCATCCTGCATGGGGCATTATAAGGGGGGGAACAGCCTGCATGGAGAGTTACATGGGGGCCAATATTCTGTATGGAGCGTTATATGGGGGTCAGTATTCTGTATGGAGCGTTATATGGGGGTCAGTATTCTGTATGGAGCGTTATATGGGGGTCAGTATTCTGTATGGAGCGTTATATCAAGAGAATGCCAAGAGTGTGCAAAGCAGTCATCAAAGCAAAAGGTGGCTACTGTGAAGAACCTAGAATATAAGACATATATTCAGTTGTTTCACACTTTTTTGTTAAGTATATAATTCCACATGTGTTAATTCATAGTTTTGATGCCTTCAGTGTGAATGTACAATTTTCATAGTCATGAAAATACAGAAAAATCTTTAAATGAGAAGGTGTGTCCAAACTTTTGGTCTGTACTGTATATGTATTATATATATATATATGTATAGATAGATAGATTGATAGATAAGATATTCTGAGAGAAATGAGGAACCTGCACGTCTCACGGAATTATCCTTTGGGAAGGAATATTTGTTCTGTTTTCTGAGCATGTGCAGAAGCTCCACCTGCACCATCCTACAACACGTCAGATCCCCCTCTCATATTCATAGGGGTCTCGTATTCACCATTAATATCTTATCTTTTCCTCTTTTAATTTTAACTTTTATTCTAAATAAAATGTCCTTTTAGCCAGATCACCCATGAGGACGGATGTTTGGCTTGGAATAGATTTTTCCCTATCAGGTGGTGGAGGATGCGGGCACATCCAGCTGCCATTGGTTCCCTTGGCAAAGCAGGTGAGATCTCCTACCCGTCTCTGCTTTCCTGCTCCTCTGCGGCTTTAGGATAAAGCAGACAGAGATACTGAAGAGGAAAGGGCAGAGTTAGGTAATGGTGCGTTGTGGTATCGGAGCCCACCAGCGAGGACTTATACTTCAGGGCCTCCTTCTACACAGGTCCTAGCTGAAGTTCCTACAAAGTCAGCGATACCGTTAGAGATTCCCCAGAGTTTTGGAGAGACCACCAGAAATGTCACCAGCCAAACTAGCTGTACAACAACCGGGTGGGAAAAGGAGGAGGACGGTGAATCCGGTGCATCCAGGACATTATCATCGGTCACACTGGCCCAGTAAGAATGGCCTCCATAGGAAGAGCTGGTGTCCGAGGTCTCCAGGACCAGCCAGTCCTCACGGTCCATCAGTGGAGTAAGGGCCGGTCCTCCTCCTTCCTGATATAACCCGTATGGTTTCGGATAGCACTCACCCATTGTATGCACCGGCTACGATCCCAACTGGACAGACCTGACCGTAGTACAATGCAATGGGCGGCAGATGACCGCGTAGACCCCACAAACACACTGGAAGAATAGAGACCCCGTGCGACAAGAAATGTGACATTTTCCTGAAGTATCAGGTCATCCAGGGACCAAAACAGACAGTAGCTGAAAACACTGATAGATCCTGGGATCAAGAGGAGACAAAACTGACAACCGCCATGTTTACAACAGCTAACAAACTGATCCCTTTATTATAGTCTAGGAGTGATCCTTTTATTATACTCTAGGGGTGATCCCTTTATTATAATCTAGGGGTGATCCCTTTATTATAGTCTAGGGGTGATCCCTTTATTATAGTCTAGGAGTGATCCTTTTATTATACTCTAGGGGTGATCCCTTTATTATAATCTAGGGGTGATCCCTTTATTATAGTCTAGGGGTGATCCCTTTATTATAGTCTAGGAGTGATCCTTTTATTATACTCTAGGGGTGATCCCTTTATTATAATCTAGGGGTGATCCCTTTATTATAGTCTAGGGGTGATCCCTTTATTATAGTCTAGGAGTGATCCTTTTATTATACTCTAGGGGTGATCCCTTTATTATAGTCTAGGAGTGATCCTTTTATTATAGTCTAGGAGTGATCCTTTTATTATAGTCTAGGGGTGATCCCTTTATTATAGTCAGTCTAGGAGTGATTCTTTTATTATAGTCTAGGAGTGATCCTTTTATTATAGTCTAGGAGTGATCCTTTTATTATAGTCTAGGGGTGATCCCTTTATTATAGTCTAGGAGTGATCCTTTTATTATAGTCTAGGAGTGATCCTTTTATTATAGTCTAGGAGTGATCCTTTTATTATAGTCTAGGGGTGATCCCTTTATTATAGTCAGTCTAGGAGTGATTCTTTTATTATAGTCTAGGAGTGATCCTTTTATTATAGTCTAGGGGTGATCCCTATATTACAGTCTAGGAGTGATCCTTTTATTATAGTCTATGGGTGATCCCTTTATTATAGTCTAGGAGCGATCCTTTTATAATAGTCTAGGGGTGATCGCTATATTATAGTCTAGGAGTGATCCTTTTATTATAGTCTAGGGGTGATCCCTTTATTATAGTCTAGGAGTGATCCTTTTATTATAGTCTAGGAGTGATCCTTTTATTATAGTCTAGGGGTGATCCCTATATTATAGTCTAGGAGTGATCCCTTTATTATAGTCTAGGAGTGATCCTTTTATTATAGTCTATTGGTGATCCCTATATTATAGTCTAGGAGTGATCCCTTGATTACAGTCTAGGGGTGATCCCTTTATTATAGTCTAGGAGTGATCCCTTTATTGTAATCTAGGAGTGATCCCTTTATTATATTCTAGGAGTGATCCTTTTATTACAGTCTAGGGGTGATCCCTTTATTATAGACTAGGGGTGATCCCTTTATTATAGTCTAGGAGTGATCCTTTTCTAATAGTCTAGGGGTGATCCCTTTATCATATTCTAGGAGTGATCCCTTTATTATAGTTTAACAGTGATCCCTTTATTTGCAGTCTAGGAGGGATCCTTTTTTATATTTTACTGGTGATCCTTTTATTATAGTCTAGCAGTGATCCCTTTATTATAGTCTAGGAGTGATCCCTTTATTATAGTCTAGGAGTGATACCTTTATTATCTTCTAGGAGTGATCCTTTTATTATAGTCTAGCAGTGATCCCTTTATTACAGTCTAGGAGTGATCCATTGATTACAGTCTAGGGGTAATCCCTTTATTATAGTCTAGGAGTGATCCTTTTATAATAGTCTAGGAGTGATCCTTTTATAATAGTCTAGGGGTGATCCCTTTATGATATTCTAGGAGTGATCCCTTTATTATAGTCTGAGTGATCCCTTTATTATAGTTTAACAGTGATCCCTTTATTTGCAGTCTAGGAGGGATCCTTTTTTTATATTTTGCTGGTGATCCTTTTATTATAGTCTAGCAGTGATCCCTTTATTATAGTCTAGGAGTGATCCCTTTATTGTAGTATAGGAGTGATACCTTTATTATCTTCTAGGAGTGATCCTTTCATTATAGTCTAGCAGTGATCCCTTTATTAAAGTCTAGGAGTGATCCCTTGATTACAGTCTAGGAGTGATCCCTTGATTACAGTCTAGGGGTGATCCCTTTATTATATTTTGGAGTGATCCTTTTATTATAGTCTAGGGGTGATCCCTATATTATAGTCTAGGAGTGATCCTTTTATTACAGTCTAGGGGGATCCCTTTATTTGCAGTCAAGGGGTGATCCCCTTATTATAGACTAGGGAGGATCCCTTTATTATAGTACAGAGATGATCTCTTTATTTGCAGTCTAGGGGTGATCCCTTTATTACAGCCTAGGAGGGATCCCTTTATTATAGTACAGGGATGAGCCCTTTATTTGCAGTCTAGGAGTGATCCCTTTATTTGCAGTCTAGAGTTGATGCCTTTATTATAGTACAGGGATGATCCCTTTATTACAGTGTAGGGGTGATCCTTTTATTACAGTCTAGAGGGGATCCCTTTATTTGCAATCTAGGGGTGATCCCCTTATTATAGTCTAGGGAGGATCCCTTTATTATAGTACAGGGATGATCTCTTTATTAAAGTCTAGGGGGATCCCTTTATTACAGTCTAGGAGGGATCTCTCTATTATAGTCTAGGGGTGATCGGGTGATCCCTTTATTACAGTATAGGAGTGATCCCTTCATTTGCAGTCTAGATGTGATCCCTTTATTTGCAGTCTAGGAGGGATCCCTTTTTTATATTCTACCAGTGATCCTTTTATTATAGTCTAGCAGTGATTCCTTTATTACAGTCTAGGAATGATCCCTTTAATGGTAGTCTAGGGGTGATCCCCTTTTTATAGACTAGGGAGGATCCCTTTATTATAGTACAGGGGTGATCCCTTTATTACAGTCTAGCAGTGATCCCTTTATTATATTCTACTAGTGATCCTTTTATTATAGTCTAGGGGTGATCCCTTTATTTGCAGTCTAGGGGTGAGCGCCTTTTTATAGACTAGGGAGGATCCCTTTATTATAGTACAGGGATGATCCCTTTATTACAGTCTAGGAGGGATCCCTTTATTACAGTACAGGGATGATCCCTTTATTATAGTACAGGGATGATCCCTTTATTACAGTCTAGGAGTGATCCCTTGATTACAGTCTAGGGGTGATCCCTTTATTATAATCTAGGAGTGATCCCTTTATTGTAATCTAGGAGTGATCCCTTTATTATATTCTAGGAGTGATCCTTTTATTACAGTCTAGGAGGGATCCCTTTATTATAGTACAGGGATGATCCCTTTATTACGGTTTAGGTGGGATCCCTTTATTATAGTACAGGGATAATCCCTTTATTTGCAGTCTAGGGGTGATCTCTTTATTACAGTCTAGGAGTGATCCTTTTATTACAGTCTAGGAGTGATCCCTTTATTACAGTCTTCAGAGCACAGCGGCTCCTTCCTCAGGCAGTTAACACTTTCATTACTGAGTTAAGATCACAACATTTAGGAGATGTTTCACCAGCACCTTTGTGCCCGGGGGATGGGGTGATTCCTCCTAATCAGGAGCCAAGGTTCCAAAATTAATTTTTTGTTACAAATGGAGATCTGGAGATCTGGAGAGTTGGAGATCTGGAGAGGTGGAGATCTGGAGAGGCGGGGGAGTGACGGCTCAGTGATCTGGAGTCATCTGCTGGGGGTGAGAGGAATGTTAGATCGAGTCCTTTGTCACAGACCTGATCATCTTGATCATCTTGATTTCCCAGATTTTTCTCTCTGTTGTTCTTAAAATGACCTTTCAGTATTAAGACTTAAATCTGTCATAATGTCCAGAGAAATGTTTCCCCACAGGCGTCCGGCTCGTTCCTCATTGTTTGTCTCTGTAGATTCATCCTCGTTTGTAGTTTTTACTTCGTTTCGCCAATATCGGCTCCTTCAGGGGCACCTTGTATCTTGTGCACCAGATTGGAGGACGTACATGAGAAGACATCCATGATCTTATAGTCCTGTCTGGTGCGGGGTGTGCGGACTGTTTGTCGGTAATATGGGGGACAAGTCCTGGATTGTCTTCTGTTACAGGGGAAGGTGCCGGCTGCAAGAGTTAACATCTAAGCTCCATGAATGGCCGCCCTTCTCATACATCTCTATGGGAGTTTCTCTAAGTGACTTCTTGGGTTCATTCCTCAAACAATTGTTGCAGTTCTTGTTCTTATCTTCATTGAATACTTTGTATCTATCTGCAAACAGTGAACTTCAGCAACTAATAAAGCAGGGGGGGCTGATTATAATCAGTGACTGATAACGGAGGTTACACAAAACCAAAAGGGGGAAACTGATAGAGAAAAGAATCAGAGCGGCCATTATCATCCAGAATATACCTTTATGGTGTATTACAACTATGTAACAGCTTTATAAAAGCAGCTAACAGAAACCAAGGCTACATTATATATATACACATACAGTACAGACCAAAAGTTTGGACACACCTTCTCATTTAAAGATTTTTCTGTATTTTCATGACTATGAAAATTGTACATTCACACTGAAGGCATCAAAACTATGAATTACCACATGTGGAATTATATACTTAACAAAAAAGTGTGAAACAACTGAAAATATGTCTTATATTCTAGGTTCTTCACAGTAGCCACCTTTTGCTTTGATGACTGCTTTGCACACTCTTGGCATTCTCTTGATGAGCTTCAAGAGGTAGTCACCGGAAATGGTCTTCCAACAATCTTGAAGGAGTTCCCAGAGATGCTTAGCACTTGTTGGCCCTTTTGCCTTCACTCTGCGGTCCAGCTCACCCCAAACCATCTCGATTGGGTTCAGGTCTGGTGACTGTGGAGGCCAGGTCATCTGGCGTAGCCCCCCATCACTCTCCTTCTTGGTCACATAGCCCTTACACAGCCTGGAGGTGTGTTTGGGGTCATTGTCCTGTTGAAAAATAAATGATGGTCCAACTAAACGCAAACCGGATGGAATAGCATGCCGTTGCAAGATGCTGTGGTAGCCATGCTGGTTCAGTATGCCTTCAATTTTGAATAAATTCCCAACAGTGTCACCAGCAAAGCCCCCCCACACCATCACACCTCCTCCTCCATGCTTCACGGTGGGAACCAGGCATGTAGAGTCCATCCGTTCACCTTTTCTGTGTCGCACAAAGACACGGTGGTTGGAACCAAAGATCTCAAATTTGGACTCATCAGACCAAAGCACAGATTTCCACTGGTCTAATGTCCATTCCTTGTGTTCTTTAGCCCAAACAAGTCTCCTCTGCTTGTTGCCTGTCCTTAGCAGTGGTTTCCTAGCAGCTATTTTACCATGAAGGCCTGCTGCACAAAGTCTCCTCTTAACAGTTGTTGTAGAGATGTGTCTGCTGCTAGAACTCTGTGTGGCATTGACCTGGTCTCTAATCTGAGCTGCTGTTAACCTGCGATTTCTGAGGCTGGTGACTCGGATAAACTTATCCTCAGAAGCAGAGGTGACTCTTGGTCTTCCTTTCCTGGGGCAGTCCTCATGTGAGCCAGTTTCTTTGTAGCGCTTGATGGTTTTTACAACTGAACTTGGGGACACTTTCAAAGTTTTCCCAATTTTTCGCACTGACTGACCTTCATTTCCTAAGTAATGACGGCCACTCGTTTTTCTTTACTTAGCTGCTTTTTTCTTGCCATAATACAAATTCTAACAGCCTATTCAGTAGGACTATCAGCTGTGTATCCACCAGACTTCTGCACAACACAACTGATGGTGCCAACCCCATTTATACGTCAAGAAATCCCACTTATTAAACCTGACAGGGCACACCTGTGAAGTGAAAACCATTTTCGGTGACTACCTCTTGAAGCGCATCAAGAGAATGCCAAGAGTGTGCAAAGCAGTCATCAAAGCAAAAGGTGGCTACTGTGAAGAACCTAGAATATAAGACATATTTTCAGTTGTTTCACACTTTTTTGTTAAGTATATAATTCCACATGTGTTAATTCATAGTTTTGATGCCTTCAGTGTGAATGTACAATTTTCATAGTCATGAAAATACAGAAAAATCTTTAAATGAGAAGGTGTGTCCAAACTTTTGGTCTGTACTGTATGTAAACTTTTGAGCACAACTGTACAGCTCACCTCCTCCCCTGACTTCTGCACAGGTCAGAGAGCATGCCCACAGCACGCTCCCATAGAAGTTAATGCCCATCCCCAGACTATGGTTTCCTATGATCGGTGGGTGTCCTCCGGTGCTGCCATCTGTGGCGCAGCTGACACTTTTCACACAAACATCTAATGACACCTGAGACTTGTGGTGTCCGCCCTCCGGCTGCTGCAAATTCTTTTTCAAGGAATTTTTGGAGCAGAAACTCTCCAACAAATCCTCCAAATCTTTGAGTTTCTGCTCAGGTTTTGATCCAGAAGCTCAGTAAAAAGACTCAGTGTGAACAAAGGCTAAAGATCTGCGGAGAAGTGGCCGGCGGTGCAGCTGTAAGGACGGAGTATCTACACGTCAGTGATCTCAGCCTTACACGCACATGAGCCGGCAGACACTGGAGACGTGCAAGATGATAGACGGGCGGCTGACAGCTACACGGACACAGGTGGGCGTGGGGACAGCGCCTCCTCCAGATTACAGGGGGTTAATCAGAGGAACTGGAAAAACTGCATTTTCTGCTTTTATGATGTATAAGGAGGACGCCCCGCTGCCACTTATCCCACCCCCAACTCAGACGCTGATGGACTGGGACTGACCAACAGAGTTGACTCTCCAACACCCGGAGCAGAAACACGTCATCGAGGAATCTACACTGGACACACTGAGCCGCAGAGCTGACGCTCCATCACCAGGAGCAGAAACACATCATCGAGGAATCCACACCAGACGCACTGAGCCGCAGAGCTGACGCTACATCACCAGGAGCAGAAACACGTCATCGAGGAATCCACACCAGACGCACTGAGCAGCAGAGCTGACGCTCCATCACCAGGAGCAGAAACAAGTCATCGAGGAATCCACACCAGACGTACTGAGCCGCAGAGCTGACGCTCCATCACCAGGAGCAGAAACACATCATCGAGGAATCCACACCAGACGTACTGAGCCGCAGAGCTGACGCTCCATCACTAGGAGCAGAAACACATCATCGAGGAATCCACACCAGACGCACTGAGCCGCAGAGCTGACACTCAGTGATAGTCAGAACCTGGAGCAGCGTGGACCGAGGAGAGGACAATCTGATCAGACGGAGAAGCTGCAAAGGTGCCGACCCCAGAGCTGACACTCTAATCAGAGGACGAGGAAAGGAAACTACCAGCACAAAGGTAAAAGACACTCACTAGAACATGATGGGAATGTAGTACTGAGTATCACACAGGAGAGGATTAGATACACGGCTCAGCAGACAGTATCACACAGGAGAGGATTAGATACACGGCTCAGCAGACAGTATCACACAGGAGAGGATTAGATACATGGCTCAGCAGACAGTATCACACAGTATAGGATTAGATACACAGCTCAGCAGACAGTATCACACAGGACAGGATTAGATACACGGCTCAGTAGACAGTATCACACAGGATAGGATTAGATACACAGCTCAGCAGACAGTCTCACACAGGATAGGATTAGATACACGGCTCAGCAGACAGTATCACACAGGATAGGATTAGATACACGGCTCAGCAGACAGTATCACACAGGATAGGATTAGATACACGGCTCAGCAGACAGTATTACACAGGATAGGATTAGATACACGGCCCAGCAGACGGTATCACACAGGATAGGATTAGATACACAGCTCAGGAGACAGTATCACACAGGAGAGGATTAGATACACGGCTCAGCAGACAGTATCACACAGGAGAGGATTAGATACACGGCTCAGCAGACAGTATCACACAGGAGAGGATTAGATACACGGCTCAGCAGACAGTATCACACAGCATAGGATTAGATACACGGCTCAGCAGACGGTATCACACAGGATAGGATTAGATACACGGCTCAGCAGAGAGTATCACACAGGAGAGGATTAGATACACGGCTCAGCAGACAGTATCACACAGGATAGGATTAGATACACGGCTCAGCAGACAGTATCACACAGGAGAGGATTAGATACACGGCTCAGCAGACAGTATCACACAGGAGAGGATTAGATACACGGCTCAGCAGACAGTATCACACAGGATAGGATTAGATACACGGCTCAGCAGACAGGATCACACAGGATAGGATTAGATACACAGCAAAGCAGACAGTATCACACAGGACTCTGGGGGATGCAGCTACCACCAGGGGGCACTCTCTGCACTCACACCTGGATATATTGGACATGCCCCCTCTCCAGGTGATTCTCTGATCCCCTAATCAACATATTGGGATCTTCTCCCAAACAATCCACAGCATCGGTGGCTTCTAGCGGGTGATTATTTTGCTACTGACATTAACACAAGGGGTTTCTGGTGAAGATGGAGAAACATCTAATGATCTCTATGTGCCGGACGGATCTGTGGGAGATTGTACCCGGATACATCACAGCAAACCCTACAGATGTGATTGTAAAACGGACACAAAGGAAAAGCATCCTGTGTGATACTGTCTGCTGAGCCGTGTATCTAATCCTATCCTGTGTGATACTGTCTGCTGCGCCGTGTATCTAATCCTATCCTGTGTGATACTGTCTGCTGCGCCGTGTATCTAATCCTATCCTGTGTGATACTGTCTGCTGAGCTGTGTATCTAATCCTCTCCTGTGTGATACTGTCTGCTGCGCCGTGTATCTAATCCTATCCTGTGTGATACTGTCTGCTGAGCCATGTATCTAATCCTCTCCTGTGTGATACTGTCTGCTGAGCCGTGTATCTAATCCTCTCCTGTGTGATACTGTCTGCTGAGCCGTGTATCTAATCCTATCCTGTGTGATACTGTCTGCTGAGCCGTGTATCTAATCCTCTCCTGTGTGATACTGTCTGCTGCGCCGTGTATCTAATCCTATCCTGTGTGATACTGTCTGCTGAGCCATGTATCTAATCCTCTCCTGTGTGATACTGTCTGCTGAGCCGTGTATCTAATCCTCTCCTGTGTGATACTGTCTGCTGAGCCGTGTATCTAATCCTATCCTGTGTGATACTGTCTGCTGAGCCGTGTATCTAATCCTATCCTGTGTGATACTGTCTGCTGAGCCGTGTATCTAATCCTCTCCTGTGTGATACTCTCTGCTGAGCCGTGTATCTAATCCTATCCTGTGTGATACCGTCTGCTGAGCCGTGTATCTAATCCTATGCTGTGTGATACTGTCTGCTGAGCCGTGTATCTAATCCTATGCTGTGTGATACTGTCTGCTGAGCTGTGTATCTAATCCTCTCCTGTGTGATACTGTCTGCTGAGCCGTGTATCTAATCCTATCCTGTGTGATACTGTCTGCTGAGCCGTGTATCTAATCCTCTCCTGTGTGATACTGTCTGCTGCGCCGTGTATCTAATCCTATCCTGTGTGATACTGTCTGCTGAGCCGTGTATCTAATCCTCTCCTGTGTGATGCTGTCTGCTGAGCCGTGTATCTAATCCTCTCCTGTGTGATACTGTCTGCCGAGCCGTGTATCTAATCCTCTCCTGTGTGATACTGTCTGCTGAGCCGTGTATCTAATCCTATCCTGTGTGATACTGTCTGCCGAGCCGTGTATCTAATCCTCTCCTGTGTGATACTGTCTGCTGAGCCGTGTATCTAATCCTCTCCTGTGTGATACTGTCTGCTGAGCCGTGTATCTAATCCTATCCTGTGTGATACTGTCTGCTGCGCCGTGTATCTAATCCTATCCTGTGTGATACTGTCTGCTGCGCCGTGTATCTAATCCTATCCTGTGTGATACTGTCTGCTGAGCTGTGTATCTAATCCTCTCCTGTGTGATACTGTCTGCTGCGCCGTGTATCTAATCCTATCCTGTGTGATACTGTCTGCTGAGCCATGTATCTAATCCTCTCCTGTGTGATACTGTCTGCTGAGCCGTGTATCTAATCCTCTCCTGTGTGATACTGTCTGCTGAGCCGTGTATCTAATCCTATCCTGTGTGATACTGTCTGCTGAGCCGTGTATCTAATCCTCTCCTGTGTGATACTGTCTGCTGCGCCGTGTATCTAATCCTATCCTGTGTGATACTGTCTGCTGAGCCATGTATCTAATCCTCTCCTGTGTGATACTGTCTGCTGAGCCGTGTATCTAATCCTCTCCTGTGTGATACTGTCTGCTGAGCCGTGTATCTAATCCTATCCTGTGTGATACTGTCTGCTGAGCCGTGTATCTAATCCTATCCTGTGTGATACTGTCTGCTGAGCCGTGTATCTAATCCTCTCCTGTGTGATACTCTCTGCTGAGCCGTGTATCTAATCCTATCCTGTGTGATACCGTCTGCTGAGCCGTGTATCTAATCCTATGCTGTGTGATACTGTCTGCTGAGCCGTGTATCTAATCCTATGCTGTGTGATACTGTCTGCTGAGCTGTGTATCTAATCCTCTCCTGTGTGATACTGTCTGCTGAGCCGTGTATCTAATCCTATCCTGTGTGATACTGTCTGCTGAGCCGTGTATCTAATCCTCTCCTGTGTGATACTGTCTGCTGCGCCGTGTATCTAATCCTATCCTGTGTGATACTGTCTGCTGAGCCGTGTATCTAATCCTCTCCTGTGTGATGCTGTCTGCTGAGCCGTGTATCTAATCCTCTCCTGTGTGATACTGTCTGCCGAGCCGTGTATCTAATCCTCTCCTGTGTGATACTGTCTGCTGAGCCGTGTATCTAATCCTATCCTGTGTGATACTGTCTGCCGAGCCGTGTATCTAATCCTCTCCTGTGTGATACTGTCTGCTGAGCCGTGTATCTAATCCTCTCCTGTGTGATACTGTCTGCTGAGCCGTGTATCTAATCCTATCCTGTGTGATACTGTCTGCTGAGCTGTGTATCTAATCCTCTCCTGTGTGATACTGTCTGCTGCGCCGTGTATCTAATCCTATCCTGTGTGATACTGTCTGCTGAGCTGTGTATCTAATCCTCTCCTGTGTGATACTGTCTGCTGCGCCGTGTATCTAATCCTATCCTGTGTGATACTGTCTGCTGAGCCGTGTATCTAATCCTCTCCTGTGTGATACTGTCTGCTGAGCCGTGTATCTAATCCTCTCCTGTGTGATACTGTCTGCCGAGCCGTGTATCTAATCCTCTCCTGTGTGATACTGTCTGCTGAGCTGTGTATCTAATCCTCTCCTGTGTGATACTGTCTGCTGAGCCGTGTATCTAATCCTCTCCTGTGTGATACTGTCTGCTGAGCCGTGTATCTAATTCTATCCTGTGTGATATTGTCTGCTGAGCCGTGTATCTAATTCTATCCTGTGTGATACTGTCTGCTGAGCCGTGTATCTAATCCTGTGTGATACGGTCTGCTGAGCCGTGTATCTAATCCTGTGTGATACTGTCTGCTGAGCCGTGTATCTAATCCTCTACTGTGTGATACTGTCTGCTGAGCCGTGTATCTAATCCTCTCCTGTGTGATACTGTCTGCTGAGCCGTCTATCTAATCCTCTACTGTGTGATACTGTCTGCTGAGCCGTCTATCTAATCCTCTACTGTGTGATACTGTCTGCTGAGCCGTCTATCTAATCCTCTACTGTGTGATACTGTCTGCTGAGCCGTGTATCTAATCCTGTGATACTGTCTGCTGAGCCGTGTATCTAATCCTGTGATACTGTCTGCTGAGCTGTGTATCTAATCCTATCCTGTGTGATACCGTCTGCTGAGCCGTGTATCTAATCCTCTCCTGTGTGATACTGTCTGCTGAGCCGTGTATCTAATCCTCTCCTGTGTGATACTGTCGGCTGAGCCGGGTATCTAATCCTCTCCTGTGTGATACTATCTGCAGGTGGTACTGCATCTCAGCAGACAGTATCATACATGATCTGGTTAGATACAGAGCAGCCGGTATCACACAGGTCGGCTTGGATACCCCGCCTTCCACCTCACCTTCCTCTCCCTTCTCTCCCATAGATGGCAATGGTCACCGGTCTCATCCCCATCCTCCGCACTGCTCTGGAAGCCACCACAGATTACACGGGGAGGACCATGTGGTTCGGTTTCGCTGTGGTACGCCTTCTCGCCCTCTATGTATCTGAGCTTCCTTGGGGTAAGCTGGATCTGGACTTTGATTGCCGTGGTAACGAGACCTCTGAGTTCTGCCGTAAAGCGTGCTTCAGTGACCACTTCCAGGTGCCGGTGGTCTCCATGTGGAACAGCGCCTACGTCTTCTTCGTGGCCTCCGTCCTCCTCATGGAGCTCTTCACCTCCCAGCTCCGCCATAACCTGACCAAGGCGACCATGAGGAAGAAGGTGGTCCAGCCTGAGGGGCCGCTGGTGGGGGCCTGGTCCTCAGATTTGTCCCACAAGGACCTGGTGCTGGACTTCCACCAGCAGAGGACGCTGCTGCTGCTGTACCTGCTGTGCATCCTCCTGCGCCTGCTGGGCGAGGTCTCCTTCTTGTATGTCCTCTTCTGGTGGCATCTACCTCTGGTTTCTGGGGACCCCATTGAATGCTCCACCCTGTTCTGCCCCGGACCCTTCACGTGTCTGGTTCGGTTCCCGGCAGAGAAGCGCATGTCCCTCTATCTCCTCGGCTCGTTGTCCACCATCTTGGCGCTGGCCTGTGTCATTTTCGCGCTCTATAGCGTCTGCCATTACTTGGCCAATTGTCGGGCCCACCAGGATCATTGTGTGTGAAAGGAGGACGGGGCCCCCACTACGGTCATGGGGGAGGACCGAGATCAGAAAACCCAAAGAACATTACCGAGAGTCCAGAACTGCGCAACTGAGGCCGGGGCCATATGACGACGTGGACCCCCGCGATCATTGCCGCGCCATAGAAGGGAATGGGGGTGACACCTGCACAACCGCAAGCAGCAAGCTGCAGACAATCAGACTCGGCTGGAGTTCTTGGAACTTGCTTGTTGTGTAGGTGGCACAATACGACCATCTTTCTATGGCGCAAGGATGGAGCAGCGGGTCCAAGCGGACTTTGGTCACATGATGGCTATATAGCCCCAGACTAAACCTCATGCACCCACCGTAAAACTGCAATCGGTCCCGTCACGACGGGTGCCCAGGACTGAACTGCATCAGATTAATGATAAAATTCTGCATAAAAGCCGCCACTAGGGGGAGCTCACTGCATGCGGATGTATACAGTCACCACTATGGGCAGCTCACTAAATACAGATTTATACAGCCACCACTAGGGGGAGATCACTTCATACAGATTTATACATCAACACTAGGGGGAGCTTACTATATACACGTTTCCACAGGCACCACTAGGGGGGAGATCACTCCATGCACGTTTCCACAGGCACCACTAGGGGGGAGATCACTCCATGCACGTTTCCACAGGCACCACTAGGGGGGAGATCACTCCATGCACGTTTCCACAGGCACCACTAGGGGGGAGATCACTCCATGCACGTTTCCACAGGCACCACTAGGGGGAGCTCACCCCATACACGTTTCCACAGGCACCACTAGGGGGAGCTCACTCCATACACGTTTCCACAGGCACCACTAGGGGGAGCTCACTCCATACACGTTTCCACAGGCACCACTAGGGGGAGCTCACTCCATACACGTTTCCACAGGCACCACTAGGGGGAGCTCACTCCATCCACGTTTCCACAGGCACCACTAGGGGGGAGCTCACTCCATCCACGTTTCCACAGGCACCACTAGAGGGGAGCTCACTCCATCCACGTTTCCACAGGCACCACTAGGGGGAGCTCACTCCATGCACGTTTCCACAGGCACCACTAGGGGGAGCTCACTCCATGCACGTTTCCACAGGCACCACTAGGGGGAGCTCACTCCATGCACGTTTCCACAGGCACCACTAGGGGGAGCTCACTCCATGCACGTTTCCACAGGCACCACTAGGGGGAGCTCACTCCATACACGTTTCCACAGGCACCACTAGGGGGAGCTCACTCCATACACGTTTCCACAGGTACCACTAGGGGGAGCTCACTCCATACACGTTTCCACAGACTCCACTAGGGGGAAGCTCACTCCATATACGTTTCCACAGGCACCACTAGGGGGAGCTCACTCCATGCACGTTTCCACAGGCACCACTAGGGGGAAGCTCACTCCATACACGTTTCCACAGGCACCACTAGGGGGAGCTCACTCCATGCACGTTTCCACAGGCACCACTAGGGGGAGCTCACTCCATGCACGTTTCCACAGGCACCACTAGGGGGAGCTCACTCCATGCACGTTTCCACAGGCACCACTAGGGGGAAGCTCACTCCATGCACGTTTCCACAGGGACCACTAGGGGGAGCTCACCCCATACAGATGTATACATATACATGTATCTACACCCGTTCACAATATATCCAGTATTAGTTGCAGTCTGGACGCTTCTATTGACCCAATCCTTTCTCCCTCACCGTGCAATGTTCTGGCTTTGTCTGTCTGCAATGAAATCGATTCTAAGCGACCTCCAAGATATTAATGAGCGCAGCTCTTGTTGTGACTGGAGCATAAAGCATGTTCTCACAGCAGGATAGTGACTGCTGCTCTGGATGTGAATCGATGTCGTTTTATGTGTGAATAGAGCTATACGCAGTAACATTTGTCACGTGCTTTTTTTCTCCTTATTTATACTATTTATGATGGTGTTTTGGTATAAAAATCTAATAATGAAATAAAAAAACAATATGGCCAGAACTAAGCTGCAGTGTAAAGCATGGAGGAGGCAGTATTGAGCAGATAGGAATTTCTCAGAGGAAAGGACTGATGTAATCTCATATGTATAAATATAATGGAATGTGCAAGAACAAGTCTGCCCTTGGTTTTTTTCTGATGCACAGCTCCAAATTTCCACTAGGGGGAGATGTCTTCGCTATGATGATGAAGTGACCCTGATTCTCCGGTAGAGGGAGCTCACAGCGCATGGTTTCTATTCATCTCTTAGAGTGATGCACTGACCTTGGCTCACCACCAGATGTCGCCATGGAAGCAATTGTAAACGTCACGCCCGCCCCCAGTTATGACTACCGGTAACCAGTACACAGACGCCGTCACGTGACCCTCGTTACCATGTGGGGTCTTTCCCCCCGATCTCGTTACCATAATAAACATTTCCATCATTTAATAAATATCAGATTTTGGTTAGGGAATCCAAATATAAGAAACATTGTGACTGACCATAGTGGGAGAGCAGTAACAGGGGGGTCTGAGATTTGTCGGGGTCTGACCGGTCACTGCTAATGGCATACCTGCCAACTTTTGGAGAAAGAGGAACAGATCATGAGGCAAATTTTGGCCACGCCCCTGGTCACACCCCAGTCCACACCCATTTACCATTTCTTTCTCCCCTGGCAGGAGGAGTTGTCAGAGGGACGGTGGTAATAAGGGGCATTCAGCAGACGGCCCTCATCCCCAATCCTGGTATGCATGGCCCCCTCACCCACAATCCTGATATGCATGGCACCCCTTATCCCCAATCCTGGTATGCATGGCACCCCTCATCCCCCAATCCTGGTATGCATGGCACCCCTCATCCCCAATCCTGATATGCATGGCACCCCTCATCCCCAATCCTGGTATGCATGGCCCCCTCACCCACAATCCTGGTATGCATGGCACCCCTTATCCCCAATCCTGGTATGCATGGCACCCCTCATCCCCAATCCTGGTATGCATGGCACCCCTCATCCCCAATCCTGGTATGCATGGCACCCCTCATCCCCAATCCTGGTATGCATGGTACCCCTCATCCCCAATCCTGGTATGTATGGTACACCTCACCCCCGATCCTGGTATGCATGGCCCCTTCAGACCTGATCCTGGTATGCATGGCCCCTTCAGACCTGATCCTGGTATGCATGGTACCCCTCATCCCCAATCCTGGTATGCATGGCACCCCTCACCCCCGATCCTGGTATGCATGGCCCCTTCAGACCTGATCCTGGTATGCATGGCACCCCTCACCCCCAATCTTGGTATGCATGGTCCCCTCATCCTCAATCCTGGTATGCATGGCCACCTCATCCCCAATCCTGGTATGCATGGCACCCCTTATCCACAATCCTGGTATGCATGGCTCCCTCATCCCCAATCCTGGTATGCATGGCTCCCTCATCCCCAATCCTGGTATGCATGGCTCCCTCATCCCCAATCCTGGTATGCATGGCTCCCTCATCCCCAATCCTGGTATGCATGGCCCCCTCAGACCCGATCCTGGTATGCATGGCCCACTCAGACCCGATCCTGGTATACATGGCCCCCTCAGACCCGATCCCGGTAAGCATGGTGCCCCTAATCCCCGATCCTTGTATGCATGGACCCCTCATCCCCCAATCCTGGTATGTATGGCCACCTCATCCCCAATCCTGACATGCATGGCTCCCTCATCCGCAGTCCTGATAGTCCTCCTTTAATGGTGTCTGTATAAATCTGTATGTAGTGAGCTCCCTCTAGTGGTGGCTGTATAAATCTGTATTTAGTGAGCTCCCTCTAGTGGTGGCTGTATAAATCTGTATGTAGTGAGCTCCCTCTAGTGGTGGCAGTATAAATCTGTATGCAGTGAACTCCCTCTAGTGGCGTCTGTATATATCTGTATGTAGTGAGCTCCCTCTAAGTGGTGGCTGTATAAACCTGTATGTAGTGAGCTCCCTCTAGTGGTGGATGTATAAATCTGTATGTAGTGAGCTCCCTCTAGTGGTGGCTGTATAAATCTGTATGTAATGAGCTCCCTCTAGTGGTGACTGTATAAATCTGTATGTAGTGAGTTCCTTCTAGTGATGGCTGTATAAATCTGTATGTAGTGAGCTCCCTCTAGTGGTGGCTGTATAAATCTGTATGTAGTAAACTCCCTCTAGTGGTGGCTGTATAAACCTGTATGTAGTGAGCTCCCCCTAGTGGTGGATGTATAAATCTGTATGTAGTGAGCTCCCTCTAGTGGTGGATGTATAAATCTGTATGTAGTGAGCTCCCTCTAGTGGTGGCTGTATATATCTGTATGCAGTGAGCTCCCTCTAGTGGTGTCTGTACCAATAAAATTCCACATGCATTCAAAAGAGTTGTGCCTCCAGCAAAACATAAAAATTTGAACAGTTAAGCTATTGCTCTCTGTTATTAGACAAATTCTCATTTAAGAGCATTCTTCTCTCTGAGGCTGCTGCTCTCTCTTGTTATTCGCATTCTGCTCTCAGATAAGGATGGTTCTCTTCCATTGTTGCGGCCAAACTTCTCCGGGACATCAGAAGCTCTTGGCTTTACCCCATTATTACAGTCAGGACACTTTACCCACCGACCGGCACAGAGAGAAGGACACAACCCACCACGGTCAAAGGAACAGAAGCTCCATCTATGGAAACTCCAATGGATCCAACTCCTGGACTGTTACACGATGTCACATGAGCGCCAGCGACTTGGATCCCACAAGACCCGGAATCTCCTCCAAGGAGAACATCGTCCCGCGAGGACTGAGATTAAGGTTCTTCTTTTTCTATTGACCTGCAGGAATCTCCGCCATGATACTTCTAGCATTATAATTCCAATTTTATTTTTGGATTTCCTTAAAAAGCGACAGTTTATTATTTGGTCTCTTCAACTACTTAAGGGGCACTCCGACACCGATCATGGCTGCGCTCCGACACCGATCGTGGCTGCACTCCGACACCGATCTTGGCTGCCCTCCGACACCGATCTTGGCTGCCCTCCGACACCGATCGTGGCTGCACTCCGACACCGATCTTGGCTGCCCTCCGACACCGATCGTGGCTGCCCTCCGACACCGATCTTGGCTGCCCTCCGACACCGATCGTGGCTGCACTCCGACACCGATCTTGGCTGCCCTCCGACACCGATCGTGGCTGCACTCCGACACCGATCTTGGCTGCCCTCCGACACCGATCGTGGCTGCGCTCCGGCACCGATCGTGGCTGCGCTCTGACACCAATCGTGGCTGCTCTCCGACACCGATCCTGGCTGCACTCCGACACCGATCATGGCTGCACTCCGGCACCGATCCTGGTTGCGCTCCGGCACAGATCGTGGCTGCGCTCCGGCACCGATCGTGGCTGCGCTCCGACACCGATCGTGGCTGCGCTCCGACACCGATCGTGGCTGCGCTCCGACACCGATCGTGGTTGCGCTCCGGCACCGATCGTGGTTCTGCGCTCCGACACCGATCGTGGTTGCGCTCCGGCACCGATCGTGGTTGCGCTCCGACACCGATCGTGGCTGCGCTCCAACACCGATCGTGGCTGCGCTCCGGCACCGATCGTGGCTGCGCTCCGGCACCGATCGTGGCTGCGCTCCGACACCGATCGTGGCTGCGCTCCGGCACCGATCGTGGCTGCGCTCTGACACCGATCGTGGCTGCGCTCCAACACCGATCGTGGCTGCGCTCCGGCACCGATCGTGGCTGCGCTCTGACACCGATCGTGGCTGCGCTCCGACACCGATCGTGGCTGCGCTCCGGCACCGATCGTGGCTGCGCTCTGACACCGATCGTGGCTGCGCTCCGACACCGATCGTGGCTGCGCTCCGGCACCGATCGTGGCTGCGCTCCGGCACCGATCGTGGCTGCGCTCCGACACCGATCGTGGCTGCGCTCCGACACCGATCGTGGTTGCGCTCCGACACCGATCCTGGCTGCACTCTGGCACTGTCTATGGGAGCACTTTGGCTGTGTTTATTGCAACACTTTGACACTGTTCATGAGGACACAGGCACTTATTATGGGGGTCCACTGGTACTCAGTATATAACAATCTCGGTCTATAGAAAGACCCTTGCACTGTTTATGGGGGCTGGCACTGGGTATAGGTGGTCTCTGACGCTGGTAATTGATGGTGCAGCTTTTTCAGATCCCATCCTCCATAGGGGGCTTTGCTCGCACTGACAGCGATCCTGCGTGCTGGCGGTGGGGTGCAGATGAGGGGTCTCTGCACACTGACTCCATGCTCTGTCCCTGCAGGGAGCCGGGTGTGAGCAGAGGACAGGCTGAGCCTCTGCCAGCACCACACATGACGGGTGAAGTGGGTGACTCCGCGCTGGGTGACTACATTGCTATTTCAGACCTTAGAACCTGTGACCGCTGGACGTCCTGACCATATAAGCTGCTCTCACAGGAGACCCCCAGGTGTAACTCCGATATCCGGGGTCCAGACCTGGACAGGCGGGAGGGAGTGATGCCAAGAGATCTAGAGGAATTTTGTGGCCGTAGGGTAAATTCTTTAAAATCCAGACGCACCCATCAGGTTGGCAGAGAGCAGACGTGTTGTAGAGGAGCCGCAGGCGAGGTGCGGGCACCTGACGTGACGCGGACTACCGCGCTGCTCCAACACCTCCGTCCGGTCATCTCCCACAATCACTTCATTATCTTCTTTCTCCAGACTCTCTAAGGTCGGCCCACCATACAGGCCAGGCTGGGGCTCCTATAGGGCCCATGATGGAAGGGGGTCTCTCACAAAATAGCTTACTCTGCTTCTCATGACCAATATTTGAGCTGCTACCTGAAAAGCCCCCACTAGAGGGAGCTCACTACGTGCAAATTTATACAGTCACCACTTGGGGGAGCGCACAACATACAGATTTATACAGTCACCACTAGAGGGAGCTCACTACGTGCAGATTTATACAGTCACCACTAGAGGGAGCTCACTACATACAGATTTATACATCCACCACTAGAGGGAGCGCACTACATACAGATTTATACAGTCACCACTAGAGGGAGCTCACTACATACAGATTTATACATCCACCACTAGAGGGAGCTCACTACATACAGATTTATACAGCCACCACTAGAGGGAGCTCACTGCATACAGATTTATACAGACACTACTAGAGGGAGCTCACTACATACAGATTTATATAGTCACCACTAGGGGGAGCTCACTACATACAGATTTATACAGCCACCACTAGGGGGAGCTCACTACATACAGATTTATACAGACACTACTAGAGGGAGCTCACTACATACAGATTTATATAGTCACCACTAGGGGGAGCTCACTACATACAGATTTATACAGCCACCACTAGGGGGAGCTCACTACATACAGATTTATACAGTCACCACTAGAGGGAGCTCACTACATACAGGTTTATACAGTCACCACTAGAGGGAGCTCACTACATACAGATTTATACAGTTACCACTAGGGGAGTTTACTGTATATAGTTATAAAAAGTCACCTCCAGGGTGAGCTCATTACACATAGATTTATACAGTCACCACTAGGGGGTGTTCACTACATACCGATTTAGACAGCCACAATTAGAGGGAACTCACTGAATACAGATTTATACAGCCATCACTAGAGGGAGCTCAATACATACAGATTTATACAGCCACCACTAGAGGGAGCTTACTACATACAGTTTATACAGTCACCACTAGAGGGAGCTCACTACATACAGATTTATACAGCCACCACTAGAGGGAGCTCACTACATACTCTATCCCAGGGGTCTCAAACACATGAGGCCCCTGAGGCTGCTTTATGCGGCCCGCAGGCACAGACCCCTTGACGATCCCGACCAGGTCCAGGAGGAGCCGCCGACAGCAGCGCTGCATTGCCGCACAGAGACTGTCTCCCAGCACTGCATTTCCAATGCCAGCCGCCGGCCAATCAGAGGCGGGATCGTCAGGGGGTCTGACTCTGTGGTGCCTGCGGGCCACATCTGCAGGAAGGCCGCCGAGGGAACGGAGGACAGGTGAGAATCATCTTTTTTTTTCTATTTTATGTGTGTGAAGAACAGGGGGCACATAGCCACAAGATGGGGACCTGGATGGGGCACATAGCCACAAGATGGGGACCTGGATGGGGCACATAGCCACAGGATGGGGACCTGGATGAGGCACATAGCCACAAGATGGGGACCTGGATGGGGCACAGAGCCACAAGATGGGGACCTGGATGGGGCACATAGCCACAAGATGGGGACCTGGATGGGGCACATAGCCACAAGATGGGGACCTGGATGGGGCACATAGCCACAAGATGGGGACCTGGATGGGGCACAGAGCCACAAGATGGGGACCTGGATGGGGCACATAGCCACAAGATGGGGACCTGGATGGGGCACAGAGCCACAAGATGGGGACCTGGATGAGGCACATAGCCACAAGATGGGGACCTGGATGAGGCACATAGCCACAAGAGGGGACCTGGATGGGGCACATAGCCACAGGATGGGGACCTGGATGAGGCACATAGCCACAAGATGGGGACCTGGATGGGGCACATAGCCACAAGATGGGGACCTGGATGGGGCACATAGCCACAAGATGGGGACCTGGATGGGGCACATAGCCACAAGATGGGGACCTGGATGGGGCACAGAGCCACAAGATGGGGACCTGGATGGGGCACATAGCCACAAGATGGGGACCTGGATGGGGCACATAGCCACAGGATGGGGACCTGGATGGGGCACATAGCCACAAGATGGGGACCTGGATGGGGCACATAGCCACAAGATGGGGACCTGGATGGGGCACATAGCCACAAGATGGGGACCTGGATGAGGCACATAGCCACAGGATGGGGACCTGGATGGGGCACATAGCCACAGGATGGGGACCTGGATGGGGCACATAGCCACAAGATGGGGACCTGGATGGGGCACATAGCCACAGGATGGGGACCTGGATGGGGCACATAGCCACAAGATGGGGACCTGGATGGGGCACATAGCCACAGGATGGGGACTTGGATGGGACACATAGCCACAAGATGGGGACCTGGATGGGGCACATAGCCACAAGATGGGGACCTGGATGGGGCACATAGCCACAAGATGGGGACCTGGATGGGGCACATAGCCACAAGATGGGGACCTGGATGGGGCACATAGCCACAAGATGGGGACCTGGATGGGGCACATAGCCACAAGATGGGGACCTGGATGGGGCACAGAGCCACAAGATGGGGACCTGGATGGGGCACATAGCCACAAGATGGGGACCTGGATGGGGCACATAGCCACAGGATGGGGACCTGGATGGGGCACATAGCCACAAGATGTGGACCTGGATGGGGCACATAGCCACAAGATGGGGACCTGGATGGGGCACATAGCCACAAGATGGGGACCTGGATGAGGCACATAGCCACAGGATGGGGACCTGGATGGGGCACATAGCCACAGGATGGGGACCTGGATGGGGCACATAGCCACAAGATGGGGACCTGGATGGGGCACATAGCCACAGGATGGGGACCTGGATGGGGCACATAGCCACAAGATGGGGACCTGGATGAGGCACATAGCCACAGGATGGGGACTTGGATGGGACACATAGCCACAAGATGGGGACCTGGATGGGGCACATAGCCACAAGATGGGGACCTGGATGGGGCACATAGCCACAAGATGGGGACCTGGATGGGGCACATAGCCACAGGATGGGGACCTGGATGGGGCACATAGCCACAAGATGGGGACCTGGATGGGGCACATAGCCACAAGATGGGGACCTGGATGAGGCACATAGCCACAAGATGGGGACCTGGATGGGGCACATAGCCACAAGATGGGGACCTGGATGGGGCACATAGCCACAGGATGGGGACCTGGATGGGGCACATAGCCACAGGATGGGGACCTGGATGGGGCACATAGCCACAAGATGGGGACCTGGATGGGGCACATAGCCACAGGATGGGGACCTGGATGGGGCACATAGCCACAAGATGGGGACCTGGATGAGGCACATAGCCACAGGATGGGGACTTGGATGGGACACATAGCCACAAGATGGGGACCTGGATGGGGCACATAGCCACAAGATGGGGACCTGGATGGGGCACATAGCCACAAGATGGGGACCTGGATGGGGCACATAGCCACAAGATGGGGACCTGGATGAGGCACATAGCCACAGGATGGGGACCTGGATGGGGCACATTAGTACAAGATGGGGACTTGGATGGGGAACATTAGTACAAGATGGGGACCTGGATGGGGCACATAGCCACAAGATGGGGACCTGGATGGGGCACATAGCCACAAGATGGGGACCTGGATGGGGCACATAGCCACAAGATGGGGACCTGGATGGGGCACATAGCCACAGGATGGGGACCTGGATGGGGCACATAGCCACAGGATGGGGACCTGGATGGGGCACATAGCCACAAGATGGGGACCTGGATGGGGCACATAGCCACAAGATGGGGACCTGGATGAGGCACATAGCCACAAGATGGGGACCTGGATGGGGCACATAGCCACAAGATGGGGACCTGGATGGGGCACATAGCCACAAGATGGGGACCTGGATGAGGCACATAGCCACAGGATGGGGACCTGGATGGGGCACATAGCCACAGGATGGGGACCTGGATGGGGCACATAGCCACAAGATGGGGACCTGGATGGGGCACATAGCCACAAGATGGGGACCTGGATGGGGCACATAGCCACAAGATGGGGACCTGGATGGGGCACATAGCCACAAGATGGGGACCTGGATGAGGCACATAGCCGCAGGATGGGGACCTGGATGGGGCACATTAGTACAAGATGGGGACTTGGATGGGGAACATTAGTACAAGATGGGGACTTGGATGGGGAACATTAGTACAAGATGTTTGCCATTATTACTATATGATGCTAATTGTAAGACAATATTACTGTATGTGGCCAATTGGGGGAAACAAAATTGTAAAAATCAAAAAAATAAAAATAAAGCATGAAAAAATATTGGGCACTAAAAATGCTGTTTTATATGTAAACTAAAGTAAACACAAAAAAGTGCAGGTTTATTATCGCCACATCCATAACGACCCAAGCCATAAAAAAATAAACACGGCAAAAATGTTCAAAAGGTGTATACAAAAAAAATGGTATCACTAAAAATGTCACATTGAACAAAGAATGCGGCCCCCCAAATTCTAATTTTTTCCATGTGCGGCCCATATACCCAGCCGAGTTTGAGACCCCTGCTCTATCCTGTCCTCCCTAACACTTCTCTGACCTTCTTTTTACTTCCACAGCAATCGCTATACTTTCCCCTGACCTTCGTCATACTCTCTTCTGCCTTTTTTCTGACTTGCTCTTGCCCATAGTCAATCTCTTTCCTGTATTTTGTATCATAGAGAAAATGTAAAATCCTTACAGACATCTCTATAGAAGGGGACACATCCTCTCAGATTGAACATATGAGGAAGTGAGGAAAACTAATTATAACAGGTTAAGAGGGAAAGAGAGCTAACACATCCATCTACATTGAAGTAGCAGCCCCCCTGCAGTGGCCAGGTAATTACAGAAGGGAGATTTGCTGGGAATGAGACAATCAGACAGATTCTTTTACGCAGAGGAGGAGAACTGCCTTCCCAGGCATAAGCTTTCTCTCATCAAGGCATCTTTTGTAGACACTCTGTCTCCACTGTCCTGTAATGAATATTAGGGTTTGAATCAATCCGATAATTATGAGAGATATATTTCCAGTGTCATAGTGAAGGGACGAACAGAACACATTCACTCACATCACCGTAAGGCTGTCAGAAACCCTCCAACTTAATAACGTTCCGATAGATGGTGCTATCCATGCCATGCTTGATCCCTATGTAAAGGTAAAATTGTGGTAAAAAATATGGCGACAATATCGACCACCTGGGACCTCCAGGGGCAAAGATATCCTGTAAGTTGGCGATCTCATAACATTCTAACAGGTCTGGCGCGTCCCACAAAACAACACAAAAAAAAGAACATGGACCGTACCTCCAAAAATCAGACATTGATCTAACGCCTCCCGGCAAAAATTTACAAACTGAACATGAGGTTCTTAGTTTAACATTCTGATCAGACTGTATGAAGCCCTCGGCCACGTCACGGCGGACCTCTTAGTGGGTTCTAACTTTTGTCTCCTTAAAGGGGTGGCTCCGCGCGCTGGCCACCATTGCAGCGACAATGCACCAGCAGGATGGGCGGCCCACATACAGCCCCCAGATGAGGTCATCAAGGATAGGTATGTGGGTGTAACCTGGAGCTAATAACAAGCAGTATTTGGGTTTAGGTCATTGTTCATTCTGGAAGTCATAGTTCGCTGTGAGGGGGGGTCCATTTTCTCAATCAGAGTGCTTCCCTCCGCTAAGCTCTGAGCCATTTCCGTGATATCAGGTTTAGTAATTTTTTTTTACGTTATTCCTTTTTATTTTATGTAATTGTATATATTGTATTGTTTTGTTCCCATTTTGTGTCATCTTTGAATGTTTATAAACACTGCCTACCTTTCTGCATTAAATATATAAAGTGTAATAGCTCTGTTCCTCTTGCTCTGTAAACTGAAGCCAAATGCTACCTGTAACGGGCGTCCAATCGGCCTGTATAAACTATTGGTGGTGACAGCTAGTAGTTCTTTTGTTATTGTGGAGCTGGCAGTGACCGTACTGGGGTATATATATATTCAATGCTTTGGAATTGGAGGTGTATATACCATACGATCACTGTGAGTTCCCAAATAACCGGCCTAATAGTGGAAGCAGCCCCGGCCTCGTCCGTCACTCTTCAGTCAATTGCGTAATTGTCCTGACGATTGGAGGCAGTGGTGGGATCTTTGTGATTTCCCTGGAGTCATCTGTGACAAACTGGTAACAGTGGTGGGATCTGCGTAATCCAGTCGGCTGTGTATTCCGTCTCCTGTTCTCTTTCATACCTGCTCTGGCCTCAACACATACTGTCCTGCCTTTTATTATATTCTCTTCTGCCCTTCCTCACACTCTCTCCTGCCCTTCCTCACACTTTCTCCGGCCCTTCCTCACGCTCTCTCCGGCCCTTCCTCACGCTATCTCCGGCCCTTCCTCACGCTCTCTCCTGCCCTTCCTCACACTCTCTCCTTCATTTCCTCACACTCTCTCCTTCATTTCCTCACACTCTCTCCTGTCCTTCCTCACACTCTCTCCGGCCCTTCCTCACACTCTCTCCTTCATTTCCTCACACTCTCTCCTTCATTTCCTCACACTCTCTCCTGTCCTTCCTCACACTCTCTCCGGCCCTTCCTCACACTCTCTCCTTCATTTCCTCACACTCTCTCCTTCATTTCCTCACACTCTCTCCGGCCCTTCCTCACACTCTCTCCTACCCTTCCTCACACTCTCTCCTGCCCTTCCTCACACTCTCTCCGGCCCTTCCTCACACTCTCTCCTTCATTTCCTCACACTCTCTCCTTCATTTCCTCACACTCTCTCCGGCCCTTCCTCACACTCTCTCCTGCCCTTCCTCACACTCTCTCCGGCCCTTCCTCACACTCTCTCCGGCCCTTCCTCACACTCTCTCCGGCCCTTCCTCACACGCTCTCCGGCCCTTCCTCACACGCTCTCCAGCCCTTCCTCACACTCTCTCCGGCCCTTCCTCACACTCTCTCCTGCCCTTCCTCACACTCTCTCCTGCCCTTCCTCACACTCTCCTGCCCTTCCTCACACGCTCTCCTGCCTTTCCTTACACTCTCTTCTGCCCTTCCTCACACTCTCTCCTGCCCTTCCTCACACTCTCTCCTGCCCTTCCTCACACTCTCTCCTTCATTTCCTCACACTCTCTTCTGCCCTTCCTCACACTCTCTCCTGCCCTTCCTCACACTCTCTCCGGCCCTTCCTCACACTCTCTCCGGCCCTTCCTCACACTCTCTCCGGCCCTTCCTCATACCCTCTCCTTCATTTCCTCACACTCTCTTCTGCCCTTCCTCACACTCTCTCCTGCCCTTCCCCACGCTCTCTCCTGCCCTTCCTCACGCTCTCTCCTGCCCTTCCTCACGCTCTCTCCGGCCCTTCCTCACGCTCTCTCCGGCCCTTCCTCACGCTCTCTCCTGCCCTTCCTCACGCTCTCTCCTGCCCTTCCTCACGCTCTCTCCTGCCCTTCCTCACGCTCTCTCCGGCCCTTCCTCACGCTCTCTCCGGCCCTTCCTCACGCTCTCTCCGGCCCTTCCTCACGCTCTCTCCGGCCCTTCCTCACACTCTCTCCGGCCCTTTCTCACACTCTCTCCAGCTTCTTCACACGCTCTCCTGCCCTTCCTCATACGCTCACCTGTCCTTCCTCACACGCTCTCCTGCCCTTCCTCACACTCTCTCCTTCATTTCCTCACACTCTCTTCTGCCCTTCCTCACACCCTCTCCTGCCCTTCCTCACACCCTCTGCTGCCCTTCCTCACACTCTCTCCTGCCTTTCCTCATACTTTCTCCTGCCCTTCCTCACGCTCTCTCCGGCCCTTCCTCACACTCTCTTCTGCCCTTCTTCACACCCTCTCCTGCCCTTCCTCACACTTTCTCCTGCCCTTCCTCACGCTCTCTCCGGCCCTTCCTCACGCTATCTCCGGCCCTTCCTCACGCTCTCTCCTGCCCTTCCTCACACTCTCTCCTTCATTTCCTCACACTCTCTCCTTCATTTCCTCACACTCTCTCCTGTCCTTCCTCACACTCTCTCCGGCCCTTCCTCACACTCTCTCCTTCATTTCCTCACACTCTCTCCTTCATTTCCTCACACTCTCTCCTGTCCTTCCTCACACTCTCTCCGGCCCTTCCTCACACTCTCTCCTTCATTTCCTCACACTCTCTCCTTCATTTCCTCACACTCTCTCCGGCCCTTCCTCACACTCTCTCCTACCCTTCCTCACACTCTCTCCTGCCCTTCCTCACACTCTCTCCTGCCCTTCCTCACACTCTCTCCGGCCCTTCCTCACACTCTCTCCGGCCCTTCCTCACACTCTCTCCGGCCCTTCCTCACACGCTCTCCGGCCCTTCCTCACACGCTCTCCAGCCCTTCCTCACACTCTCTCCGGCCCTTCCTCACACTCTCTCCTGCCCTTCCTCACACTCTCTCCTGCCCTTCCTCACACTCTCCTGCCCTTCCTCACACGCTCTCCTGCCTTTCCTTACACTCTCTTCTGCCCTTCCTCACACTCTCTCCTGCCCTTCCTCACACTCTCTCCTGCCCTTCCTCACACTCTCTCCTTCATTTCCTCACACTCTCTTCTGCCCTTCCTCACACTCTCTCCTGCCCTTCCTCACACTCTCTCCGGCCCTTCCTCACACTCTCTCCGGCCCTTCCTCACACTCTCTCCGGCCCTTCCTCATACCCTCTCCTTCATTTCCTCACACTCTCTTCTGCCCTTCCTCACACTCTCTCCTGCCCTTCCTCACGCTCTCTCCTGCCCTTCCTCACGCTCTCTCCGGCCCTTCCTCACGCTCTCTCCGGCCCTTCCTCACGCTCTCTCCTGCCCTTCCTCACGCTCTCTCCTGCCCTTCCTCACGCTCTCTCCTGCCCTTCCTCACGCTCTCTCCGGCCCTTCCTCACGCTCTCTCCGGCCCTTCCTCACGCTCTCTCCGGCCCTTCCTCACGCTCTCTCCGGCCCTTCCTCACGCTCTCTCCGGCCCTTCCTCACACTCTCTCCGGCCCTTTCTCACACTCTCTCCAGCTTCTTCACACGCTCTCCTGCCCTTCCTCATACGCTCACCTGTCCTTCCTCACACGCTCTCCTGCCCTTCCTCACACTCTCTCCTTCATTTCCTCACACTCTCTTCTGCCCTTCCTCACACCCTCTCCTGCCCTTCCTCACACCCTCTGCTGCCCTTCCTCACACTCTCTCCTGCCTTTCCTCATACTTTCTCCTGCCCTTCCTCACGCTCTCTCCGGCCCTTCCTCACACTCTCTTCTGCCCTTCTTCACACCCTCTCCTGCCCTTCCTCACACCTTCTGCTGCCCTTCCTCACACCCTCTGCTGCCCTTCCTCACACTCTCTCCTGCCTTTCCTCATACTTTCTCCTGCCCTTCCTCACACTCTCTCCTGCCCTTCCTCACACTCTCTCCCGCCCTTGCGCACACTCTCTCCTGCCCTTCCTCACACTCTCTCTTGCCCTTCCTCACACTCTCTCTTGCCCTTCCTCACACTCTCTCCTGCCCTTCCGCACACTCTCTCCTGCCCTTCCTCACACTCTCCTGCCCTTCCTCACACTCTCTCCCGCCCTTGCGCACACTCTCTCCTGCCCTTCCTCACACTCTCTCTTGCCCTTCCTCACACTCTCTCTTGCCCTTCCTCACACTCTCTCCTGCCCTTCCGCACACTCTCTTCTGCCCTTCCTCACACTCTCCTGCCCTTCCTCACACTCTCCTGCCCTTCCTCACACGCTCTCCTGCCTTTCCTTACACTCTCTTCTGCCCTTCCTCACACTCTCTCCTGCCCTTCCTCACACTCTCTCCTGTCCTTCCTCACACTCTCTCCTTCATTTCCTCACACTCTCTTCTGCCCTTCCTCACACTCTCTCCTGCCCTTCCTCACACTCTCTCCGGCCCTTCCTCACACTCTCTCCGGCCCTTCCTCACACTCTCTCCGGCCCTTCCTCATACCCTCTCCTTCATTTCCTCACACTCTCTTCTGCCCTTCCTCACACTCTCTCCTGCCCTTCCTCACGCTCTCTCCTGCCCTTCCTCACGCTCTCTCCTGCCCTTCCTCACGCTCTCTCCGGCCCTTCCTCACGCTCTCTCCGGCCCTTCCTCACACTCTCTCCGGCCCTTCCTCACACTCTCTCCGGCCCTTCCTCACACTCTCTCCGGCCCTTTCTCACACTCTCTCCTGCCCTTCCTTACACTCTCTCCTGCTTCTTCACACGCTCTCCTGCCCTTCCTCATACGCTCACCTGTCCTTCCTCACACTCTCTCCCGCCCTTGCGCACACTCTCTCCTGCCCTTCCTCACACTCTCTCTTGCCCTTCCTCACACTCTCTCTTGCCCTTCCGCACACTCTCTTCTGCCCTTCCTCACACTCTCCTGCCCTTCCTCACACTCTCCTGCCCTTCCTCACACTCTCCTGCCCTTCCTCACACCCTCTCCTGCCCTTCCTCACACTCTCTCTTGCCCTTCTGCACACTCTCTCTTGCCCTTCTGCACACTCTCTCTTGCCCTTCTGCACACTCTCTCTTGCCCTTCTGCACACTCTCTCTTGCCCTTCCGCACACTCTCTCTTGCCCTTGCGCACACTCTCTCCTGCCCTTCCTCACACCCTCTCCTGCCCTTCCTCACACCCTCTCCTGCCCTTCCTCACACCCTCTCCTGCCCTTCCTCATACTTCCTCCTGATCTCATTCATACTTTTGCTTGCTCTTCCTCACATTCTCTTCATCCTCCCTGTTACCCTCTCCCTTACATCACCTTACCCTTCCTCATCCCTCACATTTTCTCGCCCTTCGTCACACTCTGTCTGCCCCTACTCTCCTCTGCCTTCCCTAACACCATCCCCCATTACTCTCTTTTGCCCTTGCTCTGCTCAGTAAGTTGTTCTTGCTGGATCTACTCCTCTTACAATCCTTCCCTTCTTCTCCTCTGTCTCTTCTCTCTCTTCACCTCTTACTTTTTCACTCTTTCTCTGTACTTTCCCAATTCTTTCATACTCTTCTTACTCTCGCTTGCTTCCCTCTTCCTCCTCCTCTGTCCTCCGCCCTCTCCTGCTCGTCACTATTCTGGGGGTGGATGAAGGAAATGGGACAGACCTAAAGCTTCTGGATTCAGGATATCAAGACTGAGTCATTCATTCCTGTACAGAAGGAGGACAGGGAGAGAGCAAGCGGGAAAGAGAGCGAGCAGGAGAGCAGAGACCGGGGCAAAGGGAAGAGACTGAAGAGAAGAAGAAGAGAGAGAGAGAGAGTGAGAGAGAAGGATAAAGAGTCAGGGAGACAAAAAGACAGAGGGACTGAGAGACAGAGGGACAAAGAGACAGAGGAATAAAGAGACAGTGGGAAAAAGAGACAGTGAGAAAAAGAGACAGTGGGAAAAAGAGACAGTGGGAAAAAGAGACAGACGAGGATTAAAGAGACAGGGAAAAAAGAGGGATAAGGAGACAGTGGGATAAAGAGACAGGGGGAGGTCTCGGAGTGACTCACTCATTCCTCCAGACAGCTAGAGACAGGCAGACAGAGAGTTTTGTGCCAGGACTCAGGAAAGTGACTCATTCATTCCTTAGAAGAAAGTGAGGGAATGAGGAGAGGGATTGACCGCCGGCAGCGGTAAGTGATCGCCCATCTCTACACGTGGCAAGTGAGCAGCGGAGTGAGGACCACCGGCGGCACAGGGGGGCAACAGGCTGAGGAGTCACAGACCAGAAGATGGAGAGAGTTTGCCTCCTGCTGCAGTCCCTGCTTGTTCTGCTTCTGGTGAAGACGAGCAATGGAGAATCCACAGGTGAGAACGAGCGGAGACGGGGAGTGGGGTCTGTGTATATGGCGCCAACATGGTCTGTAGCGACCTACAATAATGACTACAACTATTGATGATGGGAGTGAGGATCCAGCAACCGCAGAGATGACAATCTAACACATGTGAGAGTAAAGGGCAGTGACGGATGGGGCCGTTATGTGTACGCAGCTCCATGAGAGAGAGAGAGAGAGAGAGAAAGAGAGAGAGAGAAAGAGAGAGAGAGGGAGAGAGAGGAGGAGAGAGAGGGAGAGGAGAGAGGGAGAGAGAGAGGGAGAGAGAGAGAGAGGGAGAGAGAGAGGGAGAGAGAGAGGGAGAGAGAGGAGGAGAGAGAGAGA